>NC_135258.1:3617582-4242582 GCF_964204865.1 Styela clava | reverse complement strand
AAAACATTTTTTGATCAGAATGATGGGTTTAGCCTTTTTTGTTTAGACTACTTAGCTCATTTTAATAAATGTTTACCTAATCATCCAAACCACCCTTTACCAAACCACCCAGTCTTCCCAACTACTTATGGCCACCAGATCTACCACCTACTATTGGAGGCTTCAAATCGGTGGTCGCGCACTGGTCGTTCGATAGCAGATTCGTCTTCCGAGAATCGTACTTTGGTGACTTGTATAACCTTGACCCCTGTTTGTAGAAAGTTAATTATTTAAACTGCAGCGTGTAGACAAAAATTTCACATCATATTTCGTAAATTTTCTCACCGGCGTTCACCCATTTTTTTTTCACTCTAACAACGAGATGTAAAAGTCGCAGTGCAGAAAACTAATATTTGCAGAATCATGGAAATACAAATAAAAAGTTACATCTGTGAAATAAATTATATTGTATGTGTACTATATATATTTCCTGGTAACGATCGATGAATACTCGCTTTTTGAAATGAATGACAAAAAATCTACTTAGTGTCCAAGTTTAATCACAAAATTTGCAAAATAAAGGTAATTTTAAAATCAAGAATTTCACCTATTTGATATTTTTTGTAAATTTACTACGACGTTATAGAGATGTTTTAGCGTTTGTTTTTGTAAATTTATTTTACATCCATTCAAAGACTTTGACGAAGAAAGGAAGAGCTTCTGTAAGTACTGGTTTTAATTTTTATATTTTGTCGCGACAGCAACGTAATTATTTACGCAACGGTAGTGGCCGATTGTGCGAGCCTTGATCAATCGAAATGCGCATTGTATCGCTATAAAAATTCTTCATTAGGCGGCTCGTGTTGGATTAGCTGAAGTGAACAAAAGTTGTTTTAGACCAGAGATGCCTCCAGGGCGAGCGTTCATTTTTTTTGTCCGGGATAAACATTTTTTCCAATATGGAAGATTATAATACAGCTACCAATGTGTACCATATGTGCACCATACTTTCCGGAAACATATCAGCTTTCTTCCCTCTGGAAAATTTGTGAATCCCATCAAGACTAGTTGTTACATAAACTGGTTTTCAACAGCAAAGGATCAAGCAATCTTAGTGTTCCCAAAATTGAATAACATAGTCTTTATATAATTATTTGTCGGGAGTATACGCTATTAGACAGATTATTCTATAGTCACTAGGTTGGGTATGGGATCGTCTGGGGTTATCGGAAAGAAAGTCCTAAACGATTATTAGAACTAAAATTGAATAAATATTTTTATAGTATTACTGGGAGCTGAAAGGGGGTTATTATCCTTCTTCCTACCCACACGAACAATCCCACGCCATCTGTTTTGCACCGCAATAGTTCATACCGTAGGAAATGTTAAACTATCAACAGTTATGTAAATTTGCTTGCAATGCCGAACACAGCCAATATTAATTTATGTTAAAAATGAGTTGATTTATATCCTCGTTTTCAACAGTATACTCGACGATGTCTCGAACAGATATTATTATTACTTATGCTCCATTGAAGCGGAAGACTCGACGAAACAGTACAGAAAAATTGATCTGAAGACACCTATGAAAAGGAAATTGATCAAATTAACACAACAAAGGTAATCAATCGATTATTTTAAACAAGCTATTATTAAAAGATGCAACACTAGTGGAGTACAACATGTTTATTTATATTTTATTCATCAAAAATCTACTTAATTTCTTATCCAGTGGTTCTCTAACTTTTTATGACGCGCCCGATTTTTATAATTTGTCTCTCGCCCCACCAAAATAATAACCAGTTCACGATACATTACAAATAATAGATAGTAAGGCGAAAGTAATAAAATAAATAAAGAAATGTAAATATCAGAAATGAGGCGGACAAGATCGAATCTGATAAATATTTTTATTTAAAAGAAGGAGGTGAAGCTATGACGTTATCTGGAGACAGAGACGCAAAGACGAAAGATATTACGTCATATTCGGAGCATCACCACGAAGGCACACATACTGCCTGTCAAAAAGACTCCGGTGAGGTTTTAGAAAAAATACACAAAAAAATATGAAAAATTTTATAATTTGTGATTTGTGTGGATAGTTGGGGTTGGTAGAATGGAATCGTACATGCGGAGTGGTAAGTATAGACGTTATTAGGTAGAATTAATAGTATAAAACCAGTGATAAGGTGACGTATATATACATTTTTATATTTTTGCGACCATATTATTTTGGAGACTTAGTAGTATAAAAACCAGGGCGATCTAGAAGTATGTGAACCAATATGGCGGGAACCAGAACGTAGTATGTGTACCAGGTTAGTATGTGTGCCAAGTGACTCCCAAAGTATTTGTACCTGAAATTATGACCTAGCCCTAACCTGATATACTACGTTCCGGTGTCCGCCATCTTGCCACGTATATATGCATTTATATATGTATGCAACGACGTTATAAACGAGACATAGTAGTATAAAAAGCAGTAATAGGGGGGCGAATATTTATATATGTATGCAAAGACGTTATTAGGGAGACTTGGTCGTATAAAAACCAGTAATAGGAGACGTATATATATATATATACGTCTCCCTAATAACGTCGTTGCAAACATATATAAATGTATATATACGTCCCCCTATTACTGTTTTTTATACCACAACGTCTCCCTAATAAACTCGTTGCATATATATTCGAATATATATATATATATATACGTCTCCCTAATAACGTCGTTTTTGGATTTTATGAGCCTAAAAAATAAATTAGTTGAGTCCAGTGGGGTATCCAGGGAGGAGGGTATGGGGCGGGTGTTGAATGACGTGTAAATAAGTAAACTCGTTCTTGTATTTTGTTTAAGATTAATTTTAGTTAGACAACCTCAGTAATTGCGTAACTTGCACCGCAGCTAGCTAACGATATACGGCAGGGGTATGCAAGTACTAACGGTCGAGGTGAATTCTACAATTTTCTGAGTGATGGATTTTATGTTTTCAGTAATTTATGTGTCTGGAGGATCCAGGATCCAAGAATCCCAACTACATACCAAACACGAATTATCTAAATTTTCATATTTTTTTTGTATTTTTTCTAAAACCTTTTGGCAGGCAGTATGTGTCTCTTCGTGGTGATGTTCCGAATATGACGTAATATCTTTGGTCTTTGCGTCTCTGTCTCCTGATAACGTCATTACCTCTCCTCCTTTTAAATTAGTTGTTTGTTTATACAATGTAATCTATGACGTCTTGTTTTTGAAATGTCATTCCTACGTAAAGAGCAGTGAAAAAGTTTGTTAGTCGAATTTTTACATTTTTCCGTGAGAAAATAAATCCGGATAAAGAATAGGAGGACGTATATATATACATTTATAAGTGTATGCAACGACGTAATTAGGGAGACTTAGTATTATAAAAACCAGGAATAGAGGGACGTATTTATATATCCATATATGTTTGCAGCGACGTTATTAGGAAGACTCAGTAGTATAAAAACCAGGAATAGGGGGACATATATATACATTTATGTATGCTTTCAGCGACATTATTTTGGAGACTTAGTAGTATAAAAGCCACGTATATACGTTATATATCCTTTTCGTTCTATCAGGTGTCGATTGGCTAGTTCTTCTTGAGTGTTATGCTTGATTCCTACGACCATTGCCGACTCTCGTTGCTCGCTGCTCTCCGGACTATTTACGCTGTAATCCTCCTGTTACATGAGACTCACTTTTTCTTTGCCATTACTCTGATATCGCCTCTGTAACTCCCTACATGACACTCCTTCATTTTGTGTAAGAGAGCACTGCTTGCCACCTCGCTTGCCCTACCTACCATGCAATCGGCTCACTCATTATTTTTTACCCCATTGTTTTAGCCCTTATATCGATTTGGCTATGCCACCTGCGTCGTCTGCTGCTTTCTCGTCTCCTGCATGCCATTTGTCTACTTATTAATCCTATTTATTGCCTCATTGTTGACCATATCTATAAAGCCACTTGCTCGATTCTTGCGATCCTCGCCTGCTTTTCGCCCACGGACTCACTTATTACTACTCGCTGTTTCTTTGCTCCTCACCCTGACTGTTTTGCTCGATTCTTACTATATTTACTTATTCTTCTTGCTTTATAACAGTTACATTATTGATTTAACAGTAGACTGACTTGTGTCCTAATAGGAATTCGAACCCACCTCTGTGCACTTTAAACTAATCATACTCTTCAGCGATATCTACTGTTGGAAAATTACCATCATTCATTTCGATAAAAAAACGTTTTGGTTTAAAGATGAAAAGTGTTATTTCGACACATGAACTCGTCACAAGCATTGACGTTTCGTTTATTTAGTTTCGGTTGAAAATGTTGGTTAGCATGCATCATTCAGGATAGGATGGGATATTACCAATTTATTCTGTGTCGAGGAAGACGCTTCTATTGAAAATATGGTATTAATTTATTGTCGGTTTTACATTTTCACTAAAACTTTATCTTAAATGATAAGGCGTTGCAAATTTTGATCTCCAACTTCAAGCAGTGATTTTCGACTCAAGTTTCCACATTCTTGGTAACAACTGTAGCGCCGGATAGGATTTACATATTCATCCTGGGGGACAGGAAAGTCGTTGAGATCGAATATTCACATGGTGAACCACGGACTCTGCTCCGGGTATCAGTCCATGTTGAGTATGGGATTGGTTAGCCACTTATTATTTGTTTCAGATGCATGAACTTTACGGTGGAGGAAGCTCTCGCGCATAATTATCGCCCACAGGACTCGAACCTGCGAATCCACGCAGGGTAATCAGGGGTGCAGTGGCAAGCAATCAAACAGTAATTTATTTTTCCACCATACTAAAGTACACTTCACGAATAAACAATACATAAAAAGAAGAAAAATATTAATTCAGAGTGAAGGGAGACGTGGTACAACATTACTGGTTATCGAGCAGCGACACCCGTGATTTTAATTCTAACAGTTATGAATAAATCCAACAGTGATTAACGTTGACAGTATATAATGAGCATACGTGAAATTGACATCCTAAGAAGATTCCGACTTGAGCACTAGAAAATGCTAAAGCATGCCAAAAGAATTAGGGACTGACATCCGTTGAAAGTATGCCAGAATATTTGGGAACTATAATTCTTTGAGAAAGTCTGAAAGTTTGGGAATTTGTTTCAAACTAATATTTGTGTCAGACTTTTGAAAAATAACAAATAAGGCAAGACCTTAACTATATATAGGATTGGACAAAAGCCACAGCGTGGTAAAATTTTTACTGACAACGCTATGTGGCAATGTAGACAATGAAACGCTCGTTTTCATCATCAAAAAACCTACGTTTCAACAAAATATGATAAAACGTAGAAACACCTAAACATGAGAGATATTGCTTAATTAGTTCCTCAGTCATATAATGTCTGCTCAAATTCCAGGATATGGCGATACAGATATTCCAACCATCTTCATTTTGCGTAGTGGTGTGGAAATAGCCGGTCTGATACGCCCCCAAGTGTTCAAATGAATGCAAGAGACATTGTCTTCGATGGTTCAAAATAATGGCAAAAAATAAAAATTCCGTTGTTATAACAGATTGTTCGTGCGTTGAGATTACAAGCGACTCAAAAACTTAGTTATTTTAGGTTGCAGTGATTCGAATCCGATCCGTGCATTAGGAATTTAAATAAGTTCGAGTCGTGGATGAACTAAGCATGTATTATTGTATTTAATGAATTATCAAATTAACAAAAATCTATTTTGTGTAAAATAAAACAAAAAGTTCTTCCTAAGTTAGACACTGGGTAATGTTGTATACTAGCCTGGTAATATCAGCGTAAAAGATTCAGTGACAGATTTCGGGGGATTTCATATACGCCCGCAATATTTCTCGTCGCTTGATCTCGGTATAGCTTGAATTAAGGTGAATAACAAGCAGAAAAATTTTATTTTTTTGTCGGACTTAGACGGAAGCATCGCAAGGCAAAAGATTGATTTTGTGGAAATATTTATTTGATTTCGTTGGTTAAAACTAAAGAAATTTTTATTCACAACACATATTCATAGCACTTACAGCTTTTCTGTTCAATTAGATATATTTGGCGAAAAGATGGGAATGTTTAACCGATCTTGTATATTAAATTTGAACTGCTAAGTTTCACCTAAGTTAGTAATGAACGAATTAAATAATGGCGATATCAGATAGCTGTACTAAATTTCTCCATAAATGGCAGCTCGTGGGGATGAACCAAGAATACAAAACAGTTTTACAAGGGGGGTTCCACATTTTGCTCCCAATAAGGATGAGAAAAAGCAGATATTGGCCTGAAAAAGGATTATATAAACACGAGAAAGAGTACAATAATACACTTATAACAATGCTTCGACTGTAGCTATAGTTGAAATGTAGAACCACATTTATTTCATGTCTTCTCACAGCATGGCAAATGACAAATAGATGGGATCGTAAATTCGAAAATAGCGAGGGCTTACACGTCTCCCATAAATAGTAATAAAGCGTTCCACGTATTTGCTCAAAACAACACCCAAGACAAACAAACGCGAGGTTATTTTTTATTTGCATTATTACCTCATTGGAGCTCAACAAACACTCGGTACAAACCACTGATACGTTGCCTGTACACGCCAGTAATTTCTACCACATAATACGGTCATGTTGTTTTCAGGTAAATTGAATGCTTAAGCAATTTCATAATATCCTCAATGAGGTGTTTTCGACTTTTGCTCTGAACAGAGAATTAGACATGAGTAGAATATGCAGGTTTAGCGATAGAAGGGGCACTGACCAATTTATTACGCGCTTTATTATAGCTCAGATTTAGAACAAGGACAAGAAAAGCGAGCGAAACCAGAAACGTAATGAATCGAGCACATTAGGAATTGTGAATTTATAAAATCCTTACCTAAACCTGTACAGCATAAGTCAGTTTTGACTCTTGTTTTGAATTTCTTCTTCAAGTAGTTTGTTTTCCATTTAACTTGGTTTGAACTGAACAAGCTGTAGAATTAACAAATTTGAGTGAAATCTGAAAATGGAGCGAAGTAAACAACCCGCGACTCCTGTTAAGTCAGCATTGTTATGCAAGCGCGCCGTTACATAATCCAATCTATTTTTTGAAATCGTTGGGTTTATTTTTTTCACTAGTTTTAATGTTTGTGTTTAGATTCTTAAGTCTAGACAAGTAGAATAATTATAGTACTTTGTGTGAAATTGGTACATTCTGTGCGACCTATAAAATATTTGCGAAACACTTAAACGATGTTTGTTCACCCCAATAATTTTCATCACATAATAAGGTCTTTTTGTAAAGTAAATTGAAAAACAATTAAAAAGTTATTCTTAATTAGGATATGATCATTCAGACCATATTCATTTTCATCTTCGGAACTTCACCATTACTTGGTATTCTAGTGTCGATATCACACTACAATCACAGTAAATTCACCATCTTGTTTTGTCCAAAAGTTTGAGCAATTCATTCTCTTCGCTACTGTTTAGTCAAGCGCTAGAAGGTACTTAGTGTGTATTTAGGTGCAACGTAAGGAGGCAGGCACGAGTTTATGACCTTTTGATAAACCAAACTAAGACGTGTATAACCAAACTACATAAATTCCACACGTTTTGCACAGAATATGGCATTAGACAAGCAGTCGTGGGTGTCAGGAGCAATTGAGGACATAAGATTTTGCTTTAATCGAAAATATTTGCACAAGGAATGAAATACAGTGAAGTTTCTTTGAAAATGCATGTATTAAGCATTGCTATTTCATGCTAACATTAACTTTCATTTCGATCGTAATATATCTCATTGGGTATAAAGAAAAACAAAAAAAAATACTGTTAAGGGTATTGGTTCAACGCATTTAAAATTTCTATAACTTGTGCGGTAACGAAGCCACACATGTGAACTGTTATGGAAAGCCTTGGTGGAACAACAAAGCATGCAATCGAGGAAAGTGGTGATGAACCACCAGCTAAGATCAGATGTACGGAAACCAACTTAACGAATACAGGTAAGACCTACTATGTCTGGTGAGGAACGAGTTATAACTTTATTAAGATCTTACAAACTGATGATAGAGGTGATAGTGGCGTACTTAGTTTATATTTATTTTTGATGAACCTATGAATATAAAAATAATATTGCAAGTCTAATTTGATATAACTATGCTTTAATTTGATGTTAAAAGAAATTAAACAATCATTTTCTCCTATTTGTATATTAATACTTTAAACTCATAACTTAAATATCACAGTCTTAAACTCTTTAATGCCACATTGTGGTCAAATGGTCTGTTGGGTGGAAATCTGTAAACCTTATCAAATTTTGTTTTTTCAGATTCGATCAAACTTTCCGATTCTATTTTGCTGTTTCAAGATAAAAAAATTTCGAACCATGGCGATGTATATGAAGGAGAAATATCGAGTGCAATTTATGGAACTCGTCCGATTGCGATAAAATTAGTTCAATACAACAAACAAAGTGTGGAAGAGGCAAAAATTCTTTACCGACTGAACCCTAGCACTCATGTAGTCTCTGTGATTCATTCAGATGAATACCAACAAGGTCCAATGAAATATATGTACATTGCAATGGACAAATGTAACCAAGACAACTTGAGAGGTTTTGTTGAAAATCGAAAGAAAACCGAAATCCCATTCGATCCTGAACTTGCACTTGATTTTGCAAAACAGTTAGTTGCTGGAATTTTATACATTCATGATAAACTTGTGGTGCACAAAGATCTTAAGCCTGATAATGTGTTTTTATCCCTGGATCAAAAAGTTGTCAAAATTGGTGATTTTGGCATAAGTGAAGTCATCGAGTCAAAGACTCAAACAGTTTACACCAGAAAAGGTCTCGGTACTGACGGTTACAGACCCCCTGAATCATTTGTGCCTGGATTTCCAACTTCACAAAAAACTGACATATATTCACTGGCTGTCATTGTTTACTATGTATGGAGTGACGGTAAACATCCCTTTGGTGACGAAAGGGATCTATGGAATCATTTCATGAAAAACCATAAAAACCTGAACCTGGACGGACTTTTAGTTCCAGATAAAGAAGTTGCAAAAGATTTACTGGAATGGATGCTGCAGTTTGTTCCTCGTAAACGTCCAATAATAAACGAGGTTCTCTCTCATAAATATATGGCTCCAACAAATGTAAAAGGTAGGAAAAAATATTATTTGAGATATTGTGATTGCTAACTGAAAGTTAACACTTATCAAAGAAAACTCTCTGTTCAGGTTTACTATTCCGAGATCTACAGGAAGAATCTACACCTGGCAGCTCTCTAACGAGCAGCCATGATAAACTTTTGCTTCCACATTTTGAGAATGGAACTTTTAAATCAGATTTGTCAACAAGAAAGAAAACTAAAATGTTTGTATACTTAGCCTGTATATTGATTTATTATATCTTACAAATATTTTTTGTGGACAATATATTTTATTTTAAAATTACCAAGATTAATTCCCAGGAGTATTTTTATTGACTAAGGCGACTGTTAATCTAAAACAAACTGCAAAATAACATAATTTTCCTGTCCTAGATTGAGCAGGAGGCTATAAATGTTTTTTATTGGTGTGTTTAACATGACTAATATCATGCAGGAATTAACCTTAGCAATAGATGAATAGAATATTATTATTGGCTGTGGTAGTCAAATAATTTTTTCAACTAAAACTAGCCAATCATAATTTCAGTCATTCTTCACAAGTTGCAACTTCATTATCAAAGCTCGTTAATAATTTCCACTTTGTAAAATATCTTAAAGAACAAGCAAAGAATAGGAAGGCAGCTTCGACCTCCGTAGGTAAGATAAGTTTATTTTAACAATGCTTGTATTTTTACTTAACATTTAATTTCCGGGTGTTTTGTATCCGATTTACCACAAAAAAACTATCTTGGATAAGAAATGATGTTATGTTTGCTCAAAATTTTTTTGAATAAATAATTCTGCCATCATGTACCATCAAAACCAAGTCTGTGCAAAAATATAACGCCAGTTAACTGCGACTTGGCATTGGCAAATTTTTTCTCGACTCGCAGTAACTAAAATAAAAAAAAGCAAAATTAAATAATACAGAAAATATTTTAAAAGTACTAAAATTGACAATACCTTTAAGAGACGGATTCTTGCACAAAATATCTTATCTTGGTCTTCGTACTGGTTTCATCTTTGATCAATATTTTGGTTTTAACATGAGGTAGTGTCGGAAAAGTTTTGCCACGACCCCAATTTTGCGCTCTCACGTTGACCCCTAGTTTGAAAAGTCCAGATTTAAACTACAGTAATATTTATTTTGTAAATCACTTAACTATTTTCTCCTTCAGATCAAGTTTTGTGTTTAATTTTCTTCTAAAAATATGACATTTTAGATCGCATACATCTCACTGATGATATCTTGTGGTATAAAGACAATGTGGTTTATGAATTTTCGGATTTCACAGTTTACGAAGGTCAACGGAAACTTCCGAATTCAGAGACAGAACCTTTAGCAATATGGGTGTTTTCTTCGTGGGATGCAGACTTTCTTTACAAACTAGAAGCTCTTCAGCAACTTCCACCTCATCCAAACCTAATCTCTGTTATGACTAGTGGTCGTGTGAATGGAACAAGTCAACATTTTATTGCTACTGAAAGATGCCAGTTCCAGACTCTTCATGAATATTACAAAGAGAGGGAAAAAAACAATATTCCTTTTGATCCTAGACTTGCTCTCGTACATGCAAAACAATTAGTTAGTGGTCTACAACATCTTCATAAATATAATATTGATCATGGGGAAATGGAGGGGAGTATTCTTTTTTCACATGACATGCAAAATGTGAAATTTAGTTTTCAGAACTATTTTATACCATATTACTCCTATGGATATAATCTCAGTATAAGTGATATTATTACCTCAGGGTATAACTTGTATAAATTATGGTCCAATCAACAGGAAATTCGTGTTTTTTAATATTCCTTTTCGCTTGCTTTTAATCCCAGTACTCTACTTATTCCTAACCTTCACTTGGCTGGTGATTTGCTCACAAGAATGACACACGATGATGAAGACCAACTACTAACAATTCAGCAGGTTGTTGATCATGAATTCTGGAAAAGTATCAACATTTAGTTTTTCTTTTCATTATTTATTTGTCTTGTGCATGTTTTTTTTTTATATTTCCAAGTAGTATAAAAACAAGTAATAGGGGGGCGTATATATGCATTTATATATGTATGCAACGACGTTATTAGGGAGACATAGTAGTATAAAAATCAGTAATAAAGGGATGCATATATGCATTTATATATGTATGCAACGACGTTATTAGGGAGACTTAGTAATATAAAAACCAGTAATAGGGGCGTATGTATACATTTATATATGTATGCAACAAACTTATTAGGGAGACTTGATAGTCTAAAAAACAGTAATAACGGGACGTATATATACATTTATAAATGTATGCAACAAATTTATTAGGGAGACTTAGTATTATAAAAACTAGTAATAAGGGGACTCATATATACATATATATATGTATGCAACAAACTTATTATGAAGACTCGGTAGTATGAAAACCAGTGATAAGGGGACGCATATATACATTTATAAATGTATGCAACAAACTTATTAGGGAGACTTAGTATTATAAAAACTAGTAATAAGGGGACTCATATATACATATATATATGTATGCAACAAACTTATTAGGGAGACTTAGTATTATAAAAACTAGTAATAAGGGGACTCATATATACATATATATATGCATGCAACAAACTTATTAGGGAGACTTGGTAGTACAAAAGCCAGTAATAGGGGGACGTATGTATACATTTATATATGTATGCAACAAACTTATTAGGAAGACTTGGTAGTATAAAACCAGTGATAAGGGGACGCATATATACATTTATAAATGTATGCAACAAACTTATTAGGGAGACTTGGTAGTACAAAAGCCAGTAATAGGGGGACGTATGTATACATTTATATATGTATGCAACAAACTTATTAGGGAGACTTAGTATTATGAAAACTAGTAATAAGGGGACTCATATATACATATATACATGTATGCAACAAACTTATTAGGGAGACTTGGTAGTACAAAAGCCAGTAATAGGGGGACGTATGTATACATTTATATATGTATGCAACAAACTTATTAGGAAGACTTGGTAGTATAAAACCAGTGATAAGGGGACGCATATATACATTTATAAATGTATGCAACAAACTTATTAGGGAGACTTAGTATTATAAAAACTAGTAATAAGGGAACTCATATATACATATATAAATATATATATGCAGCAAACTTATTAGGGAGACTTTGTAGTATAAAAGCCATTAATAGTGGGAAGTATATATACATTTATATATGTACGCAACGACGTTATTAGGAAGACTTAGTAGTATAAAAGCCAATAATAGAGTGCGTATAGGGTATTTACACATTGATATATATATATATGCAACGAAAATAATAAGGAGATTTAGTAGTATAAAAACACTAACAGAGAGACGTATATACACATTTATACGTGCTTGGTGTTTCAAATCTAAAGTATAAAAAAGTAGAATATATACGGTACTTTGTGTTAAATTGTTGCACTCTTTGTAACCCCTAAAACTTGTTTCACCCGTACCCTCCATGCGGTATCCCCCCCCCCCCCCAGTGTGGGAATATTTTTTGAATTTGTGGGTTAATGAAATCTATATTTACAACACGTATTTTTTACGCTTTAGTTTTCCCTGTTCAACTAGATATATTTGGCGAAGAGATGGAAATAGTCGACCTATCTTGTATATTTAATTTCAACTGCTAAGTTTCACCCTGAGCTAAGTTGGTAATGAACCACTCTAATAATGGCGATATCATTTAGCTTTACTAATTTTTTTTTTAAAAGTAGCGGGATCTTGGAGATGAATCACGAATAATAAAACAGTTTTGCAAACGGGGTATCAACATTTTTCTCCGAATAAAGATGTGGAAAAGCAGATATAGGCCTATTTATTTAATATAAACATAAGAAATAGTACAATACACCTATAGCAACGCTTCGACTGTAGCCATCGGTGAAATGTAGAACCACATTTATTTCAAGTCTTCTTACAGCCAAGCAATAGACAAGTGGGCGTGAGCGTGTAAATTAAAAAATAGCGAGGGCTGTAGTATAGCCTCACATGTCTTCCATAAAGAATCATAAAGAGTTCTACATATTCTATCAAATCAACAACCAAGACAAACAAAACGCAAGGTTACTTTTTATTTGAATCATTACCTCATAAGCGCTCAACAAACGATCGGTACGAAGCACTGATACAATGTCTGTACACGCCTGTTTGAAACCTCACCACATAATTCGGTCTTGTTGTTTTGAGGTAAATTGAATGATTGAGATATTTCAAAATTTCCTCAATTAGGAATATGATTATTTAGACTAATTCATTTTTATTCGACATACAAAGCAATGTTGCTGGTACTTTACCATCACTTGGTATTCTGGTAACTATATCACACTAAAATCACAGTGAATTTACCAATTTGTTTTGCCAGAAAGTTTAATCTATAACTTCTCCTCTTCGCTGATGTTTATTCTGAGATACTGGTCTAAGTATTTTAGTTCATACGTAAATCCAACCGTAACGCATAATTACAGTCGGTATTTACCTCTCATGCGGTATAGTTTATAACAGGGGTGGGCACAATTTTTTAGTATAAGAGCCGCATGCTGCAAGTCAGAACTTTAAAAGAGCCGCAGAATTTGTGAATTTATTAATATTATCGAAATACTATGAACAGAAAAGAAATTCACACAAGAATCTAATACCAATAAATAGATAAACAAGGCAACTATGTTTTCATCTTCGTACTTTCGTTTTTTTTTAATTTTGGACACATCGCACAGTAAATTAGCTTAGACTAACTAACCGCAATCAAGCTGCAATATCGCCGACGCATCAATAAACATTGACCATTGTGACGAAAGATTTGCTGACTCGACTGACTTAAATTCAACGCTACAGCGATTTTTGTACTAAAACATAATTTGTCCTAATTATTGACGAAAACTTCTTTACGACTTTTATTAAATTAAAAGAGTTTACGTTAAAGTTTTTCTCTTAGTTAAAATTTGGATAATAATTTATGTTAGTGAGAAGAGCCGCACAAAAAGTCTGGCGAGCCGCGGTGTGCCCACCCCTGGTTTATAAGTAATAAAATTTTGTAAGCTAAGTTTTCTAGAGTCTAAGTTATTATTTTAAAATTCATTTCAAATCAGGCAATATTGGAAATATTCTTCATGAGATGTTTTAGACTTTTGCTGTGAACAAAGTAGCAGACATGAGTGGAATATGTAGGTTTAGCGATGGAAGTAGCAAGGACAAATTTACTAAGCGCTTTGTTATAGCTTGGCAATGCCGACGTAAAGGAGCAGGAAGAGGAACTCAATGAATTGATAACATTATGAATTATGAATTTATATATATACCTGTAGAGCAAAATTCTGGTTCAACCTTTCATATCGTTCCTACTTTTTAAAGACATGTATTGAAATTTCAACTTTTGTTTTGATAAATTTGAGAGAAATCTGAAAATGGAGGAAACTAAAGAACCCGCGACCCCTGTTAAATCAGCATTGTTATGCAGGCGCGTCGCTACTTTGATCATATGTATTCTCTTGAAATCGTGAGATTGAGATTTATGTTTTGCACTAATTTAATGTCCATAAAAGTAGAATAGAAATAGTACTTTGTATGAAAATGGTGCACTCTTTTCAACCTATAAAATTTGTTGGGAAACACTAAAACCATTTATGTTCACACCAATAATTTTCTTCCCATTACACGGTCGTTTCGCAAAGAAAATTGAAAAACAATGACTCTTCGATACTCCAGAAGTATGTGGACCAAGATGGCGGACAGTGCAACGTATTAAGGCTAGCTAGGCCATAACTTCAGGTACAAATACTACAGGAGGCACTTGGCTAGTCCCCGAACTCGTAATAGAACAAAAATAAGAAAAATTGAAATAAAAGTATGCACTAACCTGGTACACTTAGTACGTTACGGTGCCCGCCTTCTTGTTACACAAACTTCCGAATAGCCGATTATTCAGACTATACTCATTTTCATTCTTGCACAAAATATCTTATCTTGGTCTTCGTACTGGTTTCATCTTTGATCAATATTTTGGTTTTAACATGAGGTAGTGTCGGAAAAGTTTTGCCACGACCCCAATTTTGCGCTCTCACGTTGACCCCTAGTTTGAAAAGTCCAGATTTAAACTACAGTAATATTTATTTTGTAAATCACTTAACTATTTTCTCCTTCAGATCAAGTTTTGTGTTTAATTTTCTTCTAAAAATATGACATTTTAGATCGCATACATCTCACTGATGATATCTTGTGGTATAAAGACAATGTGGTTTATGAATTTTCGGATTTCACAGTTTACGAAGGTCAACGGAAACTTCCGAATTCAGAGACAGAACCTTTAGCAATATGGGTGTTTTCTTCGTGGGATGCAGACTTTCTTTACAAACTAGAAGCTCTTCAGCAACTTCCACCTCATCCAAACCTAATCTCTGTTATGACTAGTGGTCGTGTGAATGGAACAAGTCAACATTTTATTGCTACTGAAAGATGCCAGTTCCAAACTCTTCATGAATATTACAAAGAGAGGGAAAAAAACAATATTCCTTTTGATCCTAGACTTGCTCTCGTACATGCAAAACAATTAGTTAGTGGTCTACAACATCTTCATAAATATAATATTGTTCATGGGGAAATGGAGGGGAGTATTCTTTTTTCACATGACATACATGCAAAATGTGAAATTTAGTTTTCAGAACTATTTTATACCATATTACTCCTATGGATATAATCTCAGTATAAGTGATATTATTACCTTAGGGTATCACTTGTATAAATTATGGTCCAATCAACAGGAAATTCGTGTTTTTTATTATTCCTTTTCGCTTGCTTTTAATCCCAGTACTCTACTTATTCCTAACCTTCACTTGGCTGGTGATTTGCTCACAAGAATGACACACGATGATGAAGACCAACTAATAACAATTCAGCAGGTTATTGATCATGAATTCTGGAAAAGTATCAACATTTAGTTTTTCTTTTTATTATTTATTTGTCTTGTGCATGTTTTTTTTTATATTTCCAAGTAATATAAAAACCAGTAATAGTGGGGCGTATATATGCATTTATATATGTATGCAACGACGTTATTAGGGAGACATAGTAGTATAAAAACCAGTTATAGAGGGACTCATATATGCATTTATATATGTATGCAACGACGTTATTAGGGAGACTTAGTAATATAAAAAACCAGTAATAGGGGCGTATGTATACTTTTATATATGTATGCAACAAACTTAGTAGGGAGACTTAGTATTATAAAAACCAGTAATAGGGGCGTATGTATACATTTATATATGTATGCAACAAACTTAGTAGGGAGACTTGATAGTCTAAAAAACAGTAATAACGGGACGTATATATACATTTATAAATGTATGCAACAAATTTATTAGGGAGACTTAGTATTATAAAAACTAGTAATAAGGGGACGTATGTATACATATATATATGTATGCAACAAACTTATTATGAAGACTCGGTAGTATAAAAACCAGTGATAAGGGGACGCATATATACATTTATAAATGTATGCAACAAACTTATTAGGAAGACTTAGTATTATAAAAACTAGTAATAAGGGGACTCATATATACATTTATATATGTATGCAACAAACTTATTAGGAAGACTTAGTATTATAAAAACTAGTAATAAGGGGACTCATATATACATTTATATATGTATGCAACAAACTTATTAGGGAGACTTGATAGTCTAAAAAACAGTAATAACGGGACGTATATATACATTTATAAATGTATGCAACAAATTTATTAGGGAGACTTAGTGTTATGAAAACCAGTAATAGGGGGACGCATATAAACATTTATATATGTATGCAACAAACTTATTAGGAAGACTTGGTAGTATAAAACCAGTGATAAGGGGACGCATGTATAAATTTATAAATGTATGCAACAAACTTATTAGGAAGACTTAGTATTATAAAAACTAGTAATAAGGGAACTCATATATACATATATAAATATATATATGCAGCAAACTTATTAGGGAGACTTTGTAGTATAAAAGCCATTAATAGTGGGAAGTATGTATACATTTATATATGTACGCAACGACGTTATTAGGAAGACTTAGTAGTATAAAAGCCAATAATAGAGTGCGTATAGGGTATTTACACATTGATATATATATATATATATGCAACGAAAATAATAAGGAGATTTAGTAGTATAAAAACACTAACAGAGAGACGTATATATACATTTATACGTGCTTGGTGTTTCAAATCTAAAGTATAAAAAAGTAGAATATATACGGTACTTTGTGTTAAATTGTTGCACTCTTTGCAACCCCTAAAACTTGTTTCACCCGTACCCTCCATGCGGTATCCAAGGTGTGGGAATATTTTTTTTTAAAAGTAGCGGGATCTTGGAGATGAATCACGAATAATAAAACAGTTTTGCAAACGGGGTATCAACATTTTTCTCCGAATAAAGATGTGGAAAAGCAGATATAGGCCTATTTATTTAATATAAACATAAGAAATAGTACAATACACCTATAGCAACGCTTCGACTGTAGCCATCGGTGAAATGTAGAACCACATTTATTTCAAGTCTTCTTACAGCCAAGCAATAGACAAGTGGGCGTGAGCGTGTAAATTAAAAAATAGCGAGGGCTGTAGTATAGCATCACACGTCTTCCATAAAGAATCATAAAGAGTTCTACATATTCTATTAAATCAACAACCAAGACAAACAAAACGCAAGGTTACTTTTTATTCGAATCATTACCTCATAAGCGCTCAACAAATGATCGGTACAAGGCACTGATACAATGTCTGTACACGCCTGTTTGAAACCTTACCACATAATTCGGTCTTGTTGTTTTGAGGTAAATTGAATGATTGAGATATTTCAAAATTTCCTCAATTAGGAATATGATTATTTAGACTAATTCATTTTCATTCGACATACAAAGCAATGTTGCTGGTACTTTACCATCACTTGGTATTCTGGTAACTATATCACACTAAAATCACAGTGAATTTACCAATTTGTTTTGCCAGAAAGTTTAATCTATAACAGGGTTGGCGAACCTTTTTCAATGTATGGGTCAAAATTATATTTTTATCGCGGAACAGAAGAGAGTGGGTCACAGATATTCAACCAATGTTTGTATCTATAAGAAACTTCTTAAACAAATCTTATAGCCTAAGCTTCTGTTGGTGTTGGAGTAGTTTTGGGCTCTACTTATGCAACACTTTTGTTGTGGCACGACCTTTTATGGCACTCGATTTTAGGAAATGGGAGTACGAAACAACGCATATGAATTACCAAAAACGTTTAAGATGATGCGGCAAATTATTTTACGGTTCCAAAGAGTTCGGAGGGAACATGAACAGATCGGTTGCATTGTTTTGTCATAAAAGATGTCAGAGCCAATAGCTGAATAACGGTACACAGCGGTGCAGACATGCGTCCAAGATTAGGGGTTTTGAAAATTACTGGCCACCATACTGGCCCGAATATATCCACCATACCATACTGGCCCGACAATTAACAATTTGAATATGAGAGATCGCAGCCCTGACTGCCCAACTGACCGTACATTATAATAGTTTAGTTATTGTTAGATTAATTTGATGCCGGTTTTACCAATTTTTATCACTGATATGTTAGCATGTTTTTTATTTTATTCGTGCCTTAGCCGGTCACGAATAAAACGCGGTGGGTCACTTTGTGACCCGCGGGTCAGTGGTTCGCCATCCCTGATCTATAACTTCTCCTCTTCGCTGATGTTTATTCTGAGATACTGGTCTAAGTATTTTAGTTCATACGTAAATCCAACCGTAACGCATAATTACAGTCGGTATTTACCTCTCATGCGGTATAGTTTATAACAGGGGTGGGCACAATTTTTTAGTATAAGAGCCGCATGCTGCAAGTCAGAACTTTAAAAGAGCCGCAGAATTTGTGAATTTATTAATATTATCGAAATACTATGAACAGAAAAGAAATTCACACAAGAATCTAATACCAATAAATAGATAAACAAGGCAACTATGTTTTCATCTTCGTACTTTCGTTTTTTTAAAATTTTGGACACATCGCACAGTAACTTAGCTTAGAGTCTAAGACTAACTAACCGCAATCAAGCTGCAATATCGCCGACGCATCAATAAACATTGACCATTGTGACGAAAGATTTGCTGACTCGACTGACTTAAATTCAACGCTACAGCGATTTTCGTACTAAAACATAATTTGTCCTAATTATTGACGAAAACTTCTTTACGACTTTTATTAAATTAAAAGAGTTTACGTTAAAGTTTTTCTCTTAGTTAAAATTTGGATAATAATTTATGTTAGTGAGAAGAGCCGCACAAAAAGTCTGGCGAGCCGCGGTGTGCCCACACCTGGTTTATAAGTAATAAAATTTTGTAAGCTAAGTTTTCTAGAGTCTAAGTTATTATTTTAAAATTTATTTCAAATCAGGCAATATTGGAAATATTCTTCATGAGGTGTTTTAGACTTTTGCTGTGAACAAAGTAGCAGACATGAGTGGAATATGTAGGTTTAGCGATGGAAGTAGCAAGGACAAATTTACTAAGCGCTTTGTTATAGCTTGGCAATGCCGACGTAAAGGAGCAGGAAGAGGAACTCAATGAATTGATAACATTATGAATTATGAATTTATATATATACCTGTAGAGCAAAATTCTGGTTCAACCTTTCATATCGTTCCTACTTTTTAAAGACATGTATTGAAATTTCAACTTTTGTTTTGATAAATTTGAGAGAAATCTGAAAATGGAGGAAACTAAAGAACCCGCGACCCCTGTTAAATCAGCATTGTTATGCAGGCGCGTCGCTACTTTGATCATATGTATTCTCTTGAAATCGTGAGATTGAGATTTATGTTTTGCACTAATTTAATGTCCATTAAAGTAGAATAGAAATAGTACTTTGTATGAAAATGGTGCACTCTTTTCAACCTATAAAATTGGTTGCGAAACACTAAAACGATTTATGTTCATACCAATAATTTTTTTCCCATTACACGGTCGTTTCGCAAAGAAAATTGAAAAACAATGACTCTTCGATACTCCAGAAGTATGTGGACCAAGATGGCGGACAGTGCAACGTATTAAGGCTAGCTAGGCCATAACTTCAGGTACAAATACTACAGGAGGCACTTGGCTAGTCCCCGAACTCGTAATAGAACAAAAATAAGAAAAATTGAAATAAAAGTATGCACTAACCTGGTACACTTAGTACGTTACGGTGCCCGCCTTCTTGTTACACAAACTTCCGAATAGCCGATTATTCAGACTATACACATTTTCCCCGATATACAAAGCAATGTTTACCATCAATTGTATCGATTAAAATTAAAATTTGTAAGCTAAGTTTTGAGAGCCTAAGAGCATGGAAAATTGGGAATATTTTTCATGAGTTTTTTAGACTTATTCCCCGATCAGCAACTAGGAAGACAGACACGAGTTAACTTTTTATTAACCTAACTAAGACGTGTAACTATATATTAAAATTACATATATTCCACATAATTTCCATGGAATATGGCATTAGACAGGAAGTCAGAGGAGTAAATATGTAGATTTAGCAATGTGATGACCCAATTTGTTTTCTAACACGATTTATATCAGTGAACATGGCTGAGAAAAGGCAGCGAGAACAGGAACTCAATGGATCAAGCACATTTTAAACTTTGAGTTTATATAACCCCCATCTAAACCTGTCAGTTTTAAACTTTTTATATCGCTTCTCCTTTTTTAGACGGCTAGTAAAATTTCAACTTTTGTTTTGAAATATTCCGGTTTGAACTGGCCAAACTGTAGAATTATAAAATTTGAGAGAAATCTGAAAATGCCGGACAATAAAAAACCTGCGACCTCTGTTAAATCCGCATTGTTATGCGAGAGCGCCGCTTCTCTGATCCTATGTATTCTTTCTAAATCGTGAGATTTATGTTTTGCATTAGTTTTAATAATTGTGTTTCGAATCTCAAGTCTATAAAACTAGAATAGTTATAGTACTCTGAGTAGAATTGGTGCACTTTTTGCGACCTATAAAACTTGTTGCAAAACACTTAAACAATATTTGTTCACACCAATAATTTTCATCACATAATACGGTCTTTTTGCAAAGTAAATTGAAAAACAATTGAAAAGTTATTCTTAATTAAGATCTGATTATTCAAACTAATTCATTTTCATCCGACATACTAAGCAAGGTTGCTGGAACTTCACCATCACTTGGTATCCTGGTATCGATTCCACACAATTACAGTGAATTTACCGATTTGTTTTGCCCAAAGTTCAATCTATAACTTCTCCTCTCCGCGTATGTTTATTCTGAGATACTGGGCTGTGTACTTACGTTCGTACGTAAATCCTACCGTAACGAATAATTACAGTCGTTACGGAACATACTGTGGAAAAAACACGTGTAATATCGCTGCTCTCTAGAGTGAATTCCAGGAGCAAAAAATTTATGGTTGTGCCCTTTCGTGTTGCATAACTAATAAGTGATAAAAGTTGTTACTCATAGCCTAACAGCTTACTTCAAAACCTATTTTAAAACAGGCAATATTGGAATATTCTTCATGAGGTGTTTTGCGACGAACAAAGAAGCGAACATGAGTTGAATATGTAGGTTTAGCGATGGAAGGAACACGGGTCAAACTTATTACGCGCTATGTTATAGCTTAGAACTGTGTTTCCCAACCCGAGTCCGCGGTCTCAAATAAGTCCGCGGAGCGTTTAAATGAGTCCGCAGCGAGCCATAAATTCACTGCGGGTCGCAAACGTTTTTGGTAAACTTAACCATCAGCCAAGTTACGTTGGGATTTACATCAAACATAAAAACCAAGTTTATTCAAGTTTAATCGAGTCAATAATTACTGGCTACTGAGTAGGGCTGGGCTTATATTCAAATACATACAAACTATTAAAATAGCAATTTACTATTCGAAAATTTGGTAACAGGTGACGCGACAGGTCACTTGCGCGTCGCTTAATCAAACGATTGAATTTCACAACTCACTTGCGAATTATCGATGAAAACACGAGTCGGTCGGCACAAGCGTGGATATTACCCGAGTGGTGTTTCTCGCGAGCTCGAATAATGAGGAATAATTTTTTTTCTGGTAGGAGTCTAACGGCGATAACAGATACGCAAGATCGCAAAAAAATATTCATCAAAGCCAAATACAATCGGGCATTATATTCTCATATTAATATGTTCGCAGATTGCCGTGGCATTTTAAAGAAGTAATGCTTTCATCTTGTCATAAGTAGACGCAACCGCGAGTGACCATGAACATAATTAAATTAAATAGAAACACATTTTAAATTCTCGTTGTTGTCATAGATTGAATATTGTGCGACAGAAATGGCCATTCATACACTAAAAAAAGTCGGCTCTTTTAACAAACGCGCAATTGCGGCGAATCCATTTTCCCATTTTGAAATTCGTTAAAATTCTGTTGTATTTCGTTTTATTACTTCTTCACACAGAGTACGGTTGTAAAAAACGCACGTTGAGTCCGCAAAGGTTTTCGCCGGTGAGAAAATAGTCCGCGACCAAAAAAGGTTGGGGAACGCTGGCTTAGAACAAGGCTGGGATAAGGGAGGAACATGAACACAGAAAACCGCGCCCATCATGAAATTATGTAACATCATCTAAATATGTATAGCAAAAGTCACTTTTAACCAAACATATCATTCCGTCTTTTGTATGACGGCTAGTGAAATTTTAACCTTTTTTCTCCTAGTAGTTAAATTTAATTTAGTTTAATTTACTTTGGTTGGAATTGTCAAATATGAGAAAAGTCTGAAAATGGAGGATAATAAAGAAAGTGAATCTGAAGATAGTGAAGGTTGGTTTGTATTTTTATTTCTTGCTTCCAATTGCCTCGTGTAGTTTTAAACAAGCAACCTTTCGATCACTATTGGGTGATACTTGGTTAGTGATCTGCTTGGCAATAATTTATTTTATATCATAAATATATTAAATCTTTTTATTTTCTATTTTATTCTCCCTTTTCAGACTCGACCAAACTCTCCGATTCTATTTTGCTGTTTCGAGATAGAAAAATTTCAAACCATGGTGATGTATATGAAGGACAAATATCGAGTGCAACTTATGGAATTCGTCCGATTGCGATAAAATTTGTTCAATACAACAAACAAAGTGTGGAAGAGGCAAAAATTCTTTATCGACTGAACCCTCACACACATGTAGTCTCTGTGATACATTCAGATGAATACCAACAAGGTCCAATGAAATATATGTACATTGCAATGGACAAATGTAACCAAGACAACTTGAGAGGTTTTGTGGAAAATCGAAAGAAAGCCGAAATCCCATTCGATCCTGAACTTGCACTTGATTTTGCAAAACAGTTATTTGCTGGAATTTTATACATTCATGATAAACTTGTGGTGCACAAAGATCTTAAGCCTGATAATGTGTTTTTATCCCTGGATCAAAAAGTTGTCAAAATTGGTGATTTTGGCATAAGTGAAGTCATAGAGTCAAAGACTCAAACAATTTACACCAGAAAAGATCTCGGTACTGACGGTTACAGACCCCCTGAATCATTTGTGCCTGGATTTCCAACTTCCCAAAAAACTGACATATATTCACTGGCTGTCATTGTTTACTATGTATGGAGTGACGGTAAACATCCCTTTGGTGACGAAAGGGATCTATGGAATCATTTCATGAAAAATCATAAAAACCTGAATCTGGACGGACTTTTAGTTCCAGACAAAGAAGTTGCAAAAGATTTACTGGAATGGATTCTGCAGTTTGTTCCTCGTAAACGTCCAATAATAAACGAGGTTCTCTCTCATAAATATATGGCTCCACCGAATGTAAAAGGTAAGAAAAATTGATTGAAATGCAAATACATGTGTATTGTGATGGTTGGTCAACTAGATGTGCTGGGGATCGGGCCATTGACATATACATTGTAATTTAACTGCTATTTCTAATCTGCGCGTCGTGAAGTTCGCGATATTTTTTTCATTTTATTTTTTCCTCAATAACTTATAGCTGTGGTTCCCAACCTTTTCGTTATATTATTTTTATTCCCTATTTGAAAACGTTTTCTTATAGTAAGGGGTTTTTGAGATATTGCCCTATTGCTAACTGAAATTAAACACTTATCAAGGAAACTTTCTGTTCAGGTTTACTATTCCGAGATCTACAGGAAGAATTTGCACCTGGCAGGTCTCAAACAAGCATCCATGATGAACTTTTGCTTCCACATTTTAAAAATGGAACTTTCAAATCAGATTTGGCAACAAAAAAGAAAACTAAAAGGTTTGGGATTAGTTAATCATTTATTTGTTTCAGATGCATGGGCTTTATAGTGGAGGAAGCCATGACCGACCGGTGGTTACATGTTACATGACCCCTATACAGCATTGAGAAGTCAGCAATTTGTCCGTCGTACTTGAATGTTCCTATTTACATATTCCAATAAACGTAGCGTGCGAATTATCAAACAAGGGTATATATAGGTCGTAGGAAATCGACCCATATTTTATTTTCGCGGTAGCAAATAGAACCCTTGTCTATTGAGCCAGCCATGTTTTGTAATTGTTTTACAAATTGTGCCTGTCTCACAAATATTTTTCGTGAACAATATATTTTAGATTTACCAAGAATAGTTCCCACTGCAGAAGTATTTTTTCGAATGAGGCAATACCAAATCTAAAATAAACATAATTTCAAAATAAGAATTCTGGTCCCACCTATCCTTGATGAAGCATGTTGTTATGAATATATATTCTCATTGGTGTATCTAACATGGCTGTTATCATGCAAGGATGGACCATAGCAATAGGTAATAAAACTTATTCGTAACAATCAAATTAATTTTCCTACAAAAACTAATCAATCTAATTTCAGTCATTCTTCACAAGTTGCAACTTCATTATCAGAGCTTGTTAATAATTTCCACTTTGCAAAATATCTTGAAGCCAAGGAAAAGAATAGAAAGGCAGCTTTGACCTCAAAAAGTAAGAAAAGTTGATTTCAACATTCCTTGTATTGAAGCATAATAACCTTTTTTTGACTCAAAAAGCTTTATCGGTTATCGGAATTTCATTATATTAGTTGAAAAAATCTCAGTAAAGTTTATTTAATGAATTTGCGTATTATCGTAAATGTTCGTGTACGATCAAGAACAAATCTGTGGAAAAATGTATTCTGTTATTTCGTCTACCGACAGTTAATTATTTGGGTTTGAGCTCATCCTCATAATTAAGTATTGATTCCAAAGTGTTGCACATACACCGCAATTATTTGCGTCCAATTATTCGCTTATTCGATTTATTTGAACACCTAATACGGATACTACATTTTTAACATAAAACAATGAGTGCATGGCTTTAATTTTCAAAATATAGTGGCATTGCAAACTAAAGGTATTTGTGCTTGGCATTCGTATTTCTTCAATTTTTTCTAAATAATATGACATATTGAGCCAAACTAAAAGTGTTTGAACTTTATACTTACCGTAACCATGCTTAAAATTGTCATTTGACCCACAAGGTTTATTATAAATTGTTTTTTAATTCAAATTAATTTTTTAAATGTGACATTTCCAGATCGCATACAACTCACTGATGACATCTTGTGGTCTAAAGACAATGTGGTTTATGAGAGTTTAAATTTCACAGTTTACGAAGGTCAACGGAAACTTCCAAATTCAGTTACAGAACCCTTAGCAATATGGGTGTGTTCTTTGCGGAATGAAAACTTTCTACACGAACTAAAAGCTCTTCAGCAACTTCCACCTCATTCAAACGTAATCTCTGTTATTGCTAGTGGTCGTTTGAATGAAACAAGTCAAACTTTTGTTGCTACTGAAAGATGCCAGTTCCAAACTCTTGATAATTATTATAAAGAGAGAACGAAAAACAAAATTCTTTTTGATCCTAGACTTGCTCTCATACATGCAAAACAGTTAGTTAGTGCTTTACAACATTTGCATAAATATAATATTGTTCATGGATATTTGTTGCCGAATATTTTGTTTTCACTTGACATGCAAAATGTGAAAATTTGTTTCAAGACCTATTTTTTAGGTATTTTAATATATAATTCCAGCTTTAAAGATGATATTTTATCCTTGTGTCACACCTTGTATAAATTGTGGTCTAATAAACTGATTGACCGAAAGCTAATCTTAGATTCTACAGTAGCTATGGATCCAAGTGCTTTACTGATTCCTAACCCTCACTTGGCCTTTGATTTGCTCACAAGAATGACACACGATGATGAAGACCAACGACTAACAATTCAGCAGGTTGTTGATCATAAATTCTGGAAAAGTATCAACATTTAGTTTTTCTTTGCATTATTTATTTGTCTTGTGCATGTTTTTTTTATTTCTACACACTAAGTCAAGTTTATTTTTTCCAACTAGTAAGAAACAGTCGTATAAAAGTTTTGAAAAAAAAAAGTTTTTTGATCAGAGTGATGGGTTTAGCCACTTTTGTTTAGACCAGTGATTCCCAGAGTGGGCGATATCGCCCCCCCTCCCCCCGGTGGGCAAAAACGATACAGAGGGGGGCGAAAATGTCGAAGGGGGTGATAGGGAGGCGATTTCGCGAAACCTGTTTTTGGTCGGCTCATCGTGCATCGTACTCTGCGTGCTTTCGTAGATTTAAATCACGTGGGCGATGTCACACGCGGAAGGATTGCTGGACTCGTCTTCGCAGTAAGGTACGGTGGTTTGCGTAACCAAGTGATCGGGAAATCTGTAGTGATCTGGCCCGGGACGCTTCACTGAATAGATCTTTTCCCGACCTTTGACCCCGACAATTTTTCCCCTACTTTACCATTCTAAAATGTTCAGTGTTTATTTAAGAGTGGTTTCGCGAGTTGTTGCCTATAAAATGAAGTATTTGTTTCAAACTAACATTCTGATTCATACCATTCAACAATCTGCTTTTTCAAAGTACCGATAAAGAATTTTAGCCCAGTCTATCACAGCTATTTCTACACTAATTTTTGATTACTGTAATTAAACTGAAACTCCTAGGATGACAAGGTGTCACATTGACTTATTTTATTTAAATTTCCGAAAAACAACTTAAAACTAACGAATATAATTCAAAATCGCAAAAATTAGGTAATGTTCACGACCACGCCTGAAAGTCTGTCTGAGTGAGGAATGTGTCTGAGCGGATGCGAAAGGGGGCATTGTTACGTTTATTTTTGCATCTTTCTGGTAAACATCCAAACGGCGGTTTCAACGATGAATTAATCTTATTTATTATCTACGCTCGAGGATTAAATTACATTTTTTTTAAGTAACAGAATTTATCGTGAGACACGTTTAGACTAAATTTTATTATATCCTAAAAACTATATTGAACAGCTACTCGCACAACGAGCCTGCAATTTAATTATAATTAGACAATTGAAAACACGCAGAAAAGTTGATGTTATTGCAATGCAATAAGGAAATCAAATTCATATTCTATTCGAGAGACCCATCACTGCTTAATTTTTTTTAAGAATGTATCTTCTTAAAGAAAATCTTTATCAAAATTTCACAAACCATGCAAAAATATTCACTCCGATATTTGGAAGTATATATTTGTGCGAACAATTATTTTTGAAAATGAACATTACAAAGAACAAGCAAAGAACTATTAAGTGATGCTCATTCAGAAAATCTTCCAATCTTGGCGTCACATTAAATTTCATTGTAATAATTATTTAATAAGACGACTGAGTGGAGTTCACGAATTGTCGCAGTTTTTGCACGATGTTCCGTTTTTAACATTCAAAAAATATATGCGATCCGCAAAAGAATAGCAACCCTAAATTTTGTCCAGCGAGCGACTTAAATTTGCCGACCCCTGAGCCATCCAAGTTCACAAATCCAAAACAAATGGCTGATTAATTCTATGGACTGGTGATCGGACTGGAGGACGTGGTAGGATGAGGAATGGGGCATGGATTTTACCGAAGACCGTTATATATCATATTTTTCGGTGACGGTCATCAGGCTGTAGGGATAAATGAGATGTACCTAAATCATTATTATAGGTTTTGAAAAATTAATTTTGTTTTCATTATTTTAATGTGAAACGGTGTAAATTTAGGGAGTTAAATGCTATAAGGCAAGAGTACACGGCGGTTTTCCAGGTAGAATCCTGGATTCTTTCATTTCCGACCTCTGATATGGTGAAAAAAGAATTTTCAGCCGTGACAGTATTGCTATCAAAACAACTAAATCGCCTTTCCATCAGTAAAACGGGGTAATTTTAAATATAATAAGAAACTTGCCGAAGAACACCAAGCTCATCCATCTCAATCAAAAACACTATAAACTATGATTTGTCTCCGTATTCGGTCTGTAATATATTCGTTTCAGACGTTCAAATTTTTTTTGCAGTGCCGGGGGGCGATGAAGTTGTATAAACTACTGTAGGGGGGCGATGGTACAAAAAGTTTGGGAACCACTGGTTTAGACTACTTAGCTCATTTTATTAAATATTTACCTAATCATCCAAACCACCCCTTGTACCGGTAGTCTTCCCAACTACTTATGGCCACCAGATCGACCACCTACTATTGGAGGCTTGAAATCGGTGGTCGCGCACTGGTCGTTCGATAGCAGATTCGTCTTCCGAGAATCGTACTTTGGTGGCTTGTATAACCTTAACCCCAGTTTGTAGAAAGTTAATTTGAGCTGCAGCGTGTAGACAAAAATTTCACATCACGTTTCATGATTTTGCCCACCGGCGGTTACCCATTTCCCTTCACCTATTTAAGGGTGGTGGACATAGCTGAGAAAAAATAGCAATTATTATCAGATTGTTAGAATTGAACTTACACGACTGCAATTTGACGAGGCCCTCAAATACCACAACTCCGACCAGGATTCGACCGTTAAGTCCCGCTATTACTGTTTGAACCAGGTGTTCCCAAACTTTTTCAGCTTGCGGCACACTAACAACGAGATGAAAAAGTCGCGGCACACTCATTACAAATGAAGTTTTATTAAATCCCCTATCCGGAAACATTATGCGTTTCATCTGTAAATAAGAGTTCGTGGTCTCTATCGTTTTTAGCTCTTAATTTTTGTCAGTGCAGAAAACTAATATTTGCAGAATCATGAAAATGCAATTGAAAAGTTACATCTATAAAAAAAATATTGTATGTGTATTATATATATTTCCCAGTAATGACCGATGAATACTCGCTTTTTGAAATATTGAAATTGATGACAGAAAATCTACTTAGTGTCGAAGTTTAATAACAAAATTTGCAAAATAAAAGTAATTTTAAAATCTAGAATTTCACGTATTTGATCTGTTTTCGTAAATTTACTATGACGTCCTAGAGATGTTTTAGCGTTTGTTTTTGTAAATTTATTTTAGATTCATTCAAAGACTTTGACGACGAAGGAAAAGCTTCTGTGAGTACTGGTTTTAAATTTTATATTTTTTCGCGACAGCGCGTTCTTGGGTGAGCCACATGCTTAATGAAAATAGCTGAGGATTTGATGATTTGGTTAAACTTTGATCGTAGTATCAATTGATGATGATGCTTATTTTGCAACTGAGTAGTAATTCTTATTTCATTAATAAAGTAGAAGTTTCTATCTTCACGAAATGTTGATGATGGCTAATAATGCCTTGTCGAGTAACGTCCCTAATAATTGATTGTTCTATCTGTCTTGTGCTAACGTGTCGCAGTTGCGTCACTCGCTAGTATGTTCTGTTGCTGTAAACATCTTATGTTGTGTGTTATGCTGGTGTAATAAAGAAGTGTAAGCGTATTCAGTTGAACCCTTATTCTATAATAGCTTGGGTGTAGAACTTAACATATAACCAAGACATTATTAACATGGTGGCAGCGGTATCTGAAATTCGCTTACCGTCGACTCTTGATCTGCATGATGAAAATTTATCAGAAACATTTAAGAAATGGAAGAGACAGATTGATATTTTTATGCTAGCCAGCGGTTCTACTAGCAAGTCAAAGGAAGAACAGAAGGCAATAATCTTATATTGCGCAGGTGCTCAAATGATTGAAGCTGCCGAACACTTTGTATACAGTGATACAGAGGACGAAAATGACCCTAAAGTTCTACTACAGCAAATGGCTGAACACTGTAATCCTCGGAAGAATGAGGTGATGGAGACTTTTCGCTTTTTCAATATACAGTACAAAGACAATTTTGATACATTTCTCGTTGAACTCCGTAGTAAAGCCGATTCCTGTAATTTCGAAAACAAAGACCGAATGATCAGAGATAAAATCGTATTTTCAGTAAGCGGTAAATTACAAGAAATTCTGCTGCGGGAGACTGATCTCAATATATCAAAAGCCATAAAGATTTGCCAAACATATGAAATGTCAGAAAAGCAAGCGACTGAGATCCGTGCAACTTCAGAAAGCGAGCAACGAATTTTGTCGACTAAAAATAGACAATACCGAAATACGAACAGAGCTTCGAAAAACAAGCGTATTCCAAATGCATACCAAGAATGTAAATTTTGTGGACGCAGACACAACTTCGGGATATCCTTTTGTCCTGCTTACGGAAAAACTTGTCATTCGTGCAATGGTAGAAATCATTTCCGAGTGAAGTGTAGAAACGCAAGCTATGTTCGACAAATGAAGGAACATGACCAAAATGAAGAAACGCTTGAAGGTCATCAGCGTGTCCAGAATATAAATAACGTCAACAGTTCAAGAATTACTGCTCTGATGGAAGTCAACAATTATGAAGTCAGATTTCAAATTGATAGTGCTGCAGATGTCAACACAATATGCGAGAAATATGTGCGGAAAGACCAAATTAGACCAACTACTGACAATCTTGTGATGTGGAATAAAACGAAAATGAAACCACTTGGTGAGGCAATTTTAAAGGTAAAAAATCCTCGAGATGATGAAGTCGCAGAGGTAAGATTTACTGTTGTCAAGAATAATTTCAACTGTCTTTTGGGGTTAATGACAATACAAGAAATGGGTTTGATTACAATAAACAGCGATAAATTTATTGCAAATGTTGACCTACCGCAAACTTTGGGAAACTTGGGAATAGCGAAATTAAAAGTTGATCCCGATTTTCAACCTAGAGTTTTACCTTGTAGAAAAATCCCAATAGCTCTCCAAGATAGAGTTAAATTAGAATTAGATAACCTGGTGAAAAGGGGAATCTTAATACCGGTGGATGAACCTACCGATTGGGTTAGTCAAATGGCTGTGACTGAGAAACCTAACAAAAAGCTTCGAATATGTATTGACCCTCAACCTTTAAATGCCGCGTTGAAACGAGAACACTACAGATTACCTGTTCTTGATGATGTATTGCATAAGCTACGCAATGCAAAAGTGTTTACCAAGTTTGATGTAAAAGAAGCATATTGGCACGTGATATTAGATGAAGAAGCGAGTAAGTTAACGACAATGATCACACCTTTTTCTCGTTACAGATGGGCTAGACTCCCATTTGGTTTGAATGTGAGCAGCGAAATATTTCAGAAACGTTTAAATGAAGCATTGTTCAGATTGAAAGGTGTTATAACGATTGCAGATGACATCATAGTAATTGGATGTGGAGACACGAAATCTGAAGCGGAAGCGGATTTGAGAGAGAACACAAGAAATCTCCAAATCAGGTGCCGAACTAAAAACATTAAATTAAATGATACCAAAGCAAGAATTAGGAAAGAAGAAATAACTTTTATGGGCCATAAGATTACAACAAGTGGGATAGAGCCAGATCCTGCTAAGACAGAGGCCATAGTGAAAATGTCATCGTTAAAAGATGTCAGTGATGTGAAACGATTTTGTGGCATGATTCAATATTTATCCAGATTTTTGCCTAATCTTGCCAGTGATCTAGAGCCAATTCGAAATCTCACTAGAAAGAATGTTAAATGGCTATGGGACGAAAAGTGTGAGAAAGCTTTTCAATTGGTCAAACGTAAAATTACGAAATCGCCCGTATTAGCTTATTACGACCCTAACCTTGACCTAGTTCTACAAGTTGATAGCAGCAAAGATGGTCTTGGTGCTGTTTTAATGCAGAATGAGAAGCCTATCGAATATGCATCCCGTGGTTTGTCAAAATCTGAAAGAAATTGGGCTCAGATTGAAAAAGAAACTTTATCTGTTGTATTTGGACTTGAACGATTTAATCAATATACCTATGGTCGCAAAGTTATAATTCACAACGATCATAAACCTCTTGAAACAATTTTGAGCAAACCATTAAGTCAAGCGCCCCGACGTTTACAAACTCTTATGATGCGATTGAACAGATATAATATCCAATTCAAATATATGCCTGGAAAATCCTTATTAATTGCTGATACCCTCAGCAGAAATTTTATCGAAAATTCCAAACATTTTCCACATATTTTGAAAGTAGACGCTTTAGAGCAAATTCCAGATGAAAGAATTGAAGATGTAAAGCAAGCTATGATGAAAGATGATGAATCGATGAAGTTGCTGAGATATATAAAACATGGATGGCCCGAGCATAAGTATGACTTACCTGACTGTGTAAAACCATATTTTTCAATAAGAGATACATTGAGTTATCAAGATGATATTATTTTGAAGGGTGAACGGATATGGATCCCAAAATCTATGCGTAACGAAATAAAGCAACAACTTCATTTTTCTCATTTAGGTTATGCAAGTATGATGCGCCGTGCTCGTGAAACTGTTTTTTGGATTGGTATGTCCAAAGAGATTGAGCAAATTGCTAACAATTGTTTTTCTTGTCAGCAGACGAAACCAAATAATCAGAAAGAACCATTATTGCAACACAACGAAGGAAGTGTTCCTTGGGAAAAAGTTGGAATTGATTTATGTGAGTATAAAGGGAAAAATTATCTAATCACGGTTGATTATTTTTCAAGTTTCTTTGAAGTTGATGTGATGACGACGACAACTACGAATCAAATCATCATATGTCTGAAACGACATTTTGCTCGACATGGTATTCCAAAGATGTTAATCTCAGATTGTGGGAGAAATCTCAACTCGTCGGAATTCGAGAAATTCATGAGAGATTGGAGAATTCAGCATGTTACCTCTTCACCTGGACATCAACAAGCGAATGGAAAAGCTGAATCGTCCGTAAAAATTTTCAAGAATATGTTGAAAAGGACTGCAAACACGAATGAAGATCAATTTCTAGCTCTTCTAGAAATAAGAAATACGCCGCGTCAAGATTTGAACAGCAGTCCGTCAAAGATGCTATTTTGTCGATCAACCAGATCGATTATACCGACAATTATGAAACCAAACGAAAATTACGATTCGAAACGCCTGCGCCGAAAGCACAGCGTTAAGAAGAGTTATGACAAATCTACAAGACCAATGCGAGAACTTGAGTTAGGCGAAGTTGTATATTTTCAACATCCAGAACGGAAGGGATGGAATAGAGGAACTATTGTGAAACGAATTGCTACACGATCTTACATTGTCAAATCGAAGAATGGTGTTACATACAGACGAAATCGTGTTCATATCCGTCCTGATGAAAGTTGTAATATCGAAAAATATGAACCAAGTATTCCATTCTTGTCTGACTATAAGCCGAACAACCTTCCGGTTGCCAATGACAATTCTCGACCTCTGATTTCGAATGATGTTCCAACCAGACCTCGTCGAAATCGTAAACCTCCTATTTGGATGAAAGACTATGTGACTCAGTAGTGACTAAAACTTGATTTTGAGTGTTAAATATTATTGCTCATTTATGTGTCTTAATTGTAGTGGTCATGAATTGTGTAATAGGTAAAGGTGAATATTTCCTATTCTGAATTCGAAAATAATTTATGAAATTTATCTTAAACAAAGAGGGATGTTGATGATGGCTAATAATGCCTTGTCGAGTAACGTCCCTAATAATTGATTGTTCTATCTGTCTTGTGCTAACGTGTCGCAGTTGCGTCACTCGCTAGTATGTTCTGTTGCTGTAAACATCTTATGTTGTGTGTTATGCTGGTGTAATAAAGAAGTGTAAGCGTATTCAGTTGAACCCTTATTCTATAATAGCTTGGGTGTAGAACTTAACATATAACCAAGACATTATTAACACGAAACTTCATTTTTTATTTTTCTGTAGTTTTCCTGATATAAAAAGGTTTATGAGCCACAGAATTATTTACGCAACGGTAGTGAGCCACGGAAGAAAAAGGGTTGAGAACCACTGTTCTAAATTATGTTACCTAGCAGTGGCCGATTGTGCGAGTCTTGATCAAGCGAAATGCGCATTGTATCGCTATGAAAAATGCCGCTTCATTAGGCGGGCTCGTGTTTGATCAGCCAAAGTGAACAAAAGTTGTTTTAGACCAGAGATGCTTCCAGGGCGAGCGTTTATTTTTTTTTTTTGTCTGGAATAAATATTTTTTCCAATATGGAAGATTATAATACAGCTACCAATGTGTACCATATGTGCACCATACTTTCCGAAAATATATCAGCTTTCTTCCCTCCGGGATAAATTTGTGAATCCTATCAAGACTAGTTGTTACATAAACTGGCTTTCAACAGCAAAGGATCAAGCAATCTTATTGTTCCCAAAATTGAATAACATAGTCTTTTTTAGGTTTAAGCTGTTGATGGGTGCCAGATGCTTCCAGTCACTACTTTGCTCCTGTTGGTTTTATTGGCCTTAGCTGCTGCCTTGGTTTCTTTCACACTCCCGGACTTTTTGGTACTTTTCTTGATGACTCCAACAGCAACAGGCTGTCGCATGTCGTGGACAGCAAAACGACCAAGCGAAGGATAATTCTTGAACGCTTCGACACACATTGGTTTGCTTGGAACAAGTCTGACCATAACTGCGTCACCAGATTTCAAAAATTTTTTGGTTCAGCTTCCAGTACCTTACCAGATCTTCTGTCCATAGTTATAGCAAAGGATCAAGCAATCTTAGTGTTCCCTAAAATTGAATAACATAGTCTTCATATAATTATTTGTCGGGAGTATAAGCTATTAGACAGATTATTCTATAGTCACTAGGCGGGGTATGGGATCGTCTGGGGTTATCGGAAAGAAAATCCTAAACGACTATTAGAACTAAAATTGAATAAATATTTTTATAGTATTACTGGGAGCCGAAAGGAGGTTATTATCCCTATTCCTACCGACACGAACAATCCCGCGCAATCTGTTTTGCACCGCAGTAGTTCATACCCGACTTAGATTGCGGAGGAAATGTTAAACAACAGTTATGTAAATTTGCTTGCAATGCCGAACACAGCCAATATTATTTTACATTGAAATTGAGTTGATTTATCTCCTCGTTTTCAACAGTATACTCGACGATGTCTCGAGTTACTTATGCTACATTGAAGCGGAAGAGGGGGTACACAGACTTTTTTTGTTTCGTTTTCATATAAGTAAAATTATAGACAGACTTGACAAAACAATACGGAAAAATTTATTTGAAGACACCTAGCGGGTTTGATGAAAAGGAAATTGATTCAAATAACACAACAAAGGTAATGGACCGATAATGTTAAACAAGCTATTATTAAAAGATGCAACACTAGTGGAGTACAAAATGTTAATTTATATTTTATTTAACAAAAATCTATTTAATTTCTTATCCAGTGGTTCTCAAACTTTTTATGACGCGCCCGTTTTTTATAATTTGTCAATAATTTGTTTTTTAATTTGTCACCCCACCACAAAAATACCCAGTTAACGATAAATTACAAATAACAGATAGTAAGGCGAAAGTAGGTTTTATCAAAGAAATATGTGGTTAGAATCGCAATCTCTAAATAAAGAAATATAAATTTCCGAAATGAGGCGGACAAGATCGAATTTAATAAATAATTTTATTTTTATATAGAAAAAGGAGGTGAAGCTATGACGTCATCTGGAGACAGAGACGCAAAGACGAAAGATATTACGTCATATTCGGAGCATCACCACGAAGGCACACATACTGCCTGTCAAAAAGACTCCGGTGAGGTTTTAGAAAAAATACACAAAAAAATATGAAAAATTTTATAATTTGTGATTTGTGTGGATAGTTGGGGTTGGTAGAATGGAATCGTACATGCGGAGTGGTAAGTATAGACGTTATTAGGTAGAATTAATAGTGTAAAACCAGTGATAAGGTGACGTATATATACATTTTTATATTTTTGCGACCATATTATTTTGGAGACTTAGTAGTATAAAAACCAGGGCGATCTAGAAGTATGTGAACCAATATGGCGGGAACCAGAACGTAGTATGTGTACCAGGTTAGTATGTGTGCTAAGTGACTCCCAAAGTATTTGTACCTGAAATTATGACCTAGCCCTAACCTGATATACTACGTTCCGGTGTCCGCCATCTTGCCACGTATATATGCATTTATATATGTATGCAACGACGTTATAAACGAGACATAGTAGTATAAAAAGCAGTAATAGGGGGGCGAATATTTATATATGTATGCAAAGACGTTATTAGGGAGACTTGGTCGTATAAAAACCAGTAATAGGAGACGTATATATATATATATATACGTCTCCCTAATAACGTCGTTGCAAACATATATAAATGTATATATACGTCCCCCTATTACTGTTTTTTATACCACAACGTCTCCCTAATAAACTCGTTGCATATATATTCGAATATATATATATATATACGTCTCCCTAATAACGTCGTTTTTGGATTTTATGAGCCTAAAAAATAAATTAGTTGAGTCCAGTGGGGTATCCAGGGAGGAGGGTATGGGGCGGGTGTTGAATGACGTGTAAATAAGTAAACTCGTTCTTGTATTTTGTTTAAGATTAATTTTAGTTAGACAACCTCAGTAATTGCGTAACTTGCACCGCAGCTAGCTAACGATATACGGCAGGGGTATGCAAGTACTAACGGTCGAGGTGAATTCTACAATTTTCTGAGTGATGGATTTTATGTTTTCAGTAATTTATGTGTCTGGAGGATCCAGGATCCAAGAATCCCAACTACATACCAAACACGAATTATCTAAATTTTCATATTTTTTTTGTATTTTTTCTAAAACCTTTTGGCAGGCAGTATGTGTCTCTTCGTGGTGATGTTCCGAATATGACGTAATATCTTTGGTCTTTGCGTCTCTGTCTCCTGATAACGTCATTACCTCTCCTCCTTTTAAATTAGTTGTTTGTTTATACAATGTAATCTATGACGTCTTGTTTTTGAAATGTCATTCCTACGTAAAGAGCAGTGAAAAAGTTTGTTAGTCGAATTTTTACATTTTTCCGTGAGAAAATAAATCCGGATAAAGAATAGGAGGACATATATATATATACATTTATAAGTGTATGCAACGACGTAATTAGGAAGACTCAGTAGTAATAAAACCAGGAATAGAGGGACGTATTTATATATCCATATATGTTTGCAGCGACGTTATTAGGAAGACTCAGTAGTATAAAAACCAGGAATAGGGGGACATATATATACATTTATGTATGCTTTCAGCGACATTATTTTGGAGACTTAGTAGTATAAAAGCCACGTATATACGTTATATATCCTTTTCGTTCTGTCAGGTGTCAATTGGCTAGTTCTTCTTGAGTGTTATGCTTGATTCCTACGACCATTGCCGACTCTCGTTGCTCGCTGCTCTCCGGACTATTCACGCTGTATTCCTCCTGTTACACGAGACTCACTTTTTCTTTGCCATTACTCTGATATCGCCCCTGTAACTCCCTACATGACACTCCTTCATTTTGTGTAAGAGAGCACTGCTTGCCACCTCGCTTGCCCTACCTACCATGCAATCGGCTCACTCATTATTTTTTACCCCATTGTTTTAGCCCTTATATCGATTTGGCTATGCCACCTGCGTCGTCTGCTGCTTGCCTCGTCTCCTGCATGCCATTTGCCTACTTATTAATCCTATTTATTGCCTCATTGTTGACCATATCTATAAAGCCACTTGCTCGATTCTTGCGATCCTCGCCTGCTTTTCGCCCACGGACTCACTTATTACTACTCGCTGTTTCTTTGCTCCTCACCCTGACTGTTTTGCTCGATTCTTACTATATTTACCTATTCTTCTTGCTTTATAACAGTTACATTATTGATTTAACAGTAGACTGACTTGTGTCCCAATAGGAATTCGAACCCACCTCTGGGCACTTTAAACTAATCATACTCTTCAGCGATATCTACTGTTGGAAAATTACCATCATTCATTTCGATAAAAAAACGTTTTCGTTTAAAGATGAAAAAGGTTATTTCGACACATGAACTCGTCACAAGCATTGACGTTTCGTTTATTTAGTTTCGGTTGAAAATGTTGGTTAGCATGCATCATTCAGGATAGGATGGGATATTACCAATTTATTCTGTGTCGAGGAAGACGCTTCTATTGAAAATTTGGTATTAATTTATTGTCGGTTTTACATTTTCACTAAAACTTTATCTTAAATGATAAGACGTTGCAAATTTTGATCTCCAACTTCAGTGATTTTCGACTCAAGTTTCCACATTCTTGGTAACAACTGTAGCGCCGGATAGGATTTACATATTCATCCTGGGGGACAGGAAAGTCGTTGAGATCGAATATTCACATGGTGAACCACGGACTCTGGTCCGGGTATCAGTCCATGTTGAGTATGGGATTGGTTAGCCACTTATTATTTCTTTCAGATGCATGAACTTTACGGTGGAGGAAGCTCTCGCGCATAATTATCGCCCACAGGACTCGAACCTGTGAATCCACGCAGGGTAATCAGGGGTGCAGTGGCAAGCAATCAAACAGTAATTTATTTTTCCACCATACTAAAGTACACTTCACGAATAAACAATACATAAAAAGAAGAAAAATATTAATTCAGAGTGAAGGGAGACGTGGTACAACATTACTGGTTATCGAGCAGCGACACCCGTGATTTTAATTCTAACAGTAATAAATAAATCCAACAGTGATTAACGTTGACAGTATATAATGAGCATACGTGAAATTTACATCCTAAGAAGATTCCGACTTGAGCACTAGAAAATGCTAAAGCATGCCAAAAGAATTAGGGACTGACATCCGTTGAAAGTATGCCAGAATATTTGGGAACTATAATTCTTTGAGAAAGTCTGAAAGTTCGGGAATTTTTTTCAAACTAATATTTGTGTCAGACTTTTGAAAAATAACAAATAAGGCAAGACCTTAACTATATTTAGGATTGGACAAAAGCCACAGCGTGGTAAAATTTTTACTGACAACGCTATGTGGCAATGTAGACAATGAAACGCTCGTTTTCATCATCAAAAAACCTACCTTTCAACAAAATATGATAAAACGTAGAAACACCTAAACATGAGAGATATTGCTTAATTAGTTCCTCAGTCATATAATGTCTGCTCAAATTCCAGGATATGGCGATACAGAGATTCCAACCATCTTCATTTTGCGTAGTGGTGTGGAAATAGCCGGTCTGATAAGCCCCCAAGTGTTCAAATGAATGCAAGAGACATTGTCTTCGATGGTTCAAAATAATGGCAAAAAATAAAAATTCCGTTGTTATAACAGATTGTTCGTGCGTTGAGATTACAAGCGACTCAAAAACTTAGTTATTTTAGGTTGCAGTGATTCGAATCCGATCCCTGCATTAGGAATTTAAATAAGTTCGAGTCGTGGATGAACTAAGCATGTATTTCAGGGGTGGCCAACCTATGGCGCATGCGCCAAACGTGGCGCATTGCATGATTAGAGGTGGCGCATTGCATCTTTAACCCTTTTCATGCCAAAATTGTTAATTGCACTTGGCTTCTCCACGCCAAGCCGTTTTTTTGCGATTTACATGGTGACTTTTGATTGTACCTAAAATCTATTCTCCTTACTCCACGTCGCCCACTTACGGCTTGTTGGAATTAGAAACAACAGGCGATTATCGACGTTAGCTTTTGGACGGACTTTATGACATTCATTCTGGAGTTTTAGCAAAAATTAGTAAAATTCACTATTTTTTCCCTACTGAAGTAAAAAGTTCAGAACTTCTGGAGAAAATAGAAAATCGTCATTTATCAGCTTGAAACATGGATTTTCCACTGCCCAGACTTCCCAAATATCTCCCAATAACCATTGAACAACCAGTTGAATTGCCAAAGCCTAAAAAATTTATTATAAATCAACCCACAACATGCTGAAAATGACCCCTAAATACCACCTTTTTCATCCAAACTTCAAATGACCGTTGTCAACAAAAGCAAAGCGTAAAATCGCTTGCTGTGACGCAAGTACTAATCTCGAAAAAGCCTGGAGTAAAATCACGCGACGCTAGGCCAAACAGCTGATTAGCAAAGGCCAATTGAAACCGAGGGTAGAGTACTCTACCCTTGGCCGGGTGGGGGCAGTAACATAAGTAACATAAACCCATTTTCACTTAGTGAACTAACCATAATGAAGATGCCAAGCAATATACAATTGGAACTAATTGACTTGAAAACTCATCCATCATTGAAAATTAAATTTGATGAGCTTTCTTCAGTCCCAAGTGCATCTGACATGATCAAGTCCTGGCAATCGTTACCCCGTGAAAATTTTCCAGAACTGAGAAAATTTGCCCAGGGTTTTATATGTCGTTTCGGAACGACATATAGATGTGAAAAAACATTTTTCTGCCATGAAACTAATTAAAAGCAAAGCGAGGTCAAGACTTACAGATTTGAAATTTGAAGAATGCACTGCTCCTCTCAGTAACAAACTTAACTCCAAGAATAAAAAAACTTCGAAAGTAAAACAGCAGCAAAAGTCTCATAAAGGCGGTACTTAAATAAAATTGATCAGTTTTATTTATTATACTTCCTTGCTTAATTTCTATTCATGTGGAGTTGTAAATTGTAAAAACTACATATACGTGTGTATATATGTGTGTGTATTATAAATTTATACAATTTCAACAAGGAGCGGACATTAGGCGTTGGAATACAAGAGATTTACGGCGCATCTGAAACATTATGTTTAAAACGTGGCGCATGGTATGTGAAAGGTTGGCCACCCCTGAATTGTATTTAATGAATTATCAAATTAACAAAAATCTATTTTTTGGAAAATAAAACAAAAAGTTCTTCCTAAGTTAGACACTGGGTAATGTTGTATACTAGCCTGGTAATATCAGCGTAAAAGATTCAGTGACAGATTTCGGGGGAATTCATATACGCCCGCAATATTTCTCGTCGCTTGATCTCGGTATAGCTTGAATTAAGGTGAATAACAAGCAGAAAAATTTTATTTTTTTGTCGGACTTAGACGGAAGCATCGCAAGGCAAAAGATTGATTTTGTGGAAATATTTATTTGATTTCGTTGGTTAAAACTAAAGAATTTTTTATTCACAACACATATTCATGCCACTTACAGCTTTTCTGTTCAATTAGATATATTTGGCGCAAAGATGGGAATGTTTAACCGATCTTGTATATTAAATTTGAACTGCTAAGTTTCACCTAAGTTAGTAATGAACGAATTAAATAATGGCGATATCAGATAGCTGTACTAAATTTCTCCATAAATGGCAGCTCGCGGGGATGAACCAAGAATACAAAACAGTTTTACAAGGGGGGTTCCACATTTTGCTCCCAATAAGGATGAGGAAAAGCAGATATTGGCCTGAAAAAAGATTATATAAACACGAGAAAGAGTACAATAATACACTTATAACAATGCTTCGACTGTAGCTATAGTTGAAATGTAGAACCACATTTATTTCATGTCTTCTCACAGCATGGCAAATGACAAATAGATGGGATCGTAAATTCGAAAATAGCGAGGGCTTACACGTCTCCCATAAATAGTAATAAAGCGTTCCACGTATTTGCTCAAAACAACACCCAAGACAAACAAACGCGAGGTTATTTTTTATTTGCATTATTACCTCATTGGAGCTCAACAAACACTCGGTACAAACCACTGATACGTTGCCTGTACACGCCAGTAATTTCTACCACATAATACGGTCATGTTGTTTTCAGGTAAATTGAATGCTTAAGCAATTTCATAATATCCTCAATGAGGTGTTTTCGACTTTTGCTCTGAACAGAGAATCAGACATGAGTAGAATATGCAGGTTTAGCGATAGAAGGGGCACTGACCAATTTATTACGCGCTTTATTATAGCTCAGATTTAGAACAAGGACAAGAAAAGCGAGCGAAACCAGAAACGTAATGAATCGAGCACATTAGGAATTGTGAATTTATAAAATCCTTACCTAAACCTGTACAGCAAAAGTCAGTTTTGACTCTTGTTTTGAATTTCTTCTTCAAGTAGTTTGTTTTCCATTTAACTTGGTTTGAATTGAACAAGCTGTAGAATTAACAAATTTGAGTGAAATCTGAAAATGGAGCGAAGTAAACAACCCGCGACTCCTGTTAAGTCAGCATGGTTATGCAAGCGCGCCGTTACATAATCCAATCTATTTTTTGAAATCGTTGGGTTTATTTTTTTCACTAGTTTTAATGTTTGTGTTTAGATTCTTAAGTCTAGACAAGTAGAATAATTATAGTACTTTGTGTGAAATTGGTACATTCTGTGCGACCTATAAAATATTTGCGAAACACTTAAACGATGTTTGTTCACCCCAATAATTTTCATCACATAATAAGGTCTTTTTGTAAAGTAAATTGAAAAACAATTAAAAAGTTATTCTTAATTAGGATATGATCATTCAGACCATATTCATTTTCATCTTCGGAACTTCACCATTACTTGGTATTCTAGTGTCGATATCACACTACAATCACAGTAAATTCACCATCTTGTTTTGTCCAAAAGTTTGAGCAATTCATTCTCTTCGCTACTGTTTAGTCAAGCGCTAGAAGGTACTTAGTGTGTATTTAGGTGCAACGTAAGGAGGCAGGCACGAGTTTATGACCTTTTGATAAACCAAACTAAGACGTGTATAACCAAACTACATAAATTCCACACGTTTTGCACAGAATATGGCATTAGACAAGCAGTCGTGGGTGTCAGGAGCAATTGAGGACATAAGATTTTGCTTTAATCGAAAATATTTGCACAAGGAATGAAATACAGTGAAGTTTCTTTGAAAATGCATGTATTAAGCATTGCTATTTTATGCTAACATTAACTTTCATTTCGATCGTAATATATCTCATTGGGTATAAAGAAAAACAAAAAAAAATACTGTTAATGGTATTGGTTCAACGCATTTAAAATTTCTATAACTTGTGCGGTAACGAAGCCACACATGTGAACTGTTATGGAAAGCCTTGGTGGAACAACAAAGCATGCAATCGAGGAAAGTGGTGATGAACCACCAGCTAAGATCAGATGTACGGAAACCAACTTAACGAATACAGGTAAGACCTACTATGTCTGGTGAGGAACGAGTTATAACTTTATTAAGATCTTACAAACTGATGATAGATGTGATAGTGGCGTACTTAGTTTATATTTATTTTTGATGAACCTATGAATATAAAAATAATATTGCAAGTCTAATTTGATATAACTATGCTTTAATTTGATGTTAAAAGAAATTAAACAATCATTTTCTCCTATTTGTATATTAATACTTTAAACTCATAACTTAAATATCACAGTCTTAAACTCTTTAATGCCACATTGTGGTCAAATGGTCTGTTGGGCGGAAATCTGTAAACCTTATCAAATTTTGTTTTTTCAGATTCGATCAAACTTTCCGATTCTATTTTGCTGTTTCAAGATAAAAAAATTTCGAACCATGGCGATGTATATGAAGGAGAAATATCGAGTGCAATTTATGGAACTCGTCCGATTGCGATAAAATTAGTTCAATACAACAAACAAAGTGTGGAAGAGGCAAAAATTCTTTACCGACTGAACCCTAGCACTCATGTAGTCTCTGTGATTCATTCAGATGAATACCAACAAGGTCCAATGAAATATATGTACATTGCAATGGACAAATGTAACCAAGACAACTTGAGAGGTTTTGTTGAAAATCGAAAGAAAACCGAAATCCCATTCGATCCTGAACTTGCACTTGATTTTGCAAAACAGTTATTTGCTGGAATTTTATACATTCATGATAAACTTGTGGTGCACAAAGATCTTAAGCCTGATAATGTGTTTTTATCCCTGGATCAAAAAGTTGTCAAAATTGGTGATTTTGGCATAAGTGAAGTCATCGAGTCAAAGACTCAAACAGTTTACACCAGAAAAGGTCTCGGTACTGACGGTTACAGACCCCCTGAATCATTTGTGCCTGGATTTCCAACTTCACAAAAAACTGACATATATTCACTGGCTGTCATTGTTTACTATGTATGGAGTGACGGTAAACATCCCTTTGGTGACGAAAGGGATCTATGGAATCATTTCATGAAAAACCATAAAAACCTGAACCTGGACGGACTTTTAGTTCCAGATAAAGAAGTTGCAAAAGATTTACTGGAATGGATGCTGCAGTTTGTTCCTCGTAAACGTCCAATAATAAACGAGGTTCTCTCTCATAAATATATGGCTCCAACAAATGTAAAAGGTAGGAAAAAATATTATTTGAGATATTGTGATTGCTAACTGAAAGTTAACACTTATCAAAGAAAACTCTCTGTTCAGGTTTACTATTCCGAGATCTACAGGAAGAATCTACACCTGGCAGCTCTCTAACGAGCAGCCATGATAAACTTTTGCTTCCACATTTTGAGAATGGAACTTTTAAATCAGATTTGTCAACAAGAAAGAAAACTAAAATGTTTGTATACTTAGCCTGTATATTGATTTATTATATCTTACAAATATTTTTTGTGGACAATATATTTTATTTTAAAATTACCAAGATTAATTCCCAGGAGTATTTTTATTGACTAAGGCGACTGTTAATCTAAAACAAACTGCAAAATAACATAATTTTCCTGTCCTAGATTGAGCAGGAGGCTATAAATGTTTTTTATTGGTGTGTTTAACATGACTAATATCATGCAGGAATTAACCTTAGCAATAGATGAATAGAATATTATTATTGGCTGTGGTAGTCAAATAATTTTTTCAACTAAAACTAGCCAATCATAATTTCAGTCATTCTTCACAAGTTGCAACTTCATTATCAAAGCTCGTTAATAATTTCCACTTTGTAAAATATCTTAAAGAACAAGCAAAGAATAGGAAGGCAGCTTCGACCTCCGTAGGTAAGATAAGTTTATTTTAACAATGCTTGTATTTTTACTTAACATTTAATTTCCGGGTGTTTTGTATCCGATTTACCACAAAAAAACTATCTTGGATAAGAAATGATGTTATGTTTGCTCAAAATTTTTTTGAATAAATAATTCTGCCATCATGTACCATCAAAACCAAGTCTGTGCAAAAATATAACGCCAGTTAACTGCGACTTGGCATTGGCAAATTTTTTCTCGACTCGCAGTAACTAAAATAAAAAAAAGCAAAATTAAATAATACAGAAAATATTTTAAAAGTACTAAAATTGACAATACCTTTAAGAGACGGATTCTTGCACAAAATATCTTATCTTGGTCTTCGTACTGGTTTCATCTTTGATCAATATTTTGGTTTTAACATGAGGTAGTGTCGGAAAAGTTTTGCCACGACCCCAATTTTGCGCTCTCACGTTGACCCCTAGTTTGAAAAGTCCAGATTTAAACTACAGTAATATTTATTTTGTAAATCACTTAACTATTTTCTCCTTCAGATCAAGTTTTGTGTTTAATTTTCTTCTAAAAATATGACATTTTAGATCGCATACATCTCACTGATGATATCTTGTGGTATAAAGACAATGTGGTTTATGAATTTTCGGATTTCACAGTTTACGAAGGTCAACGGAAACTTCCGAATTCAGAGACAGAACCTTTAGCAATATGGGTGTTTTCTTCGTGGGATGCAGACTTTCTTTACAAACTAGAAGCTCTTCAGCAACTTCCACCTCATCCAAACCTAATCTCTGTTATGACTAGTGGTCGTGTGAATGGAACAAGTCAACATTTTATTGCTACTGAAAGATGCCAGTTCCAGACTCTTCATGAATATTATAAAGAGAGGGAAAAAAACAATATTCCTTTTGATCCTAGACTTGCTCTCGTACATGCAAAACAATTAGTTAGTGGTCTACAACATCTTCATAAATATAATATTGTTCATGGGGAAATGGAGGGGAGTTTTCTTTTTTCACATGACATGCAAAATGTGAAATTTAGTTTTCAGAACTATTTTATACCATATTACTCCTATGGATATAATCTCAGTATAAGTGATATTATTACCTTAGGGTATAACTTGTATAAATTATGGTCCAATCAACGGGAAATTCGTGTTTTTTATTATTCCTTTTCGCTTGCTTTTGATCCCAGTACTCTACTTATTCCTAACCTTCACTTGGCCAATGATTTGCTCACAAGAATGACACACGATGATGAAGACCAACTAATAACAATTCAGCAGGTTATTGATCATGAATTCTGGAAAAGTATCAACATTTAGTTTTTCTTTTCATTATTTATTTGTCTTGTGCATGTTTTTTTTTTATATTTCCAAGTAGTATAAAAACCAGTAATAGGGGGGCGTATATATGCATTTATATATGTATGCAACGACGTTATTAGGGAGACATAGTAGTATAAAAACCAGTTATAGAGGGACGTATATATACATTTATATATGTATGCGACGACGTTATTAGGGAGACATAGTAGTATAAAAACCAGTTATAGAGGGACGTATATATACATTTATATATGTATGCAACGACGTTATTAGGGAGACTTAGTAATATAAAAACCAGTAATAGGGGCGTATGTATACATTTATATATGTATGCAACAAACTTATTAGGGAGACTTGATAGTCTAAAAAACAGTAATAACGGGACGTATATATACATTTATAAATGTATGCAACAAATTTATTAGGGAGACTTAGTGTTATGAAAACCAGTAATAGGGGGACGCATATAAACATTTATATAAGTATGCAACAAACTTATTATGAAGACTCGGTAGTATAAAAACTAGTGATAAGGGGACGCATATATACATATATATATGTATGCAACAAACTTATTAGGGAGACTTGGTAGTACAAAAGCCAGTTATAGGGGGACGTATGTATACATTTATATATGTATGCAACAAACTTATTAGGAAGACTTGGTAGTATAAAACCAGTGATAAGGGGACGCATATATACATTTATAAATGTATGCAACAAACTTATTAGGGAGACTTAGTATTATAAAAACTAGTAATAAGGGAACTCATATATACATATATAAATATATATATGCAGCAAACTTATTAGGGAGACTTTGTAGTATAAAAGCCATTAATAGAGGGAAGTATATATACATTTATATATGTACGCAACGACGTTATTAGGAAGACTTAGTAGTATAAAAGCCAATAATAGAGTGCGTATAGGGTATTTACACATTGATATATATATATATATATATATATATATATATATATATGCAACGAAAATAATAAGGAGATTTAGTAGTATAAAAACACTAACAGAGAGACGTATATATACATTTATACGTGTTTAGTGTTTCAAATCTAAAGTATAAAAAAGTAGAATATATACGGTACTTTGTGTTAAATTGTTGCACTCTTTGCAACCCCTAAAACTTGTTTCACCCGTACCCTCCATGCGGTATCGACCCCTCCCCCCCCAGTGTGGGAATATTTTTTGAATTTGTTGGTTAATGAAATCTATATTTACAACACGTATTTTTTACGCTTTAGTTTTCCCTGTTCAATTAGATATATTTGGCGAAGAGATGGAAATGGTCGACCTATCTTGTATATTTAATTTCAACTGCTAAGTTTCACCCTGAGCTAAGTTGGTAATGAACCACTCTAATAATGGCGATATCATTTAGCTTTACTAATTTTTTTTTTTAAAAGTAGCGGGATCTTGGAGATGAATCACGAATAATAAAACAGTTTTGCAAACGGGGTATCAACATTTTTCTCCGAATAAAGATGTGGAAAAGCAGATATAGGCCTATTTATTTAATATAAACATAAGAAATAGTACAATACACCTATAGCAACGCTTCGACTGTAGCCATCGGTAAAATGTAGAACCACATTTATTTCAAGTCTTCTTACAGCCAAGCAATAGACAAGTGGGCGTGAGCGTGTAAATTAAAAAATATCGAGGGCTGTAGTATAGCATCACACGTCTTCCATTAAGAATCATAAAGAGTTCTACATATTCTATTAAATCAACAACCAAGACAAACAAAACGCAAGGTTACTTTTTATTTGAATCATTACCTCATAAGCGCTAAACAAACGATCGGTACGAAGCACTGATACAATGTCTGTACACGCCTGTTTGAAACCTCACCACATAATTCGGTCTTGTTGTTTTGAGGTAAATTGAATAATTGAGATATTTCAAAATTTCCTCAATTAGGGATATGATTATTTAGACTAATTCATTTTCATTCGACATACAAAGCAATGTTGCTGGTACTTTACCATCACTTGGTATTCTGGTAACTATATCACACTAAAATCACAGTGAATTTACCAATTTGTTTTGCCAGAAAGTTTAATCTATAACTTCTCCTCTTCGCTGATGTTTATTCTGAGATACTGGTCTAAGTATTTTAGTTCATACGTAAATCCAACCGTAACGCATAATTACAGTCGGTATTTACCTCTCATGCGGTATAGTTTATAACAGGGTTGGGCACAATTTTTTAGTATAAGAGCCGCATGCTGCAAGTCAGAACTTTAAAAGAGCCGCAGAATTTGTGAATTTATTAATATTATCGAAATACTATGAACAGAAAAGAAATTCACACAAGAATCTAATACTAATAAATAGATAAACAAGGCAACTATGTTTTCATCTTCGTACTTTCGTTTTTTTTTAAATTTTGGACACATCGCACAGTAACTTAGCTTAGACTAACTAACCGCAATCAAGCTGCAATATCGCCGACGCATCAATAAACATTGACCATTGTGACGAAAGATTTGCTGACTCGACTGACTTAAATTCAACGCTACAGCGATTTTCGTACTAAAACATAATTTGTCCTAATTATTGACGAAAACTTCTTTACGACTTTTATTAAATTAAAAGAGTTTACGTTAAAGTTTTTCTCTTAGTTAAAATTTGGATAATAATTTATGTTAGTGAGAAGAGCCGCACAAAAAGTCTGGCGAGCCGCGGTGTGCCCACCCCTGGTTTATAAGTAATAAAATTTTGTAAGCTAAGTTTTCTAGAGTCTAAGTTATTATTTTAAAATTTATTTCAAATCAGGCAATATTGGAAATATTCTTCATGAGGTGTTTTAGACTTTTGCTGTGAACAAAGTAGCAGACATGAGTGGAATATGTAGATTTAGCGATGGAAGTAGCAAGGACAAATTTACTAAGCGCTTTGTTATAGCTTGGCAATGCCGACGTAAAGGAGCAGGAAGAGGAACTCAATGAATTGATAACATTATGAATTATGAATTTATATATATACCTGTAGAGCAAAATTCTGGTTCAACCTTTCATATCGTTCCTACTTTTTAAAGACATGTATTGAAATTTCAACTTTTGTTTTGATAAATTTGAGAGAAATCTGAAAATGGAGGAAACTAAAGAACCCGCGACCCCTGTTAAATCAGCATTGTTATGCAGGCGCGTCGCTACTTTGAATATATGTATTTTCTTGAAATCGTGAGATTGAGATTTATGTTTTGCACTAATTTAATGTCCATAAAAGTAGAATAGAAATAGTACTTTGTATGAAAATGGTGCACTCTTTTCAACCTATAAAATTGGTTGCGAAACACTAAAACGATTTATGTTCACACCAATAATTTTCTTCCCATTACACGGTCGTTTCGCAAAGAAAATTGAAAAACAATGACTCTTCGATACTCCAGAAGTATGTGGACCAAGATGGCGGACAGTGCAACGTATTAAGGCTAGCTAGGCCATAACTTCAGGTACAAATACTACAGGAGGCACTTGGCTAGTCCCCGAACTCGTAATAGAACAAAAATAAGAAAAATTGAAATAAAAGTATGCACTAACCTGGTACACTTAGTACGTTACGGTGCCCGCCTTCTTGTTACACAAACTTCCGAATAGCCGATTATTCAGACTATACTCATTTTCCCCGATATACAAAGCAATGTTTACCATCACGTGTATCGATTAAAATTAAAATTTGTAAGCTAAGTTTTTAGAGCCTAAGAGCATGGAAAATTATGAATATTTTCCATGAGTTTTTTAGACTTATTCCCCGATCAGCAACTAGGAAGACAGACACGAGTTAACTTTTTATTAACCTAACTAAGACGTGCAACTATATATTAAAATTACATATATTCCACATAATTTCCATGGAATATGGCATTAGACAAGAAGTCAGAGGAGTAAATATGTGGATTTAGCAATGTGATGGCCCAATTTGTTTTCTAACACGATTTATATCAGTGAACATGGCTGAGAAAAGGCAGCGAGAACAGGAACTCAATGAATCAAGCACATTTTAAACTTTGAGTTTATATAACCCCCATCTAAACCTGTCAGTTTTGAACCTTTTATATCGCTTCTCCTTTTTTAGACGGCTAGTAAAATTTCAACTTTTGTTTTGAAATATTCCGGTTTGAACTGGCCAAACTGTAGAATTATAAAATTTGAGAGAAATCTGAAAATGCGGGAAAATAAAAAACCTGCGACCCCTGTTAAATCAGCATTGTTATGCAAGAGCGCCGCTTCTCTGATCCTATGTATTCTTTCTAAATCGTGAGATTTATGTTTTGCATTAGTTTTAATAATTGTGTTTCGAATCTCAAGTCTATAAAACTAGAATAGTTATAGTACTCTGAGTAGAATTGGTGCACTTTTTGCGACCTATAAAACTTGTTGCAAAACACTTAAACAATATTTGTTCACACTAATAATTTTCATCACATAATACGGTCTTTTTGCAAAGTAAAATGAAAAACAATTGAAAAGTTATTCTTAATTAAGATCTGATTATTCAAACTAATTCATTTTCATCCGACATACAAAGCAAGGTTGCTGAAACTTTACCATCACTTGGTATCCTGGTATCGATTCCGCACAATTACAGTAAATTTACCGATTTGTTTTGCCCAAAGTTTAATCTATAACTTCTCCTCTCCGCGTATGTTTATTCTGAGATACTGGGCTGTGTACTTACGTTCGTACGTAAATCCTACCGTAACGCATAATTACAGTCGTTACGGAACATACTGTGGAAAAAACGCGTGTAATATCGCTGCTCTCTAGAGTGAATTCCAGGAGCAAAAAATTTATGGTTGTGCCCTTTCGTGTTGCATAACTAATAAGTGATAAAAGTTGTTACTCATAGCCTAACAGCTTACTTCAAATCTTATTTTAAAACAGGCAATATTGGAATATTCTTCATGAGGTGTTTTGCGACGAACAAAGAAGCGAACATGAGTTGATTAGAACTGTGTTTCCCAACCCGAGTCCGCGGTCTCAAATAAGTCCGCGGAGCGTTTAAATGAGTCCGCAGCGAGCCATAAATTCACTGCGGGTCGCAAACGTTTTTGGTAAACTTAACCATCAGCCAAGTTACGTTGGGATTTACATCAAACATAAAAACCAAGTTTATTCAAGTTTAATCGAGTCAATAATTACTGGTTACTGAGTAGGGCTGGGCTTATATTCAAATACATACAAACTATTAAAATAGCAATTTACTATTCGAAAATTTGGTAACAGGTGACGCGACAGGTCACTTGCGCGTCGCTTAATCAAACGATTGGATTACACAACTCACATCGATGAAAACACGAGTCGGCCGGCACAAGCGTGGATATTACCCGAGTGGTGTTTCTCGCGAGCTCGAATAATGAGGAATAATTTTTTTTCTGGTAGGTGTCTAACGGCGATTACAGATACGCAAGATCGCAAAAAAATATTTATCAAAGCTAAATATAATCGGGCAATATATTCTCATATTAATATGTTCGCAGATTGCCGTGGCATTTTAAAGAAGTAATGCTTTCATCTTGTCATAAGTAGACGCAACCGCGAGTGACCATGAACATAATTAAATTAAAATAGAAACACATTTTAAATTCTCGTTGTTGTCATAGATTGAATATTGTGCGACAGAAATGGCCATTCATACACTAAAAAAAGTCGGCTCTTTTAACAAACGCGCAATTGCGGCGAATCCATTTTCCCATTTTGAAATTCGTTAAAATTCTGTTGTATTTCGTTTTATTACTTCTTCACACAGAGTACGGTTGTAAAAAACGCACGTTGAGTCCGCAAAGGTTTTCGCCGGTGAGAAAATAGTCCGCGACCAAAAAAGGTTGGGGAACGCTGGCTTAGAACAAGGCTGGGATAAGGGAGGAACATGAACACAGAAAACCGCGCCCATCATGAAATTATATAACATCATCTAAATATGTATAGCAAAAGTCACTTTTAACCAAACATATCATTCCGTCTTTTGTATGACGGCTAGTGAAATTTTAACCTTTTTTCTCCTAGTAGTTAAATTTAATTTAGTTTAATTTACTTTGGTTGGAATTGTCAAATATGAGAAAAGTATGAAAATGGAGGAAAATAAAGAAAGTGAATCTGAAGATAGTGAAGGTTGGTTTGTATTTTTATTTCTTGCTCCCAATTGCCTCGTGTAGTTTTGAACAAGCAACCTTTCGATCACTATTGGGTGCTACTTGGTTAGTGATCTGCTTGGCAATAATTTATTTTATATCATAAATATATTAAATCTTTTTATTTTCTATTTTATTCTCCCTTTTCAGACTCGACCAAACTCTCCGATTCTATTTTGCTGTTTCGAGATAGAAAAATTTCAAACCATGGTGATGTATATGAAGGACAAATATCGAGTGCAACTTATGGAATTCGTCCGATTGCGATAAAATTTGTTCAATACAACAAACAAAGTGTGGAAGAGGCAAAAATTCTTTATCGACTGAACCCTCACACTCATGTAGTCTCTGTGATACATTCAGATGAATACCAACAAGGTCCAATGAAATATATGTACATTGCAATGGACAAATGTAACCAAGACAACTTGAGAGGTTTTGTGGAAAATCGAAAGAAAGCCGAAATCCCATTCGATCCTGAACTTGCACTTGATTTTGCAAAACAGTTATTTGCTGGAATTTTATACATTCATGATAAACTTGTGGTGCACAAAGATCTTAAGCCTGATAATGTGTTTTTATCCCTGGATCAAAAAGTTGTCAAAATTGGTGATTTTGGCATAAGTGAAGTCATAGAGTCAAAGACTCAAACAATTTTCACCAGAAAAGGTCTCGGTACTGACGGTTACAGACCCCCTGAATCATTTGTGCCTGGATTTCCAACTTCTCAAAAAACTGACATATATTCACTGGCTGTCATTGTTTACTATGTATGGAGTGACGGTAAACATCCCTTTGGTGACGAAAGGGATCTATGGAATCATTTCATGAAAAATCACAAAAACCTGAACCTGGATGGACTTTTAGTTCCAGACAAAGAAGTTGCAAAAGATTTACTGGAATGGATGCTGCAGTTTGTTCCTCGTAAACGTCCAATAATAAACGAGGTTCTCTCTCATAAATATATGGCTCCACCGAATGTAAAAGGTAAGAAAAATTGATTGAAATGTAAATACATGGGTATTTTGATGGTCAACTAGATGTGCTGGGGATCGGGCCATTAACATATACATTGTAATTTAACTGCTATTTCTAATCTGCGCGTCGTGAAGTTTGCTATATTTTTTTTTCATTTCATTTTTCCCTCAATAACTTATAGCTGTGGTTTCCAACCTTTTTCTTATATTATTTTTTTCCCCGTTTGGAAACGTTTTCTTATAGTAAGGGGTTTTTGAGATATTGCCCTATTGCTAACTGAAATTAAACACTTATCAAAGGAAACTTTCTGTTCAGGTTTACTATTCCGAGATCTACAGGAAGAATCTGCACCTGGCAGGTCTCAAACAAGCATCCATGATGAATTTTTGCTTCCACATTTTAAAAATGGAACTTTCAAATCAGATTTGCCAACAAAAAAGAAAACTAAAAGGTTTGTGTATTTATTTTGCTGTATTATTTGAATATTACTCGTTTGCAGTCTTTCTTCATAAATGTTCCCAACTTGCTTTTGCAAAAAGGCTGAGTTATAATTTTTATCAACGAGGAGAAGTAAGTCGAAAAACGGCTTAATCATATGGCATACCACTGCCTCTCGTTCAGTTAGCAGTCCATGTCGGGTATGGGATTAGTTAACCATTTATTTGTTTCAGATGCATGGGCTTTTTAGTGGAGAAAGCCATGACCGACCGGTGGTTACATGTTACATGACCCCTATACAGCATTGAGAAGTCAGCAATTTGTTCGTTCTACTCGAATGTTCTTATTTACACATTCCAATAAACTTGGTTTCTAGCTTGCGAATTATCAAACAAGGGTATATATACGTCGTAGGAAATCGACCCATATTTTTTTTCGCGGTAGCAAATAGAACCCTTGTCTATTGAGCCAGCCATGTTTTGTAATTGTTTCACAAATTGTGGCTGTCTCACAGATATTTTTCGTGAACAATATATTATAGATTTACCAAGAATAGTTCCCACTGCAGAAGTATTTTTTCAAATGAGACATTACCAAATCTAAAATAAACATAAATTCAAAATAAGAATCCTGGTCACACTTATCCTTGATTAAACATGTTGTTACGGATATATATATTCTTATTAATGTATCTAACATGGCTGTTATCATGGAGGGATGGGCCATAGCAATAGGTAATAAAACGTATTCGTAACAATCAAATAACTTTTTCTACAAATACTAATCAATCTAATTTCAGTCATTCTTCACAAGTTGCAACTTCATTATCAAAGCTTGTTAATAATTTCCACTTTGCAAAATACCTTGAAGCCAAAGAAAAGAATAGAAAGGCAGCTCTGAACTCAAAAAGTAAGAAAGGTTTATTTCATTATTCCTTGTATTGAAGCGTATTAATTTTTTTTTTGCATTTGAATTTAACTCAGAAAACTCCAAAGTTCCTGCACATAAACCACAATTAACGCAACGGTGACATTGCAAACTAAAGCTATTAGTGCTTGACATTTGTATTTCTTCAATTTTTTCTAAATATTATGACATATTGTGCCAAACTAAGAGTGTTTTGAACTGTATACTTACCGTGACCATGATTAAAATTGTCATTTGACACACAAGATTTATTATAAATTGTTTTTTATTTCAAATAAATTTTTTAAATGTGACATTTCCAGATCGCATACAACTCACTGATGACATTTTGTGGTATAAAGACAATGTGGTTCATGAAGGATTGGATTTCACAGTTTACGAAGGTCAACAACAACTTCCAAATTCAGTTACAAAACCTTTAGCAATATGGGTGTGTATTTGGGATAAAGACTTTCTTAACAACTTAGAAGCTCTTCAGCAACTTCCACTTCATCCAAACGTAATCTCTGTTATTGCTTATGGTCGTTTGAAGGAAACAAGGGAACGTTTTATTGCTACTGAAAGATGCCAGTTCCAAACTCTTGATGATTATTATAAAGAGAGAAAGAAAAACAAAATTCCTTTTGATCCTAGACTTGCTCTCATACATGCAAAACAGTTAGTTAGTGGTCTACAACATCTGCATAAACATAATACTGCTCATTGGATATTTAAAATCTGTATTCTGTTTTCACTTGACATGCAAAATGTGAAAATTTGTTCGCATTTTTATTTTTCAACTTTTGTCTCCTATAATCACAGCTTTAAAGATGATATTATTTCCGTGGGTTACATCTTGTATGAATTGTGGTCTAATAAACTGATTGACCAAGGGCTAATCTTCGATTCTACTGTAGCTATTGATTCAAGTGCTTTACTGATTCCTAACCCTCACTTGGCCAGTGATTTGCTCACAAGAATGACAAACGATGATGAAGACCAACGACCAACAATTCAGCAGGTTGTTGATCATGAATTCTGGAAAAGTATCAACATTTAAATTTCTTTTCATTATTTGTTTGTCTTGTGCATATTTTTTTGTTTCTACAGACTAAGTCAAGTTTATTTTTTCCAACTAGTAAGAAACAGTTGTATAAAAGTTTTGAAAAAAAAAACGTTATTTGATCAGAGTGATGGGTTTAGCCACTTTTGTTTAGACCAGTGATTCGCAGAGTGGGCGATATTGCCCCCCGGTGGACGACAACGACACAGAGGGGGGGGGGGGGGTTGTTCCAAAAAAGTCGAAGGGGGCGATAGGGAGGCGATTTCGCAAAACCTGTTTTTGGTCGGCGCATCGTGCACTTGATTACTGTACTCTGCGTGCTTTCGTAGATTTAAATCACGTGGGCGATGTCACACGCGGAAGGATTGCTGGACTCGTCTTCGCAGTAAGGTACGGTGGTTTGTCTATCCCAGTGGTCGGGAAATCTGTAGTAATCTGGCCCGGGACGCTTCACTGAATAGATCTTTTCCCGACCTTTGACCCCGACAATTTTTCCCATACTTTACCATTCTAAAATGTTCAGTGTTTATTTAAGAGTGGTTTCGCGAGTTGTTGCCTATAAAATGAAGTATTTGTTTCAAACTAACATCTGATTCATACCATTCAACAATCTGCTTTTTAAAAGTACCGATAAAAAAATTTAGCCCAGTCTATCACAGCTATTTCTACACTAATTTTTGATTACTGTAAATAAACTGAAACTCCCAGAGAACAAGATGTCACATTGACTTTTTTTTTATTTAAATTTCCGAAAAACAACTAAAAACTAAAGAATATAATTCAAAATCGCGAAAATTAGGTAATGTTCACGACCACGCCTGAAAGTCTGTCTTAGTGAGGAATGTGTCTGAGCGGATGCGAAAGGGGGCATTGTTACGTTTATTTTTGCATCTTGCTGGTAAACATCCAAAGGGCGGTTTTAACGATGAATTAATCTTATTTATTATCTACGCTCGAGGATTAAATTTCATTTATTTTTTTACGTAACAGAATTTATCGTGGGACACGTTTAAACTAAATTTTATTATATCCTAAAAACTATATTGAACAGCTGTTCGCTCAACGAGCCTACAATTTAATTATAATTAGACAATTGGAAACACGCAGAAAAGTTGATGTTATTGCACTGCAATAGGGAAATCAAATTCATATTTTATTCGAGAGATTCATCACTGCTTAATTTTTTTTAAGAATGTATCTTCTTCTTCAAAAAAAAAATCTTTATTAAAATTTCACAAACCATGCAAAAATATTCACTTTGATGTTCGGAAGTACAAATTTGTGCGAACAATTGTTTTTGAAAATGGACATTACAAAGAACAAGCAAAGAACTAGGATTAGTGATGCTCATTCAGAAAATCTTCCAATCTTGGCGTCACATTAAATGTCATTGTAATAATTTTTTAATAAAACGACTGAGTGGAGTTCACGAATTGTCGCAGTTTTTGCACGATGTTCCGTTTTTAACATTCAAAAAATATATGCGATCCGCAAAAGAAAAGCAACTCTAAATTTTGTCCCGCGAGCGACTTAAAATTTGCCGACCACGGAGCCATCCAAGTCCACAAATCCAAAACAAATGGCTGATTAATTCTATGAACTGGTGATAGGACTGGAGGACGGAATGGGGGATGGATTTTACCGAAGACCGTTATATATCATGTATTTCGGTGAAGATCATCAGGCTGTAGGGATAAATAAGATGTACCTAAATCATTATTATAAGTTTTGAAAAATTAATTTTGAATTCATTATTTTAATGTGAAACGGGGTGAATTTAGAGAGTTAAATTCTATAAGGCAAGAGTACACGGCGGTTTTTGAGAAGGTAGAATCCTGGATTCTTTCATTTCCGACCTCTGATATGGTGAAAAGGGGGTTTTCAGCCGTGACACTATTGCTATCAAAACAACTAAATCGCCTTTCCATCAGTAAAACGAGGTAATTTTAGATATAATAAGAAACTTGCTAAAGAAAACCAAGCTCATTCATCTCCATCAAAAACACTATAAAACTATGATTTGTCTCCGTATTTGGTCTGTAATATATTCGTTTCAGACTTTCAATTTATTTTGCAGTGCCGGGGGGCAATGAAGTTGTATAAACTACTGTAGGGGGGCGATGGTACAAAAATTTTGGGAACTACTGGTTTAGACTACTTAGCTCATTTTGTTAAATATCTACATAATCATCCAAACCACCCCTTGTACCGATAGACTTCCCAACTACTTATGGAAGCATGTCGGTGCTTACTATTTTGATAATCAGAAGTAGTGGGAAATTGTAGGATTAGTGAAGTAAGACACCATGAAAGCAATAGAGTGTACAAGTCTTTTCCAAAATGCATTGTTGTATTGTTGTAGCATATCATGTTATATAAAGTTTCTAAAAATTCCCTATTTAATTTCATTATGAGGTTTTTTCTCAATATATCTAAACAAGGTCTGTTTTAGTTTAATCCGTGTTTATCTAAGATTATTACTTCATTCAATACAACTGTAGAGGCCGACAAACTATGTATGGTATGGATAAATACCTTTTCAGACATGAAATATTTTAATACCTCATGGACATCATGTACAACTATATTTAATGAATTTTTCAAGGTGAATTTGTCGAACGTGTCGCATTTTTAGAATTGACTTCAATATCAGGAAAATCTCAAATATATTCTCATTATTTTTGTGGAGTCGCTTTTAAGAGTAGCTAGTTATTTGCAATATGTAGTTTCCACGTTGACAATAAAATGTCACTTCAGGGCCATAGCTTCGAGAACGCGAGAAGCTATGGCTTTGCTGAGCGTTGGCGATGGGTTTGCGTTGATTGTCTCTCCATTGGCACCGAGACTCGCTAATTAGTCGCATTGAAGTGAAATTTAGGAGCATTAAGATGAAAAGTTTATCTACACGACTCTTATAAATCTGACTTAGCTTTAACTACGGAAATTCCCAGAAATTACAAGGGTTGCCAATAGAGCGTTTCATAACTCGCTGACATATATTTAAAACTTATTCCTCGGTTAATATAACTTAGGATAAATATATTTACTTTGCCGGTGCTCCCGAAGTATTCGTACCAAGATGGCGCACAGCCTGAACATAGTATGTGTATCAGGTTAGGGTTGTTCAGGTTTTACGTCATCTTGGTACGAATACAAACGGAGCGCCCTTTAGCCATGGTTTAAGTCATTCTATTAAGAATAAATAAAAATTCATCATATTAATTGCACAGCCAATAACGATACCCATAGAAAAGTTTAAGTAAAAAGATTTGCTTGTATAGGGTCTTGTTTTGAGAGAAAATCGAACATATAATTGGAAGTAGTTTCGTTACAAGAATATACGGTTGGATACGAAATGGTCAATTGGTTAAATGATCTTAGTTTAATTACCAGTTAATTTTCGCATTTAGGATTTATCCAAATTAGTGATGAATCATTCAAACATACAATAGCGAAGGCGAAGCGTTTTTCCTAATAATTCTACCGTTATTTTACCGTTATAACGACCCAAAATGATAGGTGAAGAATAATACTTTTTGACTATATTTTTCAAATTTTTGCTCCCAACATACAAGCAGACATAAGTTATATACTTTTGATTTAACTAACTATGAGATGCATACAGCGTTACAAATAATATTTTCTAGGAAAAATTAATTAAATTAATTAATAGTATATTATTGCTGAGAACAAGGCAAAACCAATCAAATCTTTTTATGGGGAAAGAACTTATAAAGGGAAGAGAAAAAGTTAATGAATAGAGCCCGTTGTGAATCTGTAAAACACTGTCTATATCTCAATCCGATTCTAAGGAATGAACCATATATATGCATTTCTTATTTTCAAATACGGCTAGTGCTGTTTTAGGTTTTAGTTTGATTGGTTCATTCAACGTATTTTCATTCAAAAGTTTGGTTTAATTAGCTTGGCATGAACTGACCAAAATGTAGAATTAACAAATCTCAAAAGAAATCTGAAAATGGAGGAAAACGAAGAACTTGAAGCTGAAGATAGTGAAGGTTGGTTTGTTTAAAATTTACCTAACGTATATATAACGCATATTCCTAACGCCTATTCCTAACGCTTAGCACAATGCACTACACCGTCGAGCCTTTATGTCCTGTATTTTAATTTCTGTTATAATTGTCGTGTTTGGTTTTAAACCAGCAACCTATTGATCAGTATTGCTTCCAGCTACTTGGTTAGTGAGGTTAAGGAGTAGCCAGCATCTGAAAATATTTTAAATCTCTCAGATTTTACCTGATTCGCCTTTTTGGCAATAACTTATTTTATATCATAAATACATTAAAACATTTTGATTTTCTATATTTATTCTCTTTTTACAGAATCGATCAATCTATCCGAATCTATTTTAATGTTTCGGAACAAGAAAATTTCAAACCATGGTGACGTATATGAAAGAAATATCGAGTGCAACTTATGGAACTCGTCCGATTGCAATAAAATTTGTTGAATACAACGAACAAAGTGTGGAAGAAGCAAAAATTCTTCTCCTTCTGAACCCACACACCCATGTAGTCTCTGTGATACATTCAGACGAATACCAACAAGGTCCAATGAAGTATATGTACATTGCAATGGACAAATGTAACCAAAATAACTTGAGAGGTTTTGTAGAAAATCGAAAGAAAGCCGAAATCACATTCGATCCTGAACTTGCGCTTGATTTTGCAAAACAGTTATTTGCTGGAACTTTATACATTCATGATAAACTCGTGGTGCATAAAGATCTTAAACCTGATAATGTATTTTATCCCTGGATCAAAAAGTTGTCAAAATTGGTGATTATGGCATAAGTGAAGTCATAGAGTCAAAGACACAAACAGTTTACACCAGAAAAGGTCTCGGTACTGACGGTTACAGACCCCCTGAATCATTTGTGCCTGGATTTCCAACTTCTCAAAAAACAGACATATATTCACTAGCTGTCATTGTTTACTATATATGGAGTGACGGTAAACATCCCTTTGGTGACGAAAAGGATCTATGGAATCATTTCATGAAAAACCATAAAAACCTGAACCTGGATGGACTTTTAGTTCCAGATGCAGAAGTTGCAAAAGATTTACTGGAATGGATGCTGCAGTTTTTTCCTCGTAAACGTCCAATAATAAACGAGGTTCTCTCTCATAAATACATGGCTCCACCGAATGTAAAAGGTGAGAAAAATTGATTGAAATGTAAATACATGTGTAATTTGACGGTTGGTCAACCAGATGTGCTGGAGATCGGGCCATTGACATATACATTGTAATTTAACTGCTATTTCTAATCTGCGCGTCGTTAAGTTTGCTATATTTTTTTCATTTTATTTTTCCCTCAATAACTTATAGCTGTGGTTCCCAATCTTTCAGTTATATTATTTTTTTTCCTTGTTTGGAAACGTTTTCTTATAGTAAGGGGTTTTTGAGATATTGCCCTATTGCCAACTGAAATTAAACACTCATCAAAGAAAACTTTCTGTTCAGGTTTACTATTCCGAGATCTACAGGAAGAATCTGCACCTGGCAGGTCTCAAACAAGCATCCATGACGAACTTTTGCTTCCACATTTTAAAAATGGAACTTTCAAATCAGATTTGCCAACAAAAAAGAAAACTAAAAGGTTTGTGTATTTATTTTGCTGTATTATTTGAATATTACTCATTTGCAGCCTTCCTTCATAAATGTTCCCAACTTGGTTTTTCAGAAAGGCTGAGTTATAATTTTTATCACGGGGTAGAGGTGAGTCGAAAAACGGCTTAATCATATGGCATACCACTGCCTCTCGTTCAGTTAGCAGTCCATGTCGGGTATGGGATTAGTTAACCATTTATTTGTTTCAGATGCATGGGATTTATAGTGGAGAAAGCCATGACCGACCGGTGGTTACATGTTACATGACCCCTATACAGCATTGAGAAGTCAGCAATTCGTTCGTTCTTCTCGAATGTTCCTATTTACACATTCCAATAAACTTGGTTTCTAGCGTGCGAATTATCAAACAAGGGTATATATAGGTCGTAGGAAATCGACCCATATTTTATTTTCGCGGTAGCAAATAGAACCCTTGTCTATTGAGCCAGCCATGATTTGTAATTGTTTCACAAATTGTGGCTGTCTCACAAATATTTTCCGTGAACATTATATTTTAGATTTACCAAGAATAGTTCCCACTGCAGAAGTATTTTTTCGAATGAGGCAATACCAAATCTAAAATAAACATAAATTTGAAATGAGAATCCTGGTCACACTTATCCTTGATTAAGCATGTTGTTATGAATATATATTCTCGTTGGCATATGTAACATGGCTGTTATCATGCAAGGATGGACCGTAGCAATAGGTTATTAAAACTTATTAACAATCAAATAACTTTTCCTACAAAAACTAATCAATCTAATTTCAGTCATTCTTCACAAGTTGCAACTTCATTATCAAAGCTTGTTAACAATTTCCACTTTGCAAAATATCTTGAAGCCAAAGAAAAGAATAGAAAGGCAGCTCTGAACTTAAAAAGTAAGAAAGGTTTATTTCAACATTCCTTGTATTGAAACATATTAACTTTTTTTTTGCATTCGAATTTGACTCAAAAAACTCTATCGGTTAAGAGTTTCATTGTATAATTTGAAAAAATTTGAATTCAGTAAAGTTTAATTCATGAATTTGCGTATTACCGTAAATGTTCGTGCACTATCAAAAACAAATCTGTAAAAAAGTGTATTATGCCATTTCGTCTACCGACAGTGAATTAATTGGGTTTGAGCTCATCCTCATAATTAAGTATTGGTTCCAAAGTGCCTGCACATACACCGCAATTATTTGATTCGTTCATTCGATTTATTTTAACACCTGATACGGATACTACATTTTTAACATAAAACAATGAGCGCATGGCTTTAATTTTCAACATATAGTGGCATTGCAAACTAAAGGTATTAGTGCTTGGCATTCGTATTTCTTCAATTTTTTTCTGAATATTATGACATATTAAGCCAAACTAAAAGTGTTTTGAACATTATACTTACCGTGACCATGCTTAAAATTGTAATTTGACCCACAAGGTTTAATATAAATTGTTTTTTAATTCAAATTAATTTTTTAAATGTGACATTTCCAGATTGCATACAACTCACTGATGACATCTTGTGGTATAAAGACAATGTGGTTCATAAAAAATTGGGTTCCATAGTTTACGAAGGTCAACGGAAACTTCCAAATTCAGTTACAGAACCCTTAGCAATATGGGTGTCTATTTTGCGGAATGAAGGCGTTCTGCACAAACTAGAAGCTCTTCAGCAACTTCCACTTCATCCAAACGTACTTTCTGTTATTGCTTATGGTCGTTTGGGGGAAACAAGTGGATTTTTTGTTGCTACTGAAAGATGCCAGTTTCAAACTCTTGATGAATATTATGAAGAGAGAAAGAAAAACAAAATCCCCTTTGATCCTAGACTTGCTCTAATACATGCGAAACAGTTAGTTGGTGGTCTACAACATCTGCATAAACATAATACTGCTCATTGGATATTTAAAATCGGTATTCTGTTTTCACTTGACATGCAAAATGTGAAAATTTGTTCGCATATTTATTTTTCAACTATTGTCTCCTCTAATCCCAGCTTTCAAAATGATATTTCATCTTTGGGTCACATCTTGTATAAATTATGGTCTAATAAACTGTTTGACCTTTGGCGAATCTCAGATTCTACAGTAGCTATGGATCCAAGTGCTTTACTGATTCCTAACCCTCACTTGGCCTTTGATTTGATCACAAGAATGACACACGATGATGAAGACCAACGACTAACAATTCAGCAGGTTGTTGATCATGAATTCTGGAAAAGTATCAACATTTAGTTTTTTTTTTCATTATTTATTTGTCTTGTGCATGATTTTTATTTCTACAGACTAAGTCAAGTTTATTTTTTCCAACTAGTAAGAAACAGTTGTATGGAAGTTTTCAAAAAAAAAACGTTTTTTGATCAGAGTGCTGGGTTTAGTCTTTTTTGTTTAGACTACTTAGCTCATTTTATTGAATATTTACCCAATCAAATTCCCAACCCCCCCTTGTACCGGTAGTCTTCCCAACTACTTATGACCACCAGATCGACCACCTACTATTGGAGGCTTGAAATCGGTGGTCGCGCACTGGTCGTTCGAAAGCAGATTCGTCTTCCGAGAATCGTACTTTGGTGGCTTGTATAACCTTAACCCCCGTTCGTAGAAAGTTAATTTAAGCTGCAGCGTGTAGACAAAAATTTCACATCACATTTCATAAATTTTCTTACCGGCGTTTACCCCTTTTTTTTCACTGTAACAACAAGACGAAAATGTCGCAGTGCAGAAAACTAATATTTGCAGAATCGTGAAAATGCAAATAAAAAATTACATCTGTGAAATATATTATATTGTATGTGTACTATATATATTTCCTAGTAACGATCGATGAATACTCGCTTTTTGAAATAGATGACAGAAAATCTACTTAGTGTCGAAGTTTAATAACAAAATTTGCAAAATAAAAGTAATTTTAAAATCCAGAATTTCACCTATTCGGTCTTTTTTTGGAAATTTACTATGACGTCATAGAGATCTTTAAGCGTTTGTTTTTGTAAATTTATTTTTACATTCATTCAAAGACTTTGACGACGAAAGAAAGGTTTCCGTGAGTATTTGTTTTAAATTTTATATTATTGGCTGAGTATTTGATAACTTAGTTAAATTTTGATCGTAGTAGCAATTAATGATGATGCCTATCTTGCAACTGAGTGATGATTCTCATTTCATTAATAAAGTAGAAGTGTCTATTTTTACAAAACCTAATTTTTTATTTTTCTTCAGTTTTTTCGTTACATAAAAAGGTTTATGAGCCACAGAATTATTTACGCATTGGTAGTGAGCCACGGAAGAGAAAGGGTTGAGAACCACTGTTTTAAACTATGTTACCTAGCAGTGGCGGATTGTGCGAGCCTTGATCAATCGAAATGCGCATTGTATCGCTATAAAAAATGTCGCTTCATTAGGCGGGCTCGTGTTTGATCAGCCAAAGTAAACAAAAGTTGATTTAGACCAGAGATGCCACCAGGGGGAGCGTTCATTTTTTTTCCAATATGGAAGATTATAATACAGCTACCAATGTGTAACATATGTGCACCATACTTTCCGAAAACATATCAGCTTTCTTCCCTCGGGGATAAATTCGTGGATCCCATCAAGACTAGTTGTTACATAAACTGGCTTACAACAGCAAAGGATCAAGCAATCTTAGTGTTCCCAAAATTGAATAACATAGTCTTTTTTAGGTTTAAGCTGTTGATGGGCGCCAGATGCTTCCAGTCACTACTTTGCTCCTGTTTTTTTTATTGGCCTTAGCTGCTGCCTTGGTTTTTTTCCCATTCCCGGCCTTTTTGGTAGTTTCGTTGATGACTCCAACAGCAACAGTCTGTCGCATGTCGCGGAAAGCGAAACGACCAAGCGGAGGATAATTCTTGAACGCTTCGACAAACATTGGTTTGCTTGAAACAAGTCTGACCATAGCTGCGTCACCAGATTTCGAAAATTTTTTGGTTCAGCTTCCAGTACCTTACCAGATCTTCTGTTCATAGTCATAGCGAAGGATCAAGCAATCTTAGTGTTCCCTAAAATTGAATAATATAGCTTTCATATAATTATTTGTCGGGGGTATAAGCTATTAGACAGATTGTTTTATAGTCACTAGGTTGGGTATGGGATCGTCTGGGGTTATCGGAAAGAAAGTCCTAAACGACTATTAGAACTAAAATTGAATAAATATTTTTATAGTGTTACTGGGAGCCGAAAGGAGGTTATTATCCCTATTCCTACCCACACGCACACCCTATTCCTCTGTTTTGCACCGCAATAGATCATACCCGACTTAAATTGCGGAGGAAATGTTAAACTATCAACAGTTATGTAAATTTGCTTGCAATGCCGAACACAGCCAATATTATTTGACATTAAAATTGAGTTTATTTATCTGCTTGTTTTCAACAGTATACTCGACGATGTCTCGAACAGATATTAATATGACTTATGCTCCATTGAAGCGGAAGAGGGGGTACACAGACTTAACAAAACAGTACTGAAAAATTTATTTGAAGACACCTAACGGGTTAGATGAAAAGGAAATTGATCAAAATAACACAACGAAGGTAATGAACCGATTATCTTCAGCAAGCTATTATTAAAAGATGCAACACTAGTGGAGTTCGAAATGTCAATTTATATTTTATTCAACAAAAATCTACTTAATTTCTTATCCAGTGGTTCTCAAACTTTTTATGACGCGCCGGTTTTTTATAATTTGTCTCTCGCCCCACCACAAAAATAACCAGCTAACGATAAATTACAAATAACAGATAGTAAGGCGAAAGTATGTTGTATTAAAGAAATACGTGGATAGAATCGCAATCCCTAAATAAAGAAATGTAAATATCCGAAATGAGGCGGACAAGATCGAATCTAATAAATATTTTTATTTATATTTAAATAAAGGAGGTGAAGCTATATTACGTCATATTCGGTACATCACCACGAAGGGACACCTACTACCTGTCAAAAAAACTCCGGTGAAGGTTTTAGAGAAAATACAAATAAAAAAATGAAAAATTTTATAATTTGTGATTTGTGTGGATAGTTGGGGTTGGTAGAATGGAATCGTACATGCGGAGTGGTGAGTATAGACGTTATTAGGTAGAATTAATAGTATAAAACCAGTAATAAGGTGACGTATATATATTTCTTTTTGTATGCAACGAGCTTATTAGGGAGACTTGGTCGTCTAAAAACAAGTAATAGGGGAAAACATATATACATATACTCAACGAATTTATTATGGAGACACAACTGTTAAAAACCAGTGATAGGGGGATGTATATATATTTGTATATGTATGGAAAGACGGTATTAGTGAGACTTGTTTGTATAAAAACCAGTAATAGGGGGACGTATATATATTTGTATATGTATGCAAAGACGGTATTAGGGAGACTTGTTTGTATAAAAACCAGTAATAGGGGGACGTATATATATTTGTATATGTATGCAAAGACGGTATTAGGTAGACTTGTTTGTATAAAAACCAGTAATAGGGGAATGTATATATATTTGTATATGTATGCAAAGACGGTATTAGGGAGACTTGGTCGTCTAAAAACAAGTAATAGGGGAAAGCATATATACATATACTCAACGAATTTATTATGGAGACACAACTGTTAAAAACCAGTGATAGGGGGATGTATATATATTTGTATATGTATGGAAAGACGGTATTAGTGAGACTTGTTTGTATAAAAACCAGTAATAGGGGGACGTATATATATTTGTATATGTATGCAAAGACGGTATTAGGGAGACTTGTTTGTATAAAAACCAGTAATAGGGGGACGTATATATATTTTTATATGTATGCAAAGACGGTATTAGGGAGACTTGTTTGTATAAAAACCAGTAATAGGGGGACGTATATATATTTGTATATGTATGCAAAGACGGTATTAGACGGTCTTATAAGTCAACAGTCTAACTTGAAGTTAGTAACTTCGCTAACGTTACTCCAATTTCGTCTGTAGACTGTATTTGTATTCATACAACATGATCAAAATAAGCCACTTATACAAAAAAAATGCTTTCTAGAGCATATTTATGTATTTTTCTCAAGATTTAAGCAATAAAAATATCAAAAGCTTATTTCTATAGACCTAAAACACCACCGTAAAAAATGCCAGAAGACGGACAACTCACCAGGCCTCTAGGTAGTCGAGTTGTCTCTGGTGAGTTGTCCGCCTCCCGATTAGGGTACCGTACTGGTAATATAATTTCGCGTTTGTTTATCAGCATCAACTTAATAAGTATAAGTAACTAATAATTCGAAATCTTACCTGTAACAGCAAGCTTAAAACTCCAGACCTCTCCACACAATGTAAGTTTTTCACATATTGTAGCTTGAGACAAGTTCAACACAAACTGTGCCCACCCACGTATTCTATCTATTGAAAATTGGAGTTATTTATACCGCAGACAGTCTGTTATGCACAGAGTTTCATCGAAGCCTCGGCAGAGTGATAAGTCAAGTCACCTCGATATCACGTGACATGATGCGTTCATGCATTTCCACCAAGTTTAGTGGAGAAAATGTTTGGTAACACACCCTGTGAGCGCATTAACACGGTGTATATAAAATTATGCAACGAAATAGGGCGGAAAATTTATCACTACACCCCAATGGAGGGGGGTGGAATTGGCAGAGTGCACCTTTGCTTCGTAACACTGAATATCGTTCATAAAATGTAACTTTTTACGTAACACTTACATGGCCCGCCAGACTAGGTGGGCAAGATATTTGGCCCCTGGTTCAAAAACCTTGCCCACCCCTGCATATGCTTGACTGGGTCCGCGTTCCGACATAAAACTTAGGAATGAAGTTTTTTTCTACACTCTAGCTATATGTAAAACTTATCTAATTTCTCCATTGATAACGCAAATTCACTGGACTGATTGCAAAGATTACGAGTAGGTCGTTCATATTATATGGATCCCGTATACAGAACATTATCGTTCATCGCCTCAAAGTACTGATAGAACTTCACCATTACTTGGTATCCTAGTATCGATATCACACTGCATTCACGTTAAATTTAACACGTTGTTTTACCCAGATGATCGTATTACGCGACCCCTTATCGCTGAAGTTCATTCTATCGTTGGAATTTACTGAGGCGTGAATTTAGATTCGCACGTTATTCCTTTCATAACGCGAAAACAACTATTACCGGTATTAGTAAATATTTTGTGTCGTAATATCGCTTCATTCTCGTGTGAATGTCAGAAGTAGTGGAAAAATAGAAATTTTTCTCATGAATAAATCGCCAATATTTACAACAGGTAAGAAATAAGGCGTAAGAAATCTTTTAAGATACATTGTCATGACTCATCGTGTTGTTATAATTAGTGGGTAACAGAAATTACAAGCTAGTACAAGTTAGTACCGGTAGTTACAAGTTAGTAGAACGTTTTTAACATTTTCGAAGAAATTTGCTAATATTCCATTTCATTCAAAATGAATTTGAGCGAAATCGTTCAAATAAGCATAATTATTTATAATGTATAATTTCCAAATTGAGAATGAAACGCAACTATTAGACAGGACAATATCTTCGGAACGCGCCAAACAAAATCTGGGTCGATCGTTTGCGACTATCACTGTACTGGGCAGCGAGTAACTACATTTGTTATGCAGGTCGTTTGGCAATAGTTTAACTTATATATATGATTAATCTAGGACTAAGGAAATTTCCATGAGCGTATGCGTACCGGTATTCCCTGGAAGAATATTCCAAAATTTATCAACGTTTTTTTTTCAACGAGACGTTTTTTTTTCGAACAGAGCCATGTAGCCACTGAATACTTCTTAAAAAACATGCGGTACTTTACATCCACTGATAAATCATAAGGTGGGCTGATATACTACACCAGTCGCTGTATACAAATGTCCACTTGTATGAGGGCCTGTTTTGGGCGAATTTTATAATATTGTTCCCTAAAGAAGTCTGATACTATTCTTCGTTGAAGTAAAATAAATATTATATGCATTGTACCATGCTATCGTTCAGTATATTACTCTATATGCTTTTCTGGAGGCGTGCTCTGAGATCAAACGTAGAAATGAGATTTCACTCTACTCTCTTCGCTATATGTAATATCAGTTACGTTATTTCAATATTCATAACGCAAATTTACTGAACTAATTAAATTTGGAGACGGTGAATGCAAATTTGGATAGGGAATGGTCATCCGTTCCTAGTGTCGTTAACAGGCACATTTTATTTTGGCTTCCACGTGACATCTAATTGACATCCAAAGTAGTGATGAAACATTAAAATATAAAACTGCTTATTTTCAGCAAGAGCGTTAGTAGCCTAAAAATATTTTTAATGGCGGAAGGCAATTTTTGTTTTCAATGAGATGTAATCCGACGCGTACACGGACCCTTCGCTCCAAACAGGACCATGTCTAAGTAGTCTCTGAATACTTCATGAAAAACTTGCGGTACTGTACACCACTGATAAACCATAATGTGTGGTTTTATCCTACATTATTCGCTGTATGCAAATAAAAACAACGAATTTGCGAACTTATACGAAAATAATGAGCGCCCCAGAAGTATGTGTATCCATATGGAAGTGACTAATTTTGTTCGCCTATTTTACCTCAAGATGTGTAAAGGGACTAAAACCTATGGGCAGTGGATATGTTTACTTAGCTTGTCTTTTTTAGCATTTTCAAAAAGGTATTTTCATTATTAGAGAAATTTGGAAATATTCTGCTTCATTCCAAATTGATTTGAGCGAAATCGTTTAATTAATAGAAGCGCAGTCATTTATTAAAGCGCAGTTAGACAGGACAATATTTTCGAAATGCGCAAAGCGGCGCTACAGAAGTATGTGTACCAATATTGAAGTAAACTAATTTTGTTCGCCTATTTTACATCAAGTTGTGTAACGGGACGGAATCCTACGTGCAGGGCTATATTTATTTGGCTAACACAGATAGTCCCCAAACTCCTAATAGAACCAAATAAAGAAAATCGGAATAAAAGTATTGCCTAACGCTAACCCTGGTACACATACTACTGAGTACCCGCGAAACAAAATGTAGGTCGAACGTTTGCGACTATCACTGGGCAGTGAGTAACTACATTTGTTAGTTAGGTTGTTTAGTAATAGTTAAGGATATGAAAGTTATAGATATGATTAATTTATGACTAAGGGAGTCAAGAGTGTATGCGTTTTCCCTGGAGGTATATTTCGAGATTTATCCGGGTTGGGTTAGGTGATGTCATTAGACATTCTAATAAGCCAGAATAAATTAAAAACTGCTTGATTCCAGCAAGAGCGTAGGCAGCCACAGGATTTTTTATTTGGGTGGGGGGGCAATTTTTTTTTTGTGTGCAATTTTTTTTTTCATTTTCCGAACAGGGCCATATATTAGCAGTCTCTGAATACTTCATGAAAAACTTGCGGTACTGTACAGTGTACACGACTGATAAACCGTAATGTGAGGTGATATACTACACCAGTCGATTTATACAAATGTCCGCTTGTGTGAGTGCCTGTTCTGGGTGAAATTTATGAAATTCTTTATAAAATAAGTCTGATACTATTCTTCGCAAATGTGTTGAAGTAAAATAATTAGTATATGTGTGATATTTTGCTATCGTTTAGTACAGGGGTGTGAAACCTTTATTACAAGAGAGCCAGATACAAGTAACTGGGTGAAGCTGCGGGCCGCACCTTTATTTTTTAGATAACCTTTCTAGTAGATGCAGGCACTAAAAATTGTTTCGTTTTGTTGTTAATCTTACGATATTGTAATGGGACGTTGGAAAAATGGTGATTCAAAACAAATAAATTTCTGAAGAAAACTGCTATTCAGATTTATTGTCTCGACAACTTAAAACGAATTGAGTTAGAAACAGGGTTTATAACATTGTGTATCTGGCAACATGATTAAGCCAGCTAGTTTAGATCCTAGTGTAGTTAACAGGCACAGTTAATTTTTCCAAGTGATATTCAATGTAGTGTTGAATGATTCAAATCTACAATACTTTAGGGCAGTGGTTATCAAGCGGTGGGACACTCCCCGCAAGGGGATCGCTGAGAATTTTTTGATGGGGTGAAGCTAATGAAGAATGAAAATATTTTTTAGATTTGATCTTGTACGACTTATTCTGAATATTTACATTTATTTTATTGATTACGTTCCATCCACGTATTTTCAAGTTTTTTTTTTTTTTTATTGAATGAAGGATACTATCGCCAAAGGTTTGAGAATTACTGCTTTAGGCGAAGCGTGTTTATTTAAAACTAAAAATTTTAATCTGAACAGGAAACTTGCTAAGCTAGATCAGGGTGGTCCAAGGTTGTCTACACCAGGGGTTCTCAAACTTTTGGTGTTGCGGAGCCCTTGAAAATGTTGACTATTATTCACGGAGCCCCAAAATAAATGTTAAAATTGTTACTTTCAGATTAATGTTCCTGAGCAAGGTAAAAGTACTTTACTCAATTTAAATGCTGATCCTTTTTTAATAGGGTTAATACAAGTCATAAATAAATCTAAATTTTAAAATTAATTATATTACTAAAGCTGTAAATTTGACACTTGACAAATATACTAATAAATTAGGGGTCGAATCTTTTCCCTTTTGAGATTTTTGGAAGACTTAAAAGGCAGCTAATAATGTGCGCGATTGCATTTTGTTACAATCGCCGACTTTTTTCCTCAGCATGGCGTGTTTTTGAACCTTTAAAGTTTAAACATCATTACGCGGTGTTTATTCTCCCTAAATCAAAAATTTCCCTCGGCATACACATGTATTGTTACACAATGACGACGTTAATTGCTTTTATGTTGTTCTCGTGGGGAATTAAGAGTTCAATGTAAAAAATATGTTAACATTTTATAGTCATCGACGACGAAATGCTAAAATAATAATTAATAAAGAGGTAAATCCGCAACTCAAATTTATTGATTGAAAATAGGCATTCTAAAATATTAAAACTTAAAATGGGAGATCACACGTTTGGTTTCAGCAGACTCACCTTAGATTGAAAACGCTTTTATAGACACTGTAAATCACAAAATTTGGTGTTATGTTAGGTTTTCATCGTAGTAACTGCGAAATCAAACACTGTCAATTGTGCGCGCGATGTACCTTCTTTCCCATTTTGAAACTACCGACGGAGCTGCACGCAATCAATTGTGCGCGCGATCCGCGATGTACCTTTTATTCATTCAGAAACTACCGACGAAGCCGAATGCAATAAAATAAATTTCAATTGTTCGTATTTTGCCCAGACTTTGTGATTTTTTAAAAGGTGATATCTTGCTTAAAAATAATCTCAAGTGCGAAAGAACAAATCAAGTTTGACAAATCCCAAGATCGCAAAAATACTACTCCAATTTATTTATAGTTGGCAGTTCATCACGTATTTTATGTTACTTTAGAAGAGTATTCTTTCATTTTAGTAATCCTAATAGTAATCTCGAATCAAACGTGAGAAACGATGAGCACAATTACATTATAACGACGAGACACGTTAAATGCTCGCGTCGGTCATGGATTGAATATTTTACGCAACAGAAATCTCGTTATCCGTTTTTTCAATCGCGAATGTTGCGCGGAAATTTCCAATTCCAATTTTGAACCTTAAGAATCCTGGCTGTGCTCCTGCTTATAAATAATGTCATAATTCCGCCTTTTTGCCATATTTTGATGCTATATTGTTGTCAGATTTTATCAAAGCTGTTATTGTTTCTTTGAACAGTTACAAAATTAGTCAGTATTTTGAAAAGTAATCGAATAGCTCGCGGAGCCCCTGGGTTTCTCTCACGGGGCCCTGGGGCTCCGTACGGAGCATTTTGAGAACCTATGGTCTACACTATTAATTTTGTATTGTTCGAGGGCCAAAAATAGGTAAGCAGTGCAATACAAAACAAACCCTTTTACTTATACTACTATACTACATATCTTACTATATCTGCATTTAATGTAAGATTTTACACGGCAGGAATTATATTGTTAGGCCATAACATTGATATTTAGTTTTCAGGCATAGCCAACATGGGCTAAGATTCCTCATTCGATTATTAGTTTTCTATGATGCCTATTTTGTTAGCATATTATCACGGCCGAAAATAAAGAAAGCCATTTAACGATTTAGACTAGCCAAGCACATCATTCAACTTCGATAGACATAACACTAGTAAATTCAGTGGCATTAGTGATGTAACAAAATGACAAGATTTTCTGGGTATTTTTATGACGAAACAACACCAAATAGGATTTTTGTCTTTACCATCTCTGGGTCGTGGGCCTAGGTTTTGGCCATCATGAGCCTCGTATGTATGAATAAATAAATGGTATATATAAACAAATAGGGGGATTCTAACTACAAACATTGATCGCTTTTTGAAATATTGATATTGGATTTGTATTTTTCTGTTTAAATTTATTTTTCACTTTCTCATGTTAACATAAAATAAAAATGTTTATTGGTAATTTAACTTTACCGCTCAAATCATGACGGAACGATGATATAGGATAGGATAGAATTTACATATTTATCCCGGGGGAGAGGAAAGCCGATAAGACGGATTATCCATATGGCGAACCACGGCCTCTCGTCCGGTTACCATTCCAAGTCGGGTATGGGATTAGTTTTACTGTATTGTTTGTTTTTCGGAAGCATGGACTTGGTGGTGGAGGAAGCCGTAACCGACCAGCGGTTACGTGAACCACCCAACGACGGCGAGGAGTCCAGCAATCCTCTCGCACATAACCATCCCTGCATGGGATTCGAACCTGCGAACCCACGCAGAGTAGTTAGAGGTGCGGTGGCGAGCGTATTCCTAACGCTTAGCCCGTTGAGCCACACCGCCGCGGAATGTTTCTATCCCTATGAATATATATAGATTAAATAAAGAAATTGAAGAAACACACAGACTCGTTGTGTTTAAAATATTAAATTTTATAACTTGTGCGGCAAAAAAGCCACATGGTGTGAACTGCGGGTGGGCGGATCCAATTGGGTTCATGGAAAGCCTTGGTGAAGCAACAAAGCATGGAATCGAGGAAAGCGGCGATGAACCACCAGATAAGATCAGATGTACGGAAAGCAGCTTAAGGAGTACAGGTGACTGATTATCTGCTTTAGTCTGAAATATAACATAAATGGGATAAGCAATGAGCATGAATAGAATGTTTGATCTGTTGAACAGTAATCTTATCAGGTTTCAAACATTTTGAATTAAGCGATACCTTGAGATTCATTATCTTTTATCCAAGTATCTACTTCATGATTTTGGAATAAATATGAAACTAGCAATCAAGATCTGTCTTGGTCAATCAAACGAACAAAGCTGTATATACAATATATCCTATATCAAAGCTATACTGGCTCCGAGATATTTCGGACTACCAGTTGGCGTAAGATATTTCAAATTATGAGTATGTTTTCAGTCAGGTTGTATTTGTATATTAATATTTTCAATTCATAACACAAACTCTCTGATGACACATCCTGGTCAAAACGTCTTCGGGCCAAAAAGTCTGTAAATCTTATCAAATATTGCTTGTTTCCTTGGATGTTTTTTTGTTGCTTTCTAGATTCGATTCAACTCTCCGATTCTATTTTGCTGTTTCGAGATAAAAAAATTTCGAACCATGGTGATGTATATGAAGGAGAAATATCGAGTACAACTTATGGAACTCGTCCGATTGCGATAAAATTTGTTCAATACAACAAACAAAGTGTGGAAGAGGCAAAAATTCTTTACCGACTGAACCCTCACACTCATGTAGTCTCTGTGATTCATTCAGATGAATACCAACAAGGTCCAATGAAATATATGTACATTGCAATGGACAAATGTAACCAAGACAACTTGAGAGGTTTTGTGGAAAATCGAAAGAAAGCCGATATCCCATTCGATCCTGAACTTGCACTTAATTTTGCAAAACAGTTATTTGCTGGAATTTTATACATCCATGATAAACTTGTGGTGCACAAAGATCTTAAGGCCGACAATGTATTTTTATCCCTGGATCAAAAAGTTGTCAAAATTGGTGATTTTGGCATAAGTGAAGTCATCGAGTCAAAGACACAAACAGTTTACACCCGAAAAGGTCTCGGTACTGACGGTTACAGACCCCCTGAATCATTTGTGCCTGGATTTCCAACTTCTCAAAAAACAGACATATATTCACTGGCTGTCATTGTTTACTATATATGGAGTGACGGTAAACATCCCTTTGGTGACGAAAGGGATCTATGGAATCATTTCATGAAAATCCATAAAAACCTGGACCTAGATGGACTTTTGGTTCCAGAAGCAGAAGTTGCAAAAGATTTACTGGAATGGATGCTGCAGTTTGTTCCTCGTAAACGTCCAATGATAAACGAGGTTCTCTCTCATAAATACATGGCTCCACCGAATGTAAAAGGTAAAAAGAATTGATTGAAATGTAAATACATGGGTATTTTGATGGTCAACTAGATGTGCTGGGGATCGGGCCATTGACATATACATTGTAATTTAACTGCTATTTCTAATCTGCGCGTCGTGAAGTTTGCTATATTTGTTTTTTCATTTTATTTTAACTTATAGCTGTGGTTCCCAACCTTTTAGTTATATTTTTTTTTCCTGTGTTTGGAAACGTTTTCTTATAGTAAGGGGTTTTAGAGATATTTCCCTATTGCTAACGGAAATTAAACACTCATCAAAGAAAACTTTGTGTTAAGGTTTACTATTCCGAGATCTACAAGAAGAATTTGCACCTGGCAGGTCTCAAACAAGCATCCATGACGAATTTTTGCTTCCACATTTTAAAAATGGAACTTTCAAATCAGATTTGCCAACAAAAAAGAAAACTAAAAGGTTTGTGTATTTATTTTGCTGTATTATTTGATTATTACTCATTTGCAGTCTTCCCTCATAAATGTTCCCAACTTGCTTTTGAAAAAGGATAAGTTATAATTTTTATCACGGGGGAGAGGTAAGTCGATAAACGGCTTAATCATATGGCATACCACTGCCTCTCGTTCAGTCAGCAGTCCATGTGGGGTATGGGATTAGTTAACCATTTATTTGTTTCAGATGCATGGGCTTTATAGTGGAGGAAGCCATGACCGACCGGTGGTAACATGTTACATGACCCCTATACAGCATTGAGAAGTCAGCAATTTGTTCGTTGTACTCGAATGTTCCTATTTACACATTCCAATAAACTTGGTTTTCTAGCTTGCGAATTATCAAACAAGGGTATATATAGGTCGTAGGAAATCGACCCATATTTTGTTTTCGCGGTAGCAAATAGAACCCTCGTCTATTGAGCCAGCCATGTTTTGTAATTGTTTTACAAATTGTGGCTGTCTCACAAATATTTTTCGTGAACAATATATTTTAGATTTACCAAGAATAGTTCCCACTGCAGAAGTATTTTTCGAATGAGGCAATACCAAATCTAAAATAAACATAAATTTAAAATGAGAATCCTGGTCACACTTATCCTTGATTAAGCATGTTGTTATGAATATATATTCTCATTGGTGTATCTAACATGGCTGTTATCATGCAAGGATGGACCATAGTAATAGGTAATAAAACTTATTCGTAACAATCAAATAACTTTTCCTACAAAAACTAATCAATCTAATTTCAGTCATTCTTCACAAGTTGCAACATCATTATCAATGCTTGTTAATAATTTCCACTTTGCAAAATACCTTGAAGCCAAAGAAAGGAATAGAAAGGCAGCTTTGACCTCAAAGAGTAAGAAAGTTGACTTCAACATTCCTTGTATTGAAACATACCAATTTTTTTTTTAAATTTGAATTTAACTCAAAAAACTCTATCGGTTAAGAGTTACATTGTATAATTTGAATAAATTTGAATTCAGTAAAGTTTAATTCATGAATTTGCGTATTACCGTAAATGTTCGTGCACCACCAAAAACAAATCTGTGAAAAAGTGTATTATGTCATTTGGTCTACCGACAGTTAATTAATTGGGTTTGAGCTCATCCTCATAATTAAGTATTGGTTTCAAAGTGCATGCACATATACCGCAATTATTTGATTTGCTCTTTCGATTTGTTTAAATACCTAATACGGATACTACATTTTTAACATAAAACAATGAGTGCATGGCTTTAATTTTCAAAATATAGTGGCATTGCAAACTAAAGGTATTAGTGCTTGGCATTCGTATTTCTTCTATTTTTTCTAAATTTTATGACATATTGTGCCAAACTAAAAGTGTTTTGAACTTTATACTTACCGTGATCTTGCTCAAAATTGTCATTTGACCCACAAGGTTTATTATAATTCAAATTAATTTTTAAAATGTGACATTTCCAGATTGCATACAACTCACTGATGGCATCTTGTGGTATAAAACCAATGTGGTTAATGGGGGTCTAAATTTTACAGTTTACGAAGGTCAACGGAAACTCTCAAATTCAGTGACAGAACCTTTAGCAATATGGGTGTTTTCTTCGTTGACTGAAGGCTTTTTTCACAAACTGGAAGCTTATCAGCAACTTCCACCTCATCCAAACCTAATCTCTGTTATTGCTAGTGGTCGTTTGAGGGGAACAAGTGGACTTTTTGTTGCTACTGAAAGATGCCAGTTGCAAACTCTCGATGATTATTATGAAGAGAGAAAGAAAAAATTTCTTTTGATCCTAGACTTGCTCTTGTACATGCAAAACAGTTAGTTAGTGGTCTACAACATCTGCATAAACATAATACTACTCATGGAATATTAGAAACCGATATTCTGTTTTCACTTGACATGCAAAATGTGAAAATTTGTTTTCAGAATTATTTTTCATTTTCTTTCATATATAATTCCAGCTTTAAAAATGATATTTTATTCTTGGGTCAAACCTTGTTTAAATTGTGGTCTAATAAACTGATTGACCGTGGGCAAATCTTAGATTTTACAGTACCTATGGATCCAAGTGCTTTACTGATTCCTAACCCTGACTTGGCCTTTGATTTGATCACAAGAATGATGCACGATGATGAAGACCAACGACTAACAATTCAGCATGTAGTTGATCATGAATTCTGGAAAAGTATCAACATTTAGTTTTTCTTTTTATTATTTATTTGTCTTGTGCATGTTTTTTTTTTATTTCTACAGCCTAAGTCAAGTTTTTTTTTTTCCAACTAGTAAAAATCAGTTGTATGAAAGTTTAAAAAAAAAACATTTTTTGATCAGAACGATGGGTTTAGCCTTTTTTGTTTAGACTACTTAGCTCATTTTATTAAATATTTACCTAATCATCCAAACCACCCCTTGTACCGGTGGTCTTCCCAACAAACTTATGGCCACCAGATCGACCACTATTGGAGGCTTGAAATCGGTGGTCGCGCACTGGTCGTTCGATAGCAGATTCGTCTTCCGAGAATCGTACTTTGGTGGCTTGTATAACCTTAACCCCTGTTCGTAGAAAGTTAATTTAAGCTGCAGCGTGTAGACAAAAATTTCACATCACATTTCATGATTTTGCCCACCGGCGGTTACCCATTTTCCTTCACCTTTTTAAGGGTGGTGGACATAGCTGAGAAAAAATAGCAATTATTATCAGATTGTTAGAATTGAACTTACACGACTGCAATTTGACGAGGCCCTCAAATACCACAACTCCGACCAGGATTCGACCGTTAAGTCCCGCTATTACTGTTTGAACCAGGTGTTCCCAAACTTTTTCAGCTTGCGGCACACTAACAACGAGATGAAAAAGTCGCGGCACACTCATTACAAATGAAGTTTTATTAAATCCCTTATCCGGAAACATTATGCGTTTCATCTGTAAATAAGAGTTCGTGGTCTCTATCGTTTTTAGCTCTTAATTTTTGTCAGTGCAGAAAACTATATTTGCAGAATCATGAAAATGCAATTGAAAAGTTACATCTATGAAATATATTATATTGTATGTGTACTATATATATTTCCTGATAACGATTAATGAATACTCGCTTTTTGAAATAGATGACAGAAAATCTACTTAGTGTCGAAGTTTAATAAAAAATTTGCAAAATAAAAGTAATTTTAAAATCAAGAATTTCACCTATTTGGTCTTTTTTTGTAAATTTACTATGACGGCATAGAGATGTTTTAGCGTTTGTTTTTGTAAATTTATTTTACAACCATTCAAAGACTTTGATGACGAAAGGAAAGTTTTCGTGAGTATTGGTTTTATATTTTGTCGCGACAGCACCTTCTTGGGTGAGCCACATGCCTAATAAAATTGGCTGAGTATTTGATAACTTAGTTAAACTTTGATCGTAGTAGCAATTAATGATGATGGTGTTTTTGCAACTGAGTGGTATTTCCTATTTCATTAATAAAGTAGAATTGTCTATTTTTACGAAATTTTTTTTATTTAGTTTTTTCGTTACATAAAAAGGTTTTATGAGCCACAGAATTATTTACGCAACGGTAGTGAGCCACGGATGAAAAAGGGATGAGAACCACTGTTCTAAACTGTGTTACCTAGCAGTGGCCGATTGTGCAAGCCCTGATCAAGCGAAATGCGCATTGTATCGCTATAAAAAATGCCGCTCCATTAGGCGGGCTCGTGTTGGATTAGCCAAAGTGAACAAAAGTTGTTTAGACCAGAGATGCCTCCAGGGCGAGCGTTAATTTTTTTTTTGTCCGGGATAAATATTTTTTCCAATATGGAAGAATATAATACCGCTACCAATGTAGACCATAGGTATGACTGAGAGCTGATCGATGCCTAAAATCGGGTGGTGGGGGGAGTCTTTATCGATTACTCCATGTTTCCGAAAACAAATAACTGGTTAAATAATCCCATACCCGACAGGCCGTCTCATCGGCTTTCTCTCCCCGGGATAAACATGCAAATCCTATCCAGACTAGTTGTTACGTGAAGTGGCTATAACAAGGAATTAAGCAATCTACGCGCACCTAAAATTGTATAACTTAATATTTTAACATTTTTCCACAATCCAAGTCGGAGCTATTGCGACGCAAAACGAATTGCGCGGGTTGTTCTGTGTGTGTAAGAGGAATAAAGATTAATAACCTCCTCGGCTCCTAGTGATACTATAAAAAAATATTTATTCAATTTTAGTTCTAATGGTCGTTTAGAACTTTCTTTCCGATAACTCGGTATCTTTCCGGTCCGAATTGGTATTTATCACCGCCATAGTAAATTCATAGCCATAGTAAAAAAATTAGCTTTAAGCGCTAGTTCACGTTGCCCAACGAGAACGTCTTTCACGTAAAAAAAATATAAAATTAAACCAGTACTCACAGGAGCTTGTCCTTCGTTATCAAAGTCTTCAAATTAATGTAAAATCAATTTACAACAACAAACGCTAAAGCTTCTCTATGACGTCATAGTAAATTTACAAAAATGGCTAAATAGGTGAAATTCTGCATTTTAAATTTACTTTTATTTTGCTAATTTGTAATGAAAAGTAAAAATGAAAATGTCAAAGTTTTCTCTGCAAACTGCAACCCTAAAAATGGAAGAAAATGAGATTTTAATTAAACGAGGGCATTATCTGCGAGGTATCATTGGTAAGTACATTCCACAGCAATATTTTTTTTTTTTTTATGAGAAATTGCTCGGAGCTACATTCAGAAGTAAAGGAGACCGAACTAAACAAAAAAATGTTCCGATCTGTTCAAACTATGGTAACTTATATATCATAGACCGCTGTAGTGAGTGTGATGAAAATTAGTCAGTGTTCAGAGACAAGTTCCTACCAAGAGAAATTCAGGCGGAAGTTTTATTTTTTCATTGAACACCGTTTGACTGTTACTGTTATTCAGATAGAGTTATAGTCTTTGCCGATCGGAGTCGACGTATGGGAATAAAGTATTACTCTGGGACCAAAAGTACACACACATTCCATTTTTTATTTCAACAGCCATTATTATACCGGTTTTTCCTTGAATCCTTCGGGCTCGATATTTTATTCAGTATCTTTTTCTATTTCTTTTTCATTCTTAGAAACACTTTTATATAACATTCGTGTTTATATACAGGGGTCCATAAAGTCCCTTTGCAATTTCGATTTTGTTATGAAGTCAGTTCTCAATATACCCTAACCAGGGGTTTATTTAATCAGTGGTTGAAACTGAGCCGGATTCTGAAAAAAATCGAATTATTTTGTTTCTCAACGGCACTAATCCCTTTTTTCCAATTTCGAATGGTTGGCTTTGTATTGTGAAAGATAATCAATATGTCGAGATTTTTCAAGACAATAATAAACTTCAGAATGATCAGTATTGTCATAATAATGATTTGCAAAGACAGACAATAATAATGGGTCGACAGAAAGTTTAGAATTGACTGAGAGTTATTACTTATTACAATCGTAATAAGTGTTCTATTTTAAACAACGGATTCGAGAACTTATACGACAATAATAGCTCCAGAAGTGTGTGTACCAATGTGGAGGTAACCAATTTTGTTTGCCTATTTTACAGCAAGTTGTGTGAAGAGACTGAAACTCATGGACAGGGGGTATATTCACTTGGCTACCACAGAAACTCCCCTAACTCGTAATAGAACTAAAACAAGGAAAATTGGAATAAAATTTTTGCCTTACCCTGCCCTGGTACACATATTACGGGTATACCTAATAATGGTATTATTAAAATATTTATATATCAGGGATACACACGGAAACGTTTATTTAGATTAAATGAGTTCAAAACAATTCATTGTTTCCACCCTGGCACTGCACTTTGTTGCACCAGAAATCAGGCTGCTCCCGAAGGCGGACACCAGAACGTAGTATGCGCACCAGGTTGAAATTAGGCCATAATTTCAGGTAAAATACTACGGGATTCACTTGGCTAGTTCCCGAACTCGTAATAGAATTAAAATAAGCAAAATTGGAATGACATTATGGCCTAACCCTGCCCTGGCACACGTACTACGCTCCGGTGTCCGCCATCTTGGTTCACATATTACGGGAGTTCCGAAATCAGTGGGAGGTGAATTGTCAGAATAACCTCATGATTACTGAGGCTCAAACATGGAACCTGATTTGGACTGATTGACCTTGGTTCGCCAAACAATTATGATAAATTATCAGCTTTCTTCCTTCTCTCAGAAAAATATCAGATTCCTGTCCAATAACAAATAAAGATTCGAATTATGTGATCAAGCTATAAAACAGCTGCTTGCCATAAAATATCGGAACCGGAAAGTCAGTGTTAACATCTTTAGTTAGTCACATTGGGACAGCTGATGTGAGATTTAAAAAAATAAATTTTGCACACAAAATTGGCAAAAGCTTCCATAAGTATCACATAATTATATAAAGTTTGGTTACTGAATTAAAAAGATATGAAAATATTTACACAGATTTGAATGTAAAAATTCTAAAATCACGACAATTTGATGAAGCATGAATGAATCTAAATTTTAGATTGAGTATAAAAAAAATGATGCCCGGGAAAAAGGTTCAAAAGTTAGACAGTGTAAAAATAAATCATCGAAATTCTATAAATTAGGTATTGTGTACTTATTGAAAGGATTAAAAAAAACTTTTTACAAATGTTTAAAACAGTGGTGTGCAACAGGTGGCCCGCGAGCTACAACCTGACACGCCACGCCATTTAGTGTGGCCCCAATCGATACTCAGATATTTTCCCATCAAGCTTTTTTTGCCGTTTTGCCCAGTGCCGGTATAGCTGTATGCTACAGCCCATCATCTTATCCTGCCTTTCCCGCGGCGCTGTGTATATGAAATTATTTTTTTTGTAGGCCAGCTACATGACTGAAGTTGATTATATGGACCACCGACAGAAATGCTGACAAATTTGACAATCAAGATTATCTATATTTATTTCGCAGCCCAAGCAGTGTAAATTGTAGACGGTTGGCATAGACAACCATAATTTATTTAATATATTAGAATGTTGTGTACAAACAACTGAAAAAAATTAAATGTTAATACTTTTCCAGAATTCATGATCAACAACCTGCTGAATTGTTGGTCGTTGGTCTTCATCATTGTGTGTCATTTTTGTGATCAAATCACAGGCCAAGTGAGGGTTAGGAATCAGTAAAGCACTTGGATCCATAGCTACTGTAGAATCTAGGATTAGCCCTTGGTCAATCAGTTTATTAGACCACAATTTATATAAGGTGTTCCCCAAAAAAATAATATCTTTTTGAAAGCTGGGATTATATATGAGAAAAAATGAAAAATATTTATTAAAACAAATTTTTACATTTTGCATATCAAGTGAAAACAAAATGTTGGATTCAAACATTACATGAGAAATATTATGTTTATGCAGATGTTGCAGACCACTAACTAACTGTTTTGCATGTACGAGAGCAAGTCTAGGATCAAAAGAAATTTTGTTTTTCTTTCTCTCTTCATAATAATCATCGAGAGTTTGGAACTGGCATCTTTCAGTAGCAACAAAAAATCCACTTGTTTCTCTCAAACGACCACTAGCAATAATAGAGATTACGTTTGGATGAGGTGGAACTTGCTGAAGAGCTTCTAGTTTGTGAAGATGGACTTCAGTCCACGAAGAATACACCCATATTGCTAAAGGTTCTGTAACTGAATTTGGAAGTTTCCGCTGACCTTCGTAAACTGTGAAACCCAATTCTTTATGAACCACATTGTCTTTATACCACAAGATGTCATCAGTGAGTTGTACGCGATCTGGAAATGTCACATTTAAAAAATTAATTTGAATTAAAAAACAATTTATAATAAACCTTGTGGTCAAATGACATTTTTAAGCAAGATCACGGTAAGTATAAAGTTCGAAACACTTTTAGTTTGGCACAATATGTCATAATATTTAGAAAAAATTGAAGAAATACGAATGCCAAGCACTAATACCTTTAGTTTGCAATGTCACTATATTTTGAAAATTGAAGCCATGCACTCATTGTTTTATGTTAAAAATGTAGTATCCGTATTGGGTTTTCAAATAAATTGAATGAGCGAATCAAATAATTGCGGTGTATGTGCAGGGACGTTGGAACCAATACTCAATTATGAAGATGAGCTCAAACTCAACTAATTAACTGTCGGTAGACGAAATGACATAATACACTTTTTCACAGATTTGTTTTTGATGGTGCACGAACAATTACGGTAATACGCAAATTCATGAATTAAATTTTACGAAATTCAAATTTTTTCGAATTATGCAATGAAACTCTTAACCGATAGATTTTTTTGAGTTAAATTCAAATGCAAAAAATAAAGTTAATATGCTTCAATACAAGGAATGTTGAAATCAACCTTTCTTACTTTTTGAGTTCAGAGCTGCCTTTCTATTCTTTTCTTTGGCTTCAAGATATTTTGCAAAGTGGAAATTATTAACAAGCTTTGATAATGAAGTTGCAACTTGTGAAGAATGACTGAAATTAGATTGATTAGTTTTTGTACGAAAAGGTATTTGATTGTTACGAATAAGTTTTATTATTTATTGGTATGGTCCATCCCTACATGATAACAGCCATGTTAGATACACAAACGAAAATATATATTCATACCAACATGTTTAATCAAGGATAAGTGTGACCAGGATTCTTATTTTGAAATTATGTTTATTTTAGATTTGGTATTGCCTCATTCGAAAATATACTTCTGAAGTGGGAGCTTTTCTTGGTAAATCTAAAATAAATTGTTCACGAAAAATATTTGTGAGACAGCCACAATTTGTGAAACAGTTACAAAACACGACTGGCTCAATAGACAAGGGTTCTATTTGCTACCGCGAAAACAAAATATGGATCGATTTCCTACGACCTATATATACCCTTGTTTGATAATTCGCAAGCTAGAAACCAAGTTTATTGGAATGTGTAAATAGGAACATTCGAGTAGAACGAACAAATTGCTGACTTCTCAATGCTGTATAGGGGTCATGTAACATGCAACCACCGGTCGGTCATGGCTTCCTCCACTATAAAGCCCATGCATCTGAAACAAATAAATGGTTAACGAATCCCATACCCGACATGGACTGCTAACTGAACGAGAGGCAGTGGTATGCCATATGATTAAGCCGTTTATCGATTTACCTCTCCCCCGTGATAAAAATTATAACTCATCCTTTTTAAAAGCAAGTTGGGAACATTTATGAAGGAAGACTGCAAATGAGTAACAATCAAATAATACAGCAAAATATATGCACAAACCTTTTAGTTTTCTTTTTTGTTGGCAAATCTGATTTGAAAGTTCCATTTTTAAAATGTGGAAGCAAAAGTTTGTCTTTGACGCTTGTTTGAGACTTGCCAGGTGCAGATTCTTCCTGTAGATCTCGGAATAGTAAACCTGAACAGCAAGTTTTCTTTGATAAGTGTTTAATTTCAGTTAGCAATAGGGCAATATCTCAAAAAAAAAACTACTATGAGAAAACGTTTCCAAACGGGGAAAAAAAAATAATATAACAAAAAGGTTGGGAACCACAGCTATAAGTTATTGAGGGAAAAATGAAATGAAAAAAAATATAGCAAACTTCACGACGCGAAGCATAGAAATAGCATTTAAATTACAATGTATATGTCAATGGCCCAATCCCCAGCACATCTAGTTGACCAACCATCAAAATACACATGTATCTACATTTCAATCAATTTTTCTCACCTTTTACATTCAGTGGAGCCATATATTTATGAGAGAGAACCTCGTTTATCATTGGACGTTTACGAGGAACAAACTGCAGCATCCATTCCAGTAAATCTTTTGCAACTTCTGCTTCTGGAACCAAAAGTCCATCCAGGTTCAGGTTTTTATGGTTTTTCATGAAATGATTCCATAGATCATTTTCATCGCCAAAGGGATGTTTACCGTCACTCCATACATAGTAAACAATGACAGCCAGTGAATATATGTCTGTTTTTTGGGAAGTTGGAAATCCAGGCACAAATGATTCAGGGGGTCTGTAACCGTCAGTACCGAGACCTTTTCTGGTGTAAACTGTTTGTGTCTTGGACTCGATGACTTCACTTATGCCAAAATCACCAATTTTGACAACTTTTTGATCCGGGGATAAAAATACATTATCAGGCTTGAGGTCTTTGTGCACCACAAGTTTATCATGGATGTATAAAATTCCAGCAAATAACTGTTTTGCAAAATCAAGCGCAAGTTCAGGATCAAATGGGATTTTGGCTTTCTTTCGATTTTCCATAAAACCTCTCAAGTTATCTTGGTTACATTTGTCCATTGCAATGTACATATATTTCATTGGACCTTGTTGGTATTCATCTGAATGAATCACAGAGACTACATGAGTGTGAGGGTTCAGTAAGAGAAGAATTTTTGCCTCTTCCACACTTTGTTTGTTGTATTGGACAAATTTTATTGCAATCGGGCGAGTTCCATAAGTTGCACTCGATATTTGTCTTTCATATACGTCACCATGGTTTGAAATTTTCTTGTTCCGAAACATTAAAATAGATTCGGATAGATTGATCGATTCTGTAAAGTGAGAATAAAAATAGAAAATCAAAATGTTTCAAATTATTCATGATATATATAAAATAAGTTATTGCCAAAAAGGCGAACCAGGTAAAATCTGAGAGATTTAAAATATTTCAGATGCTGGCTGCTCCTTAACCTCATTAACCAAGTAGCTGGAAGCACCCAATACTGATCGAAAGGTTGCTTATTTAAAACCAAACAATACAATTGGAAGAAATTAAAATACAGGACATAAAGGCTCGACGGTGTAGTGCATTGTGCCAAGCGTTAGGAATACGCTCGCCACCGCACCTATGATTACCCTGCGTGGATTCGAATTCCCTGTGGGATAATTATGTACGAGAAGATTGCTGGACTCTTAGCCGCAGTGGGTGATTCACGTAAAGGCTGGTCGGTTACCAGGTTACCGATTCCTCCACCATCAAGTGGCTCAATCATTGGCTACTAATCCCATGCCCATCATGGTCTGGTAACCGGACGAGAGGCTGGTATTGGCCATATGATTGACCCGCCTTATCACTTTTTGTTTCCCACGGATAAATATGTAAATTTTAAACAAACCAACCTTCACCATCTTCGGCTGCAGGTTCTTCGTTTTCCTCCATTTTCAGATTTCTCTTAAGATTTGTTAATTCTACAGTTGGGTCAGTTCATGCCAAGATAAATGGAACCAACCTACTGAATAAAAATACGTTGAATCACGAAATCAAACGAAAACCTAAAACATCATTAGCAGTATTTAAAATTGAGAATTGAATATATATGGTTCATTCCTTAGAATCGGATCGAGATATAGACAGTGTTTTACTGACTCTGACTCAATAGCGTGGAAAATTTCTTGAAGAAAACTTGCGCATCGCGACGACGTCAAAGTTACAAGAGAGATATGGACAATGCTTAAAGATTAATAACGAGATACGATCTAGCGGTGTTTATCCTTCGCTCTGACTACTGGTCCGAGATATGATGAATGCACTTACAAAATCTGCAGCAGATCCAATCTCACTTTTGTGAGATATCGTGTGAAGAAAACTTGCGCATCGCGACGACGTCAAAGTTACAAGAGAGATATGGACAATGCTTAAAGATTAATAACGAGATACGATCTAGCGGTGTTTATCCTTCGCTCTGACTACTGGTCCGAGATATGATGAATGCACTTACAAAATCTGCAGCGGATCCAATCTCACTTTTGTGAGATATCGTGTGCATCTAACAGACAAACGGACGGACAAACAGACAAATACCTTTCAACATACTTACCGATTAAAATCGATAAGTAATAACGGTTGAATTATTAGGAAAAACGCTTCGCCCTCGCTATTGTATGTTTGAATGGATTGTCACTACTTTGAATAAAACTTAGATGCAAAACTTAACTGGTAATTAGACTAACATCATTTAACCAATTGACCATTTCGTATCCAACCGTATATTCTTGCAACGAAACTACTTGTAATTATATGTTCGATATTCTCTCAAAACAAGACCCTATACAAGCAAAACTTTTTACTTTCTATTCTGAAGTAATAGAATGACTTGAACCTTGGCCAAAGGGCGCTCCGGGTGTATTCGTGCCAAGATGACGTAAAACCTGAACAACCCTAACCTGATACACATACTATGTTCAGATTGTGCGCCAACTTGGTAGAAATACTTCGGGAGTACCGGCCAAAGTAAATATATTTATCTTAAGTTATATTAACCGAGGAATAAGTTTTAAATATATGTCAGAGAGTTATGAAACGCCCTATTGGAAATCCTGGGAACTTCCGTAGTAAACCTTAAATCAGATTTATGAGAGTCGGGTGGATAAACTTTCCATCTTACTGCTCCTAAATTTCATTCCAATGCGACTAATTAGCGAGTCTCGATGCCAATGGAAAGACAATCAACTCAAACTCATCGCCAACACTCAGCAAAGCTCTAGTTGCTCGCGTTCGCCAAGCTATGGCCCTGGAGTGACATTTTGTTTTCAACTTGGAAACTATATAATGCAAATAACTAGCTACTCTAGAAATTAGAATACCTATTGGGAATTTTCTGTTGTCATTTGTAAGAGTGTGACACGTTTGACAAAACTCTGCTTGAGAATTTTATTAATTATAGTTATACATGATGTCCATAAGTATTAAAATATTTCAAAGTCTGAAAAGGAATTCATCGATACCATATATTGTTTTTCTGCCGCTACATGTGTATTGATTAAAGTGAAAAATTTAGATAAACACTGATCAAAATAAAACAGACCTCGTTTAGATATATTGAGAAAAACCTCATAATGAAATTAAAGAGGGAATTTTTAGAAACTCTTTACAACAAAACAACAATGCATTTTGGAAAAGACTTGTACACTCTGTTGCTTTTCTGGTGTCTTACTTCTCTAAATTCTACTATTTCCCACTACTTCTGATTGTCATAATAGTAAGCACCGATACGACGCTCGCTATTCCACACTATATTTTAACGACAATACGTTACTGGCTATGAAAGGAATTACGTGCGACCCTAAATACACGACTCTGTAGGTGCCAGCGCTTGAATGAACTATATTGGAAAGGAGGTTGAAACTTTTTTTATTTTTTTATTTTTTTCAAATTGAAAAAAAAAAAAAAGAGGTTGAAACTCGATCGTCTGGTCAGAATTAATTAGTGAATTTACTGTGATTGTCGTGTGATATCGATACCAGGATATCAAGTAATGATTAAGTTCCAGCGAAGGTTTAATGTGATATACAACGATGCTTTGTTTACAGAATTCATACCCTATTCGAGGATAATTTTAGAATTGTTTAAGCCTTTGATTTACCTTGAAAACAAGACCGTATTATCTGATGAAAGAAACTGATGTGTACAAACAATGTTTCAATACGTCGTACCGATTGTTTGTAGAGCGCTATTGTGTATAAAAAATAACACAACGTCATTTTGTTATGGGTATTGTTTTTAGCGAAGATGTAGAACGCTTTATGGGAAAAGTGTAATGCTATGTTACAGCCATCGCTATTTTTACTATTTCCAAGACTATTTATACAATAGTAAGCAGCGATATCACGAGTGTTTACTCCACACTGTGTTTCCTGAGGATGGTTGTTTATGCGTTATGAAAGGAATTACATACAAACCTTAAAACATGGCTCAGCTTTCAAAGCTTGAATAAACCATATCGAAGAGGGGGGTCGTAACTCGACCTTCCGTGCAAAATAAATTGTTAAATTTACTGTGATTGTAGTGTGATATCGATGCCAGGATGCCAAGTAATAGTTATGTTCCAGAAAAGGTTTGATGCGCAGGACAACGATGCCTTATATACAGCATTCATACCCTAATCGAAAATGATTTTTGGGTTGTTTGGCCTTTAAGTTTATTCTGGTACAAGACCACACTATTTGATGACAATTATTGGTCGGTACAAACAATGTTTCAACACCTCGTACCGATCGTTTGTAGAGCGCTATTGTGTATTAAAACAACACGGCGTCCTTTTGTTATGGGTATTGTTTTTTGCGCTCCATGAGAAAAGTATACTGTTATATTAGAGCCCTCCCTATTTTAAATTTACAAGCCCATCTGCCTGTCTTATGTAAGATTTCGTTTTTGTATTAATTTATTGTGAGGCCCCTCTGTATTCTTTCTATACTTTATCATTGCAGATATTTGGTTTTACTATTCGCCATTTTCTATTTTCGAAATGATACGTATACCAGTATAAATGTGGTACATACTACATTTCTCGTGTTTATACTAAACCTATATCTGCTTTGGTACCCCGAAGTATGTGCACCAAGATGGCGCACAACCTGAACATATTATGTGTATTAGGTTAGGGATTTGATAAAATTAAATGAAATCTATTTTGCGGTAAATAAAACAAATGGTTCTCCCTTCATTGGACACTGGGTAATGTTGTTTACATTTCTAACCCTGTAATATCAGCGTACAATATTTAATAAAACTTTTCGGTGACGTCATATACGCCTGCAATATCTTCGGTATAGCTTGAATAATCAACCATCAGGAATATCTTAATTGTTTTTCGAACTTTGACGGAAGTATAGTAAGGCATATGATTGATTTTGTTAAAATAATTTTTCGAAATCGTTGGTTGAGGAAATCTTTTTTTACTACACATATTCATTGCACTTATAGCTTTCTCTGTTCAATTAGATATATTTGGCGAAGAGATGGAAATGGTCAATCTATCTTGTATATTTAATTTCAACTGCTAAGTTTCACCCAAGTTGGTATTGAACAATTCAAATAATGGCGATATCAGATCAGCTTTACTAATTTTTTTTTATAAATAGCGGGATCGTGGAGATGAATCAAGAATATTAAAACAGTTTTACAAGCGGAGTATCCACATTTTTGCTCCGAATAAAGATGTGGAAAAGCAGATATAGGCCTATTTAATTAATATAAACTTAAGAAACAGTACAAGACACTTATAGCAACGCTTCGACTGTAGCCATAGGTGAAATGTAGAACCACATTCATTTCAAGTCTTCTTGCAGCCAAGCAATAGACAAGTGGGCGTGAGCGTGTAAATTAAAAAATAGCGAGGGCTGTAGTATAGCATCACACGTCTTCCATAAAGAGTCATAAAGCGTTCTACATATTCTATTAAAACAACACCCAAGACAAACAAACGCGAGGTTACTTTCTATTTGCATTATTATCTCATTAGCGCTCAACAAACGATCGGTACGAAGCACTGATACGTTGTCTGTATACGCCAGTAATTTCTATCACATAATACGGTCTTGTTGTTTTGAGGTAAATTGAATGCTTAAAAAAGTTTCAAAATTTCCTCAAATAGAATATGATCATTCAAACTAATTCATTTTCATCGGACATACAAAGCAATGCTGCTGGAACTTCACCATCACTTTGGTACCCTGGTAACTATATCACACTACAATCACAGTAAATTAACCAGTAATTTTGACCGAAAGTTTAATCTATAACTTCTCCTCTCCGCTGATGTTTATTCTGAGATACTGGGCTGTGTATTTAGTTTCATACGTAAATTCTACCGTAACGCATAATTACAGTCGTTATGAAACATATTATGGAGTAAACACGCGTAATATCGTTGCTTTCTAGAGTGAAAGTCAAGAGTTAAGGTGAGCAAAATATTTTGCCAAGGATATTTAGAAATCTTTAAAACAGGAAATCGATACAGCGAGGTCTCCTTGAAAACGCATGGCTGCAGGGCTGGGCAGACACGAGTTTATAAACTTTTGATAAGATTTGATCCACCAGATTCGCACAGAATAAGGCATTAGACAAGCAGTCATGGGCGTAAATATGTAGATTAGTTATGCAAGAAGCACTGGCCAATTTTTTTTTCATAACGTCCTTTATATTATAGCTCAGAACAAGGCCGAGCTAAGGCAGCGAAAACAAGAACTCAATGAATCGATAACATTATAAATTAACATAACACTATTGTAAATCAAAAATCAGTTTTGAACCAAAACCTCGTTTTTAAAGGCGGCTGGTCAAATTTAAAATTTTGTTTTGAATTATTTCTTAATAAAATGTTTTTTAATAGTTTGCTTTATCTTGGTTTGAATTAACCAAGCTGTGGGATTAACAAGTTTGAGAGAAATCTGAAAATGAAAGAAAATTAAGAACCCGCGACCCCTGTTAAATCAGCATTGTTATGCAAGCGCGCCTCTTCTCTGATCCTATGTATTCTCTCGAAATAGTGAGATGTATGTTTGGCACTAATTTTAATATTTATGTTTCAAATCAAAAGTCTAAAAAAGTACAATAGATATAGTACTTTGTGTTGAATTGGTGCACTCTTCGCGTCCTTTAAAATTTGTAGTGCGCCCAACACACTCCCCTCCAACCGCGGCCCCAAATTTGAGGAGCCCTGAGTGATATGACGAAAATAGGATCGCAATATTGCTCGTCTCGTTGGTGAAATTGTCTTGGAAATATTCTTTATGAGGTGTTTAGATATTGCTCCGAACAAAGAAGCAGACATGAGTAGAATATGTAGATTTAGCGATGGAATGCGTACTGACCAGTTGCTAACGCACTTTCTTATAGCTCAAAACAAGGCCGACAAAATAGAGCAAGAACATGAACACAGTCAACCGAGTCCATCATGAAATTATATAACACCATCTGAATTTGTAGAAAAAAAGGCAGTTTTTGTACCAAACATAACTTTCCCATATTTCTGAGACGGCTAGTAAAAGTTCAACTGTTTTGACTTATTTCTTAAAAAAAATTGTTTCTAGTAGTTTGGTTTAATTTATTTTGGTCTGAATTGTCAAATCTGAGAAAAATCTGTAAATGGATGAAAATAATGAATCTGAAGATAGTGAAGGTTGGTTTGTATTTTCATTTATTGCTTGCAATTTCCCCGTTTTAAATCGATAATGGGATCTCCCAGCTACTTGATAAGTGAGGTTAAGAAGTAGCCAGCATCTGGCAATATTTTGAATATCTCGAATTTTATCTGATTCGCCTCTTTGGCAATAATTTAATTTATATCCAAAATATTTTAAATCATTTTTATTTTCTATATTTATTCTGACATTTCAGATACGATCAAACTCTCCGATTCTATTTTGCTGTTTCGAGATAAAAAAATTTCGAACCATGGTGACGTTTATGAAGGAAAAATATCGAGTGCAACTTATGGAACTCGTCCGATTGCAATAAAATTTGTTCAATACAACAAACAAAGTGTGGAAGAGGCAAAAATTCTTTACCGACTGAACCCTCACACTCATGTAGTCTCTGTGATTCATTCAGATGAATACCAACAAGGTCCAATGAAATATATGTACATTGCAATGGACAAATGTAACCAAGACAACTTGAGAGGTTTTGTGGAAAATCGAAAGAAAGCCGAAATCCCATTCGATCCTGAACTTGCACTTGATTTTGCAAAACAGTTATTTGCTGGAATTTTATACATTCATGATAAACTTGTGGTACACAAAGATCTTAAGCCTGATAATGTGTTCTTATCCTTGGATCAAGAGGTTGTCAAAATTGGTGATTTTGGCATAAGTGAAGTCATAGAGTCAAAGACTCAAACAATTTACACCAGGAAAGGTCTCGGTACTGACGGTTACAGACCCCCTGAATCATTTGTGCCTGGATTTCCAACTTCTCAAAAAACAGACATATATTCACTGGCTGTCATTGTTTACTATGTATGGAGTGACGGTAAACATCCCTTTGGAGACGAAAGGGATCTATGGAATCATTTAATGAAAAACCATAAAAACCTGGACCTGGGTGGACTTTTAGTTCCAGAAAAAGAAGTTGCAAAAGATTTACTGGAATGGATGCTGCAGTTTGTTCCTCGTAAACGTCCAATGATAAACGAGGTTCTCTCTCATAAGTACATGGCTCCACCGAATGTAAAAGGTAAAAAGAATTGATTGAAATGTAAATACATAGGTATTTTGATGGTTGGTCAACTAGATGTGCTGGGGATCGGGCCATTGACATATACATTGTAATTTAACTGCTATTTCTAATATGCGCGTCGTGAAGTTTGCTATATTTTTTTTTCATTTTATTTTAACTTATAGCTGTGGTTCCCAACCTTTTAGTTATATTTTTTTCCCTGTGTTTGGAAACGTTTTCTTATAGTAAGGGGTTTTAGAGATATTGCCCTATTGCTAACGGAAATTAAACACTCATCAAAGAAAACTTTGTGTTAAGGTTTACTATTCCGAGATCTACAGGAAGAATCTGCACCTGGCGAGTCTCAAACAAGCATCAAAGACAAACTTTTGCTTCCACATTTTAAAAATGGAACTTTCAAATCAGATTTGCCAACAAAAAAGAAAACTAAAAGGTTTGTGTATTTATTTTGCTGTAATATTTGATTATTACTCATTTGCAGTTTTCCTTCATAAATGTTCCCAACTTGCTTTCGCAAAAAGGCTGAGTTATAATTTTTTATCAACGAGGAGAGGTAAGTCGATAAACGGCTTAATCATTTGGCATACCACTGCCTCTCGTTCAGTTAGCAGTCCATGTCGGGTATGGGATTAGTTCACCATTTATTTGTTTCAGATGCATGGGCTTTATAGTGGAGGAAGCCATGACCGACCGGTGGTTACATGTTACATGACCCCTATACAGCATTGAGAAGTCAGCAATTTTGTTCGTTCTACTCGAATGTTCCTATTTACACATTCCAATAAACTTGGTTTCTAGCTTGCGAATTATCAAACAAGGGTATATATAGGTCGTAGGAAATCGACCCATATTTTATTTTCGCGGTAGCAAATAGAACCCTTGTCTATTGAGCCAGCCATGTTTTGTAATTGTTTCACAAATTGTGGCTGTCTCACAAATATTTTTCGTGAACAATATATTATAGATTTCCCAAGAATAGTTCCCACTGCAGAAGTATTTTTTCGAATGAGGCAATACCAAATCTAAAATAAACATAAATTTAAAATGAAAATCCTGGTCACACTTATCCTTGATTAAGCATGTTGTTATGAATATATATTCTCGTTGGCATATGTAACATGGCTGTTATCATGCAAGGATGGACCGTAGCAATAGGTTATTAAAACTTATTAACAATCAAATAACTTTTCCTACAAAAACTAATCAATCTAATTTCAGTCATTCTTCACAAGTTGCAACATCAATATCAAAGCTTGTTAACAATTTCCACTTTGCAAAATATCTTGAAGCCAAAGAAAAAAATAGAAAGGCAGCTCTGAACTCAAAAAGTAAGAAAGGTTTATTTCAACATTCCTTGTATTGAAGCATATTAACTTTTTTTTTGCATTCGAATTTGACTCAAAAAACTCTATCGGTTAAGAGTTTCATTGTATAATTTGAAAAAATTTGAATTCAGTAAAGTTTAATTCATGAATTTGCGTATTACCGTAAATGTTCGTGCACCATCAAAAACAAATCTGTGAAAAAGTGTATTATGTCATTTCGTCTACCGACAGTTAATTAATTGGGTTTGAGCTCATCTTCATAATTAAGTATTGGTTCCAATGTGCCTGCACATACATCGCAATTATTTGATTCGCTCATTCGATTTATTTGAACACCTAATACGGATACTACATTTTTAACATAAAACAACGAGTGCATGGCTTTAATTTTCAAAATATTGTGGCATTGCAAACTAAAGGTATTAGTGCTTGGCATTCGTATTTCTTCAATTTTTTCTAAATATTATGACATATTAAGCCAAACTAAAAGTGTTTTGAACTTTATACCGTGACCATGCTTAAAATTGTCATTTGACCCATAAGGTTTATTATAAATTGTTTTTTAATTCAAATTATTTTTTTAAATGTGACATTTCCAGATCGCATACAACTCACTGATGACATCTTGTGGTATAAAGACAATGTGGTTCATAAAGGAGTGGATTTCACAGTTTACGAAGGTCAACGGAAACTTCCAAATTCAGTTACAGAACCTTCAGCAATATGGGTGTATTCTTCGTGGACTGAAGGCTTTTTTCACAAACTAGAAGCTTATCAGCAACTTCCACCTCATACAAACGTAATCTCTGTTATTGCTAGTGGTCGTTTGAGGGAAACAAGTGGACTTTTTGTTGCTACTGAAAGATGCCAGTTGCAAACTCTCGATGATTATTATGAAGAGAGAAAGAAAAACAAAATTTCTTTTGATCCTAGACTTGCTCTCATACATGCAAAACAGTTAGTTAGTGGTCTACAACATTTGCATAAACACAATATTGCTCATGGGATAATTGAAACCGGTATTCTGTTTTCACTTGACATGCAAAATGTGAAAATTTGTTTTCAGAATTATTTTTCAATATTTGGGTACTATAATCCCAGCTTTCAAAATGATATTTTTTTTTTGGGGAAAATCTTGTATAATTTGTGGTCTAATAAACTGATTGACCAAGGGCTAATCTTAGATTCTACTGTAGCTATTGTTTCAAGTGCGTTACTGATTCCTAACCCTCACTTGGCCTTTGATTTGATCACAAGAATGACACACAAAGATAAAGACCAACGACTAACAATTCAGCATGTTGTTGATCATGAATTCTGGAAAAGTATCAACATTTAGTTTTTCTTTTCAATATTTATTTGTCTTGTGCATGTTTTGAAAAAAAATCGCCCCCCGGTGGGCGAAAACAATATAATAGGGGGGGGGGGGGGGGGGGGGGGGGGGGGGGCTTGGGGGGGGGGGTGGTTTGGCGAAAAAGTCGAAGGGGGCGATAGGGAGGCGATTTCGCGAAACCTGTTTTTGGTCGGCGAATCGTGCACTTGATTACTGTACTCTGCGTGCTGTCGTAGATTTAAATCACGTGGGCGATGTCACACGCGGAAAGATTGCTGGAATCGTTTTCGCAGTAAGGTACGGTGGTTTGCCTATCCCAGTGGTCGGGAAATCTGTAGTAATCTGGCCCGGGACGCTTCACTGAATAGATCTTTTCCCGACCTTTGACCCCGACAATTTTTCCCATACTTTACCATTCTAAAATGTTCAGTGTTTATTTAAGAGTGGTTTCGCGAGTTGTTGCCTATAAAATGAAGTATTTGTTTCAAACTAACATCTGATTCATACCATTCAACAATCTGCTTTTTCAAAGTACCGATAAAAAAATTTAGCCCAGTCTATCACAGCTATTTCTACACTAATTTTTGATTACTGTAAATAAACTGAAACTCCCAGGGAACAAGGTGTCACATTGACTTTTTTTTATTTAAATTTCCGAAAAACAACTAAAAACTAAAGAATATAATTCAAAATCGCGAAAATTAGGTAATGTTCACGACCACGCCTGAAAGTCTGTCTGAGTGAGGAATGTGTCTGAGCGGATGCGAAAGGGGGCATTGTTACGTTTATTTTTGCATCTTGCTGGTAAACATCCAAACGGCGGTTTTAACGATGAATTAATCTTATTTATTATCTACGCTCGAGGATTAAATTTCATTTATTTTTTTACGTAACAGAATTTATCGTGAGACACGTTTAAACTAAATTTTATTATATCCTAAAAACTATATTGAACAGCTCTTCGCTCAACGAGCCTACAATTTAATTATAATTAGACAATTGGAAACACGCAGAAAAGTTGATGTTATTGCACTGCAATAAGGAAATCAAATTCATATTTTATTCGAGAGATTCATCACTGCTTAATTTTTTTTAAGAATGTATCTTCTTCTTCAAAAAAAAAAATCTTTATTAAAATTTCACAAACCATGCAAAAATATTCACTTTGATGTTCGGAAGTACAAATTTGTGCGAACAAATATTTTTGAAAATGATGATTACAAAGAACAAGCAAAGAACTAGGATTAGTGATGCTCATTCAGAAAATCTTCCAATCTTGGCGTCACATTAAATTTCATTGTAATAATTATTTAATAGGACGACTGAGTGGAGTTCACGAATTGTCGCAGTTTTTGCACGATGTTCTGTTTTCAACATTCAAAAAATATATGCGATCCGCAAAAGAATAGCAACCCTAAATTTTGTCCCGCGAGCGACTTGAAATTTGCCGACCCCTGAGCCATCCAAGTCCACGAATCCAAAACAAATGGCTGATTAATTCTATGGACTGGTGATCTGACTGGAGGACGTGGTAGGATGAGGAATGGGGGATGGATTTTACCGAAGACCGTTATATTACATGTATTTCGGTGAAGGTCATCAGGCTGTAGGGATAAATGAGATGTACCTAAATCATTATTATAAGTTTTAAAAAATTAATTTTGTTTTCATTTTTTTAATGTGAAACGGGGTGAATTTAGGGAGTTAAATGCTATAAGGAAAGAGTACACGGCGGTTTTTGAGAAGGTAAAACTCTGGATTCTTTCATTTCCGACCTCTGATATGGTGAAAAAGGGGTTTTCAGCCGTGACACTATTGCTATCGAAACAACTAAATCGCCTTTCCATTAGTAAACGGGGTAATTTTAGATATAATAATAAACTCGCTGAAGAACACCAAGCTCATCCATCTCAATCAAAAACACTATGTATAAACTATGATTTGTCTCCGTATTTGGTCTGTAATATATTCGTTTCAGACTTACAATTTTTTTTGCAGTGCCGGGGGGCGATGAAGTTGTACAAACTACTGTAGGGCGGCGATGGTACAAAAATTTTGGGAACCATTGGTTTAAACTACTTAGGTCATTTTATTGAATATTTAACTGATCATCCAAACCACCCCGATAGTCTTCCCAACTACTTATGGCCACCAGATCGACCGCTTACTATTGGAGGCTTGAAATCGGTGGTCGCCCACTGGTCGTTAGCAAAATAGCAATTTTTATCAGATTGTTAGAATTTAACTTACACGACTGCAATTTGACGAGGCCCTCAAATACCACAACTCCGACCAGGATTCGACCGATAATTCCCGCTATTACTGTCTGAACCAGGTGTTCCCAAACTTTTTCAGCTTGCGGCACACTAACAACGAGATGAAAAAGGCGCGGCACACTCATTACAGATGAAGTTTTATTAAATCCCCTATCCGGAAACATTATGCGTTTCATCTGTAAATAAGAGTTCGTGGTCTTTATCGTTTTGAATTGAAAAGTTACATCTATGAAATAAATTATATTGTATGTGTACTATATATATTTCCTAGTAACGAAGGCTGAATACTCGCGTTTTGAAATAGATGACAGAAAATCTACTTAGTGTCGAAGTTTAATAACAAAATTTGTGGTAAAAGTAAAAACTCTCTCTCTATATCGTTATATATAGTTCAGAGGGAAATGTGAAAGATTATAAACATGAACAAAGTGGAATTATGAAAATTGCAATCCTTCCAAAATTAATAGCCGCTCAAGTATCTATGACTACTTGTCTGGGCTACAAATATTTTTATTTGACAATTTTTGTATCAACGAATATGAAAGTTTTCGAACTCAAATTTTCTTCACAGTCAGCTTGCATTGTCAGCTTGCAAACTACCCCAAATACTGATTGTTATATAATAAAGTTCATGTTGATTATTGTGCAAAAAACTTCTGAGAATACACGGCACACTTTCAGGGCATTGGGGGTACACTGGTGTGCCGGGGCACACAGTCTGGGAAACCCTGATCTAAACTTACACTGGGATTTGAGTCTATACTTTTACCTAGAGATTGGAGATGGCAGAATTGAGTCCGGATTTGGATACAGAATCGATTCTTCGGGGAATCAACTAGAATCGATTCTAATGTATTGGAATCGATTCTCGAGGGTAAAACTTGGATTGCTAACAATGTGTAACGTATTGACATAGACAATGTGTAACATATTGAGATAGTGAAGGTTGGTTTGTATTTTCATTTATTGCTTGCAATTTCCCCGTTTTAAATCGATAATGGGATCTCCCAGCTACTTGATAAGTGAGGTTAAGAAGTAGCCAGCATCTGGCAATATTTTGAATATCTCGAATTTTATCTGATTCGCCTCTTTGGCAATAATTTAATTTATATCCAAAATATTTTAAATCATTTTTATTTTCTATATTTATTCTGACATTTCAGATACGATCAAACTCTCCGATTCTATTTTGCTGTTTCGAGATAAAAAAATTTCGAACCATGGTGACGTTTATGAAGGAAAAATATCGAGTGCAACTTATGGAACTCGTCCGATTGCAATAAAATTTGTTCAATACAACAAACAAAGTGTGGAAGAGGCAAAAATTCTTTACCGACTGAACCCTCACACTCATGTAGTCTCTGTGATTCATTCAGATGAATACCAACAAGGTCCAATGAAATATATGTACATTGCAATGGACAAATGTAACCAAGACAACTTGAGAGGTTTTGTGGAAAATCGAAAGAAAGCCGAAATCCCATTCGATCCTGAACTTGCACTTGATTTTGCAAAACAGTTATTTGCTGGAATTTTATACATTCATGATAAACTTGTGGTACACAAAGATCTTAAGCCTGATAATGTGTTCTTATCCTTGGATCAAGAGGTTGTCAAAATTGGTGATTTTGGCATAAGTGAAGTTATAGAGTCAAAGACTCAAACAATTTACACCAGGAAAGGTCTCGGTACTGACGGTTACAGACCCCCTGAATCATTTGTGCCTGGATTTCCAACTTCTCAAAAAACAGACATATATTCACTGGCTGTCATTGTTTACTATGTATGGAGTGACGGTAAACATCCCTTTGGAGACGAAAGGGATCTATGGAATCATTTAATGAAAAACCATAAAAACCTGGACCTGGGTGGACTTTTAGTTCCAGAAAAAGAAGTTGCAAAAGATTTACTGGAATGGATGCTGCAGTTTGTTCCTCGTAAACGTCCAATGATAAACGAGGTTCTCTCTCATAAGTACATGGCTCCACCGAATGTAAAAGGTAAAAAGAATTGATTGAAATGTAAATACATAGGTATTTTGATGGTTGGTCAACTAGATGTGCTGGGGATCGGGCCATTGACATATACATTGTAATTTAACTGCTATTTCTAATATGCGCGTCGTGAAGTTTGCTATATTTTTTTTTCATTTTATTTTAACTTATAGCTGTGGTTCCCAACCTTTTAGTTATATTTTTTTCCCTGTGTTTGGAAACGTTTTCTTATAGTAAGGGGTTTTAGAGATATTGCCCTATTGCTAACGGAAATTAAACACTCATCAAAGAAAACTTTGTGTTAAGGTTTACTATTCCGAGATCTACAGGAAGAATCTGCACCTGGCGAGTCTCAAACAAGCATCAAAGACAAACTTTTGCTTCCACATTTTAAAAATGGAACTTTCAAATCAGATTTGCCAACAAAAAAGAAAACTAAAAGGTTTGTGTATTTATTTTGCTGTAATATTTGATTATTACTCATTTGCAGTTTTCCTTCATAAATGTTCCCAACTTGCTTTCGCAAAAAGGCTGAGTTATAATTTTTTATCAACGAGGAGAGGTAAGTCGATAAACGGCTTAATCATTTGGCATACCACTGCCTCTCGTTCAGTTAGCAGTCCATGTCGGGTATGGGATTAGTTCACCATTTATTTGTTTCAGATGCATGGGCTTTATAGTGGAGGAAGCCATGACCGACCGGTGGTTACATGTTACATGACCCCTATACAGCATTGAGAAGTCAGCAATTTTGTTCGTTCTACTCGAATGTTCCTATTTACACATTCCAATAAACTTGGTTTCTAGCTTGCGAATTATCAAACAAGGGTATATATAGGTCGTAGGAAATCGACCCATATTTTATTTTCGCGGTAGCAAATAGAACCCTTGTCTATTGAGCCAGCCATGTTTTGTAATTGTTTCACAAATTGTGGCTGTCTCACAAATATTTTTCGTGAACAATATATTATAGATTTCCCAAGAATAGTTCCCACTGCAGAAGTATTTTTTCGAATGAGGCAATACCAAATCTAAAATAAACATAAATTTAAAATGAAAATCCTGGTCACACTTATCCTTGATTAAGCATGTTGTTATGAATATATATTCTCGTTGGCATATGTAACATGGCTGTTATCATGCAAGGATGGACCGTAGCAATAGGTTATTAAAACTTATTAACAATCAAATAACTTTTCCTACAAAAACTAATCAATCTAATTTCAGTCATTCTTCACAAGTTGCAACATCAATATCAAAGCTTGTTAACAATTTCCACTTTGCAAAATATCTTGAAGCCAAAGAAAAAAATAGAAAGGCAGCTCTGAACTCAAAAAGTAAGAAAGGTTTATTTCAATATTCCTTGTATTGAAGCATATTAACTTTTTTTTTGCATTCGAATTTGACTCAAAAAACTCTATCGGTTAAGAGTTTCATTGTATAATTTGAAAAAATTTGAATTCAGTAAAGTTTAATTCATGAATTTGCGTATTACCGTAAATGTTCGTGCACCATCAAAAACAAATCTGTGAAAAAGTGTATTATGTCATTTCGTCTACCGACAGTTAATTAATTGGGTTTGAGCTCATCTTCATAATTAAGTATTGGTTCCAATGTGCCTGCACATACATCGCAATTATTTGATTCGCTCATTCGATTTATTTGAACACCTAATACGGATACTACATTTTTAACATAAAACAACGAGTGCATGGCTTTAATTTTCAAAATATTGTGGCATTGCAAACTAAAGGTATTAGTGCTTGGCATTCGTATTTCTTCAATTTTTTCTAAATATTATGACATATTAAGCCAAACTAAAAGTGTTTTGAACTTTATACCGTGACCATGCTTAAAATTGTCATTTGACCCATAAGGTTTATTATAAATTGTTTTTTAATTCAAATTATTTTTTTAAATGTGACATTTCCAGATCGCATACAACTCACTGATGACATCTTGTGGTATAAAGACAATGTGGTTCATAAAGGAGTGGATTTCACAGTTTACGAAGGTCAACGGAAACTTCCAAATTCAGTTACAGAACCTTCAGCAATATGGGTGTATTCTTCGTGGACTGAAGGCTTTTTTCACAAACTAGAAGCTTATCAGCAACTTCCACCTCATACAAACGTAATCTCTGTTATTGCTAGTGGTCGTTTGAGGGAAACAAGTGGACTTTTTGTTGCTACTGAAAGATGCCAGTTGCAAACTCTCGATGATTATTATGAAGAGAGAAAGAAAAACAAAATTTCTTTTGATCCTAGACTTGCTCTCATACATGCAAAACAGTTAGTTAGTGGTCTACAACATTTGCATAAACACAATATTGCTCATGGGATAATTGAAACCGGTATTCTGTTTTCACTTGACATGCAAAATGTGAAAATTTGTTTTCAGAATTATTTTTCAATATTTGGGTACTATAATCCCAGCTTTCAAAATGATATTTTTTTTTTGGGGAAAATCTTGTATAATTTGTGGTCTAATAAACTGATTGACCAAGGGCTAATCTTAGATTCTACTGTAGCTATTGTTTCAAGTGCGTTACTGATTCCTAACCCTCACTTGGCCTTTGATTTGATCACAAGAATGACACACAAAGATAAAGACCAACGACTAACAATTCAGCATGTTGTTGATCATGAATTCTGGAAAAGTATCAACATTTAGTTTTTCTTTTCAATATTTATTTGTCTTGTGCATGTTTTTTATTATTTCTACAGACAAAGTCAAGTTTATTTTTTCCAACTAGTAAGAAACAGTTGTATATAAGTTTTGAAAAAAAATCGCCCCCCGGTGGGCGAAAACAATATAATAGGGGGGGGGGGGGGGGGGGGGGGCTTGGGGGGGGGGGGTGGTTTGGCGAAAAAGTCGAAGGGGGCGATAGGGAGGCGATTTCGCGAAACCTGTTTTTGGTCGGCGAATCGTGCACTTGATTACTGTACTCTGCGTGCTGTCGTAGATTTAAATCACGTGGGCGATGTCACACGCGGAAAGATTGCTGGAATCGTTTTCGCAGTAAGGTACGGTGGTTTGCCTATCCCAGTGGTCGGGAAATCTGTAGTAATCTGGCCCGGGACGCTTCACTGAATAGATCTTTTCCCGACCTTTGACCCCGACAATTTTTCCCATACTTTACCATTCTAAAATGTTCAGTGTTTATTTAAGAGTGGTTTCGCGAGTTGTTGCCTATAAAATGAAGTATTTGTTTCAAACTAACATCTGATTCATACCATTCAACAATCTGCTTTTTCAAAGTACCGATAAAAAAATTTAGCCCAGTCTATCACAGCTATTTCTACACTAATTTTTGATTACTGTAAATAAACTGAAACTCCCAGGGAACAAGGTGTCACATTGACTTTTTTTTATTTAAATTTCCGAAAAACAACTAAAAACTAAAGAATATAATTCAAAATCGCGAAAATTAGGTAATGTTCACGACCACGCCTGAAAGTCTGTCTGAGTGAGGAATGTGTCTGAGCGGATGCGAAAGGGGGCATTGTTACGTTTATTTTTGCATCTTGCTGGTAAACATCCAAACGGCGGTTTTAACGATGAATTAATCTTATTTATTATCTACGCTCGAGGATTAAATTTCATTTATTTTTTTACGTAACAGAATTTATCGTGAGACACGTTTAAACTAAATTTTATTATATCCTAAAAACTATATTGAACAGCTCTTCGCTCAACGAGCCTACAATTTAATTATAATTAGACAATTGGAAACACGCAGAAAAGTTGATGTTATTGCACTGCAATAAGGAAATCAAATTCATATTTTATTCGAGAGATTCATCACTGCTTAATTTTTTTTAAGAATGTATCTTCTTCTTCAAAAAAAAAAATCTTTATTAAAATTTCACAAACCATGCAAAAATATTCACTTTGATGTTCGGAAGTACAAATTTGTGCGAACAAATATTTTTGAAAATGATGATTACAAAGAACAAGCAAAGAACTAGGATTAGTGATGCTCATTCAGAAAATCTTCCAATCTTGGCGTCACATTAAATTTCATTGTAATAATTATTTAATAGGACGACTGAGTGGAGTTCACGAATTGTCGCAGTTTTTGCACGATGTTCTGTTTTCAACATTCAAAAAATATATGCGATCCGCAAAAGAATAGCAACCCTAAATTTTGTCCCGCGAGCGACTTGAAATTTGCCGACCCCTGAGCCATCCAAGTCCACGAATCCAAAACAAATGGCTGATTAATTCTATGGACTGGTGATCTGACTGGAGGACGTGGTAGGATGAGGAATGGGGGATGGATTTTACCGAAGACCGTTATATTACATGTATTTCGGTGAAGGTCATCAGGCTGTAGGGATAAATGAGATGTACCTAAATCATTATTATAAGTTTTAAAAAATTAATTTTGTTTTCATTTTTTTAATGTGAAACGGGGTGAATTTAGGGAGTTAAATGCTATAAGGAAAGAGTACACGGCGGTTTTTGAGAAGGTAAAACTCTGGATTCTTTCATTTCCGACCTCTGATATGGTGAAAAAGGGGTTTTCAGCCGTGACACTATTGCTATCGAAACAACTAAATCGCCTTTCCATTAGTAAACGGGGTAATTTTAGATATAATAATAAACTCGCTGAAGAACACCAAGCTCATCCATCTCAATCAAAAACACTATGTATAAACTATGATTTGTCTCCGTATTTGGTCTGTAATATATTCGTTTCAGACTTACAATTTTTTTTGCAGTGCCGGGGGGCGATGAAGTTGTACAAACTACTGTAGGGCGGCGATGGTACAAAAATTTTGGGAACCATTGGTTTAAACTACTTAGGTCATTTTATTGAATATTTAACTGATCATCCAAACCACCCCGATAGTCTTCCCAACTACTTATGGCCACCAGATCGACCGCTTACTATTGGAGGCTTGAAATCGGTGGTCGCCCACTGGTCGTTAGCAAAATAGCAATTTTTATCAGATTGTTAGAATTTAACTTACACGACTGCAATTTGACGAGGCCCTCAAATACCACAACTCCGACCAGGATTCGACCGATAATTCCCGCTATTACTGTCTGAACCAGGTGTTCCCAAACTTTTTCAGCTTGCGGCACACTAACAACGAGATGAAAAAGGCGCGGCACACTCATTACAGATGAAGTTTTATTAAATCCCCTATCCGGAAACATTATGCGTTTCATCTGTAAATAAGAGTTCGTGGTCTTTATCGTTTTGAATTGAAAAGTTACATCTATGAAATAAATTATATTGTATGTGTACTATATATATTTCCTAGTAACGAAGGCTGAATACTCGCGTTTTGAAATAGATGACAGAAAATCTACTTAGTGTCGAAGTTTAATAACAAAATTTGTGGTAAAAGTAAAAACTCTCTCTCTATATCGTTATATATAGTTCAGAGGGAAATGTGAAAGATTATAAACATGAACAAAGTGGAATTATGAAAATTGCAATCCTTCCAAAATTAATAGCCGCTCAAGTATCTATGACTACTTGTCTGGGCTACAAATATTTTTATTTGACAATTTTTGTATCAACGAATATGAAAGTTTTCGAACTCAAATTTTCTTCACAGTCAGCTTGCATTGTCAGCTTGCAAACTACCCCAAATACTGATTGTTATATAATAAAGTTCATGTTGATTATTGTGCAAAAAACTTCTGAGAATACACGGCACACTTTCAGGGCATTGGGGGTACACTGGTGTGCCGGGGCACACAGTCTGGGAAACCCTGATCTAAACTTACACTGGGATTTGAGTCTATACTTTTACCTAGAGATTGGAGATGGCAGAATTGAGTCCGGATTTGGATACAGAATCGATTCTTCGGGGAATCAACTAGAATCGATTCTAATGTATTGGAATCGATTCTCGAGGGTAAAACTTGGATTGCTAACAATGTGTAACGTTTTGTGGCAATTCCTTAACATATATGTACAAACTGCTTTACTGCTATGTTGACTTTTTACGACGCCGCAAACTTCACTGCATATATATAAATATATTTCGCTAGTAGGTTTTTACGTCCATTTATTTCTAGAATCTCTGTGGTTTCTGAGGGATTCTGTTTTTGTGCGATTTTGTCTCCTGTGACAGATTGGATACTGATACTACTTTGTTTTGGCCTTCTTTTGCTCCTTGTATTTACTCTTGTTTGATTTTATATGGTATTGCCTAGGTGGGTATGTTTTCTCGGTATGATATGTCGAGGAATCGAGAATCGGAATTGAAAATTTAGAAATCGGATAAGAATCGAATACTCGCAAGTAGTCATACTTAGCATCCTTACTAATGATCGCCTGTTAGCGCACTTAATTTCGATCAAGTTCTCTGGAATAAATGAAAGTATAAACAATAAAGTAACAGAATGTACTTACCAATAATAACCCGTAGATAATATCCCGTTTGATTAGGATCTCGTTTTCTTCCATTTTTAGGGTTGCAGTTCGCATAGAAGGGTTTGACATTTTCATTTTTACTTTTTGTATTAAATTGGCAAAATAAAGGTAAATTTAAAATCTAGAATTTCACCTATTTGGTCTTTTTTTGTAAATTTACTATGACGTCATAGAAATGTTTTAGCGTTTGTTTTTGTGAATTTATTTAACATTTATTCAAAGACTTTGACGACGAAGAAAAAGCTTCTGTGAGTACTGGTTTTATATTTTATATTTTGTCGCGACAGCGCGTTCTTGGGTGAGCAAGATGCCTAATAAAAATAGCTGAGTATTTGATGAATTGTTAAACTTTGATCGTAGTAGGAATTAATGATGATGCTTATTTTGCAACTGAGTGGTGATTCTTATTTAAATATTGAAGTGGAAGTGTCTATCTTCACAAAACTTCATTTTTTTTTTCTGTAGTTTTTTCCTCGCATAAGTAAGTTTGTGAGCCCCAGAATTTTTTGCGTTACACAGTTGAGCCACGAAAGAAAAAGAGTTGAGAACCACTGTTCTAAACTGGTCCTAGCAGTGGACGATTGTGCGAATCTTGATCGAGCGAAAGACGCATAATATGGTCGCCATAAAAAATGTCGCTTTATTGGGCGGGATCGTGTTGGATTAGCCAAGGTAATCAAGTGAACAAAAGTTGTTTTAGACAAGAGACGCCTCCAGGGCGGGCGTTGATTTTTTTTTTATCCAGGAATAAATATTTTTTCGAATATGGAAGATTATACTACAGTTGCCAATGTGTACCATAGGTATGGCTGAGAGCTGATCGATGCCTAGAATCGGGTAGTGGAGGCAGTCTTCAACGATTACTCCATGATTCCGAAAACAAATAACTGGTTAAACGAGAATTTCGATCGGAGACCGAAGATTTAACGATCGAAGGTTAGGGTAATTATTATATAATTCATCGAAAATCATAAGGCTTCTGATCCGAGCTATGATGAATGCACATGCAAAATTTGAAGCAGATTCAACCTCGCTTTCGTGAGATATCGCGTGCATCTAGCAGACAGACAGACAAATACCTATCAACTTACTTACCGATAAAAATCGATAAGTAATAATCCCATATCCGACAGGCCGTCTCATCGGCTTTCTCTCCCAGGGATAAATATGTAAATCCTATCCAGACTAGTTTTTACGTAAACTGGCTATAGCAAGAAAGGAATTAAGCAATCATCGCGCACCTAAAATCGTATAACTTGATATTTTAACATTTTTTCCACAATCCAAGTCGGACATGAGCTATTGCGACGCAAAACGAATTGCGCGAGTTGTTATGTGTGTGTAGGACTGAGGAATAAGGATATTAACCTCCTCGGCTCCTAGTGATACTATAAAAATATTTATTCAATTTTAGTTCTAATGGTCGTTTAGGATTTTCTTCCCGATAACTCGGTATCTTTTCGTCCGAATTGGTATTTATCACCGCCATAGTATATTCAACGCTTTAATTAAGCGCTAGTTCACGTTGCCCAATGAGCACGCGCTGTCGCGTAAAAAAAAATATATAATTAAACCAGTACTCACAGGAGCTTGTCCTTCGTTGTCAAAGTTTTCAAATTAATGTAAAATCAATTCACAAAAACAAACGCTAAAACTTCTCTATGACGTCATAATAAATTTACAAAAATGGCCAAATAGGTGAAATTATGCATTTAAAATTCTTTTTTTTTGCTAATTTGTAATGAAAAGTAAAAATGGAAATGTCAAATCTTTCTCTGCAAACTGCAACTTTGAAATGAAAGAAAATGAGATCTTAATTAAACCGGGATATTATCTGCGAGGTATCATTGGTAAGTACATTCTACAGCAATATTGTTTTTTTTATGAGAAATTGGTCGGAGCTACATTCAGAAGTAAAGGAGACCGAACTAAACCAAAAAATGTTCCGATCTGTCCAAACTATGGTAGCTTCTTACAACTTATATATCATAGACTTCTGTAGTGAGTGTGATGAAAATCCGTCATCTTTTCTTTTTCAAACAGAGGAAGGCTCATACAGTAAAGTTCGTCGTGCTTACTCGACATAAATTAAAGATGACGTGGCCATAAAAATTATCGTCCGAGGTCTGGCTCCTCCAGTGTTCCTACCTAGAGAAATTCAGGTGGAACTTTTATTTTTTCCTTGAACACCGTTTGACTGTTACTGCTATTCAGAGATCAATTCAGATCAAGTTATAGTCTTTGCCGATCGGAGTCGACGTATGGGAATCAAGTTTTACTCTGGGACCAAAAGTACACACACATTCAATTTTTTTCAACGGCTCTTATATACCGATTTTTCCCTGAATCCTTTGGGCTCGATATTTGATTCAGTTTCTTCATATTTCATTTTCGTTCTTAGAAACACTTTTATATAACATTCGTGTTTATATACAGGGGTCCATAAATTCCCTTTGCAATTTCGATTTTGTTATGAAGTCAGTTCTCAATATACCCTAACCAGGGGTTTAATCAGTGGTTGAAACTGAGAAGGATTCTGAAAAAAATCGAATTATTTTGTTTCTCAACGGCACTAATCCCCTTTTTTTTCAATTTCGCCTGGCTGGCTTTGTATTGTGAAAGATAATCAATATGTCAAAATTTTTAAAGACAATAATAAATTTCAGAATGATTAGTATTGTCATAATAATGATTTGCAAAGACAGACAGTACCAGGTTGAGGTTAGACCATAATTTCAGGCAAAATACCACGGGATTCACTTGGCTATTTCCCGAAATCCTAATAGAATTAAAACAGGCAAAATTGGAATGACATTATGGCTTAGCCCTGCCCTGGCACGCATACTACGCTCCGGTGTCCTTCATCTTGGTTCACATATTACGGGAGTTCCGAAATCAGTGGGAGGTGAATTGACAGAATATTCTCATGAATTCTGAGGCTCAAACATGGAACCTGATTTGGACTGGTTGACCACAATTCGCCACACAATTAGGATAAATTATCAGCTTTCTCCCTTCTCTCAGATAAATATCAGATTCCTGTCCAATAACAAATTAGGATTTGAATTATTTGATCAAGCTATAAAACAGCTGCTTGCCATAAAGATCGGAACCGGAAAATCAGTATTAACATCTTTAGTTAGTCACATTGGGACATCTGATGTGCATTTAAAAAATAAATTTTGAACACAAAGTCTTTATCGATTATTCCATGTTTCCGAAAACAAATAACTGGTTAAATAATCCCATACCCGACAGGCCGTTTCATCGGCTTTCTCTCCCCGGGATAACTATGCAAACCCTATTCAGACTAGTTGTTACGTAAACTGGCTATAGCAAGGAATTAAGCAATCTTCGCGCACCTAAAATTGTATAACTTAATATTTTAACATTTTTTCCACAATCCAAGTCGGACATGAGCTATTGCGACGCAAAACGAATTGCGCGGGTTGTTCTGTGTGTGTAAGAGGAATAAGGATTAATAACCTCCTCGGCTCCTAGTGATACTATAAAAATATTAATTCGATTTTAGTTCTAATGGTCGTTTAGGACTTTCTTTCCGATAACTCGGTATCTTTTCGGTCCGAATTGGTATTTATCACCGCCATAGTATATTCAACGCTTTGAGCGCTAGTTCACGTTGCCCAACGAGAACGCGCTGTCGCGTAAAAAAATATATAATTAAACCAGTACTCACCGGGGCTTGTCCTTCGTTGTCAAAGTCTTCAAATTGATGTAAAATCAATTTACAAAAACAAACGTTAAAACTTCTCTATGACGTTATAGTAAATTTACAAAAATGGCTAAATAAGTAAAATTCTGCATTTTAAATTTACTTTTATTTTGCTAATTTGTAATGAAAAGTAAAAATGAAAATGTCAAAATTTTCTCTGCAAACTGCAACCCTAAAAATGAATAATAAAAATCAACTTTAAAATGAAAGAAAATGAGATCTTAGTTAAACCGGGATATTATCTGCGAGGTATCATTGGTAAGTACATTCCACAGCAATATATATTTTCTTTTTTATGAGAAATTGCTCGGAGCTACATTCAGAAGTAAAGGAGACCGAACTAAACCAAGAAATGTTCCGATTTGTTCAAACTATGGTAGCTTCTTACAACTTATATATCATATACTTCTGTAGTGAGTGTGATGAAAATCCGTCATCTTTTCTCTTTCAAACAGGGGAAGGTTCATACAGTAAAGTTCGTCGTACATACTCGACATAAATTAAAGATGACGTGGCCATAAAAATTATCTTCAGAGTTCTGGCTCCTCCAGTGTTCAAAGACAAGTTCCCACCGAGTGAAATTCAGGTGAAACTTTTAATTTTTCCTTGAACAACGTTTAACTGTTACTGTTATCCAGAGATCAATTCAGATTAATCCAGTGTCTTTGCCGATCGGAGTCGAAGTATGGGAATCAAGTATTATTACTCTGGGACCAGAAGTACACACACATTCAATTTTTTATTTCAACAGCCATTATTATACCGATTTTTCCTTGAATCCTTCAGGCTCGATATTTTATTCAGTTACTTTATATTTCATTTTCGTTCTTAGAAACATTTTTATATAACATTCGTGTTTATATACAGGGGTCCATAAATTCCCTTTGCAATTTCGATTTTGTTATGAAGTCAGTTCTCAATATACCCTAACCAGGGGTTTAATCAGTGGTTGAAACTGAGAAGGATTCTGAAAAAAATCGAATTATTTTGTTTCTCAACGGCACTAATCCCCTTTTTTTTCAATTTCGCCTGGCTGGCTTTGTATTGTGAAAGATAATCAATATGTCAAAATTTTTAAAGACAATAATAAATTTCAGAATGATTAGTATTGTCATAATAATGATTTGCAAAGACAGACAGTACCAGGTTGAGGTTAGACCATAATTTCAGGCAAAATACCACGGGATTCACTTGGCTATTTCCCGAAATCCTAATAGAATTAAAACAGGCAAAATTGGAATGACATTATGGCTTAACCCTGCACTGGCACGCATACTACGCTCCGGTGTCCTTCATCTTGGTTCACATATTACGGGAGTTCCGAAATCAGTGGGAGGTGAATTGACAGAATATTCTCATGAATTCTGAGGCTCAAACATGGAACCTGATTTGGACTGGTTGACCACAATTCGCCACACAATTAGGATAAATTATCAGCTTTCTTCCTTCTCTCAGATAAATATCAGATTCCTGTCCAATAACAAATTAGGATTTGAATTATTTGATCAAGCTATAAAACAGCTGCTTGCCATAAAGATCGGAACCCGAAAATCAGTATTAACATCTTTAGTTAGTCACATTGGGACATCTGATGTGCGTTTAAAAAATAAATTTTGAACACAAAATTGGCAAAATCGAAGTAGATAGTTATTTGTTTTCAGCTTCCATAAGCATCATTTAATTATATAAAGTGTAGTTACTGAATTTAAAAAATATGAAAATATTTACACAGATTTAAAAGTAAAAATTCTTAAATCACGACAATTTGATGGAGCACGAACGAATTGAAAGATAGATTGAGTATAAAAAAATGGTGCCCGGGCAAAAGGTTCATAAGTTGGACAGTGTAAAAATAAATCATCGAAATTGTATAAATTAGGTATTGTGTACTTATTGATGAAATCAGAAACTTTTTACAAATGTTTAGAACAGGGGTGTGCAACAGATGCCCCGCGATCTACAACCTGACACGCCAAACCTTTTAGCCCTAATCAACACTCAGATATTTTCCCATCAAGTTTTTTTTTGCCGTTTTTCCCAGTGCCGGTATAACTGTATGCTACAGCCCATTAGCCTATCTTATCCTGTCTTTCCTGCGGCGCTGTGTACATGAAATGATTTTTTCCACCGCCAGAAAAGCTGACAAATTTGACAATCAAGATTATCCATATTTATTTCGCAGCCTAAGCAGTGTAAGTTGAAAAAGACGGTTGGGATAGACAACCCAAATTTATTTAATATATTAGAATGTTGTGTACGAACAACTGAAAAAATTAAATGTTGATACTTTTCCAGAATTCATGATCAACAACCTGCTGAATTGTTAGTCGTTGGTCTTCATCATCGTGTGTCATTTTTGTGATCAAATCAAAGGCCAAGTGAGGGTTAGGAATCAGTAAATCAATGGGATCAATCTGTTCATTAGACCACAATTTATACAAGATGTTTCCCAATAATAAAATATCCTTTTTAAAGCTGGGATTATTTATAAAAAAAATTAAAAAATAAGTCTGAAAACAAATTTTCACATTTTGCATGTCAAGTGAAAACAAAATATTGGTTTCAAATATTCCATGAGAAATATTATGTTTATGCAGATGTTGTAGACCACTTACTAACTGTTTTGCATGTAGGAGAGCAAGTCTAGGATCAAAAGAAATTTTCTTTTTCTTTCTCTCTTCATAATAATCATCGAGAGTTTGGAACTGGCATCTTTCAGTAGCAACAAAAAGTCCACTTGTTTCTCTCAAACGACCACTAGCAATAATAGAGATTACGTTTGGATGAGGTGGAACTTGCTGAAGAGCTTCTAGTTTGTGAAGATGGACTTCAGTCCACGAAGAATACACCCATATTGCTAAAGGTTCTGTAACTGAATTTGGAAGTTTCCGCTGACCTTCGTAAACTGTGAAACCCAATTCTTTATGAACCACATTGTCTTTATACCACAAGATGTCATCAGTGAGTTGTACGCGATCTGGAAATGTCACATTTAAAAAATTAATTTGAATTAAAAAACAATTTATAATAAACCTTGTGGGTCAAATGACATTTTTAAGCAAGATCACGGTAATTATAAAGTTCAAAACACTTTTAGTTTGGCACAATATGTCATAATATTTAGAAAAAATTGAAGAAATACGAATGCCAAGCACTAATACCTTTAGTTTGCAATGTCACTATATTTTGAAAATTAAAGCCATGCACTCATTGTTTTATGTTAAAAATGTAGTATCCGTATTAGGTTTTCAAATAAATTGAATTAGCGAATCAAATAATTGCGGTCTATGTGCAGGGACTTTGGAACCAATACTCAATTATGAAGATGAGCTCAAACTCAACTAATTAACTGTCGGTAGACGAAATGACATATTACACTTTTTCACAGATTTGTTTTTGATGGTGCACGAACATTTACGGTAATACGCAAATTCATGAATTAAACTTTACGGAAATCAAATTTTTTCAATTCATACAATGGAACTCTTAACCGATCGATTTTTTTGAGTTGAATTCAGATGCAAAAAAAAAAGTTAATATGTTTCAATACAAGGAATGTTGAAATAAATCTTTCTTACTTTTTGAGTTCAGAGCTGCCTTTCTATTCTTTTTTTTGGCTTCAAGATATTTTGCAAAGTGGAAATTATTAACAAGCTTTGATAATGAAGTTGCAACTTGTGAAAAATGACTGAAATTAGATTGATTAGTTTTTGTAGGAAAAGGTATTTGATTGTTACGAATAAGTTTTATTATCTATTGGTATGGTCCATCCCTACATGATAACAGCCATGTTAGATACACAAACGAAAATATATATTCATACCAACATGTTTAATCAAGGATAAGCGTGACCAGGATTCTTATTTTGAAATTATGTTTATTTTAGATTTGGTATTGCCTCATTCGAAAATATACTTCTGCAGTGGGAACTTTTCTTGGTAAATCTAAAATAAATTGTTCACGAAAAATATTTGTGAGACAGCCACAATTTGTGAAACAGTTACAAAACATGACTGGCTCAATAGACAAGGGTTCTATTTGCTCCCTCCAAAACAAAATATGGATCGATTTCCTACGACCTATATATACCCTTGTTTGATAATTCGCAAGCTAGAAACCAAGTTTATTGGAATGTGTAAATAGGAACATTCGAGTAGAACGAACAAATTGCTGACTTCTCAATGCTGTATAGGGGTCATGTAACATGCAACCACCGGTCGGTCATGGCTTCCTCCACTATAAAGCCCATGCATCTGAAACAAATAAATGGTTAACTAATCCCATACCCGACATGGACTGCTAACTAAACGAGAAGCAGTGATATGCCATATGATTAAGCCGTTTATCGATTTACCTCTCCCCCGTGATAAAAATTATAACTCATCCTTTTTAAAAGCAAGTTGGGAACATTTATGAAGGAAGACTGCAAATGAGTAACAATCAAATAATACAGCAAAATAAATACACAAACCTTTTAGTTTTCTTTTTTGTTGGCAAATCTGATTTGAAAGTTCCATTTTTAAAATGTGGAAGCAAAAGTTCGTCTTTGACGCTTGTTTGAGACTCGCCAGGTGCAGATTCTTCCTGTAGATCTCGGAATAGTAAACCTGAACAGCGAGTTTTCTTTGATAAGTGTTTAATTTCAGTTAGCAATAGGGCAATATCTCAAAAAAAAACTACTATGAGAAAACGTTTCCAAACGGGAAAAAAAAATAATATAACAAAAAGGTTGGGAACCACAGCTATAAGTTATTGAGGGAAAAATGAAATGAAAAAAAATATAGCAAACTTCACGACGCGAAGCATAGAAATAGCAGTTAAATTACAAAGTATATGTCAATGGCCCAATCCCCACCACATCTAGTTGACCAACCATCAAAATACACATGTATTTGCATTTCAATCAATTTTTCTTACCTTTTACATTCAGTGGAGCCATATATTTATGAGAAAGAACCTCGTTTATCATTGGACGTTTACGAGGAACAAACTGCAGCATCCATTCCAATAAATCTTTTGCAACTTCTGCTTCTGGAACCAAAAGTCCATCCAGGTTCAGGTTTTTATGGTTTTTCATGAAATGATTCCATAGATCATTTTCATTGCCAAAGGGATGTTTACCGTCACTCCATACATAGTAAACAATGACAGCTAGTGAATATATGTCAGTTTTTTGGGAAGTTGGAAATCCTGGCACAAATGATTCAGGGGGTCTGTAACCGTCAGTACCGAGGCCTTTTTTAGTGTAAACTGTTTGAGTCTTGGACTCGATGACTTCACTTATGCCAAAATCACCAATTTTGACAACTTTTTGATCCAGGGATAAAAATACATTATCTGGCTTGAGGTCTTTGTGCACCACAAGTTTATCATGGATGTATAAAATTCCAGCAAATAACTGTTTTGCAAAATCAAGCGCAAGTTCAGGATCGAATGGGATTTCGGCTTTCTTTCGATTTTCCACAAAACCTCTCAAGTTATCTTGGTTACATTTGTCCATTGCAATGTACATATACTTCATTGGACCTTGTTGGTATTCATCTGAATGAATCACAGAGACTACATGAGTGTGAGGGTTCAGTAAGAGAAGAATTTTTGCCTCTTCCACACTTTGTTTGTTGTATTGGACAAATTTTATTGCAATCGGGCGAGTTCCATAAGTTGCACTCGATATTTGTCCTTCATATACGTCACCATGGTTTGAAATTTTCTTGTTCCGAAACATTAAAATAGATTCGGATAGATTGATCGATTCTGTAAAGTGAGAATAAAAATACAAAATCAAAATGTTTCAAATTATTCATGATATATATAAAATAAGTTATTGCCAAAAAGGCGAACCAGGTAAAATCTGAGAGATTTAAAATATTTCAGATGCTGGCTGCTCCTTAACCTCATTAACCAAGTAGCTGGAAGCACCCAATACTGATCGAAAGGTTGCTTATTTAAAACCAAACAATACAATTGGAAGAAATTAAAATACAGGACATAAAGGCTCGACGGTGTAGTGCATTGTGCCAAGCGTTAGGAATACGCTCGCCACCGCACCTATGATTACCCTGCGTGGATTCGAATTCCCTGTGGGATAATTATGTACGAGAAGATTGCTGGACTCTTAGCCGCAGTGGGTGATTCACGTAAAGGCTGGTCGGTTACCAGGTTACCGATTCCTCCACCATCAAGTGGCTCAATCATTGGCTACTAATCCCATGCTCATCATGGTCTGGTAACCGGACGAGAGGCTGGTATTGGCCATTTGATTGACCCGCCTTATCACTTTTTGTTTCCCACGGATAAATATGTAAATTTTAAACAAACCAACCTTCACCATCTTCGGCTGCAGGTTCTTCGTTTTCCTCCATTTTCAGATTTCTCTTAAGATTTGTTAATTCTACAGTTGGGTCAGTTCATGGCAAGATAAATGGAACCAACCTACTGAATAAAAATACGTTGAATCACGAAATCAAACGAAAACCTAAAACATCATTAGCAGTATTTAAAATTGAGAATTGAATATATATGGTTCATTCCTTAGCATCGGATCGAGATATAGACAGTGTTTTACTGACTCTGACTCAATAGCGTGGAAAATTTCTTGAAGAAAACTTGCGCATCGCGACGACGTCAAAGTAACAAGAGAGATAAGGACAATGCTTAAAGATTAATAACGAGATACGATCTAGCGGTCTTTATCCTTCGCTCTGACTACTGGCTACTCGTCCGAGATATGATGAATGCACTTGCAAAATCTGCAGCAGATCCAATCTCACTTTTGTGAGATATCGTGTGCATCTAACAGACAAACGGACGGACAAACAGACAGACAAATACCTTTCAACATACTTACCGGTTAAAATCGATAAGTAATAACGGTTGAATTATTAGGAAAAACGCTTCGCCTTCGCTATTGTATGTTTGAATGGATTGTCACTACTTTGAATAAAACTTAGATGCAAAAATTAACTGGTAATTAAACTAAGATCATTTAACCAATTGACCATTTCGTATCCAACCGTATATTCTTGCAACGGAACTACTTGTAATTATATGTTCGATTTTCTCTCAAAACAAGACCCTATACAAGCAAAACTTTTTACTTACACTTTTCTATGGGTATCGGTATTGGCTGTGCAATTATTATGATGAAGTTTTATTTATTCTGAATTAATAGAATGACTTAAACCTCGGCCAAACGGCGCTCCGGGTATATTTGTACCAAGATGACGTAAAACCTGAACAACCCTAACCTGATACACATACTATGTTCAGGTTGTGCGCCAACTTGGTACAAATACTTCGGGAGTACCGGCCAAAGTAAATATATTTATCCTACGTAATATTAACCGAGAAATAAGTTTCAAATATATGTCAGGGAGTTATGAAACGCTCTATTGGAAATTCTTTTAATTTCTGGAAACTTCCGTAGTTAAAGCTAAATCAGATTTATAAGAGTCGTGTAGATGAACTTTCCATCTTACTGCTCCTAAATTTCATTTCAATGCGACTAATTAGCGAGTCTCGATGCCAATGGAGAGACAATCAACGCAAACCCATCACCAACGCTCAGCAAAGCAATAGCTTATCGCGTTCTCGAAGCTATGGCCCTGGAGTGACATTTTATTGTCAACTTGGAAAATATATATTGCAAATAACTAGCTACTCTAGAAATTAGAATACTTATTGGGAATTTTCTGCTGTCATTTGTAAGAGTGTGACACGTTTGACAAAACTCTGCTTGAGAATTTTATTAATTATAGTTATATATGATGTCCATGAAGTATTAAAATATTTCAAAGTCGGAAAAGAAATTCATCGATACCATATATTGTTTTTCTGCCGCTACATGTGTATTGATTAAAGTGAAACATTTAGATAAACACTGATCAAAATAAAACAGACCTCGTTTAGATATATTGAGAAAAACCTCATAATAAAATTAAAGAGGGAATTTTTAGAAACTCTTTACAACAAAACAACAATGCATTTTGGAAAAGACTTGTACACTCTGTTGCTTTTCTGGTGTCTTACTTCTCTAAATTCTACTATTTCCCACTATTTCTGATTATCATTATAGTAAGCACCGATATGACGCTCGCTATTCCACACTATATTTTAAGGACAATACGTTACTGGTTATGAAAGGAATTACGTGCGAACCTAAATACGCAGCTCTGGAGGTGCCAGCGCTTGAATGAACTATATTGGAAAGGAGGTTGAAACTCGATCGTCTGGTCAGAATTAATTAGTGAATTTACTGTGATTGTCGTGTGATATCGATACCAGGATATCAAGTAATGATTAAGTTCCAGCGAAGGTTTAATGTGATATACAACGATGCTTTGTTTACAGAATTCATACCCTATTCGAGGATAATTTTAGAATTGTTTAAGCCTTTGATTTACCTTAAAAACAAACCGTATTATCTGATGAAAGAAACTGATGTGTACAAACAATGTTTCAATACGTCGTACCGATTGTTTGTAGAGCGCTATTGTGTATAAAAAATAACACAACGTCATTTTGTTATGGGTATTGTTTTTAGCGAAGATGTAGAACGCTTTATGGGAAAAGTGTAATGCTATGTTACAGCCATCGCTATTTTTACTATTTCTTATATCCAAGACTATTTATACACTAGTAAGCAGCGATATCACGAGTGTTTACTCCACTCTGTGTTTCCTGAGGATGATTGTTTATGCGTTATGAAAGGAATTACATACGAACCTTAAAACATGGCTCAGCTTTCAAAGCTTGAATACACCATATCGAAGAGGGGGGTCGTAACTCGACCTTCCGTGCAAAATAAATTGTTAAATTAACTGTGATTGTAGTGTGATATCGATGCCATGATGCCAAGTAATAGTTATGTTCCAGAAAAGATTTGATGCGCAGGACAACGATGCCTTATATACAGCATTCATATCTTAATCGATAATTAATTTTGGGTTGTTTGGCCTTTAATTAAGTTTATTCCGGTACAAGACCGCACTATTTGATGACAATTATTGGTGGTTACAAACAATGTTTCAACACCTCGTACCGATCGTTTGTTTGTAGAGCGCTATTGTGTATTAAAATAACACGGCGTCCTTTAGTTATGGGTATTGTTTTCAGCGCTTCATGAGAAAAGTTATGTTAGACTGTTATATTAGAGCCCTCCCTATTTTAAATTTACAAGCCCATCTGCCTGTCTTATGTAGGATTTTGTTTTTGTAATAATTTAAAACAAAACAGCCTGTTTTTATTCAGGTTTTTTATTCTTTATTGAACTATGCCCATTGTGAGGCCCCTCTGTATTCTTTATATACTTTATCATTGCAAATATTTGGTTTTACTATTCGCCATTTTCTATTTTCGAAATGATACGTATACCAGTATAAATGTGGTACATACTACATTTCTCGTGTTTATACTAAACCTGTATCTGCTTTGGTGCCCCCGAAGTATGTGCACCAAGATGGCGCACAACCTGAACATATTATGTGTATTAGGATAGGAATTTAATAAAAATAAATGAAATCTATTTTGCGGTAAATGAAATAAATGGTTCTCCTTTCATTAGACACTGGGTAATGTTGTTCACATTTCTAACCCTGTAATATCAGCGTAAAAGATTTAATGAAAGTTTTCGGTGACGTCATATACGCCTGCAATATCTTCGGTATAGCTTGAATAATCAACCATCAGGAAAATCTTATTTGTTTTTCGAACTTTGACAGAAGCATCGAATTCGTTGGTTGGGGAAATCTTTTTTCACTACACATATTCATTGCACTTATAGCTTTCCCTGTTCAATTAGATATATTTGGCGAAGAAATGGAAATGGTCAACCTAGCTTGTATATTTAATTTACCTCCTAAGTTTCACCCAAGTTGGTAATGAACAATTCTAATAATGGCGATATCAGATAGCTTTACTAAATTTCTTCATTTCTTCATTCACTCGTGGAGATGAATCAAGAATAATAAAACAGTTTTACTAGGGTGAGTTTGCTTCGAATAAGGATGTGGAAAAGCAGATGAATTCCTATAAAATTATTATAAATATGAGACACAGTACAATACATTTTTAGTAACGCTTCGACTGCAGCGATAGGGGGAATGTAAAACCACATTTATTTCATGTCTTCTCATAGCAAGGTTATGGACAGGCATATGGGTCCGTAAATTTAAAAAATAACGAGGGTCGCAGTACAGCAATACATTTTTCTAGTAAGGAGTCATGAAGCGTTCTACGTATTGGCTCAAAACAACGCCCAGTACAAACAAACGCGAGGTTATTTTTTATTTGCATTATTACCTCATAAGCGCTCAACAAACGATCGGTACGAAGCACTGATACGTTGTCTGTACACGCCAGTCATTTCTACCTCATAATACGGTCTTGTTGTTTCAAGGTAAATTGAATGCTTGAGATATTTCAAAATTTCCTCAATTAGGAATATGATTATTTAAACTAATTCTTTTTCATTCAACATACAAAGCAATGTTGCTGGTACTTTACCATCTCTTGGTATTCTGGTAACTATATCACACTAAAATCACAGTGAATTTACCAATTTGTTCTGCCCAAAAGTTTAATCTATGACTTCTCCACTCCGCTGATGTTTATTCTAAGATACTGGGCTATTTATTTAGGTTCGTACGTCAATCCTACGGAAACGCATAATTACAGTCGTTATGAAACATATTGAGGAGTAAACACGCGTAATATCGCTGCTTACTAGTGTTATTGTCAGGAGCAATGGGGGACATGGGATTTTGCTATAAGTAATCGAATATATTTACACCAGGATTGAAATACAGTGAAGTTTCTTTAAAAATGCATATCTGCGTCCTCTCGTGTTGCATAACTAATAAGTAATAAATTGTTACCTAGAGCCTAACAGCTTATGTTAAAATTTATTTAAAAAAAAGCAAAATTGGAAATACTCTTCACGAGGTGTTTTAGACTATTGCTCTGAACAAAGAAGAAGAAATGAGTAGAATATGCAGATTTAGCGATGGAAGGGGCACTGACCAATTTATTACGATCTGTATTATTGCTCTGAACAAGGCTGGGACATGGAAGCGAGAACAGGAACTTAATGATTTGAGCACATATTGAATTTACATAACCCCTATCTAAATATGTAAAGCGAAATTCAGTTTTTAACCTTTTATATCGTTCCATCGTTTCTAAGACGACTAGTAAAATTTCAACTTTTTGTTTTGACTTATTTCTTAATGAAATGTTTTTCAATAGTTTGGTTTCATTTATCTTGGCTTGAATTGATCGAGCTGTAGAATAAACACATTTGAGGGAAATCTGAAAATAGAGGAAATTGAGGAACCTACGAACCCTGTTAAACGAGATAGTGATCAGAGACCTCCGACTTATCGATCTAGAGGCGTGTATCCTTAGCTTCGACTCAGTAGCGACACCGCGTGTACCATCACTTATTAATTAATAACTCGCTAACTATACGACATAATTCATCCAAAATCAATAGGCTATGATCCGAGCTATGATGAATGCACACGCAAAATTTGGAGCAGATTCAATCTCTTATTCGTGAGATATCGCGTGTATCTAACAGACAGACAGAGAGCCAAACAGACAAATGCCTATCAACATACTAACCGATCAAGATCGATGAGTAATCAGCATTGTTGTGCAACCTTATCGCTTATCTGATTCTATGTTTTGCACTAATTTTAATAATTGTGTTTCAAATCAAAAGTCTAAAAAAGTAAAATAGATGTAGTACTTTGTGTTGAATTGGTTCACTCTACGCCAAGGGTGTCAAACTCGTGGGTTTCCGAGGGCCGCATTGCATTTTGGGAATTGTGATAAAGTATACTTGAAGCATATTTTCAGATAGGTGTAGTTCGTGACATATATTGTGATGCAATTAAACAGCCGAATGAAGATTTATCATTTTCTTAAATTTCAAATGCCCTTTACATAATAATTTTGCATTTTACTATTATTTTAATTTACATTATTTATTACAAAAAATCATAAATTTTCATGTACAACTATCCATAAAATTTTTGAACAAAGTTTTGATAAGGAAAGAATAATAATACATATACGGAAAATGACTTAATCTACGGTTAATATATAGACCTAAAATTTACAAGAGTACTACAGATAAACTCAATGTGTGTTTTATTTTATATGTAATGACGTTTGGCAACTCTTTTGTGCCACCAGCTTACTAATATCAGGCTTGAATGATTTTACAGTACCAACTCTAATTAATAATGTCACATATTCATCAGTTAATCTGGATCGTTGAGAATGTTCGATTAATTTCAGTAATGCAAAAATATTACGTTTATCATTTCATGTATAGATCAGTAAATCAAACAAATGACTGAGTTCCAGACCAGACCAGACATTTCCTACCTTTACGTGACATAGAACCGTTTTAGTAGAACCTTTTTAGTTATTTTTAGTAACTAGGTAGTTATATAATTATAATAATATGTTACAAACACATAACAATTTTCAGTTCGAATTTTCTTTGAATTTGCCATATCGATATGTAAGCTTATTTTGATAATGTCTACTTATATTGATTTTTTCCTTATACTGACGGAAATCTGAGAAATTAAACAATGTGCTTTAGAATTTTGAGAAATGCAGGAATATTGTAACTCCCATTTTTCTTCAAAAATTCCATCTTCTTCATGTACTTTGCGTTTCATTAGAATCCTGAATTTTTTTTCAAGTATTCTTTTGCTAGCTTGAGGTGTATTCATAATTGGGTCAAATCGAAAACAAAAAAACTTTAATTTTCCAAATCTACTTTCAGTAAATTGTCGTTATTTGAGTGAATAATCAATTTCACTTCAAAAGGTTAGAAAAATGTATTACATTTAGATAATAAAAAAAAACGTACAAAATACTACAAATATTGTTAAGCGTTAGAGGGCCGCTTTGGAAGCTTTCTGGAGACGCATGCGGCCCGCGGGCGGCAAGTTTGACACCCCTGCTCTACGCGACCCCAAAATTTTGTTGTGTGCGCAACACACTCCCTTCCCATCGTGTTGTGCGGCCTCCAGTTTGGGAAGCTCTGATCCACATGACGAAAATACGCCAGCAATACTGCTCGTCGTAATGGTACAGCTCGAATTAACATAAACCATAAGAATATCCTATTTATTTGTCTGACGTTGACAGAAGCATCGTAAGACATAAGTTTGATTTTGTGGAAATAATTTTTCGAATTAGTTGGTTATGGAAATCTATATTTACAACACGTATTCATTACACTTATAGCTATTCCTGTGCAATTAGATATATTTGACGAAAAGGTGGGAATGGTCAATCAATCTTGTATATTGACTCGTGGAGATGAATTAAGGATAATAAAACAATTTTACAAGGATGGGGGGGTAACCATATTAATATAAAATTAATAAAAACATGAGAAACAGTACAATACATTTTTAGTAACGCATCGACTGTAGCCATAGATGAAATGTCGAACCACACTTATTTCATGTCTTACCACAGCAAAGCAATAGACAGGCATACGGACCCGTAAAAATTAAATAAAAATAGCGAGGGTCGTAGTATAGCAATACATTTTTTTCGCAAAGAGTCATAAAGCGTTCCACGAATTCGCTCGAAACAATACCCACGACAAACAACCATGCATTTTTATCACACTACAATCGCAGTAAATTTACCAATTTGTTTTGCCCAAAAGTTTAATCTATAACTTCTCCTCTTCGCTGATGTTTATTTTGAGATACCGGGTTGTATATTTAGGTTCATAAGTAAATCCTACTGTGACGCATAATTACAGTCGTTATGCAACATGAAACGCGTAATATCGCTGCTTTCTGAATAATATGACGAAAATAGGATCGCGATATTGCTCGTCTCGTTGTAAAATTGGTTTCCAGAGCTTACCGGCCTATTTTTTTTAAAATATATTTCAAAACAGGCAATTGGAAATATTCTTCATGAGGTGTTTAGACTTTTGCTCTGGAAAAAGAAGCAGACATGAGTGGAATATGCAGGTTTAGCGATGAAAGGGGCACTGACCAATTTATTACGCACTTTCTTATAGCTCAGAACAAGGCCGAGAAAATAGAGCAGGAACATGAACAAAGTCAACCGAGTCCAGCATGGAATTATAAAAAACTATTTGAATTTGTAGAAAAAAGGCAGTTTTTTACCAAACATAACTTTCTCATATTTCTAAGACGGCTAGTGAAATTTTAACTTTTTTGACTTATTTCCTAAAAAAAAATTATCTTCTAGTAGTTTGGTTTAATTTCGTTTGGTTTGAATTGTCAAATCTGAGAAAAATCTGTAAATGGATGGAAATAATGAATCTGAAGATAGTGAAGGTTGGTTTGTATTTTCATTTATTGCTTGCAATTTCCCCGTTTTAAATCGATATTGGGATCTCCCAGCTACTTGATAAGTGAGGTTAAGAAGTAGCCAGCATCTGGCAATATTTTGAATATCTCGAATTTTATCCGATCCGCCTCTTTGGCAATAATTTAATTTATATCCAAAATATTTTAAATCATTTTTATTTTCTATATTTATTCTCACATTTCAGATACGATCAAACTCTCCGATTCTATTTTGCTGTTTCGAGATAAAAAAATTTCGAACCATGGTGACGTATATGAAGGACAAATATCGAGTGCAACTTATGGAACTCGTCCGATTGCAATAAAATTTGTTGAATACAACAAACAAAGTGTGGAAGAGGCAAAAATTCTTTACCGACTGAACCCTCACACTCATGTAGTCTCTGTGATTCAATCAGATGAATACCAACAAGGTCCAATGAAATATATGTACATTGCAATGGACAAATGTAACCAAGATAACTTGAGAGGTTTTGTGGAAAATCGAAAGAAAGCCGAAATCCCATTTGATCCTGAGCTTGCACTTGATTTTGCAAAACAGTTATTTGCTGGAATTTTATACATTCATGATAAACTTGTGGTGCACAAAGATCTTAAGGCCGACAATGTATTTTTATCCCTGGATCAAAAAGTTGTCAAAATTGGTGATTTTGGCATAAGTGAAGTCATCGAGTCAAAGACACAAACAGTTTACACCCGAAAAGGTCTCGGTACTGACGGTTACAGACCTCCTGAATCATTTGTGCCTGGATTTCCAACTTCCCAAAAATCTGACATATATTCACTGGCTGTCATTGTTTACTATGTATGGAGTGACGGTAAACACCCCTTTGGTGACGAAAGGGATCTTTGGAATCATTTCATGAAAAACCATAAAAACCTGAACCTGACTGGACTTTTAGTCCCAGATGCAGAAGTTGCAAAAGATTTACTGGAATGGATGCTGCAGTTTGTTCCTCGTAAACGTCCAATGATAAACGAGGTTCTCTCTCATAAATATATGGCTCCACCGAATGTAAAAGGTAAGAAAAATTGATTGAAATGTAGATACATGTGTATTTTGATGGTTGGTCAACTAGATGTGCTGGGGATCGGGCCATTGACATATACATTGTAATTTACCTACTATTTCTAATCTGCGCGTCGTGAAGTTTGCTATATTTTTTTTATTTTATTTTTTCCTCAATAACTTATAGCTGTGGTTCCCAACCTTTTTGTTATATTATTTTTTTTTCCTGTTTGGAAATGTTTTCTCATAGTAGGTTTTTTGAGATATTGCCCTATTGCTAACTGAAATTAAACACTTATCAAAGAAAACTTTCTGTTCAGGTTTACTATTCCGAGATCTACAGGAAGAATCTGCATCTGGCAGCTCTCAAACAAGCATCCATGACGAACTTTTGCTTCCACATTTTAAAAATGGAACTTTCAAATCAGATTTGCCAACAAAAAAGAAAACTGAAAGGTTTGTGTATTTATTTTGCTGTATTATTTGATTATTACTCATTTGCAGTTTTCCTTCATAAATGTTCCCAACTTGCTTTTGCAAAAAGGCTGAGTTATAATTTTTATCAACGAGGAGAGGTAAGTCGATAAACGGCTTAATCATATTGCATACCACTGCCTCTCGTTCAGTTAGCAGTCCATGTCGGGTATGGGATTAGTTAACCATTTATTTGTTTCAGATGCATGGGCTTTATAGTAGAGGAAGCCGTGACCGACCGGTGGTTACATGCTACATGACCCCTATATACAGCATTGAGAAGTCAGCAATTTGTTCGTTCTACTCGAATGTTCCCATTTACACATTCCAATAAACTTGGTTTCTAGCTTGCAAATTATCAAACAAGGGTATATATAGGTCGTAGGAAATCGACCCATATTTTATTTTCGCGGTAGCAAATACAACCCTTGTCTATTGAGCCAGCCATGTTTTGTAATTGTTTCACAAATTGTGGCTGTCTCACAAATATTTTCCGTGAACAATATATTTTAGATTTACGAAGAATAGTTCCCACTGCAGAAGTATTTGTTCGAATGAGGCAATACCAAATCTAAAATAAACATAGCTTCAAAATAAGAATCCTGGTCACACTTATCCTTGATTAAGCATGTTGGTATGAATATATATTTTCGTTTGTGTATCTAACATGGCTGTTATCATGTAGGGATGGACCATACCAATAGGTAATAAAACTTATTCGTAACAATCAAATAACTTTTCGTACAAAAACTAATCAATCTAATTTCAGTCATTTTTCACAAGTTGCAACTTCATTATCAAAGCTTGTTAATAATTTCCACTTCGCAAAATATCTTGAAGCCAAAGAAAAGAATAGAAAGGCAGCTCTGAACTCAAAAAGTGAGAAAGGTTGATTTCAACATTCCTTGTATTGAAGAATATTAACTTTTTTTTTGCATTTGAATTTAACTCAAATAACTCTATCGGTTAAGAGTTTCATTGTATAATTTGAAAAAATTTGAATTTAGTAAAGTTTAATTCATGAATTTGCGTATCACCGTAAATGTTCGTGCACCATCAAAAACAAATCTGTGGAAAAATGTATTCTGCCTTTTCGTCTACCGACAGGTAATTATATGGGTTTGAGCTCATCATAATTAAGTATTGGTTCCGAAGTGCCTGCACATACACCGCAATTATTTAATTCGCTTATTCGGTTTATTTGAACACCTAATACGGATACTACATTTTGACCATAAAACAATGAGCGCATGGCTTCAATTTTCAAAATATAGTGGCATTGCAAACTAAAGGTATTAGTGCTTGGCATTCGTATTTCTTCAATTTTTTTCCAAATATTATGACATATTGTGCCAAACTAAAAGTGTTTTGAACTTTATACTACCGGGACCATGCTTTGAATTGTCATTTGACCCACAAGGTTTATTATAAATTGTTTTTCAATTCAAATTTATTTTTTTAATGTGACATTTCCAGATCGAATACAACTCACTGATGACACCTTGTGGTATAAAGACAATGTGGTTCATATAGTATTGGAAAAAGGATTGGATTTCACAGTTTACGAAGGTCAACGGCAACTTCCAAATTCAGTTACAGAACCTTTAGCAATATGGGTGTATTCTTCGTGGAATGAAGACTTTCTTCACAAACTAGAAGCTTTTCAGCAACTTCCACCTCACCCAAACTTACTCTCTGTTATTGCTAGTGGTCGTTTGAGGAAAACAAGTGAACGTTTTGTTGCTACTGAAAGATGCCAGTTCCAAACTCTTTATGATTATTATAAAGAGAGAAAGAAAAACAAAATTTCTTTTGATCCTAGACTTGCTCTCATACATGCAAAACAGTTAGTTAGTGGTCTACAACATCTGCATAAACATAATATTGCTCATGTAATATTAGAAACCGATATTCTGTTTTCACTTGACATGCAAAATGTGAAAATTTCTTTTCATACTCATTTTTCAACTTTTTTAATATATAATCCCGGCTTTCAAGATGATATTTTAACTTTGGGAAACACCTTGTATAAATTGTGGTCTAATAAACTGAATGACCAAGGGCTAATCTTAGGTTCTATAGTAGCTATGGATCCCAGTGATTTACTGATTCCTAACCCTCACTTGGCCTTTGATTTGCTCACAAGAATGACACACGATGATGAAGACCAACGACTAACAATTCAGCAGGTTGTTGATCATGAATTCTGGAAAAGTATCAACATTTAGTTTTTCTTTTCATTATTTATTTGTCTTGTGCATATTTTTTTTTATTTCCACAGATTAAGTCAAGTTTATTTTTTCCAACTAGTAAGAAACAGTTGTATGAAAGTTTTAAAAAAAAAAACGTTTATTGATCAGAGTGATGGGTTTAGCCTTTTTGTTTAGACTACTTAGCTCATTTTATTGAATATTTACCTGATCATCCAAACCACCCCTTGTACCGGTAATTTTCCCAACTACTTAGGCCACCAGATCGACCACCTACTATTGGAGGCTTCAAATCGGTGGTCTGCTATCGGCGCACTGGTCGTTCGATAGCAGATTCGTCTTCCGAGAATCGTACTTTGATGGCTTGTATAACCTTGACCCCTGTTCGTAAAAAGTTAATTTAAGCTGCAGCGTGTAAACAAAAATTTCACATCATATTTCGTAAATTTTCCCACCGGCGTTTACTCATTTTTTTTCACTCTAGCAACAAGATGAAAAAGTCGCAGTGCAGAAAACTAATATTTGCAGAATCATGAAAATGCAAATAAAAAATTACATCTGTGAAATATATTATATTGTATGTGTACTATATATATTTCCTAGTAACAATCGATGAATATTCGCTTTTTGAAATAGATGACAGAAAATCTACTTAGTGTCGAAGTTTAATAAAAAAATTTGCAAAATAAAAGTAATTTTAAAATCCAGAATTTCACCTATTCGGTCCTTTTTTGTAAATTACTATGACGTCATAGAGATCTTTAAGCGTTTGTTTTTGTAAATTTATTTTACATTCATTCAAAGACTTTGACGACGAAAGAAAGGTTTTTGTGAGTATTTGTTTTAAATTTTATCGCAACAGCACCTTCTTGGATGAGCCACATGCCTAATAAAATTGGCTGAGTATTTGATAACTTAGTTAAACTTTGATCGTAGTAGCAATTAATGATGATGGTGTTTTTGCAACTGAGTGGTAATTCTTATTTCATTAATAAAGTAGAAGTGTCTATCTTCACGAAACTTCATTTTTTATTTTTCTGTAGTTTTCCTCACATAAGTAAGTTTGTGAGCCACAGAATTATTTACGCAACGGTAGTGAGCCACGGAAGAAAAAGGGTTGAGAACCACTGTTCTAAACTATGTTACCTAGCAGTGGCCGATTGTGCGAGCCTCGATCAATCGAAATGCGCATTGTATCGCTATAAAAAATGTCGCTTCATTAGGCGGGCTCGTGTTGGATCAGCCAAAGTGAACAAAAGTTGTTTTAGACCAGAGATGCCTCCAGGGCAAGCGTTAATTTTTTTTTTATCCGGGATAAATATTTTTTCTAATATGGAAGATTATAATACAGCTACCAATGTGTACCATATGTGCACCATACTTTCCGAAAACATATCAGCTTTCTTCCCTCCGGGACAAATTTGTGAATCCTATCAAGACTAGTTGTCACATAAACTGGCTTTCAACAGCAAAGGATCAAGCAATCTTAGTGTTCCCAAAATTGAATAACATAGTCTTTTTTAGGTTTAAGCTGTTGATGGGCGCCAGATGCTTCCAGTCACTACTTTGCTCCTGTTTTTTTATTGGCCTTAGCTGCTGCCTTGGTTTTTTTCACATTCCCGGCCTTTTTGGTAGTTTCCCTGATGACTCCAACAGCAACTGTCTGTCGCATGTCGCGGACAGCGAAACGACCAAGCGGAGGATAATTCTTGAACGCTTCGACACACATTGGTTTGCTTGGAACAAGTCTGACCATAGCTGCGTCACCAGATTTTAAATATTTTTGATTGAGCTCCCAGTATCTTACCAGATCTTCTGACCATAGTCATAGCAAAGGATCAAGCAATCTTAGATCAAGCATCTTAGTGTTCCCTAAAATTGAATAACATAGTCTTCATATAATTATTTGTCGGGAGCATAAGATATATCACTAGGTTGAGTATGGGATTGTCTGGGGTTATCGGAAAGAAAGTCCTAAACGACTATTAGAACTAAAATTGTATAATTATGTTTATAGTATTACTGGGAGCCGAAAGGATATTATTATCCCTATTCCTACTCACACACACACCCTATTCCTGTTTTGCACCGCAATAGTTCATACTCGACTTAAATTGCGGAGGAAATGGTAAACTATCATTAGTTATGTAAATTTGCTTGCAATGCCGAACGCAGCCAATATTAATTGACATTAAAATTGAGTTAATTTATCTCCTCATTTTCAACAGTATACTCGGCGATGTCTCGAACAGATATCAACATTACTTATTCTTCATAGAAGCGGAAGAGGGGGTACACAGACTTAACAAAACGTTATCATGGATATTTGGAGCCGAGTATTGTGTTTTCACTTGACATGCAAAATGTGAAAATTTGTTTCCAGACTTATTATTTAATTTTTTTTTAAATAATCCCAGCTTTAAAAATGATATTTTAATATTGGGGAACATCTTGCATAAATTGTGGTCTAATGAACAGATTGATCTCATTGATTTACTGATTCCTAACCCTCACTTGGCCCATGATTTGATCACAAGAATGATGCACGATGATGAAGACCAACGACTAACAATTCAGCAGGTTGTTGATCATGAATTCTGGAAAAGTATCAACATTTAACTTTTTCAGTTGTTCGTACACAACATTCTAATATATTAAATAAATTATGGTTGTCTATGCCAACCGTCTACAATTTTTCAACTTACACTGCTTGGGCTGCGAAATAAATATAGATAATCTTGATTGTCAAATTTGTCAGCATTTCTGTCGGTGGGCCATATAATCAACTTCAGTCATGTTGCTGGCCTACACGAGAAAATCATTTTATGTACACAGCGCCGCGGGAAAGGCAGGATAAGATAATGGGCTGTAGCATACAGTTATACCGGCACTGAGCAAAACGGCAAAAAAAGCTTGATGGGAAAATATCTGAGTGTTGACTAGGGCCACACCAAATGTCTTGGCGGGCCAGGTTGTAGATCGCGGGCCACCTGTTGCACACCCCTGTTCTAAACATTCGTAAAAAAACTCTGATTCCATAAATAAGTACACAATACCCAATTTATACAATTTCGATGATTTATTTTTACACCGTCCAACTTTTGAACCTTTTTCCCGGGCACCATTTTTTTACACTCAATTTATCTTTAAATTCATTCATGCTTCATCAAATTGTCGTGATTTTAGAATTTTTATATTTAAATCTGTGTAATTATTTTCATATCTTTTTAATTCAGTAACCATACTTTAAATACTTATATGATACTTATAAAAGCTGTTTTTGTGTGCAAAATTTATTTTAAAATCTCACATCAGCTGTAACCGATATGACTAACTAAAGATGTTAATACTGATTTTCCGGTTCCGATATTTTATGGCAAGCAGCTGTTTTTATAACTTTATCACATAATTCAAATCTTTATTTGATATTGGACAGGAATCTGATATTTATCCGAGAGAAGGAAGAAAGCTGATAATTTACCGTAATTGTATGGCGAACCAAGGTCAATCAGTTCAAATCAGGTTTGAGCCTCAGTAATCATGAGATTACTCTGACAATTCATCTCCCAACCATTTTAGCTGCAACAAAGTGCAGTGCCAGGGTGGGAACAAATGAATTGCTTTTGAACTAATTTGATCTAAATGAACGTTTCTTTTTGCATCTTTGATATCTAAATATTTTAGGAATATCGTTATTGGGTACGTAGTATGTGTACCAGGTTGGGGTTAGGCCATAATTTTAATCCGATTTTTCTTATTTTAATCATGTTTCGGGGACTATCTGTGTTAGCCAAGTGAATATATCTCTTGCCCGTAGGTTTTAATACCTTCATACAACTTGATGTAGTGTAGGGGAACAAAATTAATTACCTCCATATTGGTACACATACTTACGAAGCACCCTTGTTGTTGTATAAGTTCACAAATGCGTTTTTTTAAATTGAACATTTATTACGTTTGTGAACTCTCAATCAATTCTGAACTTTCTGTTGATTCATTATTATTGACTGTTTTTGCAAATCAATATTATGATAATAGTAATCATTCTGATATTTATCATTGTCTTTAAAAATTTTGACATATTGATTATCTTTCACAATACAACGCCAATTCCTAACTGTTTATGATTTATTATTATTCATAATATGTTTTTTAATAATATTATTGTCGGCAATGATGAGCAAATTTTATTCGCATTATTTAACAGTTGATGATTCATATAATGTTTCTAGTGGCGGAAAATATTGATACCAAAGTGATTTAGTGGCGCATAAGTTCGAAGGGTGCTCCCGTTGTATGTGCACTTAGATGGCGCACAACCTGAACATAGTATGTGTACCATGTAGGGGTTATCAGGTTGTGCGTCATCTTGGCGAACATACTACGGGAGCGCCATTCGAAGTATGTGGGTTATATTGGTTTCACTTTGGTATGCGATCTCATAGGTTTTGAGATCCGAGTGATTTTTGTAATAACCTAACCCTAACCCAGCGATGGCAGGGTTAGGAACTGAATTGTATAGGAAGTTTTTTATGAGATTGAGATCACTTTAAGCAAGGAACATCACGTACCATAGTGGTTTTATGATCATGATATCGCATACGAAAGTGGAACCGGGTATAATTCCCCAAAATAAAATATTTCTACTGAAAATTCTATTTCTATAACAGGTTTTAAGTTAGGATACTACACTTATGACTCCTTATTTAGACAATATTCAATTCAAAGAAGAGTGGCAACCTCTCTAATAAAGTTCGTTCCATCACCTGTGAGAACAAGGTGATAGGCAAGCAGATATGAGTTTAATATTATGGGAATACAGAACTGATGAGTAAGGTATAGAACCACACTTTATCCATAAGTAAAATGCGACAGATTTCGGCCCCTTTCCCAGAACAACAACATAATAACAAAACGATACATATGCCTACTTTGAGTCCAAGAAATCTATTAAATAAAATTCCAGCCGTATGTTAAAGAAATTTTGCCGAATGTCATATGGGGTAAAAAAATTTGAACTGTGATATTTCCCTAGTGCGACTCAGAGAAGAAAATCGCGTGCCAAGGAACGTCATAAAAAAACATAGGTAAAGACTAGTCATCCATTTATTCAATTAGGTGTTTTGAATTGTCATCCCAAACAATGCTATAAATAAGTATATGTGGCTATTTAATTCACAATTAAACGACAGCGAAGTATGGTCCACGTCTAAAATTTCATACTGGTTATTTCATTTTACACACTTTTTCACAAAAATAAAAACGTTCATAAAACGTTTGCACTTTTACTCAGAACAAGAAACAATGCGACATTTTGCAGTAACTCAGTTTAATTTGTCATTTTTGGGTTTTAGCTGAGTTGACAGTGGTTAAAATGTATGAGAAACGGTGCCTTGTTGATGGAGGAGTGAAAATTCTATGAAGAATTGAGATCTTAATTTCACTCATCTTGGTAATCCCACACTACAATCACAGTGAATTTACCAATTTGTTTAACCCAGACGTTCAAATTACGACCGGTTTTCTCTGCAGTTCATTCAATCGTTGGAATCTACTGAGCCATAAATTTATATTTGCACGTAAATCCTTCCATGAAGCGAAAACAACTATTATTAGAAAATATTTTGTGTCGTAATATCACTTCATTCTCGTGTAAATATCAGAAGTAGTGGAAATATATAAGATTTTCTCATGAATAAATCAGCAATATTTACAACAGGAAAGAAATAAGGCGAGGTCTCTTTTAAGATTGTCATAACTTATAACGTTGTTTAATTAATAGGTAACGGAAATTACAATCTGAAGTTAGTCGAACGTTTTTACCATTAATCAATAATGTGTGGTGATATACTACTTCATTCGCTGTTTACAAATTTTAAACAACGGATTTGCGAACTTATACGACAATAATGAGCGCTCCAGAAGTACTAGTGGTAAAAGTATGTTCACTTGGCTAACACAGACAGCCCCCGAACTCGTATTAGAGCTAAAATAAAGAAAATCGGAATAAAATTATGGCCTAACCCTAACCTGTTACACATACTACGTGAGTACTCGCGAAACAAAATCTGGGTCGGCGGTATGCGACTATCACTGGACTGGGCAGTGAATACTAGATTTGTTAGGTAGGTCGATTGGAAATAGTTAAGGATATGAAAATTATGGATATCATTAACCCATGATTAAGGGAATTTCGAAGGCGTGTGCGTATACTCTGGACGTATATTTCAAAATTGAACCCCAGTTAGGTTAGGTGATATCATTAGACATTTTAACAAGCCAGAATAAATCAAAAACTGCTTGTTTTCAGCAAGGGCATAATCAGCATAAAATTTTATTCCATGGCGGAAAGCAATTGTTGTTTTCAATGAGACGTAAACCGACGCGTACACGGACCTTTTGCTCCGAACAGGGCCATGTATAAGCAGTCTCTAAATACGTCATGAATAACTTGCGGTACGGTACACCAGGAGTGTGCAACCTTTATTATAGGAGGGCCAGATACAAGTAACTGAGTGATGCCGCGCGCCGCACCTAGAAACTCGACCTACGAAAGGTCTGGATACGAGAAATGCAACTTGCGAAATTTCCTAATTATTAAATAAAAATATTGCTTCGGCTAACGTAAGATTTTCTACATACGAAAGGCCGAAAACTTAATTAATAAACGCGTGTAGTGAGATTTGTTCATTTGGGTCAAAAATCATATTTTTATCGCGGAACAGAAGAGAGTGGGTCACAGATATTTAATCAATGTTTGTATCTATAAGAAACATCTGAAACAAATCGTAATACAACGGTTCTGTTAATGTTGGTGTAGTTTAGTGCTTTATTTTACAGCACTTTATCAGGAACTTTTTATGGCACTCGATTAAGGGTACGAAAACACACATATGAATTACGTTTAGGATGATGTGGCAAATTATTTTACGGTTCCAAAGAGTTTGAAGGGAATTCCACTCTGATAGTGCTATATTTTTTTATCAGCTTTACCCATATTAAAAGCACTTTTACACTGCCCCATTGTTATTTCAGATTTCTAGGTTTTTATTTCAAGTCTGGAAGATTTTGTATTCTCAACGGCATTGTAGGCGAGAAACTAATAAAATGCAAAATGGCATCTAGTTCTCGTACAACCCCCTAAAACAGTCTGCAGATGCACTTCTGAAGAGACAAGACGTTGCGAGAAATGAACATCAATTGGATTGTTATGTCATAAACGATGTCAGAGCCAATAGCTGAATAACGGCACACAACGGTGCAGACATGCGTCCAAGATTAGGGGTTTTGAATATTATCATATCGGAAATTAACAATTTGAATATACGCGATCGCAGCCCTGACTGCCCAACTGACGGTACATTATAATAGTTTAGGTATTGTTAGATTAATTTAAGGCCAATTTTAATATTTTTTATCACTGATATGTTAGCATTTTTCTTATTTTATTCGTGCCTTGGCGGATCACGAATAAAACGCGGTGGGTCACTTTGTGACCCGCGGGTCAGTGGTTCGCCACCCCTGACCTATACTATATAGCATATTGACTTAAAGATATAACTTTAAATCTACATGTAAAGCAACATAATGGGTCAACAGTGGAATATAGGGTTGATATAATTATTCTTCATGTTATATGGATCCCGTATACGAGACATAATAGTTCATCGCCTCAAAGCATTGCTGAAACTTTATTATTACTAGATATCCTAGTGTCGATATCACACTACAATCACAGTAAATTTACCAATTTGTTTTACCCAGACGATCGAATTACGACCCCCGTTTTCTATGAGGTTCATTTTATCGTTGGAATCTACTGAGCCGTAAATTTAGATTTGCACGTAAATTCTTTCCTAACGCAAAAAACAACTATTATTAGAAAATATTTTGTGCCGTAATATCGCTTCATTCTCGTGTAAATGTAAGAAGCCGTAGAAATATAGAAAATATACTCATAAAAAAATCGGCAATATTTACAACAGATAAGAAATACGGCGAGGTCACTTTTAAGATGCCTTGTTATGAGTTATCGTGTTGTATAATTAGTAAGTAAAGGAAATTACAAGTCGAAGTTAGTCGAGCATTTTGAAAAGGTATTTCCATGTTCAAAGAAATTTGAATAAATTCCATTTCATTCCAAATGAAGTTGTGCAAAATCGTCCAAACAAACGTAGTTATTTGTAATATATAATTTCCATATTGTGAATAAAACGCAAATTTCAGACAGGACAATATCTTCGGAACGAGCGAAACGGCGCCTCAGAAGTATGTGTACCAATATGGAGGTAACTAATTTTGTTCGCCTACTTCACCACAAGTTGTGTAAAGGGACGGAAGCATACGGGCAAGCGGTATATTTACTTAACTAACACAGACAGTCCCCAAACTCGTAATATAACTAAAATAAGGGAAATCGGAATAAAATAAGGTCTAACACTAACCTGGTACACATACTACGGGAGTACCCGTGAAACAAAATCTCTGTCGACCGTTTGCGACTATAACTGAACTGGGAACTGAATGAGGTCGTTTGGTATATTAGTTAAGGATATGAAAGTTACAGAAAGAATTATTCTTTACTAAGGGAATTTCCGAGATCTTATGCGTATTCCCTGGAAGTATATTTCAAAAGTTATCACCGTTTAGGTTAAGTGAATCTTTATTACTCTCTAATAAGCCAGAATAAAACAAAAACAGGCAGGCAGCCCAAAATTTTATTCCATGGCGGAAGGCAATTTTGTTTTCAATGAGACGTAATCCGACGCATATACGTGTCTTTCGCTCCGAACAGGGCTATGTATAAGCAGTCTCTGAATACTTCATAAAAAACTTGCGGTACTGTACACCAGGAGTGTCCAACCTTCATTATAAGAGGGCCAGATAAAACTAACTGGGCGGGGCCGCACCCAGAAACTCGACCTACGAAAGGCTATGGATACGAAAAATTGAACTTACAATAATCCTTTTTGTAAAAATATTGCTTCAGCTAACGTAAGGTTCCCTTAAACGCGTGTAGAGATATTTGTTTATTTTAGGTCAATTTAATGCAGTGCTTGAAAAAGCGATGTCAAATTCGAATTTAGTATTCGAATATCGCGACCTTCGAATATCGTTTTTCGTGTTAAAAAGATACCTAATATGGCGCACATATCATAGCGCCGCCGTCCACGTTTTGATTTAATAAATTATTTGCCATCCCATTGGCCCGTTTGTTTTCCGCGGGTACAATGAATATAAATGGAATAAAAAATGAAAGAATAAATTTGATTGTCATGTATGGGTGTGCTCATTTTCGTACTTTACGTTCTCTATTAGCTGTCAACGTGTGCCATCTCCTCCGACCACCCTCTTCCTACTCTCCGCGTTTTCGTTTAGCCTAGCCTAGTCGGCCAACACCAATGTATACAAACATGCCGATGCTAGATGTTATTCGGTATTGCTCTGTTCCTTCTTCTTTTCATGAGTACCTTTTCTATTTATTATGCAGTAATCTAATTCTAACACGTATTTGTTACGGGTTTTGACCATTATTATAATTCACACAATTATTATGTGCGAGTCTTGTGGAGAGTCTTGGGAAGGATCAGGGCATTTACCGGTAAAATGCGTTCCTGGCTTACGGAATTTTCTACGAAGGGTTTCCGTAGCGAATTGATTTCGTAGGTTGCATGCACAAAAAATTGTTTATTTTCGGTATTGATCTTACGGCATTGATCCTTGCAGAAATGTTGAGGTAAAACGCATAAATTTCTAAAGGAAACTGATATTCAAATTTATTGTCACGTCGACCCTAAACGAGTTCAGTGAGAAATACGTTTTTATAACATTGTGTATTTTGCAACAGGATTTTGTTGGCTAGTTTTGCTAATATAACAGTGGCACTCAGGTACTGGTATATGCTTTGCGACGCACGCAAAGAGATTGGAATTGCTTGTCCGCACCAGATTAACTAAACTTAAAACTCTGTTTACAAATTTTAAACAACGGATTTGCGAACTTATACGACAATAATGGGCTCCAGAAGTATTTGTACCAATATGTAAATACTTAATTTTGTTCGCCTATTTTACATCAAGTTGTTCAAAGGGACTGAAACTTTTGAGCGGGGGGTATGTTGACTTGGCTAACACAGACAGTCCCCGAACTCGTAATAGAACTAAAATGAGGAAAATCGGTATAAAATTATGGCCTAACCTTAATCTTGTACACGCACTACGGGGGTACCCAAATTTGTAACATTCTTTATAAAATATGCATGTTACTATTAATCGCAAATGTGTTGAAGTCAAATAATTAGTATATATATGTATATATATGTGTCATACTATGCTTTCGCTTAGTATATTATCTATCGTCCTATACTATATAGCATATTGAATTAAGGGTATAACTTTAAATCTACACGTAAAGCAACATAATGGGTCAACAGTGGAATATGGAGTGGATATAATTATTATTCATGTTATATGGATCCCGTATACGAGACATAATAGTTCATCGCATCAAAGCATAGCTGAAACTTCACCATTACTTGGTATATTAGTATTGATATCACACTACAATCACAGTAAATTTACCAGTGTGTGCCTTACCCAAACTATCGTGTTAGGACTCCTTTTCTATGAAATTCATTCAACCGTTACAATCTACTGAGCCGTACATTTGGGTTCGCACGTAAATCCTTCCATAACACGAAAGCAACTATTATTAAAAAATATTTTGTGGCGTAATATCGCTTCATTCTTGTGTAAATGTCAGAAGTAGTGGAAATATAGCAAATTTTCTCATGAATAAATCGGCAATATTTACAACAGGAAAGAAATACAGCGAGGTCTCTTATAAGATGCCTTGTTATAACTCATTATGTTGTTTATAATGAGTAAGTAACGGAAATTGCAAGCTGAAGCTAGTCGAACGTTTTTAGCATTTTGTTAGTTATTTCCATTTTTCAAGAAATTTGAAAACATTACGTTTCATTCGAGATGAATTTGAGCAGAATCGTTCAAATATTCGTATTTGTAATTTAGTATTTGTACAGGTATTTGTAATATATAATTTCCACATTGAGAAAAAAAAACGCAACTTTCAGACAGAAAAATATCTTAGGAAGCGATTGTAATAAAATCTGGGTCGGCCGTTTGCGACTATCACTGGACTGGCCAGTGAGTAACTACATTTGTTGGTGAGGTCGTTTAGTAATAGTTAAGGATATGAAAGTTATATAATATGATTAATCTATGACTAAGGGAATTTCCAAGATCGTATGCGTATTTCCTGGAAGTATATTTCGAAATTTATCTCCAGTTAGGTTAGGTGATATCTTTATTATGGTTCCATTACATTTGAACCCGTGTACATTTGAACCCACGACAATTGCACCCGCATACTATTGCACCTATGACATTTTTTTTTGTTTTGCGGATATTTGAACCCATACTAACCCTAACCCTAAGTTTTAGCACCCGCATATAGATTGAACCCGCGGGTATACACTTGGGTTTAAATGTACATGGTTCAAATGTACGTGGGTTCAAATGTACGGTCACCCTTTATTATATTCTAATAAGCCAGAATAAATCAAAAACTACTTCTCTTCAGGCAAGAGCGTAGGCAGCCTAAAATTTTATTTCCTGGCAGAAGGTAATTTTGTTTTCAATGAGACGTAATCCGACGCGTATACGTGTCTTCCGCTCCGAACAGGGCCATGTATAAGCAGTCTCATAAAAAACTTGCGGTACTGTACACCACTGATAAACCATAATGTGTGATGATATACCACTACATCATTCGCTGTATACAAATTTTAAATAACAGATTTCCGAACTTATACGACAATAATGGGCGCTCCATAAGGGTGTGTACCAATATGGAAGTAATTAATTTCGTTCGCCTGTTTTACATCAAGCTGTTCAAAAGGACTGAATTTTTTAAACAGGGGGTATATTCACTTGGCTAACACAAAAAGTCCCCGAACTCATAAAATAAGAAAAATCGGTATAAAATTATGGCCCAACCCTAACCTGGTACACATACTACGAGGGTACCCAAATTTTTGCTTTTCTGGGGGTCGGTTCTGAGAAAAACTATAAAATTCTTTATAAAATAAGCATGGTATTATTCTTCACAAATGTGTTGAAGTAAAATAATTAGTATATGGGTGATACTATGCTATCGCTTTGTATATCACCTATACCAGGGCTACTCAACTGGCGGACCGCGGTCCGAATCCGGACCTTTCGGGTATTCGATTCGGACCGTTCTAATTCTTTATTTTGAATCATTAGCCCCACTTTTGAAGTTTCCTTTTATAAAATCACTTTTATAGATTTAAATATATATGAAAAGAACTATAACGCCATAATGAACAACCTTGATTAGCTAATAATCATTAGTCGGCCGAGGAAGTGCGTGTTTAAGGATGCGAAATATAATTTCTGGAAAGATCGGACCCAAATATTTTTGAAGTTTTGTATGCGATTCTTCGACAAAAATAGTTGAGTAGCCCTGACCTATACTATATACAGGGTTGCTATCTACCCAGAGCCAAAAATAAGCACGGGCGTCAAAATGGTATTTTTCAAGGGGAGGGGTCTTAACAACGGCAGAAACGCAGAATAAGAATGAAAAGGAGATCATACACGAGTCTCCCAGTTTTTATCATTAGAAGTCGCTTCGAACATGGTTGTACGCATCTCCAAAATTGCAAAAAGCTATGGAAAGACACGGAGTCGCTGCCACACGCAATCTCTAAGACAAGCGTCGGCAACTTTTGTCGCTCCCGGGCCAAGTGTTACGAATCTTGGCGGGGCGCACACATTTTTTCAAGAAAGTTAAAAACTGAACGGGTGGCTGATGAACCACATTATTTATACAGATTATACTTTAATAGCGAGCGAACACTGCGACAACTCGTGGACTCAAGTCGTCCTATTATACAAAATATTTACAAATAACTTTTGATGCAACACTGGGTGACACACTAGATCAAATCAAAATTTTCTAAATGTCTATCACTAATTCTAGTCCCTAAAAACAGTATTGCTAAAAACTAGCAGCAACTATTGTGTGTGTCACTGTCACAGTTTGCCTGGAAATACCGCAAACCCCACCGTTGACAGAAAAACTTCGTCCCTCGTTTCCACGCAATCTTTGTACGCAAAACAAGTACTGTTCGTCCACGTTTCTAAGACCAAATAAGCACGCGACTCAAAAATAAGCACAAATCTTAGAAATTAGCACGGTATGGCAACTCTGACTATATAGCATATTGACTTGATTTATTGAAACCCCATAATGCCGGGAGAGCACTTAAGCGCTTATAAAAATATGGCCCTAATACGATTGGTGAGTAAGAGTTAATATATTTTAGGTATTAAGCTAAATAATTAGTATATGTGTGATACCATGCTATCGTTCAGTATATTATTCAATCTCAGCGTTTCTCAAACTGTGTGCGCGACACACTAGTATGCCGTGAAAGATTCTCGGGTGCGCCGCAAAGCTTTTTGGGATTATAGAAAATAAGCTTTTCGTATTACACATAAGCACGCGGGCAAGCTTTGAGTCTCGAGTACGAATTATCAAATAGACAGATAATATAATTGCATTGTCGTTGTGGTGAGGGTGATTGGCACGTTTTAACTGTATTGTTATGTGATATGTATTTGTAAACAAGACGTCAATTGGCGTTGAAGGATAGGTGAACTACGCTTGAATAAAGTATTATAACTACTATTTATACTCACAACATAAAAAATTTGTCTAAGTTGGACAAGTGGGACACGACTATTTTGAGACACCTTATCTGTTTACAAATTCTATTTAACCATCGGTGCAAAAGCTATCAAAATAATCTATACATTTGCATCTTCATGACGCTATGAACTCTGCTTGACTGAAATTAAAGAAAGAATTTGCATAATAATTTGTTTACAGCAAATTTTTGAATTTTTTTGTTTTTTTACAAGTGTCCCGCGAATTATATTTTTTATTTTCTTGATGTGCCGCGAACAAAAAAAGTTTGAGAACCACGGCTCTATATGTTGGACTGGAACCGCGCTCCGAGATAAAACATACGAATGAGATTCTATTCTTCACTCTTCGCTGGACTAATATAACATTATTTCAATATTGATAACGCAAATTCACCGCACTGATTGTTTACGGAATGGCAAATGCAAATTTGGATAGCGAATGGTCAATTGGTCAACCGTTCATATTATAATTAACAGGCACATTTGCAATAAAGAAGAAAACGAAGCGATTTTTATCAAAATTCTACATTTTTCACGGGATGTTTCAAATTTTCGCTCCGATTGTGAGGTAGACAAGCAGAGATGAGTTTATTTAATATCACAAGCTGCATAGAATATCACAAGTAACTATTTCTCATAAATATTTAGACTGGTGATTGGTATCACTTCGGTATGCGATTTCAGGTTGTGAGGTCTCAGTGATTTTAGAATTAATCTTAGCTTAGCCCATCAATGAAAGGGTTAGAAACTGAATTCTATGAGAATTACTTTATGAATGCCTTGTGAATCTATGAAACACTGAGTATGTCTGAATATGAAGTTTCATTTCATTGAAGTGCAAATGTCAGTTTTGAACCGATCATATCCATTAATTCTATCTAATACGGCTAATGATGTTTTACGTTTTGTTTTGACTCATTTCTTAAACCTATTTTATTCAATAGTTCGGTTTAATTTATTCTGGTTTGAAAGGACCATATTGTGAAATTAACGAATTTAATCTAAAGTAAAATGGAGAAAAATAAAGAACCTGAAGCTGGAGATAGTGAAGGTTTGTTTTTATTTTTCTTTCTTGCTTGCAATTACCTTGTTTAGTCTTGAACCAGCAATCTTTCGATCACTATTGGATACTTCCAGCTACTTGTTTAGTGAGGTTGAGTAGCAGCCAGCATTTGGCAATATTTTAAATTTTCCAAATTTTACCTGGTTCATATCTTCTTGTCAATAGTTTATTTTATATCATGAATATTTTAAATAGTTTTCATTTTCTATATTAATTCTCACATATCAGATTCGATCAAACTCTCCGATTCTATTTTGCTGTTTCGAGATAGAAAAATTTCGAACCATGGTGACGTATATGAAGGACAAATATCGAGTGCAACTTATGGAACTCGTCCGATTGCAATAAAATTTGTTCAATACAACAAACAAAGTGTGGAAGAGGCAAAAATTCTTTACCGACTGAACCCTCACACTCATGTAGTCTCCGTGATACATTCAGACGAATACCAACAAGGTCCAATGAAGTATATGTACATTGCTATGGACAAATGTAACCAAGATAACTTGAGAGGTTTTGTGGAAAATCGAAAGAAAGCCAAAATCCCATTTGATCCTGAACTTGCACTTGATTTTGCAAAACAGTTATTTGCTGGAATTTTATACATTCATGATAAACTTGTGGTGCACAAAGATCTTAAGGCCGACAATGTATTTTTATCCCTGGATCAATAAGTAGTCAAAATTGGTGATTTTGGCATAAGTGAAGTCATCGAGTCAAAGACACAAACAGTTTACACCCGAAAAGGTCTCGGTACTGACGGTTACAGACCCCCTGAATCATTTGTGCCTGGATTTCCAACTTCCCAAAAAACTGACATATATTCACTGGCTGTCATTGTTTACTATATATGGAGTGACGGTAAACATCCCTTTGGTGACGAAAGGGATCTATGGAATCATTTCATGAAAAACCATAAAAACCTGAACCTGGATGGACTTTTAGTTCCAGATGCAGAAGTTGCAAAAGATTTACTGGAATGGATGCTGCAGTTTGTTCCTCGTAAACGTCCAATAATACAGGAGGTTCTCTCTCATAAATATATGGCTCCACCGAATGTAAAAGGTAAAAAGAATTGATTGAAATGTAAATACATGTGTATTTTGATGGTCAACTAGATGTGCTGGGGATCGGGCCATTGACATATACATTGTAATTTAACTGCTATTTCTAATCTGCGCGTCGTGAAGTTTGCTATATTTTTTTCATTTTATTTTAACTTATAGCTGTGGTTCCCAACCTTTTTGTTATTTTATTTTTTTCCGCGTTTAGAAACGTTTTCTTATAGTAAGGGGTTTTTGAGATATTGCCCTATTGCTAACTGAAATTAAACACTTATCAGAGAAAACTTTCTGTTCAGGTTCACTATTCCGAGATTTACAGGAAGAATTTGCACCTGGCAGGTCTCAAACAAGCATCCATGATGAACTTTTGCTTCCACATTTTAAAAATGGAACTTTCAAATCAGATTTGCCAACAAAAAAGAAAACTAAAAGGTTTGTGCATTTACTTTGCTGTATTATTTGATTATTACTCATTTGCAGTCTTCCTTCATAAATGTTCCCAATTTGCTTTTGCAAAAAGGCTGAGTTATAATTTTTATCACGGGGTAGAGATAAGTCAAAAAACGGCTTAATCATATGGCATACCACTGCCTCTCGTTCAGTCAGCAGACCATGTCGGGTATGGGATTAGTTAACCATTTATTTGTTTCAGATGCATGGGCTTTATAGTGGAGGAAGCCATGACCGACCGGTGGTTACATGTTACATGACATGACCCCTATACAGCATTGAGAAGTCAGCAATTTGTTCGTTCTACTTGAATGTTCCTATTTACACATTCCAATAAACTTGGTTTCTAGCTTGCGAATTATCAAACAAGGGTATATATACGTCGTAGAAAATCGACCCATATTTTATTTGCGCGGTAGCAAATAGAACCTTTGTCTATTGAGCCAGTCATGTTTTGTAGTTGTTTTACAAATTGTGCCTGTCTCACAAATATTTTTCGTGAACAATATATTTTAGATTTACCAAGAATAGTTCCCACTGCAGAAGTATTTTTTCGAATGAGGCAATACCAAATGTAAAATAAACATAATTTCAAAATAAGAATCCTGGTCACACTTATCCTTGATTAAGCAAGTTGTTATGAATATATATTCTCATTGGTGTATCTAACATGGCTGTTATCATACAGGAATGGACCATAGCAATAGGTAATAAAACTTATTCGTAACAATCAAATAGCTTTTCCTACAAAAACTAATCAATCTCATTTCAGTCATTCTTCACAAGTTGCAACATCATTATCAAAGCTTGTTAATAATTTCCACTTTGCAAAATACCTTGAAGCCAAAGAAAGGAATAGAAAGGCAGCTTTGAACTCAAAAAGTAAGTAAAGTTGATTTCAACATTCCTTGTATTGAAGCATATTAACCTTTTTTTTTTTTGAATTTGAATTTAACTCAAAAAACTCTATCGGTTAAGAGTTACATTGTATAATTTGAATAAATTTGAATTCAGTAAAGTTTAATTCATGAATTTGCGTATTACCGTACATGTTCGTGCACCACCAAAACCAAATCTGTGAAAAAGTGTATTAAGTCATTTGGTCTACCGACGGTTAATTAGTTGGGTTTGAGCTTTTCTTCGTAATTGAGTATTGGTTCCAAAGTGCCTGCACATACACCGCAATTATTTGATTCGCTCATTCGATTTATTTGAACACCTAATACGGATACTACATTTTTAACATAAAACAATGAGTGCATGGCTTTAATTTTCAAAATATAGTGGCATTGCAAACTAAAGGTATTAGTGCTTGGCATTCGTATTTCTTCTATTTTTTCTAAATTTTATGACATATTGTGCCAAACTAAAAGTGTTTTGAACTTTATACTTACCGTGATCTTGCTTAAAATTGTCATTTGACCCACAAGGTTTATTATAATTCAAATTAATTTTTAAAATGTGACATTTCCAGATTGCATACAACTCACTGATGGCATCTTGTGGTATAAAACCAATGTGGTTAATGGGGGTCTGAATTTTACAGTTTACGAAGGTCAACGGAAACTTCCAAATTCAGTGACAGAACCTTTAGCAATATGGGTGTTTTCTCCGTTGACTGAAGGCTTTTTTCACAAACTAGAAGCTTATCAGCAACTTCCACCTCATCCAAACCTAATCTCTGTTATTGCTAGTGGTCGTTTGAGGGGAACAAGTGGACTTTTTATTGCTACTGAAAGATGCCAGTTCCAAACTGTTGATGATTATTATGAAGAGAGAAAGAAAAACAAAATTTCTTTTGATCCTAGACTTGCTCTCGTACATGCAAAACAGTTAGTTAGTGGTCTACAACATCTGCATAAACATAATACTACTCATGGAATATTAGAAACCGATATTCTGTTTTCACTTGACATGCAAAATGTGAAAATTTGTGTTCAGAATTATTTTCCATTTTCTCCCATATATAATTCAAGCTTTAAAAATGATATTTTATTCTTGGGTCACACCTTGTATAAATTGTGGTCTAATAAACTGATTGACCGTGAGGAAATAATCTTAGATTCTACAGTACCTATGGATCCAAGTGCTTTACTGATTCCTAACCCTGACTTGGCCTTTGATTTGATCACAAGAATGATACACGATGATGAAGACCAACGACTAACAATTCAGCATGTAGTTGATCATGAATTCTGGAAAAGTATCAACATTTAGTTTTTCTTTTCATTATTTATTTGTCTTGTGCATGTTTTTTATTTTATTTCTACAGACTAAGTCATGTTTCTTTTTTCAACTAGTAAAAATCAGTTAAAAAAAAAACATTTTTTGATCAGAGTGCTGGGTTTAGTCTTTTTTGTTTAGACTACTTAGCTCATTTTAATAAATATTTACCTAATCATCCAAACCACCCCTTGTACCGGTGGTCTTCCCAACTACTTATGGCCACCAGATCGACCACCTACTATTGGAGGCTTCAAATCGGTGGTCTGCTATTGGCACACTGGTCGTTCGATAGCAGATTCGTCTTCCGAGAATCGTACTTTGGTGGCTTGTATAACCTTGACCCCTGTTCGTAGAAAGTTAATTTAAGCTGCAGCGTGTAGACAAAAATTTCACATCACATTTCGTAAATTTTCCCACCGGCGTTTACCCATTTTTTTCACTCTAACAACAAGAGGAAAAAGTCGCAGTGCAGAAAACTAATATTTGCAGAATCATGAAAATGCGAATAAAAAATTACATCTGTGAAATATATTATATTGTATGTGTACTATATATATTTTCTAGTGACGAACGATGAATACTTGCTTTTTGAAATAGATGACAGATAATCTACTTAGTGTCGAAGTTTAATCACAAAATTTGCAAAATAAAAGTAATTTTAAAATCCAGTATTTCACCTATTTGATATTTTTTGTAAATTTACTATGACGTCTTAGAGATGTTTTAGCGTTTGTTTTTGTAAATTTATCTTACATTCATTCAAAGACTTTGACGACGAAAGAAAGGTTTTTGTGAGTATTTGTTTTAAATTTTATATTTTGTCGCAACAGCACCTTCTTGGGTGAGCCACATGCCTAATAAAAATGGCTGAGTATTTGATAACTTAATTAAACTTTGATCGTAGTAGCAATTAATGATGATGGTGTTTTTGCAACTGAGTGATATTTCTTATTTCATTAATAAAGTAGATGTGTTTATTTTTACGAAACTTCATTTTTTATTTTTAGTTTTTTCGTTACATAAGTAAGTTTGTGAGCCGCAGAATTATTTACGCAACGGTAGAGAGCCACGGAAGAAAAAGGGTTGAGAACCACTGTTCTAAACTATGTTACCTAGCAGTGGCCGATTGTGCGAGCCTCGATCAATCGAAATGCGCATTGTATCGCTATAAAAAATGTCGCTTCATTAGGCGGGCTCGTGTTTGATCAGCCAAAGTGAACAAAAGTTGTTTTAGACCAGAGATGCCTCCAGGGCGAGCGTTCATTTTTTATTTGTCCGGGATAAACATTTTTTCCAATATGGAAGATTATAATACAGCTACCAATGTGTACCATATGTGCACCATACTTTCCGAAAACATATCAGCTTTCTCTCCTGCCGGATAAATTTGTGAATCCCATCAAACTAGTTGTTACATAAATTGGCTTTCAACAGCAAAGGATCAAGCAATCTTAGTGTTCCCAAAATTGAATAACATAGTCTTCATATAATTAGATGATGTGAGCATAACCTATTAGACAGATTATTCTATAGTCACTAGGTTGGATATGGGATCGTCTGGGGTTATTGGAAAGAAAGTCCTAAACGACTATTAGAACTACAATTGAATAAATATTTTTATAGTATTACTGTGAGCCGAAAGGAGGTTATTATCCTTATTCCAATCTGTTTTGCACCGCAATAGTTCATGTTAAACTATCAACAGTTATGAATATTTGCTTGCAATGCCAAAAGCCAAAGCAATGCCAAACACAGCCATTATTAATTGACATTAAAATTGAGTTGTTCAATTTCCTCGTTTTCAACAGTATACTAGACGATGTCTCGACGAATTGAAGCGGAAGAGCGGGTACACAGACTTGACAAAACAATACGGAAAAATTGATTTGAAGACACCTAGCGGGTTTGATGAAAAGGAAATTGATCAAAATAACACAACAAAGGTAATGGACTGATTATGTTAAACAAGCTATTATTAAAAGATGCAACACTAGTGGAGTACAAAATGTCAATTTATATTTTATTTAACAAAAATCTACTTAATTTCCTATCCAGTGGTTCTCAAACTTTTTATGAAGCGCTCGGTTTTTCCAATTTGTCTATCGCCTCACCACAAAAATAACTAGGATAGGATAGGATTTTACATATTTATCCCGGGGAGAGGAAAGCCGATAAGACGGCTTATCCATATGGCGAACCACGGCCTCTCGTCCGGTTACCATTCCAAGTCGGGTATGGGATTAGTTTTACTGTATCGTTTGTTTTCGGTAGCATGGACTTGGTGGTGGAGGAAGCAGTAACCGACCAGCGGTTACGTGAACCACCCAACGACGGCGAGGAGTCCAGCAATCCCCTCGCACATAACTATCCCTGCATGGGATTCGAACCTGCGAACCCACGCAGAGTAATTAGAGGTGCGGTGGCGAGCGTATTCCTAACGCTTAGCCCGTTGAGCCACTCCGCCGCGCCCTAGCTAACGATAAATTACAAATAACAGATAGTAAGGCAAAAGTAATAAAATAAATAAAGAAATGTAAATATCCGAAATGAGGCGGACAAGATCGAATCTAATAAATATTTTATTAGACTAGCCCTAACCTGATATACTACGTTCCGGTGTCCGCCATCTTGGTTTACATACTACAGGAGTACCAAAACCATTAGTACGGGGACGAATATATACATTTATATATGTATGCAAGACGTTATTAGTGAGATTTGGCATTATAAAAACCAGTAATAGGGTGACATATATATACATTTATGTATGTATGCAAAGACGTTATTAGAGAGATTTGGCATTATAAAAGCCAGTAATAGGGGGACGTATATATACATTTATATATGTATGCAAAGATGTTATTAGGGAGACTTGGCATTATAAAAACCAATATTAGGGGAACGTATATATACATTTATATATGGGTGCTCCCGAAGTATGCGAACCAAGATGGCGGACATCGGAACGTAACATGGGTAACAGGTTAGGGTTAGGCAATAATTTCTTTCCAATTTTCCTTATTTTAGTCCTATTATCAGTTCGAAGACTAGCCAAGAGCTTCCCGTAGTATTTATACCTAAAATTATGGCCTAACCCTAACCTAGTACACATATTACATTTCGATGCCCGCCATCTTGGTTCGCATACTTCGGGAGCCCCTATATATGTATGCAAAGATGTTATTAGGGAGACTTGGCATTATAAAAACCAATAATAGGGGGACGTATATATACATCTATATATGTATGCAACGACGGTATTACGGAGACTTGGTCGTATAAAAACCAGTAATAGGGGGACGTATATAGAAATCCATGTATGTATGCAACGACGTTATTAGAGAGACTTGGTTGTATAAAAACCAGTAATAGGGGGACGTATATATACATTTATATATATGCAACGACGTTATTAAGGAGACTTGGTCGTATAAAAACCAGTAATAGGGGGGGACGTATATAGAAATCCATATATGTATGCAACAACGTTATTAGGGAGACTTGGTTGTATAAAAACCAGTAATAGGGGGACGTATATATACATTTATATATATGCAACGACGTTATTAGGGAGACTTGGTCGTATAAAAACCAGTAATAGGGGGACGTATATGGAAATCCATATATGTATGCAACGACGTTATTAGAGAGACTTGGTCGTATAAAAACCAGTAATAGGGGGACGTATATAGAAATCTATATATGTATGCAACAACGTTATTAGGGAGACTTGGTCGTATAAAAACCAGTAATAGGGGGACGTATATAGAAATCTATATATGTATGCAACGACGTTATTAGGGAGACTTGGTTGTATAAAAACCAGTAATATGGGGACATATATATACATTAGTTACCGACTTGATTTCGTGCGTAACAGTGGCATTGCTGTTATAATGAAGTTGCCTCGCTGTTACTGCCCAGTTTTTACGCGTTAGCCTCCCGAGTCTGGGATTGTGGGTTTGAGTCCCTCCAGGGTGTGTTTTTGCAGGTGTACATTAAATATTGCTTTGGGTGCGGGAGTTTCCTGGTTGAAATACAGGACGAGCTGGTCAACATAGATTACAGAAAAAGCCATTTGTACTCGAGGTGATCTAGAAACGCCGTGTGTGGCTTGTTGGTCCAGGGCAGTGGTCGGCAAACTTTATGTTCTTGCGGGCCACATATCCACTTTCTCGGTAGCGTGCGGGCCGCAATAATTTCCGCCGATCTCTACAATTAACTTGAAATTATGGCGAACTCGCACCTTCTATTGCTGTGTTAAAAGGCTGCCACAATGAGACGTGTATATTGTCTTTTCTATATATTTTATCAAACAATACATGCTTTTATTTACTTATTAACAGTGTGAAGGATAATGTTGTTTCGGTGTCCTGGCCAAAGCGGCACCCGCAGTACATCGTCCAATTGACGATCTTACAAGCGATTACGAAATTTAATCTTAGTGTAATACCTTTTAGATAGAGCTGCTCACAGCAATATGTGCTTTCGAACGTGCACACTTCACGTTTTACACTGTTGCACAGATGAGCAGCGCCGCAGCCCGCGGTTTTCCAATGACTCGTTTAATATTAAATTCCTTAATAACTGCGATGCTTGCCTGAAATATCATTAGACTGGTTTTGAAATGCGCGAGAATAAAAAATAAATTACTTTCAAGCACTTTGGGATGTTTGACCCTCGTTGCGGACTTTCCTCAGTTTCCCAGACATTTTCAAATTTTAAAAATCATATTAAACCTAACTTATAACTACAACCAACGATGTAAGTACACAGTACCTAAACGACCTACAACTGACACCACTTGCTATGAAACAAGCGACGTACAGTGGCACTTGTCACCGCATAAATTTATTTTGATACAATGCATTTAATCAATTTTTGTTTTAGGAATTGAAAGTCATTCTGAAGCCGCAAAAAATACCTTTCGCGGGCCGCAGTTTGTCGACCCCTGGTCTAGGGGTATGGTTCTCGCTTAGGGTGGTTCAAATCCGAGTCCATCAGATTCTTTTTATATTTATATGAAATAAGAAACAACTTCGTTTGCATTCCAGACGCATCTTTCTGTGCCGTGCTTTGTCACGTGGTACAAAGTACAAAAACAAAGCAAAAATCGGAGATAGGTTGAGTCGGTTGACAAACTTCGTTCAATCTCAGTACCTGATCTGTTTGTTGTGTGACAATGATGCTTGAATGAGACGAATTCAAGAGTTAATAGCAAGAAATGAGCAAAATCTCATTCAACATAATACAAATTCGGTATTCTGTAGTTTGCGAATCAAGATGGAGAACACCGGAACGTAGCATGTGTACCATGTTAGCGTTTGGCCATAATTCCAGGTACAAATACTATAAGTCACTTGGCTAGTCCATAGAACTAAAATATGAAAAATTGGAAAAAAAATTATGGCCTAACCCTATCCTGGTGAACATACTACGTTTCGATGTCCGCCATTCTGGTTGGCATACTATAGGAGAACCAAAAATTCTACAAATATTAAATAATGTTAAACAAATTAATAAACCAAGTCGAAAACAAGCGCGTTATTAATAAGGACGTTAATAAATGTGAAAACTGCGGAACTCGATTTCATCTTGCCTCATTACACAGACTAATGCACAAATTGATAGTAAGGACATGTCCAACCTTTACGAAGCAAACTATATTAGTTTCACTTTAATGGTGATAACATATTCCGCATTTTAAGTTCATTGCCCTGTCTGTATAAAAATTAGAAACGTTGGTAGAACTTATAGTAAATTTGAGTTGGTTGCAGAATTAAGTGAGCAGACAAAACCTGCGATATATAGATAGGACAAGAGAGCTATGCTCGAATATATCGACACGAATGGTGCGGGTATGCAATCTGCTACAGTAGCCGGTACTGTATCGCAGTTGAGCAGCTGATTTTACTTACGAGAAAGTAGAACCGCCACCAGGAATTTTTTTTATGACATAAAGGCACGAAGAAAAAATCTCTGGTAGCCACCATAAATTTTGCAATAAATAAAATATTAGTCTTCTAGCAAAAAATACAATCTTTAACCACTGAACATTTTGAAGCAATTGGTCAGTAGTTGATGAGAAAATCGATTTTATTCATAGTGATAAGACGAAAACTACCACGAACAACAACATAATGACAAAACGATCCATAGGTCCATTTCGAGCTCAATTAAGTTTATACTCCACTATTCAAGATTCAATAATAATGTACCGTTAACAATAGAAAATAAAGCAGGTTGTTTTCACTTGAATTATTTCATAAAATAATGGATCGTAAAGGACCAATGATGTTACTTGGAGCGATAATTCTCGCGATGCTTATGGCAATCTCTGTGGCTGTGATCGTGACGCGAAAAAAAGAAACCCCAGAGGAGGAGAAAGACCAGACAACTGCTGCTTTCACCACGATAAATATTACAGAAATATATTCAGGTAACCGTTGTTTGCGGCCGCGATGACCTAGCTCTGACATGGGCAAACTACTACCCGCGGGCCAAATCCGGCTCGTTGGGTAATTCAATCTGGCACGCCTGAAGTTGCCACAACCATACTAAAACCAAATGTTGTTAAATCAGGTAAAAATATCTCGAGGTATTGGTTGAAATTGCGATTAAATTTAGTTTCTACACGAGGCTTATCGTTTTCTCCATTTGCATTTGTAACACTTCTTTTTATTGCTTGCTGTGGTTATTTCACAGGAGGGTCATTCACCTTTTCTGCATGAATTGTTTGAATATAATGGGCTTTGGAATCTAGCAATCAAAATAACGCTATAAATACTACTGGAATGATAAACGGAGACCTTGACCACGAGTGCTAGAAACTTCCTGAAGGTGGTTGGGCTGCTGTTGGGCATAACTGACATAATTTGAAGAAGACGATATTTTATTGGACACGTTTAGTGGACGTAACGATCGTTTTGTTGTTATGTTGTTCTTGTTCTTGTCGTTCTTTGACCCTTTTTGGACACCTGGTGGAAGTATTAAAAAACCGCTTTTCTCTTTGATCACTGGACCGATTGCTTTGACATTTTTAGTGGTTAAAGATGAAATTTTCCCCAGAAGGCTATTACTTTTATTCATTTTAAATATTTCTGTGAGATTTGTTTTTGTTTGCTATGACGTCAATAAGCGTTCTGAGGACATCGGACGCCATTTTGTGTCCTACTGTACTGATTCGCTTGGTGTGAATATATTTGTAGACTGTGATCTGACGGTACGGTAAAGGAGCACCTTCATAGGACATTCGGTACAGTATTCTTAACAGTTGGCTTGAATTGTGGTGAAATTTTGGTGGACATGCCCATAAATAGAATTTATTGATTGAACATAAAGTAGACAGACCTATGTATCGTTTTGATATTATGTTGTTGTTCTTAAAAAATCGCTTATCTCTTCAACTTCTGGACAAATTACTATGAAATTTCCGATTTCCGAATGCGGCTTATTCTTATGGCGAACTTGATGGTGGAGGAAGCTGTAACGGACAATGATCGTGGTTCCATGATCACATCTCAGTGATCTTAGGGTCAGACTACCGGTACTGTAGAATGGTTGATACTACTTCGTTTAGGCTTTCATGTTCATATATTTGAGCATTGCTCTCCTGTATTAGTTATATTCACCTCTTATTGGACACGTAATCGGACCTATGGATCGTTTTAATATTATGTTGTTGTTCCTGTTATTCGTCATCATTATGAATAAAAAATCGCTTTTTTCTTCGAATACTGGACCTATTGCTTTGAAGTTTTCAGTGTTTAAACTTGATTTTTTTGCCAGAAGGCTATGACTTTTATTTATTCCTAAAATTTCTATGAATCCTATGAGATTTAAAAAATTTATTCAAAATTTCGCTGTATCACTTTTTAATTATGGGAATACGGATTTTAATCCGCCAAACGTGTCGGCTGATACCAAAAATTCTCGCTACTCGAAAGTTTTTTGACGTTACCGGTATCGGTAATGCTAAAGGTAAGGTAATCTACTGCATTACTGTTTTGTTTGGTGTCAATATATTTGTAGACTGTGATATCTGCTGTTACCTGTCCACAAATTTGAGCATTTCTCTCTTGTATTAGGTATATCAATCTCTTATTTTTCAGATTCTAAGGGTTGGTATAATATATCCACTTACAAGTACAAGTTCTTCAGAATTAAGTTTAACTACGAAGAAGCTCAAAAAGATTGCAAGAAACGTGTTGCAACGCTGGCTACAACGGGAATAAGAAATAACGGAATTAGAGAGTGAGTTATTTATGATGGAGTGATAATGAAGAGGAAGGAGAGCGTGTGTGAGAGAGAGTGAGTGAGTGTGGTAAGAAGATAATTGGAGTGAGTGAATGTGTGAGAGTGAGTGAGTGTGGTAAGACAATAATGGGAGTGAGTGAATGTGTTAGAGTGAGTGAGTGTGTATGATAAGAAGATAATAGGAGTGAGTGAATGTGTGAGAGTGAGTGAGTGTGGTAAGACAATAATGGGAGTGAGTGAATGTGTTAGAGTGAGTGAGTGTGTATGATAAGAAGATAATAGGAGTGAGTGAATGTGTGAGAGTGAGTGAGTATGATAAGTAGATAATAGGAGTGAATGAATGTGTTAGAGTGAGTGAGTGTGTATGATAAGAAGATAATAGGAGTGAATGAATGTGTTAGAGTGAGTGAGTGTGTATGATAAGAAGATAATAGGAGTGAATGAATGTGTTAGAGTGAGTGAGTATGTATGATAAGAAGATAATAGGAGTGAATGAATGTGTTATAGTGAGTGAGTGTGTATGATAAGAAGATAATAGGAGTGAGTGATATGTGACAGTGAGTGCGTATGATATAAGAATATTAGGAGTGAGTAAATGTGTGAGAGTGAGTGAGTGTGGTAAGAAGATAATTGGAGTGGGTGAATGTGTGAGTGTGGTAAGACAATAATGGGAGTGAGTGAATGTGTTAGAGTGAGTGAGTGTGGTAAGACAATAATGGGAGTGAGTGAATGTGTTAGAGTGAGTGAGTGTGTATGATAAGAAGATAATAGGAGTGAGTGAATGTGTGAGAGTGAGTGAGTGTGGTAAGACAATAATGGGAGTGAGTGAATGTGTTAGAGTGAGTGAGTGTGTATGATAAGAAGATAATAGGAGTGAGTGAATGTGTGAGAGTGAGTGAGTATGATAAGTAGATAATAGGAGTGAATGAATGTGTTAGAGTGAGTGAGTGTGTATGATAAGAAGATAATAGGAGTGAATGAATGTGTTAGAGTGAGTGAGTGTGTATGATAAGAAGATAATAGGAGTGAATGAATGTGTTAGAGTGAGTGAGTGTGTATGATAAGAGGATAATAGGAGTGAATGAATGTGTTATAGTGAGTGAGTGTGTATGATAAGAAGATAATAGGAGTGAGTGATATGTGACAGTGAGTGCGTATGATATAAGAATATTAGGAGTTAGTAAATGTGTGAGAGTGAGTGAGTGTGGTAAGAAGATAATTGGAGTGGGTGAATGTGTGAGAGTGAGTGAGTGGGGTAAGACAATAATGGGAGTGAGTGATATGTGAGAGTGAGTGCGTATGATATAAGAATAATAAGAGTGAGTAAATGTGTGAGAGTGAGTGCGTATGATATAAGAATAATAGGAGTGAGTGAATGTGTGAGAGAAGTAAACGCAAGCGTGTACAGTCTCCCGTGTGGCTGTATGAGAAAGAGTGAGTGTGCTTTTAAAAAGAGTTATGAGAGAGTGATGTACGTCTAAGGAAAAGATAGACGTGTAAGTGCGAGAGAGTGAGTGTGAATAACAAGAGAGACATAGAAGGGTGGGTAAACGTGCGTTTGAGAGAATGAGATACGGAAGAGAAAGCGTGATTGCGTACAAAAAGGATATAAGAGAAGAGAATGAGTGTACATCTGAGAATATTGAGGGTATGTGTGAGAGAGATAAAGAAGAGTGGGTAAATGTGCGTTTGAGAGAATATGAGACATAAAGGAGAGAAACGCGTGTGGGTGCGCATAAAAAGGATATAAAAGAGAGAGTGAGTGTACATGTGAGAAAATTGACATGGTGTGTGAGAGAGATAAAGAAGAGTGGGTATATATGCGTTTAAGAGATCATGAGATATAAAATAGAGAGCGTTTTTGACTGTGTATAAAAAGAATATAAGAGGAGAGAGTATGTGTGGATGTGTGAGAGAGATAGGAGATTGTATTCATGTACTTTATTATTCTTCCAGTGCTATCATAAACAAACTACTCAAACCCATTACGGTGTTCCCGGTATACGGATTGTGGATTGGTTTGGATGATTTGGACAGGAATAAATGGATCTGGAATGACGGCGTACAAGGGACGACACAGAATATCGCATGGGCACCAGGCGAACCTAGTGATAGTTGGGAAAAGTGTGGGATGCTGAATGAACATTTGAAATGGCAACTCAACGATCATAGATGCGATGCTAAACTGTATTATCTCTGTGAAAAGGAATAAAATTGTTAAAAAAAACTTTTTATTAATTAAAGTGGGGAAAGTACCTTTTGTAGGATGGTTCACGTAACCTCTGGTCGGTTGCGGCTTCATCCACCATCAAGTCCATGCTCCCGAAAACAAATAACTAACTAATTCCATACCCGACATGGAATGGTAACTAACGAGAGGCCGTGGTTCGACATATGGTTGAGCCGACTTATCGGCTTTCCTCTCCTCCGGAATAAATATGTAAATCCTATCCTATTGGTAAAGTAACTAGTAAAGACTTGTTATATGGCATTTCATCCCACCACCCATTCCGACTACGGCTCTGTACAACAGACATAAAGTTGGTCGGAACAATCCTGAAAAAAAACAAAAATACTGTAGGCTCTATGGAATTCGGTTCACACTTTCAATTTTTTAATGACGTCATAAAAATTTACAATTGCGCACCGTGTGTCGGTTCCGCATTCGTTGTGATCTGATGGCCAGTCGAAGACAAGAAGATTATCATACCGGTACAAGGGATGGTTTGGATCAGGAATCACTAAATTTTCCTGACCACGGGACAGGAATGACTCAAATTGTGTTAAATAAATATTTTTGTCAATGCAATACAAGAAATTCACAAAAGTTAGGAAAGATATTCAATTTATTCCACAATATAAATTCTACATTTCTGAAGATTTGAATAATAAATTCTATATCGTAGAATATAGATCAATAGCATCATAGCAAAACAAATATACAAGATTTCAAGACAACTATCTTGAGGTTAGCAAAACTGCTGCCATGAATATCCGGATGCAAGCAGTACAAAAGTTAGTGTAACTTGTGAAATTGGAGCATTAGGCGAGGGATTCCAGTAATATTAGCAAAAAATGCACGTTCGACGTTTATTTTAGCACAAGAAACGTACACAGCAACAGTTTTTCCAAAAGCACGCGCCACGAGTGCATACTTCACAGAACACATTGCGTACCGATAGCGAATTTTAGCCTATTTAATCACATCTATTCATAAACTAGTTTTTGATTACAGCAATTAAACTCCAACTCCTAAGAAAGCAAAATGATGATTGACTTTTTTGATTCATACTTAAATTTTCTGAACACAGCCAAAAGCTAACGAATAGTATTCAAAATAGCAAAAAAGATGTATTGTTATATTAACGTTACGTGTCCATAAATTTGAGCATTTCTCTCTTGTATTAGGTATATCAATCTCTTATTTTTCAGATTCTAAGGGTTGGTATAATATATCCACTTACAAGTACAAGTTCTTCAGAATTAAGTTTAACTACGAAGAAGCTCAAAAAGATTGCAAGAAACGTGGTGCAACGCTGGCTACAACGGGAATAAGAAATAACGGAATTGGAAAGTGGGTTATTTATGATGGAGTGATAATGAAGAGGAATGAGAGCGTGTGTGAGAGAGAGTGAGTGAGTGTGGTAAGAAGATAATAGGAGTGAGTAAATGTGTGAGTGTGAGTGAGTGTGGTAAGACAATAATGGGAGTGAGTGATATGTGAGAGTGAGTGAGTGGGGTAAGAAGATATTTGGAGTGGGTGAATGTGTGAGAGTGAGTGAGTGTGGTAAGACAATAATAGGAGTGAGTAAATGTGTGAGAGTGAGTGAGTGTGGTAAGACAATAATGGGAGTGAGTGATATGTGAGAGTGAGTGAGTGGGGTAAGAAGATATTTGGAGTGGGTGAATGTGTGAGAGTGAGTGAGTGGGGTAAGACAATAATGGCAGTGAGTGATATGTGAGAGTGAGTGCGTATGATATGAGAATAATAGGAGTGGGTGAATGTGTTAGAGTGAGTGAGTGTGGTAAGAAGATAATTGGAGTGGGTGAATGTGTGAGAGTGAGTGAGTGTGGTAAGAAGATATTTGGAGTGAGTGAATGTGTGAGAGTGAGTGCGTATGATATAAGAATAATAGGAGTGAATAAATGTGTGAGAGTGAGTGAGTATGATATAACAATAATAGGAGTGGGTGAATGTGTTAGAGTGAGTGAGTATGATAAGATGATATTTGAAGAAGAGTGGGTGAATGTGTGAGAGTGAGTGTGTATGATATAAAGATAATAGGAGAGAGTGAATGTGTTAGAGTGAGTGAGTGTGTTAAGAAGATATTTGGATTGAGTGAATGTGTGAGAGTGAGTGAGTGTGTTAAGAAGATAATAGGAGTGGGTGAATGTGTGAGAGTGAGTGAGTGGGGTAAGACAATAATGGGAGTGCGTGATATGTGAGAGTGAGTGGGTATGATATAAAGATAATAGGAGTGGGTGAACGTGTGAGAGAGGCTACAACGGGGATAAGAAATAACGGAATTAGAAAGTGAGGTATTTATGATGGAGGGATAATGAAGAGGAAGGAGAGCGTGTGTGAGAGAGAGTCAGTGTGTATTATAAGAAGATAACAGGAGTGAGTGAATGTGTGAGAGTGTGGTAAGAAGATAATTGGAGTGAGTGAATGTGTGAGAGTGAGTGAGTGTGGTAAAAAGATATTTGGAGTGAGTGAATGTGTGAGAGTGAGTGAGTGTGGTAAAAAGATATTTGGAGTGAGTGAATGTGTGAGAGTGAGTGAGTGTGGTAAAAAGATATTTGGAGTGGGTGAATGTGTGAGAGTGAGTGAGTGTGGTAAGAAGATAATTGGAGTGAATGAATGTGTGAGAGTGAGTGAGTGGGGTAAGACAATAATGGGAGTGAGTGATATGTGAGAGTGAGTGTGTATGATATAAAGATAATTGGAGTGGGTGAATGTGTGAGGGTGAGTGGGTATGATATAAAGATAATAGGAGTGGGTGAACGTGTGAGAGAAGTAAACGCAAGCGTGAGTGTACAGTCTTCCTTGTGGCTGTATGAGAAAGAGTGAGTGTTTTTTTAAAAGAGTAATGAATGATGTACGTCTAAGGAAAATATAGATGTGTGAGTGCGAGAGAGTGAGTGTGAATAACAAGAGAGATTTAGAAGGGTGGGTAAACGTGTGTTTGAGAGAATGAGATACGTAAGAGAAAGCGAGCGTGATTGCGTACAAAAAGGATATAAGAGAAGAGAATGAGTGTACATCTGAGAATATTGAGGGTATGTGTGAAAGAGATAAAGAAGAGTGGGTATATATGCGTTTAAGAGATTATGAGATATAAAAGAGAGAGCGTTTTTGACTGTGTATAAAAAGAATATAAGAGGAGAGAGTATGTGTGGATGTGTGAGAGAGATAAGAGATTATATTCATGTACTTTATTATTCTTCCAGTGCTATCATAAACAAACTACTCAAACCCATTACGGTGTTCCCGGTATACGGATTGTGGATTGGTTTGGATGATTTGGACAGGAATAAATGGATCTGGAATGACGGCGTACAAGGGACGACACAGAATATCGCATGGGCACCAGGCGAACCTAGTGATAGTTGGGAAAAGTGTGGGATGCTGAATGAACATTTGAAATGGCAACTCAACGATCATAAATGCGATGCTAAATTGTATTACCTCTGTGAGAAGGAATAAATTTGTTAAAAAAAACTTTTTAATAGTTAAAGTGGGGAAAGTACCTTTTGTAGGATGGTTCACGTAACCTCTGGTCGGTTGCGGCTTCATCCACCATCAAGTCCCGAAAACAAATACTTAGCTAATTCCCTACCCGACATGGAATGGTAACAAACGAGAGGCCGTGGTTCGACATATGGTTAAGCCGACTTATCGGTTTTCCTCTTCTCCGGAATAAATATGTAAATCCTATCCTAGTGGTAAAGTAACTAGTAAAGACTTGTTATATGGCATTCCATCACACCACCCATTCCACTACGGCTCTGTACAACAGACATAAAGTTGGTCGGAACAATCCTGAAAAAAAACAAAAATACTGTAGGCTCTGTGGAATTCGTTTTACACTTCCAATTTTTTTAATGACGCCATAAAAATTTACAATTGCGCACCGTGTGGCGGTTCCACATTCGTTGGTATCTGATGGCCAGTCGAAGACAAGAAGATTATCGTACCGGTACAAGGGATGGTTTGGATCAGGGATCACTAAATTTTCCTAATCACGGGACAGCTATGACTCAAATTGTGTTAAATAAATATTTTTGTCAATGCAATACAAGAAATTCACAAAAGTTAGGAAAGATATTCAATTTATTCCACAATATAAATTCTACATTTCTGAAGATTTGAATAATAAATTCTATATCGCAGAATAAAGATCCATAACATCATAGCAAAACAAATATACAAGATTTCTAGACAACTATCCGAGGTTCGCTGTTAGCAAAACTGCTGCCATGAATATCCGCATGTAAGCAGTACAAAAGTTAGTGTGACTTGTAAAAATTGAGTCACAAGGCGAGGGATTGCAGTACTATTAGCGCAAAATGCACGTTCAACGTTCATTTTAGCACAAGAAACGTACACAGCAACAGTTTTGCCAAAAGCACACGCCACGAGTACATACAGAAAACGTTGCGTACTGGTAGATAATTTTAACCTATTTAATTGGGCGTTTTAGCAGGGTTATTGGTGATTTAAGATGGTTTTTCACTGTTTTTGGGGGTTCTAGCAGGGTTATTGATGTTTTTAGACGGTTTTTCACTAATTTTCAGCGTTTTAGCAGGGTTATTGGTGTTTTTAGACAGTTTTTCACTGTTTTTAAGCGTTTTAGCAGGGTTATTGGTGTTTTTAGACGGTTTTTCAATGATGTTAAGCGTTTTAGCAGGGTTATTATTGATTTTAGACGGTTTTTCACTGTTTTTGGGCGTTTTAGCTGGGTTATTGGTGTTTTTAGACGGTTTTTCACTGATTTTAAATTAAGCGTTTTAGCAGGGTTATTGGTGATTTAAACGGTTTTTCACTGTTTTCAATTAAGCGTTTTAGCAGGGTTATTGGTGATTTTATACGGTTTTTCATTATTTTTGGGCGTTTTAGCAGGGTTATTGATGTTTTTAGACGGTTTTTCATTAATTTTAAGCGTTTTAGCAGGGTTATTTGTGTTTTTAGACAGTTTTTCACTGTTTTTAAGCGTTTTAGCAGGGTTATTGGTGTTTTTAGACGGTTTTTCAATGATGTTAAGCGTTTTAGCAGGGTTATTAATGATTTTAGACGGTTTTTCACTGTTTTTGGGCGTTTTAGTTGGGTTATTGGTGTTTTTAGACGGTTTTCCACTGATTTCAAATTAAGCGTTTTAGCAGGGTTAATCACATCTATTTATGGACTAGTTTTTGATTACAGCAATTAAACTCCTACTCCTAGGAAGGCAAAATGATGATTGACTTTTTTGATCCATACTTAAATTTTCTAAACACAATGAATAACTAACAAATAGCATTCAAATTAGCGAAAACGAGGTATTGTTTACAACCACGACTAAAAATATGTCTCAATGACAAAAGTGACTGAGCTGATGCGAAAAGCCCTATTGTTATGTTTCTTTTTGTTCATCTTGCTGATTGGCCAATGTTACGAAATAAACAAGGAATTCGATGCTCGGGGAAACATCCCATTGAAAAAAAATTCACCATTTTATCGTGTTATTGCGGGCCAGATGAAAAGCCGACGGGTCTGGCCCGCGGGACCCTGGTTTGGCCCCATTCATTTATGGCGTGCCGGCTAAGTAGTCTAAAGTAGCTGCCCCCATCACTCTGATCACGAAACTCGAAATTTGTAATATAACCGATTTTACTGGTTGGAAAAATAAACTTGACTTGGCGCTCCAGAAGTATGTATGACACTAATATGGAGGTAACTAATTTTGTTTGCCTACTTTACATCAAGTTGTGTGAAGGAACTGAAACCTATGGGCAAACAGTCCCCAAACTCGTAATAGAACGTAAATAAGAAAAATCGAAATGAAATTATGGCCTAACCCAAACCTGGTACACATACTACGTGAATACCAAAAAAAAAAAACTCGACTTGGTCTGTAGAAATAAAATGAAAAAACAGTTGTCCTACACTACAATTGTGTGCTATTTTAGTCCAATTCTGCATTCATGGAGAAAGACAAGTGGGTATATATTTATAATTCATATATTATACAATCTACAGAAGGGTAATTACAGCGCAGCAAGTTTCATGGCTCAGTATTTTAGACAGAGTTAGAAATAAAACAAGAGAGCCATGCTCAAATATATGGACACGTAGCGTCGCCTTGTGGCAAATTCGGATTACATCATAGCACACAGAAAAACTAATCCCATGCAGCTCACCGGTATATTTGGAATAAAAAAAAGTAACAGCATTCTAACGAAAAATTTGATTTTCGAGCACTGAACATTTCAAAGTAATTGGTCCTGTAATCACAGAACAACGCGTTTTTTTCTGTGACAAAAAACAAAATGAAAAACAACAAAAATATAATATTAAAAACGATCCATAAGTCCTATTACGTGTCCAATACCATAAGATGGATGAAAAAATCATCTAGAATTAACATACCAGGTTTACTAGTTACCTAATGAAGTGCGCGAAGTATCCAGAGGGGTGTATATCAGGGTAAGGCACGATTTTTGAAGGACAGGCAAAGATTTTGCCCATCTAGACTGGCGGGCCATGTAAGTGTGTCGTGAAAAATTTCATTTTATGGACAATATTTACAGTGTTACAAAAGGAAAAACAATAAGCCTCGTGGCAAAACTAAATTTATTCGCAATCTCAACAAATTCAAATTTTATTAAGAAAATGTGTAACCGAGAGGGCTAAGGCAAAATATGGACGCAAAAGCCACCAAGAGCACCAAGTTCGCTGAAAAGATAGGGGACCAATTGTGGCAGAATATAGTGTTCTCATATGGAATAAAAAGTGTTTCAAAGTTTAAAAATATCAGCAATATTTGTGCGAATAACAAACACTTCATAAAGTAAATCAAAAGTAATAGTAGTGCAATACATCTTTGAGTGCTGAAAGCTTGATATCAATTGGTATATTGATTGTGGAGAAAAAATGTGGGCAAATGGCCCACCAATGAGGCCATAGCACAGTTGAAGGTAGCCAACATTCCAGGGGCAAAACTGATTTTACTTCCACTATAAAACTCCCCGTTCTTCATAGTTCCATTGCCCAATTAATAAGATTATTTTACAGTGTGTTTTCACTTTGTTGAGCATGAATTGTTTGAACATAATTGGATTTGGAATCTACTGATCAAAATACCACCAATGGAATGATAAATTGTAAAACAGTGCCAAAATCCTCCGTAGGGGCGCTACGAGGTATGGAAGGTTGGGAACCACTGCTCAACAACAATAAGATTGACAGCAAAAATTAAAAAGTCTGGAATTGAAATGTTGAATTGGGTTCATCTTAACCGTGTTTTTCCAAAACTAAGATCAAGCTTAAATTTCAAAAATGATTTTAATAGAAGCCCTTCTTTTAAAATAAGACTCAGTAGATAGCGGATTTTTTTTGGACCTAGTCGATAGCAAGAAATGCGGTATTCTCCACTTTGTAATTTTGTTTTGATAAATGAAATTGAAAGAAATCATTCCAAATAAGCCCTAGCGGTATTTTTTTTTTAAATAAATTGAAATAAGACATGGTCTTATTTTCGGGGAAACGTGGTATATAACTCCCTTTTTTGTGATAACGCAAATCTTTTTGACCTAGTTGATTGCAAGAAGTTTGTGATCATCCACTTCGTAATTTTGTTTTGACAAATGAAAATGGAAGGAATCACCCCATAAATAAGCTCTAGTGGTATTATTTAAAAAAAATTGAAATAAGACAATGTCTTATTTTCGGGGAAACGTGGTATATAAACTTCCTCCTTTAAGATAGCGCAATTTTTTTTTGACCTAGTCGATAGCAAGAAACTGGTTATTCTCAACTTTGTGTTTTTGTTTTGAGAATGAAAATAAAATATATAACCCTTTATAAATAAGCTCTAGTGATATTTTTTGAGAAAAAATTGAAAAAGGACACTGTCTTATTTTCGGGGAAACATGGTATTTGACTCTATCAGTTCTCTACTATGCAGTTCAAACAGGTCTTATATCCTCAGTGGTCAGGTCAGGGAATCCCAAATTCTTGGCGATGTCCAAAATCTTTTGTCCATTTGCTTTGCAGGTTTCAGTAGCCGGATCGCAATCATAAAGTTGGCATCGTATCCAGACCTTTAAATTAGAATTAATTTCAGTTAATATATGTGGACCCGGTCTGAGTTTCGCACAGAGGTTTCAGCCTTTTTAGTTATTTCCCTAAACACTCCTCTAGAAACACTTTCCACCTCTAAAATTAAAATTAGTGACACACCTTAATCTAGAAGTGGCCGGGCACTTCAATGATTTTAACTCGAATATAATTGTATTTGAATATTTGGTAAGTGGCATATATAACAGTGCAGATGGTCAGTCAAACACATAGAAGTTACAAATAGTTTTACTCCCCTAAACTGGGAAACACCATCCTCCCCCTAAAATGAAAATCTGGGGAGCATACTGGGTGCAACATTCCAAATAATTTGTGAACCTTTGTGCAATAGTTTTATTGTTTAAATAATTTAAACCAGCCGGTGTACAACCTTTAACACAGGAGGGCAAGATACAAATAATCGACGAACCTTTATTTAACATTTATTTAGCACAAAAATTTGGGTTACCAATCTTAACATGCGTCGTTCGCTTCGCACTAGCTAGCTGTCGGGGCATTGTAACATCATGGGCATAGTTAATAGCTCAGATTGAGGCTTTGCAACGCAACGGGAAAGAATTTACTCGTACGCATACCATATTAAACTAAACTAAAAACTCATTTCGCCGGCCGCTTACTATTCAAAATTGGCACTCTTCCGCGGGCCGCCCGATTTTTTTTTTGTGGGCCGCATTTGACCCACCATGTTGGACGCCTCTGGTTTAAGGGGTGAGTGGAAATACCCTGTGGAAATAACCCTACCACACAATGAAACTATGAAGAACTGGAGGTTTTCTTGTAAAGAGAGAAATTAAATCAACTCTGCGTTTTTCATTGTGGCTCCTCCCTGACCGCTTTGTGGTCCTCTTGAGATATTAATTAAGAATAATAGTTAAGGGAAAATATTCTCATATGTAATCTAATACACCCTGTGAAAAGTCGAAATGTATATATCTTTAGAGGATGCATGATCTAAAACGATAATGAAATTGCTCAGTGATTTCCCTACACCCTCTCCTAAACCACGACATTCCTAGGACGGGTTGGCGCAAATTTTCTCTTTATGAAACAAATTTTACACCCATGTGCATTGACTTTTGATTCGAGCAATCAGTAACTGACTTGCGGAGAGATGTTAGTCGTATCTGCTGATGCAGGAAGCCCAAACAAGATTCAGGACTCCGAAAAACAGGACTCCGGCAGTGTTTTCAGTAAACAGGATCGGATCAGGAGTGAGAATATTCTCTGTTGCCCGGAGTCAATCACGAGTACATAAATATTAAAACACAATCGTGCCTCGTTAGGCTGATACCATTTGTGAATCCAAGACAAAGAAATGCACGGCACCGGTATCGTATAACCAAGACTGTTCACTGTTATGTTGAACACTATAACCTGATAACTGTATAACGATCAGAGGAAACATGCTTTTGACGAAGAATAATGTTAAATAATTGAATGTAATTGTGGCATTAGTTGTTCTATACAGACTTTGCAATGTTTAAATGTGATTGAAGTGAACACTGAATTCATGGGGTGGCCAGCCTCAAGCAAACCATTATTCCCAAGCTTTGGTAAAAATTGTTTTAGCATATGGTAATCAAATATGCTCTAAATTGAGTCATGTTCAAAAGACAGCGCCTAGATATTCAGTTTGAATTAGAAAATGTGTAAAGTTTTGGTTGGTTGCCCCTTTTTCCTAGTTTTCGGTAATTGGATAAATGCATTTTTCAATCATACTGTGGAGCTTAAAATTACTCAAATTTTCAAATAAAACTTAATTATTCCGGAAATAAGGACTATAACTAATTTTTTATATGATGCCTGATTATATTCAGATAACGCATGAATGCCACATAGTTATAGATGCGGCGCTACTTTGTTTTCATAGTGTTTTGATGTGCTGGCGCCTGGCAGTCAACCTGATTATACTGAGGTGCTATTTGATCTTACAATATAATTTTGATGTTTTATTGAACATAGTAATGAGTGTGTGCTAGCATACGTAATACGGCAAACTTTGCAATGTTCAGATCAGTTGTAGTGAACACTATAATACATGGTCACTCCCCATGTGGTTTTAGTTTCAGCAATGTAAATTTCAGCAATTCAAAATAAACTTAACAATGTTTAAACGTGAGTTTGGGAAATATAATAATGAATATTTTTAAATGTTTCAGATGTTTGTAGTGTGTGTAATGAACATAAAATACATCAACACAGCATGTTTTTGATGTTTCTGCTGTAGTGAGCACTAAAATATGTCAAAATTAGATTTGTTAACAGGAGCTAAATAGGAGTCATAGTTTTTCTTGTTCGGAGTCGGACTCATATTCATAAATCATATTCAAAATAAATTCCAACATTTTTTAATCGACCACCTCCGATGCGTAATTTAAATATGCAACATTGGCCCGACTCAGGATTAAATTTACATATTTATCCTGGAGAAGAGAAAAGCCTATGGGTTCATGTCGAGTATGGGATTAGTTAGCTAGTTATTTATTTTCGGAAGCATGGACTTGATGGTGAAACACCAGGTTTGTCCATGGGATGAAACAGCTCACATTTGTATTTCCCATGGGACATGTGGGACACGAAATATTGTACGATTTTGGGGAAAATGATGGTAAAACATTTGGTTATGGATTTCGTGTCCATATATTTGAGCAAAACTCTCTTGCTAGTTATAAAGACCAAAATATATTCAGCATTAACAATGTACTTTGTGAAGGGGCTGATAGACACGTGTATAATAGTTATGAATTAAAATTACCCAAGTCAATAAATTTTCTTGTGTTGCATGTCTCTTAGTACATGTAGTCCTCTTTAGCAGACGCTAAACCTAAATTTACCAATTTTTATTGAATCGTATTCCAGTGGGAATCCCATGGAATGGTACAGGCATAAATTGCCATGGGATGTTGTGGGACAGAAAAATATGTACCATGGAAGACAAGCCTGTGAAACACCACACTATCAACATATCTCTACAGACGCACAAGCAATGGTGGTGATAATACAACTACGAGAGCCGCCATTTTTCTTTACACTAGCGAGATTTTGAATTTATCTCACCGGGTTGAAGCATGCATGACATTCCCCGGTTTGAATTCCCGGCAGTTTTTGGTCCACATTCACAATACACTGGCAAATTGACCGGGTCGAGAGAATCTTCTATGACTTAGTTCTGAGCAAAAGTATAAATGGCCATCCGAAAAACAATTTCTGCTAGTCTGATAACTTCGTCTGAGCCAAATTCACCTATCGATTGACCGAAAATAATAAACAATTTTTATAAGTGTGGTTCTGTATTACGCCGATTGCAATAGACAAGCTTCAGTTCATAAACACTTTTCTCATATAGACGTTCTGCGTCTTCGCTAAAATAATACTCATAACGAAAAGATACCGTGATATTTTTTTATACACAATAGCGCAATAAAAGGATCGGTATGAGGTGATGAAACATTGCTTGCACCCACCCGTAATTTTCATCAGACAGTGCGGTCTTCTTTCAAGGTAAATTGAAATCCCAAACAATTAAAAAATTATTCTCGATTAGGGTATGAATCCTGTAAACAAGGCATCGTTGTACATCGCATCAAAGAATTGATGGAACTTTTTTGAATACATGTTATTCTGGTATCAATATCACACTACAATCACAGTAAATTTAACAATTTATTTTGAACGGAAGGTCGAGTTACGACCCCCATCTTCGATCTTTGAAAGCTGAGCCATGTTTTTAGGTTTGTATGTAATTCCTTTCATAACGCATAAACAACCATCCTCAGGAAACACAGTGTCGGGTAAACACTGGTAATATCGCTGCTTACCATTGTAGAAATCAGAAGTAATGGGAAATAGTAAGATTTAGTTAAGTAACACATCCGGAAGAAAATACAGTGTAGTCCTAACAAAATTTGTTGAGTTTTGTCGAATGTAATTAGCTCTTTTAGAATTGACCTCTATGGTGGCCCATCGTTGTCACGCGTAAAATTGAAAAAAAAAATAAAAAAAAAAATAAAAAAACACCGAAACTAGAAGCAAAATAAAAAAATAGGGGGGAAAAACATGAAAAAAAAATTAAAAACAAAAATGAAAAAAAAAAATGGAAAAAAAAAGGTAAAAAAAAAAACTCGAATAAAAAATGGAAAAAAAAAGGTAAAAAAAAAAACTCGAATAAAAAGAAAATAAAAAGGTTGCCACGAGGCGGACCATCGTTGTCTCGCGTTTTTAATTTGAGAAAATTTGCTGCTGCTTGGGACCAACGTTGTCAGGAATAATCATCCGCGCACAAATGTGTTCCCTGGGTTTCTAACTCACTATTGATTTTCTTGAGCAATATCCAATAAATTAAATATGAAAATGTTTTATAAATTTTCCATGCTACAAGCTCAACCAGAAGTAATATATTTATAATAATGTTAAAAGAATATAGAATTGAATACGAAATTCGGAAAATTTGTTTTTACGTGTAGAAGGTAATTGAATTAGAGAATGCTGCTTAACTGCTCAGTTGTCCGGACACTCGTGCGATGCCTCTACCGTCTGACCAAAGGGGTTATAGTCGCTTTGCGTCTGACCGTAACGGTACCCATGCAATCACTCATGAAACGAATGGGAGATACAGATAGTCTTGTAGAATATAGTGAATCAAGGGATGGATCATTAGTCTGGACCGGTATGTTATGGCTGTACGGTATGGGGCAGGCGCAGAGAGTGTTTCAGTAGTCTATATTCTACCAGACTATCCGTATCTCCCATTCGTTTCATTGATACGGTCGGGCGCAAAGAGACTATAACACCTTTGGTCAGATGGTACCGGCATCACACGTGTGTCCGGACAACCTAGCAGTTAAGCAGCATAATCCAATTCAATTACCTTCTACACGTAAAAACAAATTTTCCGAATTTTCGTATCCAATTCTATATTCTCTTATCATTATTATAATTATATTACTTGTAGTTGCACTTGTAGCATGGAGAATTTATAAAAGATTTTCATATTGAATATTGCTCAAGGAAATTCGAAGTGAGTTAGAACCCCATGGAACACCGTTTGTGCGCGTAGGATTATTCCTGACAACGTTGGTCCCAAGCAGCAGCAAATTTTCTCAAATTAAAAACGGGTGACAACGATGGGACACGAGGCGGACCATCGTTGTCAACCTTTTTATTTTCTTTTAATTCAAATTTTTTTTTTTTTACTTTTTTTTTTTGCTTTTTTTTCATTTCGTTTTTATTTCTTTTTCATTTTTGTTTTATTTTTTTTATGTTTTTTCACCACTATTTTTTTTATTTCACTTTTATTTTCAGTTTTTTATTTTATTTTTAAATTTTTTTTCCAATTTTACGCGTGACAACGATGGGCCACCATAGACCTTCATTTCAGAAAAATTTTAAAAATATTCCTAACAATTTATGTGTTGAGTCGCTTTATAAGATTAGCAATTTATTTGCGTTACGTAGTTTCTACGTTGAGAATAATATATCACTTCGAAATGAAATCGTAACTTTCGGAAACGCGAATCCAAAGATATGTCGAATATATGCGATTAGTGTGAGTTGTTTAAATAAAACTAGCCATCCCCCCAGTTGGCATCGAGATTCGCTATTCGGGAGCAATATGCCAGTATATGACTATATATTCCTTCAACCTTAAAAACAAAGTATACTAATTTAATCCGTAATAATGTATTTTTATTGAAACGCAATATTTTGTATAATTTTTACTATGCCAGTTCTCACTAAAAACGAGTATTATGATGTCGGGTTTTCTGGAACCATGATGATTTATGCCTGTAGCTAAAATTTAGCAATTCACCCAATTAAAAACGCACTTGTTATGTAACATTTGTCAGTTTGTAAGCGCCAGTTCCCCAAAACAATCTCGAAGACAGCTTTGAAAACTTGCAATGATAAAGTATAGGAAGAATCTTTCCGAGGCCTATGGCCGACAATACGTCCATTTCAGAAAGGCCTCACAATTAGCATAGCTTTGTCGTCTAAATCCGGCCCTGATTTAAACCTACCTAGGTTGCGGTCGATCTATGTGTGTACTCCATTGTTGTATTTGAACTATTTACGCCGACTTTATGCGATGTGCCTGATCCAACTGTTTTTGGATTGTAGTATGCCCGTGAGCTATGTTTCATGATTTTATTTGTATTTTTTGCTTAAGGCGTCTCCCTGATATCTCGGATAAACATACTTGTTAAAATCCAGCTACTTTGGTGTAGGTACTAAATTGGCGATAAAGCTCCGTGAAAAGAGTGGAACTCGAAGAAGTAAAATTGTCTTTAAAAACTTGATTTAAAACAAGATGTTTTGTTTTGAATCGATGAATAAAAAACTAAACCCTACATCAGACAGGCAGATGGGCTTGTCAGTTTAATACAGCCAGGGCTCTAGTATAGCATTGCACTTTTCTAATAAAGCGTTCTACGTCTTCGCTAAAAACAATATCCGTAACAAAAAGACGCCGTGTTTTTTTGTAAACACAATAGCGCTCTACAAACAATCGGTACGATGTATTGAAACATTGTATATACCAGTAATTTTCATCAGATAGTGCGGTCTTGTTCCGGGATAAATTTGAAGACCAACGACTACAAAATTATGCTCGATTAGGATATCAATGGTGTAAACGGAGCATCGTTGTCCTGCGCTCTTCTGGAACACAACCATTACTCGGTATTCTGGTATCGATATCACACTAAAATCACAGTAAATTCACTAATTAATTCTGACTAGACGATCGAGTTACAACCTCCTTTTCAAAATAGGTCATTCAATCGCTGGCAGCTACAGAGCCGCGTATTTAGGGTCGCACGTAAATCCTTTCATAACTCATAATGTATTGCCGGTAAAAATATAGTGTGGAATAGTGAGCGTCACATCGGTGCTTACAATTATGATAATCAGAAGTAGTTGGAAATATTTAGGATGTAGTAAAGTAAGTCACCAGGAAAAAAATACAGTTTACAAGTCTTTTCCAAAATTCAAAATCTTGCGGTCTATCATATTATACATGGTGTCCGAAAATTCCCTTTTTAATTTCATTATGAGGTCTTTTCTTAATATATCTGAACCTCGTTTGTTTAATCAGTGTTTATCCAAGCTTTTCACTTCGTTTAATAAACTTGTAGCGGTCGAACAAGTACGTATGGTATCGATAAATACCTTTTCAAACTTGAAATATTTTAATTAATACTTCGTGGACACCCCGTAAATCTATGAATTTTCAAGGTGAGTTTTGTCGAACGTGTCTCACTTTTACAATTGACTTCAATTTCAGAAAAATCTCAAATATAATCTAATTATTTTTGCGGAGTCGCTTTTAAGAGTAGCTAGTTATTTGCAATATATAGTTTCCACGTTGAAAATAGAATAGAACTTTGAGGCCATAACTTTGAGAACGCGAGAAGCTATTGCTTTGCTGAGCGTTGGCGATGATTTTGCGTTGATTGTCTCTCTATTTGCATCGAGACTCGATATTGAAAAGGAATTTGGGCGCATTAATTAAGATGAAACGTTTAGGTACTATCGAAGTATGTGAACCAAGATAGTAGACACCAGAACGTAGTACGTGTACCAGGTTAGGGTTAGGCCATGATTTTATTCCAATTTTCCTCATTTTAGTTCTATAATGAGTTTGAAAAATGGTCTTAGTTCAGTTAACAGTTAATTTTGGCATCTTAGTTTTCATCCAAAGCCTTGATAAACCATTCAAACATACAATAGCAAATGCGAAGCGTTTTCCCTAAATATTCTACCGTTATAACTGTTCTATCGTTTTACTGTTAAAATTATAGGTGAGGAATAATACTTTTGGAAGATATTTTTTTAATTTTTGCTCCCAAAAAGGAACTATACAACCAGGCATCAATTTATGAAGTTTCGACATAAATAATCAAAAAATGCATACAGTATGTTGCAAGTAAGCTTTTATAAGAAAATATTTAGGTTTAGCGTTTTGAGTTATAGCATAGAACAAGGCACAATTAATCAGAGCTTTATAGGGGGGAGGGAAGTTATAAAAGGAAGAAAAAAAGTTAATGAATAGAGCCCGTTGGGAATATGTATAGCACTGCCTATATCTCAATTTGATTCTAAGGAATGAACCCTATATATTTATTTCTTATTTTCAAATACGGCTAATGATGTTTTAGGTTTTGGTTTGATTGTTTCATTCAACGTATTTTCATTCAATAGTTTGGTTTAATTTATCTTGGCATGAACTGACCAAACTGTAGAATTGAAAATGGAAATGGAGGAAAACAAAGAACCTGAAGCCAAAGATAGTGAAGGTTGGTTTGTTCAAAATTTACACATTTACCCCCGGGAAACGAAAGTTAATAAGACGACTTAATCGTGTGGCCAACAACAGCCTCTCGTCCGGTTACCAGCCCATGATGGGCATGGGATTAGTAGTCAAATATTTAATTTCAAATGCATGGACTTGATGGAGGAGAAATGGGTAACCTGGTAACCGACCAGCGTTTACGTGAACCAACCACTGCGGCTAAGAGTCCAGCAATCTTCTCGTACATAATTATACCCAACGGAATTCAAACCCCCGCAGGGGAATCATGGATGCGGTGGCAAACATATTCCTAACGATTAGCACAATGCACTACACCACCGAGCCTCTGATGTCCTGTATTTTAACCGATGTCCTGTATTTTAATTTATGTTGATTGTCGTGTTTTCTTTTAAACCAGCAACCTATTGATCAGTATTGCTTCCAGCTACTTGGTTAGTGAGGTTAAGGAGTAGCCAGCATCTGAAAATATTTTAAATCTCTCAGATTTTACCTGATTCGCCTTTTTGGCAATAACTTATTTTATATCATAAATACTTTAAAACATTTTGATTTTCTATATTTATTCTCATACTACAGAATCGATCAATCTATCCGAAGCTATTTTAATGTTTCGGAACAAGAAAATTTCAAACCATGGTGACGTATATGAAGGACAAATATCAAGTGCAACTTATGGAACTCGTCCGATTGCAATAAAATTTGTTCAATACAACAAACAAAGTGTGGAAGAGGCAAAAATTCTTTACCTTCTGAACCCTCACACTCATGTAGTCTCTGTGATTCATTCAGACGAATACCAACAAGGTCCAATGAAATATATGTACATTGCAATGGACAAATGTAACCAAGATAACTTGAGAGGTTTTGTGGAAAATCGAAAGAAAGCCGAAATCCAATTTGATCCTGAACTTGCACTTGATTTTGCAAAACAGTTATTTGCTGGAATTTTATACATTCATGATAAACTTGTGGTGCACAAAGATCTTAAGCCTGATAATGTGTTTTTATCCTTGGATCAAAAAGTTGTCAAAATAGGTGATTTTGGCATAAGTGAAGTCATCGAGTCCAAGACACAAACAGTTTACACCAGAAAAGGTCTCGGTACTGACGGTTACAGACCCCCTGAATCATTTGTGCCTGGATTTCCAACTTCTCAAAAAACTGACATATATTCACTAGCTGTCATTGTTTACTATGTATGGAGTAACGGTAAACATCCCTTTGGTGACGAAAAGGATCTATGGAATCATTTCATGAAAAACCATAAAAACCTGAACCTGGATGGACTTTTAGTTCCAGATGCAGAAGTTGCAAAAGATTTACTGGAATGGATGCTGCAGTTTTTTCCTCGTAAACGTCCAATAATAAACGAGGTTCTCTCTCATAAATACATGGCTCCATCGAATGTAAAAGGTAAGCAAAATTGATTGAAATGTAAATACATGGGTATTTTGATAGTTGGTCAACTAGATGTGCTGGGTATCCGGCCATTGACATATACATTGTAATTTAACTGCTATTTCTAATCTGCGCGTCGTGAAGTTTGCTATATTTTTTCCATTTCATTTTTCCCTCAATAACTTATAGATGTGGTTCCCAACCTTTCAGTTATATTATTTTTTTTTATGTTTGGAAACGTTTTCTTATAGTAAGGGGTTTTTGAGATATTGCCCTATTGCTAACTGAAATTAAACACTCATCAAAGAAAACTTTCTGTTCAGGTTTACTATTCCGAGATCTACAGGAAGAATTTGCACCTGGCAGGTCTCAAACAAGCATCCATGACGAACTTTTGCTTCCACATTTTAAAAATGGAACTTTCAAATCAGATTTGCTAACGAAAAAGAAAACTAAAAGGTTTGTGTATTTATTTTGCTGTATTATTTGATTATTACTCATTTGCAGTCTTCCTTCATAAATGTTTCCAACTTGCTTTTGCAAAAATGCTGAGTTATGATTTTTATCACGGGGGAGAGGTAAGTCGATAAACGGCTTAATCATATGGCATACCACTGCCTCTCGTTCAGTTAGCAGTCCATGTCGGGTATGGGATTAGTTAACCATTTATTTGTTTCAGATGCATGGGCTTTATAGTGGAGGAAGCCATGAACGACCGGTGGTTGCATGATACATGACCCCTATACAGCATTGAGAAGTCAGCAATTTGTTCGTTCTGCTCGAATGTTCCTATTTACACATTCCAATAAACTTGGTTTCTAGCTTGCGAATTATCAAACAAGGGTATATATAGGTCGTAGGAAATCGACCCATATTTTGTTTTCGCGGTAGCAAATAGAACCCTTGTCTATTGAGCCAGTCATGTTTTGTAATTGTTTTACAAATTGTGCCTGTCTCACAAATATTTTTCGTGAACAATATATTTTAGATTTACCAAGAATAGTTCCCACTGCAGAAGTATTTTTTCGAATGAGGCAATACCAAATCTAAAATAAACATAATTTCAAAATAAGAATCCTGGTCACACCTATCCTTGATGAAGCATGTTGTTATGAATATATATTCTCATTGGTGTATCTAACATGGCTGTTAGCATGCAGGGATGGACCATAGCAATAGGTAATAAAACTTATTCGTAACAATCAAATAACTTTTTCTACAAAAACTAATCAATCTAATTTCAGTCATTCTTCACAAGTTGCAACTTCATTATCAAAGCTTGTTAATAATTTCCACTTTGCAAAATATCTCGAAGCCAAAGAAAAGAATAGAAAGGCAGCTTTGACCTCAAAGAGTAAGAAAGTTGACTTCAACATTCCTTGTATTGAAGCATAATAACTTCTTGTTGCGTTCGAATTTGACTCAAAAAGCTTTATCGGTTATCTGAATTTCATTATATTAGTTGAAAAAATTTGAATTCAGTAAAGTTTAATTCATGAATTTGCGTATTACCGTAAATGTTCGTGCACCATCAAAAACAAATCTGTGGAGAAATTTATTCTGTTATTTCGTCTACCGACAGTTAATTATTTGGGTTTGATCTCATCCTCATAATTAAGTATTGGTTTCAAAGTGCCTGCACACACACCGCAATTATTTGATTTGCTCATTCGATTTGTTTAAATACCTAATACGGATACTACATTTTTAACATAAAACAATGAGTGCATGGCTTTAATTTTCAAAATATAGTGGCATTGCAAACTATAGGTATTAGTGCTTGGCATTCGTATTTCTTCAATTTTTTCTGAATATTATGACATATTGTGCCACACTAAAAGTGTTTTGAACTTTATACCGTGACCATGCTTAAAACTGTCATTTGACCCACAAGGTTTATTATAAATTGTTTTTTAATTCAAATTAATTTTTTAAATGTGACATTTCCAGATCGCATACAACTCACAGATGACATCTTGTGGTATAAAGACAATGTGGTTTATGAGAGTTTGAATTTCACAGTTTACGAAGGTCAACGGAAACTTCCAAATTTAGTTACAGAACCTTTAGCAATATCGGTGTATTATTCGTGGACTGAAGTTCACAACAAACTAGAAGACTTTCTACACGAACTAAAAGCTCTTCAGCAACTTCCACCTCATCCAAACGTACTTTCTGTTATTGCTAGTGAACGTTTGAATGAAACAAGTCAATTTTTAGTTGCTACTGAAAGATGCCAGTTCCAAACTCTTGATGATTATTATGAAGAGAGAAAGAAAAACAAAATTCCTTTTGATCCTAGACTTGCTCTCATACATGCAAAACAGTTAGTTAGTGGTCTACAACATTTGCATAAACATAATATTTCTTATGGAATATTTGAAACCGATATTGCGTTTTCACTTGACATGCAAAATGTGAAAATTTGTTTTCAGAATTATTTTTCAACTTTTTTCTTTTATAATCCCAGCTTTCAAATTGATATTATTTTTTTGGGGAAAATCTTGTATAAATTGTGGTCTAATAAACTGATTGTCCATGGGCCAATCTTAGGTTTTAGAGTAGCTATGGATCCAAGTGATTTACTGATTCCTAACCCTCACTTGGCCTTTGATTTGATCACAAGAATGACACAGAAAGATAAAGACCAACGACTAATAATTCAGCAGGTTGTTGATCATGAATTCTGGAAAAGTATCAACATTTAGTTTTTCTTTCATTATTTATTAGTCTTGTGCATGATTTTTATTTCTACACACTAAGTCAAGTTTATTTTTTCCAACTAGTAAGAAACAGTTGTATGAAAGTTTTCAAAAAAGAAAAAAAAACGTTTATTGATCAGAGTGATGGGTTTAGCCTTTTTGTTTAGACTACTTAGCTCATTTTATTAAATATTTACCTAATCCCCCCCCCCCCCCCCCCCACCCTTGTACCGGTAGTCTTCCCAACTACTTATGACCACCAGATCGACCACCTACTATTGGAGGCTTCAAATCGGTGGTCTGCTATTGGCGCACTGGTCGTTCGATAGCAGATTCGTCTTCCGAGAATCGTACTTTGGTGGCTTGTATAACCTTGACCCCTGTTCGTAGAAAGTTAATTTAAGCTGCAGCGTGTAGACAAAAATTTCACATCACATTTCATGATTTTGCCCAGCGCCGGTTACCCATTTTCTTTCAGCTAATTAAGGTGGTGGGCATAGCTGAGAAATAATAGCAATTTTTATCAGATTGTTAGAACTGAACTTACACGACTGCAATTTGTCGAGGCCCTCAAATACCACAACTCCGACCAGGATTCGACCGATAATTCCCGCTATTACTGTCTGAACCAGGGGTTCCCAAACTTTTTCAGCTTGCGGCACACTAACAACGAGATGAAAAAGTCGCGGCACAGTCATTACGGATGAAGTTTTATTAAATCCCCTATCCGGAAACATTATGCGTTTCATCTGTAAATAAGAGTTCGTGGTCTCTATCGTTTTTAGCTCTTAATTTTTGTCAGCGCAGAAAACCAATATTCGCAGAATCATGAAAATACAAATGAAAAATTACTTTTGTGAAATTTATTATATTGTATGTGTACTATATATATTTTCCAGTAACGATAGATGAATACTCGCTTTCTGAAATAGATGACAGAAAATCTACTTAGTGTCCGAGTTTAAAAACTAAATTTGCAAAATAAAACTAATTTTAAAATGTAGAATTTCACCTATTTGGTCGGTTTTCGTAAATTTACTATGACGTCATAGAGATGTTTTAGCGTTTGTTTTTGTAAATTTATTTTACATTCATTCAAAGACTTTGACGACGAAAGAAAGGTTTTTGTGAGTATTCGTTTTAAATTTTATATTTTGTCGCAACAGCACCTTCTTGGGTGAGCCACATGCCTAATAAAATTGGCTGAGTATTTGATAACTTAGTTAAACTTTGATCGTAGTAGCAATTAATGATGATGCTATTTTTGCAACTGAGTGGTAATTCTTATTTAATTATTAAAGTAAAAGTGTCTATTTTCACGAAACTTCATTTTTTATTTTTCTGTAGTTTTCCTCACATAAGTAAGTTTGTGAGCCACAGAATTATTTACGCAACGGTAGTGGACCACGGAAGAAAAAGGGTTGAGAACCACTGTTCTGAACTATGTAACCTAGCAGTGGCCGATTGTGCGAGCCTTGATCAAGCGAAATGCGCATTGTATCGCTATAAAAAATGCCGCTTCATTAGGCGGGCTCGTGTTGGATCAGCCAAAGTGAACAAAAGTTGTTTTAGACCAGAGATGCCTCCAGGGCGAGCGTTCATTTTTTTTTTGTCCGGGATAAATATTTTTTCCAATATGGAAGATTATAATACAGCTACCAATGTGTACCATATGTGCACCATACTTTCCGAAAACATATCAGCTTTCTTCCCTCCGGGATAAATTTGTGAATCCTATCAAGACTAGTTGTCACATAAACTGGCTTTCAACAGCAAAGGATCAAGCAATCTTAGTGTTCCCAAAATTGAATAACATAGTCTTTTTTAGGTTTAAGCTGTTGATGGGCGCCAGATGCTTCCAGTCACTACTTTGCTCCTGTTTTTTATTGGCCTTAGCTGCTGCCTTGGTTTTTTTCATATTCCCGGCCTTTTTGGTAGTTTCCTTGACTCCAACAGCAACAATCTGTCGCATGTCGCGGACAGCGAAACGACCAAGCGGAGGATAATTCTTGAACGCTTCGACACACATTGGTTTGCTTGGAACAAGTCTGACCATAGCTGCGTCACCAGATTTCGAAAAATTTTTGGTTCAGCTTCCAGTACCTTACCAGATCTTCTGTCCATAGTCATAGCAAAGGATCAAGCAATCTTAGTGTTCCCTAAAATTGAATAATATAGCTTTCATATAATTATTTGTCGGGAGTATAAGCTATTAGACAGATTGTTTTATAGTCACTAGGTTGGGTATGGGATCGTCTGGGGTTATCGGAAAGAAAGTCCTAAACGACTATTAGAACTAAAATTGAATAAATATTTTTATAGTATTACTGGGAGCCGAAAGGAGGTTATTATCCCTATGCCTACCCACACGCACACCCTATTCCTCTGTTTTGCACCGCAATAGTTCATATCCGACTTAAATTGCGGAGGAAATGTTAAACTATCAACAGGCATGTAAATTTGCTTGCAATGCCGAACACAGCCAATATTAATTTACATTGAAATTGAGTTGATTTATCTCCTCGTTTTCAACAGTATACTCGACGATGTCTCGAGTTACTTATGCTACATTGAAGCGGAAGAGGGGGTACACAGACTTTTTTTGTTTCGTTTTCATATAAGTAAAATTATAGACAGACTTGACAAAACAATACGGAAAAATTGATTTGAAGACACCTAGCGGGTTTGATGAAAAGCAAATTGATTCAAATAACACAACAAAGGTAATGGACCGATAATGTTAAACAAGCTATTATTAAAAGATGCAACACTAGTGGAGTACAAAATGTTAATTTATATTTTATTTAACAAAAATCTACTTAATTTCTTATCCAGTGGTTCTCAAACTTTTTATGACGCGCCCGTTTTTTATAATTTGTCAATAATTTGTTTTTTAATTTGTCACCCCACCACAAAAATACCCAGTTAACGATAAATTACAAATAACAGATAGTAAGGCGAAAGTAGGTTTTATCAAAGAAATATGTGGTTAGAATCGCAATCTCTAAATAAAGAAATATAAATTTCCGAAATGAGGCGGACAAGATCGAATTTAATAAATAATTTTATTTTTATATAGAAAAAGGAGGTGAAGCTATGACGTCATCTGGAGACAGAGACGCAAAGACGAAAGATATTACGTCATATTCGGTAAATCACCACGAAGGGACACATACTGCCTGTCAAAAAGACTCCGGTGAAGGTTTTAGAAAAAATAAACAAAAAAATATGAAAAATTTTATAATTTGTGATTTGTGTGGATAGTTGGGGTTGGTAAAATGAAATTATAAATGCGGAGTGGTGAGTATAGACGTTATTAGGTAGAATTAATAGTATAAAAACAGTAATAAGGTGACGTATATATACATTTTTATATGTTTGCGACCACATTATTTTGGAGACTTAGTAGTATAAAAACCAGGGCGATCTAGAAGTATGTGAACCAATATGGCGGGAACCAGAACGTAGTATGTGTACCAGGTTAGTATATGTGCCAAGTGACTCCCAAAGTATTTGTACCTGAAATTATGACCTAGCCCTAACCTGATATACTACGTTCCGGTGTCCGCCATCTTGGTTTACATACTACAGGAGTACCAAAACCATTAGTACTGGGACGTATATATGCATTTATATATGTATGCAACGACGTTATAAGCGAGACATAGTAGTATAAAAAGCAGTAATAGGGGAACGAATATATATATTTTTTTATGTATGCAACGAGCTTATTAGGGAGACTTGGTCGTATAAAAACAAGTAATAGGGGGACGCATATATACATCTATTCAACAAATTTATTATGAAGACTCAACTGTTGAAAACCAGTAGTATGTGGACGTATTTTCACATTTATATATGTATGCAACGTCGTTATTAGGGAGACTTGGTAGTATAAAAAACAGCAATAGGAGACGTATATATATATTTATATATGTATGCAATGAAATTATTAGGAAGACTTGGTCGTATAAAAACGAGTAATAGGGGGACGCACATATACATCTATTGAACGAATTTATTATGGAGACTCAATTGTTAAAAGCCAGTAATAGGAGAACATATGTATACATTTTTATATGTATGCAACGACGTTATTAGGGAGACTTGGTAGTATAAAAAACAGCAATAGGAGACGTATATATATATTTATATATGTATGCAATGAAATTATTAGGGAGACTTGGTAGTATAAAAACGAGTAATAGGGGGACGCATATATACATCTATTGAACGAATTTATTATGGAGACTCAACTGTTAAAAGCCAGTAATAGGGGAACATATGTATACATTTTTATATGTATGCAACGACGTTATTAGTGAGACTTGGTAACCTGAAAACAAGTAATGGGGGGACGTATATATACATTTATAGGTGCTCCCGAAGTATGCGAACCAAGATGGCGGACATCGGAACGTAACATGGATAACAGGTTAGGGTTAGGCGATAATTTTCTTCCAATTTTCCCTATTTTAGTCCTATTATCAGTTCGAAGACTAGCCAAGAGCCTTCCGTAGTATTTATACCTAAAATTATGGCCTAACCCTAACCTAGTACACATATTACATTCCGATGTCCGCCATCTTGGTTCGCATACTTCGGAAGCCCCCATGTATGCCACGAATCTATTAGGAAAACTTGGTAATATAAAAATCACTGATAAGGGGACGTATTCATATATGCATGCAACGATGTTATTAAAGAGACTTGGTCGCATAAAAACCAGCAATAAGGGGACGCATATATACATTTATATATGTACGCAACGACATTATTAGGGAGACTTAGTAGTATAAAAACCAGTGATAGGGGGACGTATATATAAATCCATATATGTACGCAACGACCTTATTAGGGAGACTTGGTAGTATAAAAACCAGTAATAGGGTGACATATATATACAATAATTACCGAGTTGAGTTCGTGCGTAACAGTGGCATTGCTGTTATAAGAGAGTTGCCTCGCTGTTACTGCCCAGTTCTTTCGCATTAGCCTCCCGAGTCTAGGATTGTGGGTTTGAGTCCCACCCAGGTGTGTTTTTGCAGGTGTACATTAATTATTGCTTTGGGTGCGGGGGTTTCCTGGTTAAAATACAGGACGAGCTGGTCAACATAGATTACAGAAAAAGCCCTTTGTACTCGAGGTGATCTAGAAACGCCGTGTGTGGCTTCTTGGTCCAGAGCAGTGGTCGGCAAACTTTATGTTCTTGCGGGCCACATATCCACTTTCTCGGTAGCGTGCGGGCCGCAATAATTTCCACCGATGAACAATCGCTACAATTAACTTCAAATTATGGCAAACTCGCACCTTCTATTGCTGTGTTAAAAGGCTGCCACAATGAGACGTGTATATTGCTTTTCTATATATTTTATCAAACAATACATGCTTTTATTTACTTATTAACAGTGTGAAGAATAATGTTGTTTCGGTGTCCTGGCCAAAGCGGCACCCGCAGTACGTCGTCCAATTGACGATCTGACAAGCGATTACAAAATTTATTCTTAGTGTAATACCTTTTAGATAGAGCTGCTCACAGCAATATGTGCTTTCGAACGTGCACACTTCACGTTTTACACTGTCGCACAGATGAGCAGCGGCGCAGTCCGCGGTTTTCCAATGACTCGTTTAATATTAAATACCTTAATAACTGCGATGCTTGCCTGAAATATCATCAGACTGATTTTGAAATGCGCGAGAATAAAATTTTTTTTTCCTTTCAAGCACTTTGGGATGTTTGACCCTTGTTGCAAACTTTCCTCAGTTTCCCAGACATTTTCAAATTTTAAAAATCATATTAAACCTAACTTATAACTACAACCAACGATGTAAGTACACAGTACTTGAACGACCTACAACTGACACCACTTGCTATGAAACAAGCGACGTACAGTGGCACTTGTTACCGCATAAATTCATGTGGATACAATGCATTTAATCAATTTTTGTTTTATGAATTGAAAGTCATTCTAGAGCCGCAAAAAATACCTTTCGCGGGCCGCAGTTCGCCGACCCCTGGTCTAGGGGTATGATTCTCGCTTAGGGTGCGAGAGGTTCCGGGTTCAAATCCTAGTCCATCATATCCTTTTTATATTTATATGAAATTAGAAACAACTTCTTTTGCATTTCAGACGCATCTTTCTGTGCCGTGCTTTGTCACGTGGTACAAAATACAAAAACAAAGCAAAAATCGGAGATAGGTTGAGTCGATTGACAAACTTCGTTCAATCTCAGTACATTATCTGTTTGTTGTGTGGCAATGATGCTTGAATGAGACAAAGTCAAGAGTTAATAGCAAGAAATTAGCAAATCTCATTCAACATAATAAAAATTCGGTATTCTGTAGTATGCGATTCAAGATGGAGAACACCGGAACGTGGTATGTGTACCAGGTTAGCGTTTGGCCATAATTCCAGGTACAAATACTATAAGAGTCATTTGGCTAGTCCATAGAACTAAAATATGAAAAATTGGAATAAAATTATGGCCTAACCATATCCTGGTGAACATACTACGTTCCGATTCCCGCCATTCTGGTTGGCATACTATAGGACAGGGCTACTCAACTGGCGGACCGCGGTCCGAATCCGGACCTTTCGACCGTGCAGTTTGGACCGCGTCTGATTGTTTATTTCGGTAGCACAAGCATCGTTTTATAAGTATGAGTATATTTTGATTTCCCCGCAAAAAAATATACACAAAACACAAGCAATGAACACACATAAGATTGGGATAATCGAGGAAACTGGCAAAACCTTCATAAAGGTATAATACATGTAAATATACATGCGCCAGTTTACCAACATTCAACACACAAACATATATTCAAAATTAAAAAGACAAAACACGAACGAGTATCGTTCGGGCGTCAAACTTGTGTAGCATAAACATTCGGTGGGTTCCAATTAATAAATACATTTTGATAGAATGGAATGCATGACTATGGTATGTGTTTTACAACAGTGCTTTCCCTACAAAAATATGGAATAAAAAACACTCGTTGGCGTAAAATGGTGATGCTGTAGTTCAATTTCAATGCAAAAATGTACAAACATTGATTGGGGTATCGGGTTCTTTTGTCGTTTTCGATTAGTTCAATTTAAAATTATTGTATCCGTCCCAATGCTTCCAACATTAATATATATCAAATTTCCACGAACGACCACCATTCCAACAGGTATATAGTTTCAGATGATTTTGATACTATTTACATACACAGGATGGAAAGATCCATAGGATGTTTCCCCGACTTTTGACCCCAGAAAAATTCACCCTATTCTTTACTATTGCAAAATGTTGGATACGTATTTCGCGAGTGTTTCAGAGAGTTAACAATTACAAACTGATTTACATGATCGAAACCATTAATTTTATTAAAATATACAACCACGTACCGCTTACACGCTCATTTGAGCATAGTCTATCGAAGCTTTCCCGGGACTTATTTTTGATTATTGTAACTAAACTAAAGCTTGTCGGAAGACATATCGACAATTACAATACTTCATTTACAACTAATTTTCAGAAACACAACCAAAAACTAACGAATAACACGCGAATCCAAAAACATGGCTTGTTTAGAGCCATGCTTGAATATATGTCTGAGCGAACGAAGTATCTGAGCGGCTTCAAAAAATTTAATTGTACGTCATCGTTGACAATTTGCTGATTGATCCTTGTTACGTAAATAAACAGCGAAAACGATGCTCGGGGAAACATCCACCCATTGCCGTACTGGAATAGATGTGCGACATGTGTACCCATATTTTTGATTCATTCATTGCTCTTGTATTTAATTATTAATGTATTTGAAGTTTCGTTTATTAAATGAAATAAATTTTCTGAAATGTCCGGACCCCAGTAATTTTAAAGTTTTGTAAACGGACCTTTGGTGAAAATAGTTGAGTAGCCCTGTTATAGGAGAACCAAGAATTCTACAAAGATTAAATAATGTGAAACAAATAAATAAACCAAGTCGAAAACAAGCGCGTTATTCACAAGGACGTTAATTAATGTGAAAACTGCGGAACTCGGTCTCATCTTGCCTCATTACACAGACTAATGCACAAATTGATAGTAAGGACATGCCCGACCTTTACGAAGCAAACGATATTAGTTTCGCTTTAATGGTGATAACATATTCCGCATTTTAAGTTCATTGCCCTGTCTGTATAAAAATTAGAAACGTTGGTAGAACTTATAGTAAATCTGAGTTGGTTACAGAATTGAGTGAGCAGACAAAACCTGCGATATATAGATATGACAAGAGAGCTATGCTCGAATATATCGACACGAAATGGTGCGGGTATGCAATCTGCTACAGTAGCCGGTACTGTATCGCAGCTGAGCAGCTGATTTTACTTACGCGAAAGTAGGACCGCCACCAAGATATTTATTTTTTTGATGACGTAAAGGCACAAAGAAAAAATCTCTGGTAGCCACAACAAATTTTGAAATAAATGAAATATTAGTCTTCTAGCAAAAAATACAATCTTTACCCACTGAACATTTCGTAGCAATTGGTCAGTAGTTGATGAGAAAATCGATTTTATTCATAGTGATAAGACGAAAAATACCACGAACAACAACATAATGACAAAACGATCCATAGGTCCATTTCGAGCTCAATTAAGTTTATACTTCACTATTCAAGATTTAATAATAATGTACCGTTAACAATAGAAAATAAAGCAGCTTGATTTCACTTGAATTATTTCATAAAATAATGGATCGTAAAGGACCAATGATGTTACTTGGAGCGATAATTCTCGCGATGCTTATGGCAATCTCTGTGGCTGTGATCGTGACGCGAAAAAAACAAACCCCAGAGGAGGAGAAAGACCAGACAACTGCTGCTTTCACCACGATAAATATTACAGAAATATATTCAGGTAACCGTTGTTTGCGGCCGCGATGGCCTAGCTCTGACATGGGCAAACTACTGCTCGCGGGCCAAATCCGGCTCGTTGGGTAATTTAATCTGGCACGCCTGATGTTGCCACAACCACACTAAAACCAAATGTTGTTATTTCAGTTAAAAATATCCCGATGTATTTGTTGAAATTTCGATTAAATTTAGTTTCTACACGAAGCCTATTGTTTTCTTCATTTGCTTTTGTAACACTTTAAATATTGTTCATAAAATTAAGTTTTACGTCACCCTCACATTGTCCGCCAGTAGAGATGGGAAAAAACTTCCTTTTATTGCCTGCTGTGGTTATTTCACATGAGGGTTTTTCACTTTTTCTGCTTGAATTGTTTGAATATAATGGGCTTTTGGAATCTAGCAATCAAAATAACGCTATAAATACTACTGGAATGATAAACGGAGACCATGAGTGCTAGAAATTTTCTGAAGGTGATTGGGCTGCTGTTGGGCATAACTGACATAATTTGAAGAAGACAATATTTTTATTGGACACGTTTAGAGGACATAACGATCGTTTTGTTGTTATGTTGTTCTTGTTCTTGTTGTTCTTTGACCCTTTTTGGACACCTAGTAGAAGTATTAAAAAACCACTTTTCTCTTTGATCACTGGACCGATTGCTTTGAAATTTTTAGGGGTTAAAGATGAAATTTTTCCCCAGAAGGCTATTACTTTTATTCATTTTAAATATTTCTGTGAGATTTGTTTTTGTTTGCTATGACGTCATTAAACGTTCTGAGGACATCGAACACCATTTTGTGTCCTACTGTACTGCTTCTCTTGGTGTTAATATATTTGTAGACTGTGATCTGACGGTACGGTAAACCGTACTGTATTGCGAGCAGACGTGTTCCTATATTTGGGCGTAGCTCTCTTGTCTCTTAGTCGCATTAGGGCCAATATCAAACTTCATATTTTTACTTTAAAGGAGCACCTTCATAAGACATTCGGTACAGTATTTTTAACAGTTGGCTTGAATTGTGGTGATATTTTGGTGGATATGCCCATAAATAGAATTTATTGATTGGACATAAAGTAGACAGACCTATGTATCGTTTTGATATTATGTTGTTGTTCTTAAAAAATCGCTTATCTCATCAACTTCTGGACAATTACTATGAAATTTCCGTTTTCCGAATGCGGCTTAATCATATGGAGAACTTGATGGTCGAGGAAGCTGTAACGGACAATGATCGTGGTTCCATGATCACATCTCAGTGATCTTAGGGTCAGACTACCGGTACTGTAAAATAGTTGATACTACTTCGTTTAGGCTTTCATGTTCATATATTTGAGCATTGCTCTCCTGTATTAGTTATATTCACCTCTTATTGGACACGTAAGTGGACCTATGGATCGTTTTATTATTATGTTGTTGTTCTTGTTATTCGTCATCATTATGAATAAAAAATCGCTTTTTTCTTCGAATACTGGACCTATTGCTTCGAAGTTTTCAGTGTTTAAACTTGATTTTTTTGCCGGAAGGCTATGACTTTTATTTATTCCCAAAATTTCTATGAATCCTATGAGATTTAAAAATTTTATTCAAAATTTCGATGTATCACTTTTTAATTATGGGAATACGGATTTTAATCCGCCAAGCGTGACGGCTGATACCAAAAATTCTCGCTACTCGAAAGTTTTTTGACGTTACCGGTATCGGTAATGCTAAAGGTAAGGTAATCTACTGCAGTACTGCTTCGCTTGGTGTCAATATATTTGTAGACTGTGGTATCTGCTGTTACGTGTCCATAAATTTGAGCATTTCTCTCTTAGGTATATCAATCTCTTATTTTCCAGATTCTGAGGGTTGGTATAATATATCCACTCACAAGTAAAAGTTCTTCTGAATAAAGTTTAACTACGAAGAAGCTCAAAAAGATTGCAAGAAACGTGGTGCAACGCTGGCTACAACGGGAATAAGAAATAACGGAATTAGAAAGTGAGTTATTTATGATGGAGTGATAATGAAGAGGAACGAGAGCGTGTGTGAGAGAGAGTGAGTGTGTATGATAAGAAAGTAATAGGAGTGAGTGAATGTGTGAGAGTGAGTGAGTGTGGTAAAAAGATAATTGGAGTGGGTGAATGTGTTAGAGTGAGTGTGTATGATATAATAGGAGTGGGTGAATGTGTTAGAGTGAGTGAGTATGATAAGAAGATATTTGGAGTGGGTGAGAGTGAGTGTGTATGATATAAAGATAATAGGAGTGGGTGAATGTGTTGGAGTGAGTGAGTGTGGTAAGAAGATATTTGGAGTGAGTGAATGTGTGAGAGTGAGTGTGTATGATATAATAGGAGTGGGTGAATGTGATAGAGTGAGTGAGTATGATAAGAAGATATTTGGAGTGGGTGAGAGTGAGTGTGTATGATATAAAGATAATAGGAGTGGGTGAATGTGTTAGAGTGAGTGAGTGTGGTAAGAAGATATTTGGAGTGAGTGAATGTGTGAGAGTGAGTGTGTATGATATAAAGATAATAGGAGTGGGTGAATGTGTTGGAGTGAGTGAGTGTGGTAAGAAGATATTTGGAGTGAGTGAATGTGTGAGAGTGAGTGTGTATGATATAATAGGAGTGGGTGAATGTGTTAGAGTGAGTGAGTGTGGTAAGAAGATATTTGGAGTGAGTGAATGTGTGAGAGTGAGTGTGTATGATATAATTGGAGTGGGTGAATGTGTTAGAGTGAGTGAGTGTGGTAAGAAGATATTTGGAGTGAGTGAATGTGTGAGAGTGAGTGTGTATGATATAATTGGAGTGGGTGAATGTGTTAGAGTGAGTGAGTATGATAAGAAGATATTTGGAGTGAGTGAATGTGTGAGAGTGAGTGTGTATGATATAAAGATAATAGGAGTGGGTGAATGTGTTATAGAGTGAGTGAGTATGATATAAAGATAATAGGAGTGTGTGAGTGTGTATGATATAAAGATAATAGGAGTGGGTGAATGTGTGAGAGTGAGTGAGTGAGTGAGTGTGGTAAGAAGATAATTGGAGTGGGTGAATGTGTGAGAGTGAGTGAGTGGGGTAAGAAGATAATTGGAGTGGGTGAATGTGTGAGAGTGAGTGTGTATGATATAACAATAATAGGAGTGGGTGAATGTGTTAGTGTGAGTGAGTATGATATAAAGATAATAGGGGTGGGTGAATGTGTTAGAGTGAGTGAGTGTGGTAAGAAGATAATTGGAGTGGGTGAATGTGTGAGAGTGAGTGTGTATGATATAAAGATAATAGGAGTGGGTGAATGTGTTATATAGTGAGTGAGTATGATAAGAAGATATTTGGAGTGGGTGAATGTGTATAGTGTATGTGTATGTGTGAGAGTGAGTGAGTGGGGTAAGAAGATATTCGGAGTGGGTGAATGTGTTAGAGTGAGTGTGTATGATATGAAGATAAGAGGAGTGGGTGAATGTGTGAGAGTGAGTGAGTGTGGTAAGAAGATAATTGGAGTGAGTGAATGTGTGAGTGTGTATGATATAAAAATAATAGGAGTGGGTGAATGTGGGAGAGTGAGTGAGTGTGGTAAGAGGAAAATTATAGTGGGTGAATGTGTGAGAGTGAGTGAGTGGGGTAAGAAGATAATTGGAGTGGGTGAATGTGTGAGAGTGAGTGTGTATGATATAACAATAATAGGAGTGGGTGAATGTGTTAGTGTGAGTGAGTATGATATAAAGATAATAGGAGTGGGTGAATGTGTTAGAGTGAGTGAGTGTGGTAAGAAGATAATTGGAGTGAGTGAATGTGTGAGAGTGAGTGTGTATGATATAATTGGAGTGGGTGAATGTGTTAGAGTGAGTGAGTATGATAAGAAGATATTTGGAGTGAGTGAATGTGTGAGAGTGAGTGTGTATGATATAAAGATAATAGGAGTGAGTGAATGTGTTGGAGTGAGTGAGTGTGGTAAGAAGATATTTGGAGTGAGTGAATGTGTGAGAGTGAGTGTGTATGATAGGAGTGGGTGAATGTGTTAGAGTGAGTGAGTATGATAAGAAGATATTTGAAGTGGGTGAATGTGTGAGAGTGAGTGTGTATGATATAAAGATAATAGGAGTGGGTGAATGTGTTATAGAGTGAGTGAGTATGATATAAAGATAATAGGAGTGGGTGAATGTGTGAGAGTGAGTGAGTGTGGTAATAAGATATTTGAAGTGGGTGAATGTGTGAGAGTCAGTGTGTATGATATAAAAATAATAGGAGTGGGTGAATGTGGGAGAGTGAGTGAGTGTGGTAAGAAGATAATTGGAGTGGGTGAATGTGTGAGAGTGAGTGAGTGGGGTAAGAAGATAATTGGAGTGGGTGAATGTGTGAGAGTGAGTGTGTATGATATAACAATAATAGGAGTGGGTGAATGTGTTAGTGTGAGTGAGTATGATATAAAGATAATAGGAGTGGGTGAATGTGTTAGAGTGAGTGAGTGTGGTAAGAAGATAATTGGAGTGGGTGAATGTGTGAGTGTGTATGATATAACAATAATAGGAGTGGGTGAATGTGTTAGTGTGAGTGAGTATGATAAGAAGATATTTGAAGAAGAGTGGGTGAATGTGTGAGAGTGAGTGAGTATGATAAGAAGATATTTGAAGAAGAGTGGGTGAATGTGTGAGAGTGAGTGTGTATGATATAAAGATAATAGGAGTGGGTGAATGTGTTATATAGTGAGTGAGTATGATAAGAAGATATTTGGAGTGGGTGAATGTGTATAGTGTATGTGTGAGAGTGAGTGAGTGGGGTAAGAAGATATTCGGAGTGGGTGAATGTGTTAGAGTGAGTGTGTATGATATGAAGATAAGAGGAGTGGGTGAATGTGTGAGTGAGTGGGGTAAGAAGATAATAGGAGTGAGTGAATGTGTGAGAGTGAGTGAGTGTGGTAAGAAGATAATTGGAGTGGGTGAATGTGTGAGAGTGAGTGAGTGTGGTAAGAAGATAATTGGAGTGGGTGAATGTGTGAGAGTGAGTGAGTGTGGTAAGAAGATAATTGGAGTGGGTGAATGTGTGAGAGTGAGTGGGTGTGGTAAGAAGATAATTGGAGTGAGTGAATGTGTGAGAGTGAGTGAGTGTGGTAAGAAGATAATTGGAGTGGGTGAATGTGTGAGAGTGAGTGAGTGTGGTAAGAAGATAATTGGAGTGGGTGAATGTGTGAGAATGAGTGAGTGTGGTAAGAAGATAATTGGAGTGGGTGAATGTGTGAGAGTGAGTGAGTGGGGTAAGAAGATAATTGGAGTGGGTGAATGTGTGAGAGTGGGGTAAGAAGATAATTGGAGTGGGTGAATGTGTGAGAATGAGTGAGTGTGGTAAGAAGATAATTGGAGTGGGTGAATGTGTGAGAGTGAGTGAGTGGGGTAAGAAGATAATTGGAGTGGGTGAATGTGTGAGAGTGAGTGAGTGGGGTAAGAAGATATTCGGAGTGGGTGAATGTGTTAGAGTGAGTGTGTATGATATAAGAATAATAGGAGTGAGTGAATGTGTGAGAGTGAGTGAGTGGGGTAAGACAATAAAGGGAGTGAATGAATGTGTGAGAGCAAGTGAGTGGAATAAGACAATAATGGGAGTGAGTGATATGTGATAGTGAGTGCGTATGATATAAGAATATTAGGAGTGAGTAAATGTGTGAGAGTGAGTGAGTGTGGTAAGAAGATAATTGGAGTGAATGAATGTGTGAGAGTGAGTGAGTGGGGTAAGACAATAATGGGAGTGAGTGATATGTGACAGTGAGTGCGTATGATATAAGAATAATAGGAGTGAGTGAATGTGTGAGAGTGAGTGAGTGTGGTAAGAAGATAATTGGAGTGAATGAATGTGTGAGAGTGAGTGAGTGGGGTAAGACAATAATGGGAGTGAGTGATATGTGACAGTGAGTGCGTATGATATAAGAATAATAGGAGTGAGTGAATGTGTGAGAGTGAGTGAGTGTGGTAAGAAGATAATTGGAGTGAATGAATGTGTGAGAGTGAGTGAGTGGGGTAAGACAATAATGGGAGTGAGTGATATGTGACAGTGAGTGCGTATGATATAAGAATAATAGGAGTGAGTGAATGTGTGAGAGTGAGTGAGTGTGGTAAGAAGATAATTGGAGTGAATGAATGTGTGAGAGTGAGTGAGTGGGGTAAGACAATAATGGGAGTGAGTGATATGTGACAGTGAGTGCGTATGATATAAGAATAATAGGAGTGAGTGAATGTGTGAGAGTGAGTGAGTGTGGTAAGAAGATAATTGGAGTGAATGAATGTGTGAGAGTGAGTGAGTGGGGTAAGACAATAATGGGAGTGAGTGATATGTGACAGTGAGTGCGTATGATATAAGAATAATAGGAGTGAGTGAATGTGTGAGAGTGAGTGGGTATGATATAAAGATAATAGGAGTGGGTGAACGTGTGAGAGAAGTAAACGCAAGTGTGTACAGTCTCCCGTGTGGCTGTATGAGAAAGAGTGAGTGTGCTTTTAAAAAGAGTTATGAGAGAGTGATGTACGTCTAAGGAAAAGATAGACGTGTAAGTGCGATAGAGTGAGTGTGAATAACATGAGAGATATAGAAGAGTGGGTAAACGTGCGTTTGAGAGAATATGAGACATAAAGGAGAGAACGCGTGTGGGTGCGCATAAAAAGGATATAAAAGAGAGAGTGAGTGTACATGTGAGAAAATTGACATGATGTGTGAGAGAGATAAAGAAGAGTGGGTATATATGCGTTTAAGAGATCATGAGATATAAAAGAGAGAGCGTTTTTGACTGTGTATAAAAAGAATATAAGAGGAGAGAGTGTGTGTGGATGTGTGAGAGAGATAAGAGATTATATTCATGTACTTTATTATTCTTCCAGTGCTATCATAAACAAACTACTCAAACCCATTACGGTGTTCCCGGTATACGGATTGTGGATTGGTTTGGATGATTTGGACAGGAATAAATGGATCTGGAATGACGGCGTACAAGGGACGACACAGAATATCGCATGGGCACCAGGCGAACCTAGTGATAGTTGGGAAAAGTGTGGGATGCTGAATGAACATTTGAAATGGCAACTCAACGATCATAGATGCGATGCTAAACTGTATTATCTCTGTGAAAAGGAATAAATTTGTTAAAAAAAACTTTTTAATAGTTAAAGTGGGGAAAGTACCTTTTGTAGGATGGTTCACGTAACCTCTGGTCGGTTGCGGCTTCATCCACCATCAAGTCCCGAAAACAAATAACTGTCTAATTCCATACCCGACATGGAATGGTAACAAACGAGAGGCCGTGGTTCGACATATGGTTAAGCCGACTTATTGGTTTTCCTCTCCTCCGGAATAAATATGTAAATCCTATCCTATTGGTAAAGTAACTAGTAAAGACTTGTTATATGGCATTCCATCACACCACCCATTTCGACTACGGCTCTGTACAACAGACATAAAGTTGGTCGGAACAATCCTGAAAAAAAAACAAAAATACTGTAGGCTCTGTGGAATTCGTTTTACACTTCCAATTTTTTTAATGACGCCATAAAAATTTACAATTGCGCACCGTGTGGCGGTTCCACATTCGTTGGTATCTGATGGCCAGTCGAAGACAAGAAGATTATCGTACCGGTACAAGGGATGGTTTGGATCAGGGATCACTAAATTTTCCTGACCACGGGACAGCTATGACTCAAATTGTGTTAAATAAATATTTTTGTCAATGCAATACAAGAAATTCACAAAAGTTAGGAAAGATATTCAATTTATTCCACAATATAAATTCTACATTTCTGAAGATTTGAATAATAAATTCTATATCGCAGAATAAAGATCCATAACATCATAGCAAAACAAATATACAAGATTTCTAGACAACTATCCTGAGGTTAGCAAAACTGCTGCTATGAATATCCGCATGCAAGCAGTACAAAAGTTAGTGTGACTTGTGAAATTGGAGCATTAGGCGAGAGATTGCAGTACTATTAGCGCACTAACGTTCATTTTAGCACAAGAAACGTACACAGCAACAGTTTTGCCAAAAGCACGCGCCACGAATGCATACTTCACAGAAAACGTTGCGTACCGGTAGAGAATTTTAGCCTATTTAATCCCATCTATTTATAGACTAGTTTTTGATTACAGCAATTAAACTCCAATTCCTAAGAAAGCAAAATGATGATTGACTTTTTTGATTCATACTTAAATTTTCTGAACACAGCCAAAAACTAACGAATAGTATTCAAAATAGCAAGAGGTATTGTTATTGTGGGATAAGTACGCGTAGGGTACGGTACCTAATGTGTCCCACTGCGACTCCAAGATACAGGGTAACTGGAGACGCGTCCTGTCACTTGGGTCCCCAAATAATGTCTTCAATCTATGCACCAACTGACTAATACACACTGCAACCTGTACACCAACAATCCCGTTGACTTGTGTTGAAAGAAACTTTATTATCTTGTTTAAACACATCTAATGTTGACGTCGGTGATAACAGTCTATTACAGTATTAGTGTCAGTGTCAGTGTTAGTGATAAATTGACTATTTTTGACAAGGACTCAAAGAACAGCCATAAGTAATGCTATAATACAAATAAAAACAATAAGCGACATATTCGATACAACAAAATACAGCAATCCTCACAACCTATCGGGCAATCTATGGATAAACATAATCATATCTATTCTAGAAATCCTACCTGATAATCATTTAGTAATATAAACAGAAAATAGTAAAACCTATAAACTATAAAATCTGCAGTCACGCAGAATCCTCCCTAATAAGCAAAGCGCAACAAGCGTCTACCTCGTGGCAAGGAAAGTTCTAGAAGGCCGTAAAGCGCGGGGGAATAAGTGACTATTACGTCACAGTAAAGATGTGCAATGTAAACTCATAAAGTGTGACTAACTTAAGGTGCTTACAGTGAAGGACTCAAGGATTCATAAAATGCATGCAAACATTTCTTACATACCGGCCCCGAAAATATATGAAATGTTATATCGATAACAAGAAAAATGATTTTCAAAAACAAGAAAGGTTTGCTTGACTTCCAAAAACAATTGAAAGGATGAACACAGTAACAAACCAATAAAGATAACGAAATTGTCAATGCAAGACCCCAAAAAATAAAAAGGGTGGGTAAAACCAAAAAATTATCTCCCTCAAAAATAGACACCTAATATTCCCATAGTGAGAATGTATGTTATGTATGTGTAACTGTGTATGTGTGGTGTGGATGCTATTGCTATATATGTAGTGTGTAAATGTATCAAACAGCTTCTAGTAGACAAAGCTTCCTTATGTCACGCACATATGTTGAATTGGATGTGCGCATCTTCGCGCTGCCAAAATAAATCGAGTAATCGTTGAACATGTCTGTATCCTCTTCTATATTCATCAGTTCGAAAGAACACATCAGGTGGTAAAGAAGGTTCTAATCTGTTAATCAAAATTGAGTTGGGAGAAAGGGCATTCAAGTTTTTCGGATCATCACTCAGTGGTGTGAGTGGTCTATCGTTGAGAATTTCCTCCACTCCTGTAAGAAGAGACCATAATGAGTAGTCATTGAGAAACTGGCCATCCAAAAGAGCTCGGAGAATTCTTTTCACCTCTTGTACCATTCTTTCTACCACTCCATTTTGGTAACTAGAAAGAGAAGGCGAAAAATGCCATTGTATACCCTTTTGAGATAGAGATGTATCAATCTGTTTGGAATACCATTTGTTAATACCATCTGCAATAGCTTTGCTTCCAGCCACCAAGTTGGATCCATTGTCTGAATAAACATGAGCAGGTTTCCCACATCTGGATGTAAACCTGAAGAAAGCTTGCAAAAACGCTGAAGTATGCAAAGATTCCACAACTTCGATATGAATGGTCCTTGTAGCCATGCATGAAAATATACAGCCATATCGTTTATGTTCGCTTTGCCCCAATTTGACTTTCACAGGGCCAAACAGATCAACTGCAGTGTAGAAAAATGGTGGGTTACCTGCAGTAACACGAGAAAATGGTAGATCTGCCATCCACTGCTCTCCTACTTTTGCAGAACGTCTGTTGCAAGCGACACAGTCACGGACGCCTTTAGCGACAGCAGACTGTTCCTTTAAAATCTAATATTTGCCACGAACAGAGGCAAGTGTGTGTAATGTACCAGAATGTCCAATAATCAGCTTTGTCACATGATGGTATGGTGGAAGAATAATCGGATGCTTCTGATCAACTGGTAAACCAGAGTTTCGAAGTCGTCCACCTACACGCAGGATTCCGTCTTGTACAAAAGGATTGCATTTGAGAAGTGTTTTCGAAAATTGTGTTTTGAGTTTCTTCTTGTTCTGTAGATTGGATGGTGCCTCGTCTGCACCTGTATTATCTTCAAAATATTTGAGCTCCTCTGAGAGGGATGATTGTTGTACTAGTTTCATAATTTCTTTAGTGACGCAATCTAATTCCTCCACAGATGAAAATCCCAAAGTTGGTGAATTGTCAGAATGTGAGAATTTCCAAGTTGCATATGTACGAAAACGTAGTAGTCATGCAACAGATCTACATAGCTTTTCGAATGATGAGTAACGTAATAACAATTCATGTAATGGAAAAGAATCTGTGAGATTTTCCATAGATTCAGTATAATGAACTTTCATCTCCGAAACAAATTGTGGGTCGCATGGGACTTTATGAATCCCATCGTTAACCACGGTCCATGCATCTTCACTTCCCCATATAAATTGTGGGCCTTTGAACCAAATACTGGCCTTGTTCAGTTTATTTGGCATTAGACCACGAGAATCAATGTCAGCTGGATTCAGCTTAGATTCGACATGGTGCCATTGATGTGGTTTTGACAAGAGATGAATTGTGTTTATTCTGTTGGCCACAAATGTCTTGAAGCGTTCAGAACGATTATTGATCATCTGGATAACTGACATAGAATCTGACCAATATATAACGCTGTCAACTGTATGGTCCAGTTCTTGTAAAATTGAATTGGCAAGTTCAGCAGCCACAACTGCAGCGATTAGTTCCAGTCGTAGAATAGTCAGTGGCTGCTTAGGAGTTACTCTAGCGACTCCCCTGACAAAGAAACAATGAACTTCACCTTTGTCGCCAGTAAGTAGTAAGTAAGCTGATGCTCCATAGCCAGATGTGCTGGCATCACAAAAACAATGTAATTGGATGTTGTTGCTTTTAAACTCTTGTGGTTTGTAACATCGAGGGATCGCCAGGCAATTCAATGCATGTAATTTATCGATCCATTTTTTCCAACGGTCCTTTAGTAAACCAGTAATGGGGTCATCCCATGAGTATCCTTCGATACAAAGATCCTGTAGAATTCGCTTGGCAGGTAAGATAAATGGTTGAACGAAACCCAAAGGATCGAAGATTTGACTCACCATTGAAAGAATGCCTCTTCGAGTGAGCGCCTTTGGTTCAATGTTGACATATACTACAAATTCATCAGTGTGCATGTTCCACTGAACACCTAGGGTTCGACTGAGTGAGTTACTTTCAAGATTGAGGTCTTTGATTGCAGGAGCACGGTCACTTTCTGGAACTGATTGCAGAACATTGATATCATTGCTCATAAATTTGGTGAGGTGAAAACCTCCAGTTGCTAACAATTCAGTGAGCTGTTTGATTAGTCTTACAGCATCTGATGGATCATCGACAGATTTCAGTCCATCATCGACATAAAAATTGCGCATAACTGTGCGTACTGTCATTTCATCTGCATTCGACAGATTGTCTGTGGCTACTTTGTGTAGCGCAAATGTGGCAACAGAAGGTGATGAAGTGTTCCCAAAAGTTGTGGGACAACATTTTAAAGTCAATAGCAACACTATCCAAATTATGGTCCTTCCACCATAGGAACCGCTGAGCATCTGTGTCGTCAGGTGGAACTTTAATTTTGTGGAACATTTCTTTTATGTCACAAACAAATGCAGTCAATTCTTGCCTGAATCGAATGAGCACTCCTGTTAGCATGTTGTTGTTGTCAGGACCAGAAAGCAAATTTTTATTCAATGAAGTTCCTTTACACTCAGCAGAACTGTCAAAAACAACTCCAAATTTAGATTGGTGTGTGGCATGATGTGGAATGTACCATGTTTTATTTGTGGGTGTGAGTGCATGTGATGGGATTACTTCGGCGTAACCATTCTGAATATAACCCTCAATTTTATCTCAATAATTCTGAAATAATTCGGGGTCCCCAATAAATTTACGTTTCAAATACATTAGTCGCTTCTCAGCGATATTACGGTTATAGGGAAGGCTAACAGTGTCTGACTTCCATGGAAGTCCAATTTGAAACCGACCATCAACCTTGGTCACAGTTTGGTTCTTGAAATCAAGTGCCCTTCTATCATCTTGGGATGGCTGAGTAATACATGGGTTAGCATTGACATCAGCAAAATCATGAGCACACATATGACAAATAGGTTCATTAAAACTAGAAAAATCAGTAAAATAACAATCAATTGGTTGTATAGTATTCAAATAATTGACTTCTGCATTGGTCTCTGCTATGCTTACATCTGGGCCAGTAAGGGCCCAACCTAGGATGGTGTGTAATGCAGTGGGGAATCCAGCTGCACCCACCCGGGTTTCGGTAATTGGGTAACGACCCAGGACATCAGCCCCAATAAGCAAATCGATCGGTTTATCCAATAGGGGAAAATTTAGGTCCCGTAGGTGAGGATAACGGTGTGTGGCTTCAGTGTTTGGTATCGAATCTCGTACATCAGGTATCGAGTCAAATGTCAAGGCATGGTGAACATCAACGGTCTGTGGTTCATGGACACCCCTAATAGTAAATGAAGCTTTCATGCCATCATGAAGTTTTGGACCAGTGGCAGTCCGTATTGTACATCTCTCTGGCTCCCCATTGAGAGCCAAATCCCTAGCTAATTTAGTGGAACACAAGGATCTAGTTGCCCCATAATCTAGGAAGGCATATGTCAATGACCTATGGTTCGAATCACAAACTTTCACCTCAACAGGGACAACCATGAGCCTAACAAAACAATCAATATCACAAAAGTTGACAACATTGGCAAAACAAGAACTTACATTTGTTGAATTGACCTTACTATTAGTGTCCGTGGGTATATTTCCGGTCACAGGTGATCGTGGCCTGGTTGGCATTTCATTCTGTTGAAGTAGTGTGTGGTGCTTCCGTGTACACCCATCAGCTTGGCAACGTTTCTGAGACGGACATTCCTTGACGATGTGTCCGGATCTCATGCAGTTGAAACATAAATTGTTCTCTCGAATGAAATCACGACGATGTTGCAGGTCATATTGTTTGAATGTTGCGCAACGATATAAAGGATGATCGTTCTTGCAAAATAAACATAAAGTTTGTGAGTGCTTTTGGCTAGCACCATGAGCTTGTTGTCTTCCATTGTGATGTGTTGGTCTGTAAGCAGGTTATGAATTCCTCTTCTGTGATGTTGAAAAACTGATTGTAGAATAGGCAGACATTTTTCCAAAGCGAGATTTAAAATTTTATACCGCCCTGGGCTTGTTGTCATTTTCTGCCATTAAACGTCCATACAAATTATTACTGAGATGGGCTCTCAGTTCAACAAATTCCAATAAATGAGTGAATGAAGGAATCGGATGATTCTTCCAAGAAGTGTCATGTACATAATCTGCTTGTAATGTTGGTGGTAAACGACGAAATATATCTTTGAGATAAGCTTGTGCATCCAGCATTTGTTCAGCTTTCCACTGTGTCAGAATAATGAAACAGTTTCTCATCTGTGAAGCAAGTCGACACAGTGCTTTAGTATCACTCGTTCTTATTCTAGGACCTTCTGTCAGTTGACGAATGTGAGCGTCAATGACCAGTGTACGATTTCCAAATCGATAAAGTAAGTTGTCTCGTGCTGCTTGATATCCTTCGCTTGGAGAATCGACAATTACAAGATGCTTAATAGCATCCTTGGCCTCACCAGTGCACATCTGTATAAGTTGAGCTAATTTCACCGCAGGTTCATAGGCATGATGACCAATGATGTTGTCAAATCCACGCATGAATGCATGATAGCTTTTTGGGTCACCATCAAAGGTTATGGGGTCAAGTTTAGGCAGTGTGAATGAAGCCTTGTTTCATAGAATTTGCCAAAACATACAAATCATCCCTGCTGGGATAATTATGATCAAATCTTTGACATGGATATTCCGGGAGTACTGAAGTGTGAGGATCAGGTCTTGAAATAACTGGTGGTAGTGCAGGATTAGGAGGAAGATAGGACCTTGAAGGCGGTGGCATCCAACAGTCTTCTCTGGTCATTGATGACATAATGGGTCGGGTAGGCATGGTACGAAGGGGCTCGGGATAAGTCAACAGTGCGGAAAATTTGTGGGTAGGTAAAAGTTGGTTCACAAATAGCAGGATACAAAAATGATGTGCCTGTAGATGCCGGCCCCACTGGGGGATATGCGGGTAATATGTTATCATGGTGACTTGGTGCGACAGTGGGATAAAACAAATTCCTTTTTACAGTTCCGTGAGATAACGCCGGCGTCACAGCAGGCAAATTTTGCAATGGTGCAATATTATAGTGGCTAGCTGAAGATACAACTGGTAAGGTACCAATGTTATTTCCAATTCTATGAAGCTGTTGGCTACTACTGATAACAGGAGTCGAATTACACAACGTAAGCTCCGTAATACTAGCAGAAGGCATTGTAATGGCCATACCTGTAGAAGTGTCAATTGCTGAGCTAAGAATGTCAGTTATTCCACCTCCTGTTGAAACTTGAACAGAAGGTTGCATGACGTTACAAGGATATTCCGGCACATAATTTCGCAAATTCAGAGCTGGGGGTGGTTCAAACAGTGTTTCATCAAGAGCTTGTACTTCAATCAATGAACTTCTTGACGATTTTGTGCTACTGGATTGTGATAGAATTTTGGCACGTTGCTGCTTATAATACGCTTTATTAATTTTAAGTTGCAGCTGGGCTTCTTCTAATTCTTCAGGTGCCTCAAGCTCCAGTAATCTAGCTTTTGTGAAAGAAGTGGTGCTACTAGTCTTTGAGTGCGAATGTTTAGATTTTTTTGTGCTAGCTTGGGACTCATCACTAGCAAGGCATTCTTGTTGATAATGTCGATATTTCATATTACATGAATTTTTCATATCATTTAGCCGAGCTAAATACTGTGAAGCGTTTTGAATATTCATGACATCAGATTCTGTTGTTGCTGAATGCAAAGTAATGTAATTGTTCAAATATTCCTCCCAAGTAGCCACTGCATTATCCAGTCTATCTTTTGCAGCAACTACATTTTTTCGATTATTTGGAATATTCATCAGTCTATCAAGACTGGTAAGTAATGTAGTGATGTTTCGATCATGAACGAGTCGAATTGTTTCCAGTGTCTGGATTTCCAATGCTGTGCTGGTGTGAGACACAGCAGATTGAAGAATTTCATCATTTAAAGCCATCAGTCAATTTATTTCGATGTGGGATAAGTACGCGTAGGGTACCGTAATGGTACCTAATGTGTCCCACTGCGACTCCAAGATACAGGGTAACTGGAGACGCGTCCTGTCCCCTGGGTCCCCAAATAATGTTTTCAATCTATGCACCAACTGACTAACACACACTGCAACCTGTACATCAACAATCCCGTTGACTTGTGTTGAAAGAAACTTTATTATCTTGTTTAAACACATCTAATGTTGACGTCGGTGATAACAGTCTATTACAGTATTAGTGTCAGTGTTAGTGATAAATTGACTGTTTTTGACAAGGACTCAAAGAACAGCCATAAGTAATGCTATAATACAAATAAAAACAATAAGCGACATATTCGATACAACAAAATACAGCAATCCTCACAAACTATCGGGCAATCTATGGATAAACATAATCATATCTATTCTAGAATTTCTACCTGATAATCATTTAGTAATATAAACAAAAAATAGTAAAACCTATAAACTATAAAATCTGCAGTCACGCAGAATCCTTCCTAATAAGCAAAGCGCAACAAGCGTCTACCTCGTGGCAAGGAAATTTCTAGAAAGCCGGAAAGTTCTAGTAAAGCGCGTGGGAATAAGCGACTATTACGTCACAGTAAAGATGTGCAATGTAAACTCATAAAGTGTGACTAACTTAAGGTGCTTACAGTGAAGGACTCAAGGTTCCATAAAATGCATGCAAACATTTCTTACAGTTATATTAACAACGCCTGAAAATCTGTCCGAGTGACAAAAGTGTCCGAGCGGATGCGAAAAGGCCTATTGTTACGTCACTTTTCCATCTTGCTGCTTGGCTAATGTTACGAAATAAACAAGGAATTCGATGTTCGGGGAAACATTCCATGGAATTTTTTTTTGCCAATTTATCGTGTTATTGCGGGCCAGATGAAAAGCCGACGGATCTGGCCCGCGGGCCCCTGGTTTGGACCCATTCTTTTATGGCGTGCCGGCTAGGTAGTCTAAAGTAGCCTCCCCCATCACTCTGATCACAAAACATGAAATTTGTAATGTAACTGATTTTACTGGTTGGATAAACAATAGAGCTATGCTCAAATATATGGACACGTGGAGTTACATAATTTTGATGACGTCATAGCAAAGTAATAGTCTTCAGGAAAAAAATTTCAAAGCAATTGGTCCAGTATTCGAAGAGAAAAGCGATTTCTTCAAAACGTGTTGACGGAGACAAATAATACCAATAACAACAACATTTTGAAACGATCGTTTATGTCCACTACGTGTCCAATAAACCTGACTTGGCGATCCAGTATGTGTGTATGTGTGCCAATAATATGGGGTAACCGATTTTGTTTGCCTACTTTAAATCAAGTTGTGTAAAGGAACGGAAGCCTTAGGGCAAACAGTCCCCGAACTCGTAATAGAACGTAAATAAGGAAAATCGAAACAAAATTATGGCCTAACCCTAACCTGGTACACATACTACGTGAATACAAAAAAAAAAAGAAACTTGACTTGGTCTGTGAAAATAAAATAAAAACAGTTGTCCTACACTACAATTGTGTGCTATTCCAGTCCGATTCTGCATTCATGAAGAAGAAGGCTACACAAGTGGGCAAATATTTATTATAATATATTGTACAATCTACAGAAGGGTAATTACAGCGCAGCAAATTTCACGGAGTTAGAAATGAAATCATAAAACATGGTTGAGCATGTCAGCTCAATGCCCAAATATGAACACGAAGGCCGCGCCTCCTTTTTAATCTGAGCACCAAGTTTGTTGAGAAGATAGGGGGCGCGCCAATAGACCTCAGTCATTCAAATCAAATCCCACGCGGATAAAATAAAGTAGTATAAACGAAACAAATTGCAAATTTCTGCTCGGGTGGCCACAGTTCAAATATGAGCCAATGTTAAAATTGTTTTGTCTATGCCACTTTTATATTCATCCGCGTGGAATAGGTTTCGAATGACTCAGGTTTATTGTGACAGAATATAGTGTTCCGATAGGAGATAAAAAATGTTCCAAAGTTTAAAACATACAGAAAAATCTATGAATAATCAGGATTTCATATGGAAATAATCAAAACAAGAGTAATAGTAATGTCTTACATTTTTAAGTGCTGAAAACTTGATATCAATCGATATATATATTGATTGTGGAAAAAAATTGATTATTTTCTCAACCTCAACAACAAATGTTTCCAACTGGGGACCTGGGCCACCGAGGGGACCACAGGGTAGTTGGAAGTGGCCACCAGGCGCAAAACTAATTTTACTTTTACTAAAACCTTCGTTCTTCTTAGTTTCATTGCTCAATAAGGTTATTTTACAGGGTGTTTTCTCTTTATTGAGCATGAATTGTATGAACATAATAGGATTTTGAATCTACTGATCAAAATAACGCTACAAGTGCCACTGGAATGATAAACTGGGGAGCCGTGAGTGCTGAAAGCCTCAATAAGGGGTCCACGAGTCATGAAAGGTTGGGGACCACTGCTCAACAAATTTAATATGGACAGCAAAAATATATTGAAAAATTAAAAAGTCTGGAATTGAAATGTCGAATTGGTGTCATTTTAATCGTGTTTTCAAAAAAATAAGATCTAGCTTGAATTTTAAAAATGATTTTAATATAAACCCTCTCCTTTAAAATATAACTCAGTCGATAGCGCAAATTTTTTTGACCTAGCCAAATGAGCCCTAGTGTTTTTTTTTAAAGAAAATTGAAATAAGACAATGTCTTATTTTTGGGGAAACGTGGTATATAATTTCCCTCCTTTAAAGACTCAGACGATAGCGCAATTTTTTTTTGATTTAGTCGATTGGAAGAAGTTCGTTATCATCCACTTTGTGATTTTGTTTTGAGAATGAAAATAAAATACATAACTCTTTATAAATAAGCCCTAGTGATATTTGTTGAAAGAAAATTGAAATCCGGGGAAACATGGTATTTGACTCCATCAGTTCTCTACTATGCAGTGCAAATACGTTCTATATCGTCAGTGTCGAGGCCAGGGAATCCCAAATCTTTGGCGATGTCCAAAATCTTTTGTCTATTTGCTTTGCAGGTTTCAGTAGCAGGATCGCAATCATAAAGTTGGCATCGTATCCAGACCTGTGAATTAGAATATAGGTAAGATTGGGCCCAAAAATTCCAGCCCGGCCAGACCCAGGCCTGTGGGTATTGAATCAGACCGAGTTCGACTAATTAACTGGATTTGCAGGCCTGAGCCCGCAGCAAACTCGAAATTTCATATTTTATTTAGGAGTTCATTAAATTGTCATTGCAAGAGTTTAGTACAGTATGTGTCGTGTTTATGAGGTAACTTCTGTTTTTTTTGCAGACCACGGTATTTCGTGGCCAAAACACAGCCGAAACGCCTGATTTAAAAATAAAATCAGTCACGTGAACATCGAAAGTAGACTCGGTAGTTACTATGATTTTAGTTGAAGCCTCTAATGGGGTGAAAATATGGTACTCCCGTAGTGCGTGTAACAGATTAGGGTTAGGCCATAATTTGATTCAGATTTTTCTCATTTTTGTTCTATTACGATTTCGGAAACTGTCTGTGTTATACAAGTGAATTAACTCCCTGCCCACAGGTTTCAGTCCCGTTACACAACTTGTTGAAAAATAGGCGAACAAAACTAGTTACCTCCATATTGGTACATACATTTCTGGAGTGTCAACAAAAAAGTTGAAACAGTTTTGCGTGTAGCATTGTGATCTCTTTCCTTCCCGGCCCCCATATGGGGAGCCACGGTACCCCGGTTGGCAATCACTGTTCTAATAAATGATTGGTACGAGCCGTCTGAATCCCACCAGTCTCCAATTGTCGAAAACTTTTTTTATATGAGGCACACAAGAAAATATGCTGTTTTCTCACCTGTTTATTGACAGACTTTATGAGTGATTTGTAACTGACTCCCGGAGAGATGTTAGTTGTATCCGCTGATGCAGCTGTCCTCTGAAACGAAACAATAATGTTGAAATATATGGATAAATAGTAGCAGTAACATCTCGTAAAACGAAGTTTTCTGAAAATATCGGCGGACAAACAGTACAAGGGCTATGTGTACGGGTCGACCGGCGAAGAACGCGGAGGATATATGAGTAGATAGTGTCACGGACTCCAATGACCGTGTTTTAATTGGGTTTCTATTTATGATATATTTTTCGGTGCTCCCGAAGTATGTGTACCACAACTTGAACATAGTACGTGTATCAGGTTAGGGTTTATGTGGTACGTCATCTTGGTACACATACTCTCGGAGCGCCTATTTTTTCTATATATATAAGAATATTTTGCAGGCCCTTGATTTAGACATTTTTGACCAGGTTTGGACTCCGATCACCCATGCGGTGTGACAGAAAAAACTTTTTTCTCTCTTCTCCGGTCGCTGGGCGTAGTATGTGTACCATGTTAGGATTAGGACATAATTTTATTCCAATTTTGATAACTCATAACTTATATTAAATGTATTAATCGTTAATCATGCAAACTGATCTAAGTGACGCCCTAACATTAAACTCTCATACTAAGGCCGAGGCTATAAACTATCTACTCGCGGGCGCAATTCACACCCGTTCGCGAGTTTGAGACCTCTGGTCCACATATAATACTTCACTTCGAAGCGTTGAGATGGCGCTCACCATCGCACCTCTGATTACCCTGCGTGGCTAACTAATCCAATACGCAACATGGACTAGTAACCAACCAAACGATAGGCCACGGTTCGCCATAGGATTAAGCCTTCTTATCTTGCCCTCTCCCTCGGGCTAAGTATGTGAATCATATATAAATATATATCATGATTCATATTAAAAATAAATTCTGACATTTTTGACTTGACCATCTCCGATGCGTAATTTTAAAAATGCAACGTCGGCTCGACTTAGAATATGAATTACATATTTATCCGGGGATAGGAAAGCCGATAAAACGGTTTAATCAATTCCGATTTTCCCTATTTTAGTTCTATTACAAGCATCGTTGACCATCGGTTACGTGAACCACCCAGCTTTATTGCCAACATATCGCTGCAGGCTCATAAGAAATATTTGCGATAAAAAAAACTACGTGATCCGCCATTTTTCTTTATACTTTCCAGATTTTAAATTTATCTCACCGGGTTAAAGCACGACATGTCCCCGTTTGAAGTTCCGTCAGCTTCTGGTTCACATTCACAATACACGGGCCGATTGACTGGATCTGACGAATCTTGTCTGGATTACAAAAATATCTGAGTTAATATAATTATAGCAAGTTACACACCTTGGGTTTAAGCCCAAGCTTAAGCCCCCAAACTTAAAGGGTTGGGCAGCTCTGGGGTAGGCAATGCTTGATTTAAAAGATTCGGTGCTTCCAAATAACAGTAGGTTTTTACTTATCGTAAGGATGGTTGGGAACTTTCGAATTACCTGATGATTTCAGGATCGAATTAAATATATTTTTATGTAATTGGGGGCGTCTTTTTTTTTATTGTAATTGGTCCTTTCAACAAATGAATTACTGAAAACATAGAATACATCACTCAGACAGATTGCTGGAGTTCAGACAATGAGAAACGCGTTTTATCAATAACTAACCCTAACGGCCAACCGAAGTGTTTCTTAAGGCCAACTTTCACCTGCTGCTATTACGACCATACTTTTTATGAAATTAAATTTACGTTGAAAATATTGATAAAAAGTAACCAAGTCTATTATCTGTATCTGGCCGACACAGAAAAGAGGAGCTCCCGAAGTATGTGCACCATTATGGCGCACAATCGGAACATAGTATGTGTACCAAGTTAGGGTGTACTTAACTTAACATGTGTACCAGGTTGTGCGCCATCTTGGTGCACATACTTCGGGAGCGCCCAAAACGGTAGCAAATTGCCTACCCGTGATATATGTACTTACCTAAATACGTTTGGCGAGTCAATTATGGTTTCGAGTTCGTTACCATCAACATCAAACCAAGTGCAAAATGCTGAAAAAAAAATTAAAATTTGTTTCATATTGGCCTTAATTGTGTTGGCATTGCAGGGCGCTACAGAAGTATGTGCACCAATATGGCGCACAACCTGATCCCTTTCCTGGTAAACATACTATTTTCAGGTTGTGCGCCATCTTGGTGTACATACTTTGAGAGCACCCATTGCAGATTATACATTTCCGGGGCCACCTGGAGTATTCGCACCAAGATGACGCACAGCCTGAACTCGGGATGTGTACCCGGTTTGGGTTCAGGTTGTGCGACATCTTGGTGCGAATACTTCAGGAAAACCCATTTCCGATTAAAATCCCATGCCCAAATTGGACAAATTTGGGTTTTGTGAATTATGTGAACCAAGATGCCGGACACCGGAACTCAGTATGTGTACCAGATTAGTGTTAGGCCATATTTCTATTGCAAGATTGAGGACTAGACAAGTGACTCTCGTGGTATTTGTACCTGAAATTATGGCCTAACCCTCAGAGTTGCAAGTTTATCAATTGAAATTTGAAAGAGTATTGATAGGAGAGTGCTTATAATGGATAAATAACTGATAAGAGATTGAAGAGCGCCCTCAACTAAATGTTGACAGATAACTGATAAAAGAGTCGAAAGTTTGTTCAAAGCAGGTTCCCAAATCATCGAATAAATTAGAAATCGTGTTGGATAATTTAAGCTACTGAATAGGGTACTCCCGTATTGCGTGTACCAGATTATGGTTGGGTCATAATTTTATTCCCATTTTTTTTTTTTTTTCTATTACGAGTTCGGGGACTGTCTTTGTTAGCTAAGTGAATATACCCCCCGACCAGTTATAGTGTTTCTTCAGCTTTTACAAACAAAATAAGCATATACTGGACGGCATATAAAATAAAGATCTACTTACTAATCTCGTCCGTAGCCAATACAGGAAATGTCCATATTACTTGAAGTACAAATAGGACCAGGAAGAATTTCATTGTCTCGATTTGACTGTAATCGGCACCTTGAACTAATATTATTTGTAGTGAAGGATTAATTCTGTTTGGAAGACATACAAAAATATTTAAAAAATCTTGTCCTGTGTTTGTTGTTCTCATAAACTGATAAAGTACTGCAAATTACCAAAAAGAGACTCACGCGACTATAAAATGGAGAATGGCGCATTTTTCCCTTCTATTTTTAAAACATTTAGCACAATGCTTAGTAATTGGATCGGCACTCAGTACAGAAGTACATCCTCGCACAGTGCTTATTCGCTATTCGAAATGTTAATCTTTGATAACTTCTTTACGCAGTCATACGAAGCCCCCTACGACGGCGGAGAGTCCAACAAGAGGTCGTGGCCCAATTCATGATAAGGCGACTGAAATCGCTTCAGTACTGACTGAAGGGTTGACGCACAGAACATCCTTCTCCCATAACCTCTTCCCCTTCCCCCCTTACCTGTTTTTGTTATTAGCGTCATGTAATTTCTGTAATTGCCCGATAGCTCTCTAGAGAGGTCATTCTCTAATAGCGATAGGAGGAGGCTATTCAAATAGCAGTTGTGATCTTGTTCAAACCGCCATTCTCAAAATGTCAAATGGGGCCCATTCAAATAGAGCTTAGGACCACATACCCAGCACTATTTCTTAACTGTTAAATTCGTTGCAGCCCACAGCACTGTCAATCGCAAATAATTTGGTTTTTCATTATTCAAGATGTACACTAACACGAATATATTTCTGTAACGTTTGTAACATTATGTAAACGTATGTATGTCTGAGGAGGTCGGACATTGTCGAACGAAACTTTACAGAAATATTTGTTGTGTCAGTATGCAGCAAGACTGTTGAATCGGTACTCACGTAGCGTGTGTATCAGGTTAGGGTTAAGCCAAAATTTGAATCCGATTTTTCTGAATTTAGTCCTATTACGAGTTCGGGGACGGTCTATGTTAACCAAGTGAATATACCCCATGCCCATAGGCTTCCGTCCCTTTACACAACTTGTTGTAAAATAGACGAACAAAAAGTTACCTTCATATTGATACAATCACTTCTGGAGCGCCCTCGAATCATAAAGAATCGCTATTCCTAATTACAGAAACTCGCTCAGTCCGTAGTAATTCTAATCGCGATAATGCGAGACCCTTCCGTGTCAGTCACCTTTTATTGAGCTTTCGATTTGAACGAGGAACAAAAGGGCTATATTTAGTGCACGGATTTGTTTCAGTTCCATACCGTGTCTAATAAGCGTAGAAAAAGTAGTCGCTGAAAAAATAAAGGAGCGCTACCACGAAATGGTGTGTAATGCCAATCCTAATCTTAATCCCAACTAGAAATTACCAATTTGTTATTTTGAAAAGTGGCGGGGGTATTTTGTCAAATTTCACATCTTCGCATTAGTGACGGGGGCTCTCCACAAAATATTCAAAAAGTGTTTGCTTGTACATCGAATTTGTATGAATTTATTATGAAAAAAACTATTACTACATCAAGCGCTACCCCGAACTTGTGACACCCTTACAATATTCACGAACAAGATATTTGTTCATACAAAAATGAGCCAATGGAAATGGCATGACTTCACAAGTTGTGCAATTTTGCTCATTAGGTCTTTATATGAAGCTATACAAGAAAAAAATGAGATGTTTGCTCCTTATCGATGCTTTCCTATATTGAATAGTTTTGAAAACAACAAATTTCACGAGTTTTCCAACAGTATTCATAATCACGCAACATTTGTCAGACGCACGCCAAGTAGTGTTTATTGTACCGCGGTGCCCAAATGCTCAGAATGATATGTATTCATTCGATGTATAATGGCCATTATAGTCGAGCATTTCTGTTCCAGAACTCAGATATCTCGCCCAGCGTTTTTCAAACTGTGTTTCAAACGTGGTGTTCAGAGATGGAAATTGCGACTTAAAAGAGAAACGCTGCGAATACTAATTTTCATACACACATGTCTATCTATTCAAGTGCTCTATACGCATCTCTTGTATACTTTTAAACGAAACTAATTTCACGAGTTTTCTAACAGTATTTATAATCACGCACCTTGTGACAGGGACACGCAAAGCGACCTGATTTGTTTTTATTGTTAACCACCTGTATTTCTTAATTTTAAAAATAACTAATTTCACGAGTTTTCTAACAGTATTTATAATCACGCAACTTGTGACAGGGGCACGCAAAGCGACCTGATTAGTTTTTATTGATAACCACATGTATTACATAATTTTGACAGCAGCTAATTTCACGTGTTTACTAAGAGTATTTTTGATCAAGCAACAGATGTATACGCAAAGCCACGGGATTAGTTTTTATTATTACCCACCTAGATTGCATAATTTTGAAAGCAGCTAATTTTACGTGTTTACTAATAGTATTTATAATCACGCAACTTGTGTCAGAAGCACGCAGAGCAAATCTCGACCTTATGTGATTAGTTTTTTCTTAATCGCAGTAGTTTTGATAAATCTTATGAAACACTCGGTTTTATTTTAGTATGAAACGAACCCTTCTTGTATGCTGTATGGCATAGGTTCTCAAAGTGCTCCGTACGGAGCCCCAGGGCTCCGCGAGAGAAACCCAGGGGCTCCGCGAGCTATCGGATTACTTTTCAAAATACTGACTAGTTTTGTAACTGTTCTAATAAGAAGCAATAACAGCTTTGATAAAATCTGACAACAAAATAGCCTCGAAATATGGCAAAGAGGCGGAATTAAAAAATGACATTATTTATAAGCAGGAGCGCAGCCAGGATTATTAAGAGGGTGGTGGTTCAAAATTGGAATCGGAAATTTCCGCGCAAAATTCTTCGCGATTAAAAAAAACGGATAACGAGATTTCTATTGCGTAAAATATTTAATCCATGACCGATGCGAGCATTTAACGAACAATTGAAATTTATTTTATTGCATTCGGCTCCGTCAGTAGTTTCAGAATGAAAAAAAAGGTACATCGCGGAGCGCGCACAATTGATTGCGTGCGGCTCCGTCGGTAGTTTCATAATGGGGGAAAAGGTACATCGCGCGCACAATTGACTCTGTTTCGATTTCGCAGTTACTACGATGAAAACCTAACATAACACCAATTTTTGTGATTTACAATGTCTATAAATACGTTTTCAATCTGAGGTGAGTCTGCTTCGTATGTTAGTCGCTGAAACCAAACCTGTGATCTTCCATTTTAAGTTTTAGTCTTATTATTTTAGAATGCCGCTTTTCAATCAAGAAATTTGGGTTGCGGATTTATCTCTTTATTAATTATTATTTTTAGCATTTCGTAACGATGACTATAATATGGTAACATGTTTTTCACATTGAACTCATAATTCCCCACGAGAACAAAAAAGCGAATAACGTCGTCATTGTGTAACTATACATGTATATATATGCCGAGGGAAATTTTTGATTTAGGGAGAATAAACACCGGCGTAAAGATGTTAAAAGGTTCAAAGACACGCCATGCTGACGAAAAAAATCGGCGATTGTAACAAAATGCAATTGCGCACGTTATTAGCGGCCTTTTAAGTCTTCCAAAAATGTCAAAAGGGAAAAGATTCGACCCCTTATTTATTAACATGTTTGTCAAGTGTCAAATTTACAGCTTTAGTGTATATATAATTTATGTTTGAAATTTAGATTTATGTATGACTTGTATTAACCCTAAGGTTCAGCATTTAAATTAAGTAAAGTACTTTTAACTTGCTCAGGAATATTAATCTGAAAGTAACAACTTTAACATTTATTTTGGGGCTCCGTGAATAATAGTCAACCTTTCCAAGGGCTCCGCAACACCAAAAGTTTGAGAACCCCTGCTGTATGGGGTTCTATGAAGTGGTAAGATTCAATATTTTAAGAATGGCTCGCCAGCAACAGATTCCTCAATGTCAGAAAATGAATGTATTTATCGGGCCAGGTAATATTTATCGTTTTGGTTCATAATGGCCGCCATCCTCCCAGTTCGGATTTGTCGAGTTTTTCTTACAGTATTTAGAATCACGTAACTTGTGTCAGACGCACGCAAAGCGACACGAGTGGTTTTTATGGTTTACCGCAGTAGTTTTGATAAAGCTTAGGGAACACCTTAAATTATCTAAACCGATACCCCTCCTTTTTGGAGTGCCACACTGTTATTTTCCCCACCACTAATTTCAAATTACCCAGTTTGTTACCCAGGATTACACAGTTTGGTATACCCTGGGTTACTTATGGGGACCCAATCGCTCACTACAACTCTCATGGACCAACTACTTTGGGCGAATTTAATCCATATTTCAAGGTTATATGTCGTGAAGACGTTGCGTAACTCCAAATGGGCATCTTTTCTTATTTTTAAGAAACAATTTCACAAATTACGTGGGCTGTGCCGTGAGGACAAATTCACTGTTGCCATAGCGACGTCTTTTTTTATCGAGTTAAATGAGGCAGAGATGTTGTTTGGTTTGTTCAGGAGAAAATCAAAAATTCATTCAACTCTTTTTGTTTTTATTCTTAATAATGTGAATAAACGGCCTCATTGGCTTGTGACTTGTGACAGACGCACGGGATGTGAGTAGTTTTTATTGTTAACCGCTGTATAGCATAATTTTGAAAGCAGCTAATTTCACGTGTTTTCGAACAGTATTTATAATCACGCGACTTGTGACAGACGCACGCAACGCGAGGTGATTGGGTGTTATAATTAACCACAGTAGTTTTGATTAATCTTAAGGAACACCCGGTATTATTTAGGATGAAACAAATCTTTCTTGTGTGGGGTTCTATCAAGCGACGAGATTCAATAATTCAAGTTCTAAACCACTAACAACATGTTCCCTAAGGTCAGTGAATAAATGTATTCGTCGAATCGAGGGTTCGCTGACTACAACGACATTCCAAGAACAGATACATTCATTTTCTGACTGGATATATCAAGTTCGTGTTCGTCGATTCTGTTATTTCCAGCTGATCGTCCCGCCTCTGCTTTATAAGAATCTCTTATATAATTTTAAATGCAACTGATTTTACGAGTTGTTCAACAGTATTTATGATCACGCAATAGTTTACAATGATCGTGCCAATTCATTCATTGGCTTGCCTTTTTACCTCTACTTTCCTAAATTGCCTAATTTTGAAAACAACTAATTTCAAAACAGTGTTTTTTTTTAACAGTATTTAGAATCACTCAGCTTGTGACAGAGGCACGCAAAGGCAAATCTAGACTTTTTTAGTTGTTTTGATGACCTACAGTGGTTTTGACAACGCTTAGGAACACCTATTATTATTTTAACATGAACCGAAACCCCGCCTATTTGGTGTGTCACACTGGTATTTGCCCTGCCACTAATTTCGCGGTATTTTTTTGTCTATTTGATTATTGTCATTGACCACCTGGAATTAAATTTGAGAAAAGCATCTTCACAAATAGTTTTTACCTCACGCAGACGCTGCTATGAAGACAAAAAAAATGGAGCCATAGCGACCTCTTTTTATTACATTAAATGAGGCAAAGACATTTTTTTAATTGCTTAGGAGAAAGTATTATAATCTTCGCAAAAAGTTGTTATTGCCCCAACCGAAATCCTATCCTTTTGGCTAAAATAAACGAATATTGATCTGAAAAAACATTCAACTGAGTGAAAGGTATTAAAACAAATCCGTTTATTTAAAGAGATAATGGTTGTAGAGCGCTCCTATTTGCTGAAAACTATCTCTAAACGATGCGTGAAATAAGTTTTTATTGCAAACCGCAAAAGTTTTGATTTCGTTCTCATACATGGGAGAACATGTACGGATGACATTTAGGGATGAAACGTTTTTATCAAAATACATCTAATACATAGGAGTGTCTTATCGCAAAATATTATCTGTAGTTGATACGTCAATATTCGTAATCAAATTTCTATTTTACAACCAACAAAAATTGCGAAAAAAGGCACACCGGGAAAGGAAAGCCACGGGAAACAAATAATGGTTTTCGAGCAGAGACATTCTAATATATAATCAAAATGGTGCTCCCGAAGTATGCGAACCAAGATGGCGGACATCGGAACGTAGAATGGGTAACAGGTTAGGGTTAGGCCATAAATTTTTTCCAATTTTCCTTATTTTTGTCCTATTATCAGTTCGAAGACTAGCCAAGAGCCTCCCGTAGTATTTATACCTAGAATTATGGCCTAACCCTAACCTAGTACACATATTACATTCCGATGTCCGCCATCTTGGTTCATATACTTCGGGAGCCCCATCAAAATAATATGAATTAATGTCAAAATAGGATTTTTCATACTTCACCAACGTAGTTGGGCCCAAAGCTATACCTCGTAGGTCACAGCTTATAGCAGGGGTCGGCAACCTACGGGCCGCGGGCCAGATCTGGCTCGCGGGGCACTATAATTGGGCCCGCGACGCTTCACTAACTTATAAAACATCCGTTATGACGAATATATTCTTTAGACTAAATTATATTATAACCTAACAATTATATAATTCACAATTACTCGTTTAATGAGCATATAATATAATTATAATTAAGCAAATGGCAACAAAACGCAGAAAAGTTGATGCTAAGTGAAAAGGGTTCAATGCCGCTGAAAATATTCAAATGGAATTTTATGAGATGCAATGAGGAAATAAATCTATATTCTATTCGAGAGATGTATCACTGCTTGATTTTTATTATAAAAAGTACCATTCGTTCAGTTTTTCAACTTTCTTAAAATATGTGCGGCCCGCCAATGACTTGCAACCTTAGTTTTGGCCCGCGAGCGACAAAGGGTTGCCGACACCTGGCTTATAGCATAGGTTTTCAAAAAGTACTCTGTGCTTGCGAGCTATTCGTTTCCTTATTCAAATACTGACTTGGCTAATTTTGTAACTGGTAAAAGAAGCAATTGCGGCATTAAAATAGTTTGACATTCGCAATTCAACTATTTTACAAATACAAAGCAGCAAATACCTCCGAGTCATTAAATGGAATAATTTTAATTTACTCAGAAACGTTAGTCGGTAAATACCAATACATTTTTTTGTTTATTTTTGATAATTTATTGTGGCGCTCCGTGAATATCAGTCAATCTCTTCACGGGCTCTGGAACATCAGAAGTTTAAGAACCCTTAGCTTATAGTAATCGCTTGGTCAGAGACTTGTTGGCAGAAAAAATGCGAAATTCATTCACAAAATGTATATTCAATTTGTGGTTTTATAATTTCTATATCGTATGGCTTCTAAGGCTGTGGTGTGACGATCAATTTAACGCCAATGGTATTTGCAAAGTCATTGTGTATTTTCAATGCTTTGCTTGTCCATTGCAATGTTCGGAGTGCAGGCGTATGATTTCTATATCGTCTGGCTTCTAAGACAACGTTGTTGCGTTTCAAGAGGTACGTTCACGCCTTCAACCCGAGCAGGGCCTCGCACAAGGAAGATAATACAAAAGGATAATCGTTGAACGTTTCTGCAGGATTTTTGGTGTTTTTTGACGGTTTTTGTAAGATTTTTTTTGTCTTTTTTTTACTGTTGTTTACGGTTGTTGCGTGGATTTTGGTGGTTTCTGACGGTTTTTCACTGTTTTTGCGAGTTTTTTTGCAGGTTTTTCACGGGTTTCGCACGTTTTTCAGGAGACTAGGATGTTTCCGATTTTGAATCCCAAAGTATTAAACTCCGAGTAGGGTGATGAGAATGGAGTTTGAACCTGAATAGTTGGGCCCAGTGTTATAACTCATACAGTTTCTTGCCCAAAGCAATGTTCAGAGCGTAGAACCATTCTACGAGAATGTATATTCAATTTGTGGTCATATAATTTCTATACCGTCTGGCTTCTAAGGCCGCGGTTTGACGATCAATTTAACTCTAATGTTATTTGCCAAATCATTGTGTATTTTTATGTTCTGCTTGTTCAGTGCCATATTCGGAGTGTAGGCGTATGATTTCTATAACTTCCAAGGCAACCACGTTACGAGTCATGTATTACAAAGACGTCTCGTGATTATATTGTCAATTGAGAAAACCAGACTTCGAAAGTTCTCACACAAATTAGCACGTACTGGTTCAATTCTCATTACTGTGAATATTTCAATCAAATTTTCGTTTTGGTGTCGCAAGATTATTTGGCCCCATAGGTTCTTAAAATGCTTTATACAGAGACCCGGGGCTTCGTAAGAGAAACTTAGAGGCTCCGCGAGCTATTCGTTTACTTATTAAAATACTGACTTGGCTAATTTTGTAACTCTCCTAAGATGCAAAAAACGGCATTAATAAAATTTGACAACGGTAGCGTTGAAATGTGGAAACAAGGCGGTAATTCAAATATCACATTATCTACAAGTTCCAATAGACAATTTTTATAAATTCATTGAAAATCAGACACTGAAAGTTCTCACAGCAATTAGCACGTACTAATTCAATTCTCATTTCTTCGAATATTTCATTTCGAAATTTCGTTTTTGTGTTGCAATATGGTTTTATGGACAACGAGAGCAGTAAAGAATAAACGAGAATATCGGTCAGAGACCGAAGACTTATCGATCGAAAGTTAGGGGATCCCAAAACAGCGCTCTTACTCCTTAGTCACACCTTGTGCCCCATCACTGATTAAATAATAACTCGCTAACTATACGAAATATTTTGCACAAAATCAATAGGCTTCTGGTCCGGGATATGATGAATGCACATGCAAGATCTGGAGCAGATTCAATCAGACAGACAGACATATAGACAGACAAATACCTATTAACATACTTACAGATTAAAATCGATAAGTAATAATATTACGTTTTTATGAACGAGGGGAACTCGTGGACATTTTGTTGAATCGTTTTTGTTAATTATTGGCATTGACGTTGTGAAAAAATTAGTTTTTCTAACTAATCAACCGATTTACTTCAATTTTTGTCATTTTAATATGAAAAAAATCGCCGGCAATTTTCGTTAGATATTTTAAAAATATCTGGATTCTGAATTGTTTGGAAATTCGCTGGATAAAAATTTTGCTTATACTGCGATGGCCATATTATAGTGATTGAACACCATGTCCGTATATTGGAGCATTGCTCTTTTGTATGAAGCTATTTATACAGCTTATATGGGGGACTGCGATATCCAATACGTCATGGGTGTAAAACATTTTTTGTCGGCGGGCCTTATAACCAACTTCAGACATCCAGCAAGGCCGCCCCATGAATTTAGCGGGGAATAGAAGAGAATGCGGCTATCGCTTAGCCTTATAGTAATAAAGGCACTGGGCAAATGGCATAAGATTTAACGTAGCGACAAACGCAAAAAAAAAACAATATGTATTTTTTACCCATGTGAGCGCCTTTTTAAAACATAAACTGTCGGATTAGAACTCAAAGCTTGATGGGGTAAATCTGAATGTTGAACATGGCCGCACTAAATGGCTTGGCGGACCGGGTTGTGGCCGGCGAGCGCCTGTTGCACACCTCTGCAATAGATAATTTCGCTAGCCCTTTTGAGGTTTATTTTTTTTTCAAGAAAGCCTGTCTTATAGAACTCCCGCCACTAACGCATGTAGTATTTGAAAAAAAATAAACCTCAATAAATTGTTAATATCCAGTTGGGGTTAGAAATCATTCAAAAATTTAATTTTCCAACGCAATCTACATCCCTTACCCTAACTTTATCATTGATAAAGTTGGTATTTGAAGAGTTGGCGTTTTGTTTTGTAGGGGGCTTTGTACAAAAGATGCATATAGATGAGACCAATCTTCGAGACTAAACCCAAGCTATATGGAATTTTTGTTACCGCATTAAGATATAGATTACCGGTTTACACGATACTTTAGAGTTAGACAATTCAAGGCGATACATTCAGGTTAACAGCTATGAGCTGGGGAATTAAAGTTCTTGATAACGTTATCACGTACATCAGGGGTCGGCAACCTTTTGTCGCTCACGAGCCAAAATTAAAGGTTGCAAGTCATTGGCGGGCCGCACATATTTTCAAAAAGTTAAAAACCGAATGAATGACCGATGAATCACATTTTATCACACAGATCAAAAGTTAAACTTTGAACAGCGCACGAAGACTGACCACTTGAATATTTTTGCGCCATTAAACCATTAGCATCAACTTTTCTGCGTTTTGTTGCTATTTGTCTAAATTATAATTAAAATATAGGCTAATTAAACGAGTAATTGTGAATTATATACTTGTTACGTTATAATATAATTTAGTCTAACGTAAATTATTTTGCGTAAAACATATAATCGACAAAACATCGGCCGGATTCGGCCCGCGGGCCGTAGGTTGCCGACCCCTGAAGTACATATTACCGTGTCGTTGCAACATGTCTAGGCACTGCTATTTGTCACTCTGACAATAACTGTCAAATTCAGGTCAAATTGACTTAATATTTTTAAAACACACATGAGGCGTTTAAGCACGGAATATTTCATCAAAACAAACTACTTAGGAAACCGCACTTATTAAGTAACAATGGTAAAATCGAAATTACTTCACGCTTGGTTGGACTTGACAACACCTATTTTGTATCTAAGGCGATAATATGAATTTATTACTAATTATCCAATTAATGCGTGTGGAATGAAAAATCACGGCGTTGGTATGTTATTTATTTATTACTTTTGAAAAGGTTTTCAAATAACGAGACTGCGGTTAGTGCAGGCACGTAACGGTACTGGTATTATAATTGAACACGTAGTGGACATAACGATCGTTTCAATATTATGTTGTTGTTGGACACGTAGTGGACATAACGATCGTTTCAATATTATGTTGTTGTTGTTGCTGTTTTTCTTTGACACGTTTTTAAAAAGTCGCTTTTCTCTTCGAATACTGGACCAATTGTTTTGAAATTTTCAGTGGTTAAAGATAAAAATTTTCTCCAGAAGGCTATTACTTTTTTTTTCGCTATGACGTCATCAAAATTATGTGACTCTACGTGTCCATATATTTGAGCATAGCTCTCTTGTTATTGTAAAGTCTACTATTTTTACTGTGGTTGTTAGATCAGAAGATCCAGGATTCTGGATTGATTATTTGTTGACTGTACAAAGTGGCTCATACTGCTAAGCGTGGTACCATGCGTGGGTTCGCAGGTTCGACTCCCGTGAATGATATTGACTGCTGGTCAGTTATGACTTCCTCAACCATAAAGTCCATGCATCTGAAAACAAATAACTGGATAACTAATCCCATACCCGACATGGACTGGCAATCGGACGAGAGGTTGTGATTTGCCATATGATTAAGCCGTCTTATCAACTTTCCTCCCCTCCGGGATAAATATGTAAATTCTGATCCCAAAATACTAGTAATTATAACTATTGTCACAATTTGGCCCTTTTTCTGTGGTTGTTAGAACAGAAGACCCAAGATTCCGGATTGAATATTATTTAAAACAGCGACTCGACACTTAAAATAACAGAAGCTACACAGATAGCCCAAAATAGCCAACTACCAACGGGAGAATAAGAGAACGGGAGAGATATTTTTCCGCATATGGTTTGGCGTGACCGGAGTCTCATAATACAATTTCGGATATTAACACAGACCTGCCATCTCGCGGAATCTATATAGATTCTTGCAGAATCTATACTGCCATCTCGCGGAATCTATTTAGATTCCCGCGGAATCTATACTGCCATCTCGCGGACTCTATAGTGCCATCTCGCGGCAGTGCATTGGGGAAGCGGGAGTTATGAATTATTGCTTCTGCTTTTCTGTCTACCAGGATCTTACATGACCTAGGATTACGGCTACTCGAGCGTTTGCGTGTTTCTTCAGTCTTTTGGTGCAGCGAGGAGGTAACCACCATGGCCAAGCCCTTTGAAAGGTGCGTAAGTGATTTAATATGCTATTTAATGACTTTCTGGTATTTGGGTTTCTGGTTTCCTGGCTTTCTTGTACCGGTACAGGTACCGTACCGGTACCGGTATTCAGGATCGAGCAGCGGTTCTGGCAGTCTGGTAATGATTGATTGAATGAAATTAAAAAGATAACCACTATCTGACTATAGCATACCATTATTTTCTGGTTGTTACTTGTGTTCATTTACTGTAACACGGTAGTTTAGTAGGCTACTGGAAAAATATGCCAATTCACACTTCATTTATTTCACTATTTCTGGCTGAATGTTGGTAAAGTCACTTGTTTTTATGATTTTTCACACCCTCATCCTGTACAATGTCCTGTGTATGCAGCCAATAAGGGTCTTGTAGTACCACAAGTTCTTCTAGTGGGTGTAGTAGTCTATAACCATTTTTGCATATGTTATTTCTAAACCCCACCTGTCTGCGTCATTAAAAGTTTACGCCACTGCGACGTCGCAACCACGTCATAGAGCTCGCTGAAGTGTAGCTGCGATCACCCGAAATGGCATCTGTGCCAACGATAACAAACTCATCAACCCCAGCGATCTCTCATGTGTTGGGATCAGTACGACCAGAAAATGAGAGAAATAGTTTGCTTAATTTCGAGTGATCATTTGCGTGTTTTGGGGAAGGCGGACAACTCGACTACACGGACAACTCACCAGAGACAACTCAACTACCTAGAGGCCTGGTGAGTTGTCCGTCTTTTGTCTTTTCCTACGGTGTTGTTTTAGGTCTATAGAAATGCGTTTTTGATATTTTTAGTGCTCAAATGTTGAGAAAAAATACATATATATGCCCTAGAAAGCATTTTTATTTGTATAAGTGGCTTATTTTGATCATGTTGTATGAATACAAATACAGTCTACAGACGAAATTGGAGTAACGTTAGAGAAGTTAGACTGTTGACTTATAGGACTGTGTTCGTTTGATTTTTTGAACTTTATTGGTATTTGTTTGGGTGCAACAGGGAATGTTTAGATCACTGATATGCTAATTTTTTAGATGTGTGGAGTGTGACACAATTACACATTATTTTTGCCCTGTTCTTCCTCTGATCAGTGTTTGCATAATTGAATCAATTTATTTGAAGTTATTGCCCGATTCTGTATCGTGTATTTTTATTTTTTATTGTGTTATTTGACTGTTTTTGGAAGACGGGCATGTATTTTCACGTTTTTAACTTTGTCTTAAAGTTATGTCAGTCCTCCAGGTCCTCTGCGTTTTGTCACTTTTGTGTTTGTTCGTTTGTTGTTGTTTTGTTTTATACCAGAGCGACCGAAATAAAATTGATTGAATTTATTGGTGAGTTGGCTTACAACTAATATCAGTCGGCACTAAGTAAATGCTATGCAATTCTTGAGTCTGCGTTTTGCAAAGCAATGTCATCTCCTCGAGCATCGATATCGCAGAGCGGTTGCTCGACTGGTGAGTTGACGGCCTGTCGGGCGACTGCCGTGACGAGTTTAGAATACTGAAACCATAGACTACTGAGCTCACATTCATAGTTATTTAAGTGTTACTGTGAAGTATAAAGGTTTTAATATATTTAAAAGTGCTCATTCAAAACATTTAATACCAATAAAGTTCAAAAAATTAAACGAACACAGTCCTATAAGTCAACAGTCTAACCTCGCTAACGTTACTCCAATTTCGTCTGTAGACTGTATTTGTATTCATACAACATGATCAAAATAAGCCACATATACAAATAAAAATGCTTTCTAGAGCATATTTATGTATTTTTCTCCACATATGAGCACTAAAAAATTCAAAACGCATTTCTATAGACCTAAAACACCACTGTAAAAAATGCCAAAAGACGGACAACTCACCAGGCCTCCAGGTAGTCGAGTCTCTGGTGAGTTGTCCGTGTAGTCGAGTTGTCCGTCAGCCTGTTTTGGTGCGACTGTCGTATATTTTAACAGGCCTTATCAAGTCACTGTGACATGATTTTTGGATGACGTAGTATCGCTCCCTCCGGTCTTTACCAAAAATAAAACAGTGTATATTTATTTGTATGTATGCCTTCATATTTACTTTTGTTTTGATTGACAAATCAATAAATCTATCTTCTAAACCAGTGGTCACCAAAGTGTGGGTCGCGACCCCAAGTGGGGTCGCCTTAAATATTTCTGGGGTCGCAAAGTGCCCATCGTTGTCTTTTCTTTTATTATTTTTATTATGTGTGTGCCTTCTCGGCTTAACGCTAGATACTTCAAACAAAAGAATGAATAATAAGCACGCAGACAGGTAATATCAAGAGCAATTACGATAAATGAATTATGACATCATAATCACAAATTTAGTCCGTGTGGAAATCAGCGTTCTATGACACAAATACACAACAGTGTGCAGTCTGCACTGTTAAGTTGAATTACGCTACATAGGCTAGTAAGTTTCGACATTTCGAATTGGAGTGACTTCTTTTATAATAAGGCTATTGTGTAACAACAGTAATTTATATTTTAAAGTAAATCGTTATTGTGTCTTAAATGTACTCTGTACAGTGGCCGTTGCTTTTACTGCAAAGCCTCATTTTCCAGGCTACCGTCATATTGATAATTACAATTTATTAAATGGCTGATAAACATAAAAGAAAAATATCGTATGATCAATCTTTTTGAAAGCTTGACTTTTAGTGCTATGAGTCTGCTAAAATCAAAACACCGAAATCGATTAAACGTAGAACACGATTTGCGTTAGAGCTTAAACAACATTAAGCCAAGAATGCAAGATCCTGTTGGAAGGAAGCAGTCGCATTCCTCACTGATTAAATATGGTTGTTGTTGGGTTCTTTTAATAAATTTCCTAATTTGATAAATATTTTTTTCGTGTCTGTAGGTGAACATACATATATATAACTTGGGGTCGCGAGTGCTTCTCATACGTAATAATATTGTAGATGGGGTCGTGTCTCAAAAAGTTTGAAGACCACTGTTGTAAACTATATCTAATATTAACAGGTTCACATCAATGTTTCTCTTCATCCCTCTGCTACTGTTCTCAATAAAATTTACTACCAGCACCAACAATATAGAACAAGTTGGCCCCATTGCACCCCCTGGTAGAGTGTTTGAAGCCGATATAGACTCTCTCGGTCCCGAGGAACTAGAGAACGTGAAAAACAAAATTGCAGGAATTGTGGATGGATTGACAGAGTATGAAAAAGTTGCTGAATCAGCACATTTTGATAATGAACTCATGAATGATGATCCATTTGTTTATGACCTTCAACCCTATGATGGTGAGAACTGGAGTTGTTTATTGATTATTTGAATATTTGGCGGAAGCAGTGATTTCCCTACACTACTCCTGAAATTCTACCATACTTCAATTCCTAATGTAAATAAAAATGTATTTGAATATTCAGAAAGTGGCTCATATGCCTGTGAAGATAATCAAATATATAACACTTTTTTATAAGTTATAATTAGTTTTATCACTTAAAACAAAATATCTACCAACCCCTGAATATATGTATATACCACCTCAAAATGAATAGCTGGGGAACATACTGGGTGGAAGGAAATGTCTCAAATTTCACTCAATAATGGAGGGAACTCACTTATCAGCAAAATGGCCTGTGTCGCGTTTGAGGAAATTTCAACTCGGAGTCATCTGAAAACAACTATAGCTTGATTCTTGACTTTTGATTTTACAAAAATTTGACTTAGAAAAACGTTTCTCATTTTGGCTCCTAGCTTTGAGAAACCAGAATACGGTGCATACAAGCCTTATTGAAATATACAGGGTGTTTATAAAGTGTCTCATCGTGCTAAGCGTTACGAATTTGCTCGCCACCGCATCTCTGATTACCCTGCGTGGGTTTGCAGGTTCGAATCCCATGCGGGGTAGTTATATGCGAGTGGATTGGCCTCGCCGTCGTAGGGTGGTTCACGTACAGCTGGTCGGTTACGCCTTCCTCCACCATCAATCAAGTCCATGCTCCCAAAAAATAAATAACTAAAACTAATCACATACCCGACATGGACTGGTAAACCGGACGAGAGGCCGTGGTTCGCCATATGGTTAAGCCGTCATATCGGCTTTCCTCTCCCCCGGCATAATTATGTAAATCCTATCCTATCCTATGAAGCCAGTTATCAATATATCTTAACCAGGTTTGTTGTTTTTTAATCTGTATTTTTACTCCATTTAATACATCTGTGAATGCCAAAACAATATATGGTATCGATAAATTCCCTTTGCAATTTTAAAGAATTTAGGACTGTAGGGACACTCTATATTACATCCACTCTGGGATTTTGCATAAGATTTTGAGCCCAACATGCCAACCTAGCTAAGTGTCAGTAGCTTTCGTTATTCCAGTAGGTTTCAATATGGGAGATTTAATATTTAAAGGCACAATCGAACATATCAAATTTTCTATAATACTACAACAATATTTAATACCTCAATTTATCACAGTGTGCGTTTGTCCAAAAAATAAGGTAATATTTAAATTTCCTTTGCAATTTTAAAAACTTTATGGACACCCTATATTTTACAGTGCTTTGGCAGTTTTTGATTACCACCACCAGAAGCTTGGAATTTCTACTCTGAAATGTTTTCAGCTCTCATTGGTGGTTATAAAATATGGTTATAAGTTCTCAGAATCCGACTGCCCTATTACTCCAGGTTAAAAGAAGGTATCTTTTATACAATGCCCCTGCCAAAAAAAAAAAAACACTCCCACCAACGCTCAAAATAAAAAACAGTGATTATCCAGTTAGGGTTAGTAATTCAAATTGCGCTGGAAATTTCAATAAAAATTCCATTCCTAACCCTAATTCTAACCCTGACTTATAATTACTAATTTAATATTTTTGATGTAGCGATTGTGTTTTTCTCAAATCTCACACATAGTTACAGGGGCTTTGTACAAAAAAAACGAAAGAAGTTTTAACTCCATCTTCCTGATTTGCCCTCAGAAGAGCATGCAAGACTTTTTTAATTATCTGTTGAGTATGCTTTGTTTTTGTTTAGAATTTCGATTACTGTTAAATTCTGACTCTAAAATTCAAAACTTTTTTGACCCTGACTCACATTGGGGAATTCGAAAATATGATTAGACTCAATAGAAATTTCAAAACGTGCCAAACGCTAACTCTGCAGCCCCGCCAGTGATCATGGTCAAATTAGAATAGGATTAACATATTTACCTCGGGGGAGTGAAAAGCTGATAACACGGCTTAATTATATGGCAGACCACGACCCTCACGTCTGGTTACCAGTCCATGTCGGGTATGGGATTTGTTAGCCAGTTATTTTGTTTCAGATGCATGGACTTTATAGTGGAGGAAGTCGTATACGTATTAGCTGATTGTACAATGCTTGCCACTGGTTCGCAAGTTAAAATCCTTTGGTGAATATTGCTGGACTCCAAACTGTCGTAGGGTTGTTCATATATAGTAACTGCTGGTCAGTTATGACTTTATCCACCTTCAATTTCATGCATCTGAAATGTTATAACTGGCTTACTAATCTCATACCTAACATGGACTGGTACCGGACGAGAGGCCATGGTTTGTCTTATGATTTAGCAATGTAATCGGCTTTACTTTTTCAGGGTGTGGATATGAGCATTGCATGTGAATGCAAGTCTTTGCCTGACTCCAATAACGTGCGAAACTATGGAATGCTAAATAGTTACAGGGTTTTTCCAGTCAGCATCTAACTCCTTGGAAGGACTAGTGGTATTTGCCGAAGAGATTAAGCATTATCTGTGATGCCCTCAGATGTCCAGGACCTCACACACGCTATGAGTGGAGCAGTGAGTGTCTGAGGCCGAAGACTCATGGATGACTTGTTGAACCTTTAATTCTTTTCCTAGATCTTCCAGAGCAAGACAAACTATCAGTTCGCGCTCTTATAAATACTTGGAACAAACTGGTCTATTCAAGAGATCATCTTGATGGTTATGGTGACCAGCTCGAAATACAAGAGAGGAGTGCTAACAAAGGTAAGCGGGGTGGAACTGTAACCATGCCAACCTTTTTTGTGACACTGTTTCCGTCCCTATTTTGAAGCTCTTAACCCCCCCCCCCCCCCCCTTGGTATGTTTAAAAACTTCGTATCCTTTTAGTTTCTAATATTTGATAGAGCATTGGCTAGTGATTTATACAACTCTGTTTTTTTTGCACAGTTTGAATAGTTTATAAAAATACTCCGTTCTTACTAGTTACATCTATGCAAGTAGTTTCTACTGTATGACATGATGGCCTTGCGCAGGGGTAGACGGGGGTATATTGTATGCACAATCCTGTGTGGATTTTTAAGATTGAAGCACTACACCAACAAACAAAACCTTTTAGGGTAGGGGTTCACGAGAAGGGATACTTGGATGGCAGTCGAGTTTTTGTGTTTTTTTTACAATATCCTTTAACAGAGGAAAACTGAGTAACTAACCATATGAAAATGAACGTCAATTTAAACTCAGCGTAAATTTACACTGATTTAGCATTGTTGTGATTGTCACGCAACAATGTGAAATGCACAGCTTTCAGCCAAACTGTGAAATCTCAGAAGACAATGTGCTGCGAGCATTGCAGAAAGTGATATGCTCATCGAAACTTGAGAGATTTCAAGAAAACATTAGTTGGGTGGAGGACAACGGCAATAACCTGAATATTTAATTTAGTTACAGCAGTTGGTCTATAAATCGTCGTTGCAGCAAATTGTCAGTCAATATATCACAACTTTGTTTGGTGTCTGATTATTGGGGGTTCCCGTTGATTGTTTTGTGACTCGGGGGGTACTTAACAGAAAAAAGGTTAAGAACCCCTGTTTCAGGGTATGGTATTGTCAAAATTTATCGACACAATCCGTCATCGAAAAATAGGATGAATTCTATCAGTTAGTCGTACCTTTTGTTTAATAGTCGCCCACATTTATTGCCTAGTTAATATTGAATATTTAGTTCACAACCCAGAATCTAGGGTAAACTTAGTTCCACTCAAAGCTGTGGAGCTTTAGTATGCAGCAGCCCTAGCTTTGTTGATCCTAATAGATGGCACCCGCTTTACTCTTCAGTTTAAAAGCAACATCTCTAGTTTGGTAGTTGTTAATATTGTACATGTCTGTTTTCCAGCCTGCTCAAATCCTTGTCATCCATATGCTTCATGCATAAGTGGAACATGTCAATGTAAGAAAGGATTCTATAAGAACCAGAATGAGGATTGTGAAGGTATCAATATTATACTTATTTTACTTTTTGAAATTGACTTCTAACATCTTTTGGTATTTGGGATAGGGTTTACATATTTATCCCGGGGTAAGGAAAGCCAATGAGGCGGCCTAATCATATGACCAACCAAGGACTCCGTCCGGTTACCAGGTCGAGTACGGTATTGGATTAGTTAGTCAGTTACTTGTTCCAGATGCATGGACTTGATGGTGGAGGAAGCTGTAATTCACATGAACCACCCTACGGCGGCAAGGAGTCCTGTTATGCATAATTATCCCCGAACGAGATTCGAACTCTTTAACCTACGCAGGGTAATCAGAGGTGCGGTGGCAACGTATTCCTAACGATCAGCACGATGTGCCACTCCGCTGAGCCATTTATTATAACTTCATAAATAATCTCGAGCGCTGCTCTATTAACGTTGAATTCTGATATAACATATATATATATATATATATGGTGCTCCTGAAGTATGCGAACCAAGATGGCGGACATCGGAACGTAACATGGGTAACAGGTTAGGGTTAGGCGATAATTTTTTTTGCCAATTGTCCTTATTTTTGTCCTATTATCAGTTCGAAGACTAGCCAAGAGCCTCTCGTAGTATTTATACCTAAAATTATGGCCTAACCCTAACCTAGTACACATATTACATTCCGATGTCCGCCATCTTGGTTCGCATACTTCGGGAGCCCCATATATATATATATGCTTTAATACTATTATTTTTACACATTCAATCAATTACTTTGATTTTATGCATATAAGCAGTAATAGCAGCAAAAATATCAATTCATTTCCTAAAAAATTACTTCTGGAATGCCATGCTTTCGCAAAATGATCGAGTCAGTTAAATTAACATTGATAGTTGCATTAATTCCCATTAATTGTCGTATTTCTCTATCAGTATAAATTTAACCTGACACGATCATGTGATGCAAAGTTCAAAGTTCAAAGCTTGGTGTATCCGAAGTAATTTTTTAGGAAACGAATTGATATTAATAAATGACTCATTTGAAGTCATGACACAGAGTTTGGGAATCACTGGATTAAACAATCTTCTTATTAGGCTAAGTCTTTTCTGATTCGATATAAAACTGTATTTCTGTATTCACTAATCTTAGGATTTTTAATATTTGATATGAGACAGAGGAAAGCTGATAAGACCGCCTTGTCATATAGCAAATCATGACCTTAAATGGCCAACCTTTAGTCACCGTAACAAATAGCGGTTAAGTTAACCAACCTCGAAAGCGAGGAGTTCACCTTTCTTTTGCACATAATTATCACTGTTGGACACCATACAAAGTAATAATTGGCAATGTGCAGTATATCTCTAACACCTATGACGAGAATATTGGTCAGAGACCGAAAACTTTTCGATCGAAAGTTAGGGGATCCCCCAAAACAGCGCTCTTTCTTCATAGTGACACCTTGTGTCCCATCACTAATTAATTAATAACTCGCTAATTATACGACCTAATTGGCCAAAATCAATAGGCTTTTGGTCCGAGATATGATGAATGCACATGCAAAATCTGAAGCAGATTCAATCTCGCTTTTGTGAGATATCGCGTGCATCTAACAGACATTCACACAGACAAACAGACAGACAAATACCTATCAACATACTTAACGATCAAAATCGATAAGTAATGATTCGCTAACAATGACTTCATTTTGCAGACAAGAATGAGTGTCTAACTCCTAACATTTGTGGGAAGAATCAGGAATGTTTGAATCTTTTCGGTTCCTATAAATGTCAATGTAAATCTGGATTCATAGCTGATAAGAATTCAAAGGATTTTAAGTGCATTGGTAAGTTATTGATATTTTTGGTGACACGATGGCTTAGCGCAGGGTGGTCCAAGATTGGCAGCTCCGCGGGCCACAAAATTACTTTTGCATTATTCGCGGGCCACAATAGTGCCAAGAACTTTGCTCTGAGTTGCCTCAGCAAGCCATAACAATAGTCAAAACAGTGACATTAGAGATGCAACAATATGTCAAAAGATTTTTTGGTTATTTTTTATGACGAAACAACACAAAATGCGAATTTTTTGATTCTTCTCCGAATGCGACGCAGGTCACAGATAATGAAGTGGCGGGCCACATGTGGCCCGCGGGTCTGGTTTTGAACCACCTTGGACTAGCGTATGGGCATAGCCAGGAATTGGGGGTTCAAAAATTTCAATTGCCAAATTAGACGGAAACAATTAGTGGGTTCAGAGGTCAAAAAACTTGTGTTTTTAAGAGTCTTGAGGGTCTAAGATGCATTTCAAGCTGCAAGAATTGCCATGAATAATACAGAAAAATGGGGATCGGTAAGTATGTTGATAGGTATTTGTCTGTTTGTCTGTTAGATGCTCGCGATATCTCACGAAGGCGAGGTTGAATCTGTTTCAAATTTTGCATGTGCATTCATCATATTTCGGACCAGAAGCCTATTGATATTGGATGAATTATGTCGTATAATTAGCGAGTTATTGATTAACTAGTGATAGGACACGCGGTGTCACTATAGAGTCATGAATCGAAACCGCAGTTTCGATTGTTAAGTCTTCGGTCTCCGACCGATATTCTCGTTTACACTTTAGTAAAAGGGGGGGGGGGGGTCAATTTGTACTAATCAATTTCAATTTGTTTCAATTTGTACTAATTGATATTTGGAAATTAATCTACCCATTTATCTATTGTTCTCTTGTATTTTCAGATTTGGATGAATGCAGGGAAGGTATACATCAATGTGATCCCGAAGCTAAATGTATTAACACTGAAGGTTAGTTAGTATCTTCTTTTATGGCATTCCAGAAGTATGTGTACCAATATGGAGGTAACTAATTTTGTTCGCCTATTTTACATCAAGTTGCTTAAAGGAACTGAAACGTATGTGCAGGAGGTATATTCACTTGCTAACACAAACAATCCCCGAACTCGTAATAGAACTAAAATAAAAAAAATCATAATTAAATTATGGCCTAACCTTAACCTGTTACACACACTACGAGAGTACTCCTTTCATTTCTAAAATAGTTTTTCAGGTTTACCTCAGGCGAGGGGAAAGTCGATAGGGGTTTTAATCGTATGAGGAATAAAGGTCTCACGGGAATAGTTATTTAATGGGGGCTCCCGAAGTATGCGAACCAAGATGGCGGACATCGGAATGTAATATGTGTACTAGGTGAGGGTTAGGCCATAATTTTAGGTGTAAATACTACGGGAGGCTCTTGGCTAGTCTTCGAACTGATAATAGGACTAAAATAAGGAAAATTGGAAAAAAATTATCGCCTAACCCTAACCTGTTACCCATGTTACGTTCCGATGTTCGCCATCTTGGTTCGCATACTTCGGTAGCACCATTTAATGAAATATTGAAAAAAAGGCTGAGGCCAAAAATCTTGGTCCAGAAAATCGACTTACTTTTCCTCATGACATAGAGTTAGTAGATTTATTTACATATTTCTTGAAGAAAGGTCCTCAGCTAAAAGTGTGAAGAGTACCGATAGTTACGTGCAACTTCCAACATACCGAAGGCTACAGGTTCATCCTGAGATATTAGTACATGGGCGTACCAAGGGGTTGATTTTGCGTGTCAGAACCCTCCCCCTTTTTAAATGTAAAGAATAATAATAATCATTTTTCTTTATCATACATAGCATTATTTGTAGCTTGAAACACGGTTTAGTCTGACCTTGGTCAGACGAAATGTTACAGAAATATATTTGTGTTAGTGTGCAGCAAGACTCTTGAATCACTTACATTATCACTTACATCCTTGCATTATAAGCATACGGATCCTCTGGCACAAAAGCATAGAAGAAGGATAAGAAGTATGTCTCGCAGAAACCAAATCATTAGAAATTTCAGCCTTGTATTAGTAAATGGAAAAAATGCCAAGTTGAATACCGGTTTAATTTTTTATATTTTAAATTTGAGTTCTATTTCTATATTTACTATTCACAGGCTCTTACAAATGCTTATGTGAATTGCAAAGCATCGATATCAAACCTCAGAAGAAATGCCCTAAACCAGGTACGTTCTTCTTGTTAAAGTATTCTTAAATCAAGGTCTTGTGCATTTACTGAGAATGAACTAATCTTTGAGCGAAGTCATGATGGTCACTGGAATGCCAAGATCTACCAGTACTATGGTATATACAATTATAGTGGTTTATTAGGATTAACATATTTCTTCCGGGGGAGAGGAAAGGCGATAAGATGGATTAATCATATGATGAACCACTGCCTCTCGTCCGGTTACCAGTCCATGTCGGGTATGGGATTAGTTAGCCGGTTATTTGTTTTCATATGTATGGACGTGATGGTTGAGAAAGCTGTAACTGGCCACATTCACTGTAACTACGGATACGTGAACCAGCCTACGGTGATGAGGTGTTTACCAATCCTTTCAAATATAATTGAACCTGCGAACACAGAAAGTAAAAATGAACCACGCACAGAGAATTCACATAAATATCCCCACATGAAATTCGAACCTTCAAACCCACACAGGGTAATCAGAGGTGAAAGTATTCCTAACGTGTGGCATGATCAAACACGGCCACATGCTGAAAATTTGGCGTGACTCTTGAAGCGGTGTTGGTTGTTGGTTACAAATTTCGGGGCTCCCGAAGTATGCGAACCAAGATGGCGGACATCGGAATGTAATATGTGTACTAGGTTAGGGTTAGGCCATAATTTTAGGTATAAATACTACGGGAGGCTCTTGGCTAGTCTTCGAACTGATAATAGGACTAAAATGAGGAAAATTGGAAAGAAATTATCGCCTAACCCTAACCTGTTACCCATGTTACGTTCCGATGTCCGCCATCTTGGTTCGCATACTTCGGGAGCCCCCAAATTTCTTTTGATTTGCATTATATAAGGTGAAAATTTTTTAAAAAAAAGTAGGTTCTGCAATTACCTGGTAAGGTCACTATGATGTCATGACAGGCAACTTGTGCAACCCATATGCCACTAAATATAGAAATACATTTGTGTTAGTTTGCAGAAGGACGCTCATAATAATTGGAATAATCATTATCATTCTTGCTTCAGTATATTTGCATCTTGATCCACCAGAGCATGGGTGTGGTATAAGAAGGATGATTACGCAGCCCCTCACATTCTTAATCAATAACTTAGCATTTCTGGGGTCATCCGTAACTTAGCACTTAGAATTACCGGTACATCTTATTCACTTTTATGTGAGTGTGTAAGGCCATGTTCAGAGATTGGCCCTTTTTATCTCTGAGTTAGTCCCCCTTTTCTTTGATTTAGTGCAGGGTTGTCCAACTATTTTTGCCAAAGGGCCACATTTAGTTTACGAATGATTGCGCGGACCACTTGACATGATTGTTATGTTCTAGTTTTCACTACACCGACTACAGATTAATGAAAAAACAAAAAAAAACCTCACGTCAAAATTATAAAAACAATGAAAATACGAAGATAAGGTCAAGCCAAAAGTTCCTACCACACATACCTATTTAATGTCGAGTATGACACCGCGTCTATCCAACAAGTGTCAATATTCAGTGAGAGGAAGATGTAGCAATGCATAGCGAATTTTTCATATTACTGTAAGAAATTAGTGATCTAACGGGGGATTTGACATGGTTCATCCGCGAAAAAACTTTTTTTATTAGAGGTTACAATAATGGCCCAGGTTTGTGAAAGACATTGGGATTCGTATAATACTACGCGGGCCACTCGGAAACCTTCGGCGGGCCACATGTGGCCCGCGGGCCACTGGCTGGACGACCCTGATTTAGTGTGTGTGTCTTTGTTCAGTGCTGTGCCTCGTGTGTGACATTGCTCTAAGCAAATTCCTTTGACAAACTATTTTTTATGCATGCAGCTTCCATTCTCGATTGCAAACCAAACAAGATAGAGATCACAATCACCAAAGTTCTATTTAAAAAGTTCGTTCCAGCAAAGAATGCTTTGAAGAAAAATCCTGCTGTAAAGTTTTTGATGTTCCTGCAACCTAATGAGGTAAAAAAACTTGAGATGCTAGTTGGCTTGAATAGCAGTAAATGGTATTGTTATGATTAATTCATAATTATTATACACCAGGTTTTTTTAGTATAAGAGCCGCATGCAGCAAGTAAGAAATATGTGAGAGATGCATAATTTTTGAAATTAATAATATTGGATTACAGTGAATTGAAAAGAAATTTACACAAACGTATGATAACAATATTGCAAAGAATATATCATTCAACCGCTTAAAGAATTTAAAAAACTGTTAGACTAAAGTTTCTCCTTGTTAAATTTGGATAATATATAATTATTGCCAGCGAGAAGAGCTCTATACAAACTCCGATGAGCTGCGGTTCTTTCCACCGTTGATATACACCTATATTGGAGGGATCAAATCTAGTAAGACAGCTCAGTCATATGACGGATCAATCCTGGAGAGGAAAGCCTATAAGATGATATAATCATGTGGCGAACCATGATCTCTTGAATCCCTTTTTGTCCAAATTTATAGGGCATTTCCAGAAATTGCTTCAGATCAGTGGCGTAGCATCTACCCCTGCAACCCCCTGCGGTCGTGTGAGAACTCACAGCGCAAAGGGGCCCAAGCGGTTAGAATTTAGAAATTTAAGCCGCAAAACCAAAAGCTGCATTGCAAAACCAGTAATGCACATCTTATAACGTTGATGTTAGTTCTGCTCAAATTGTTTTGTTACGTGACAATGCCAGGGAGTCGTCGATTTTCGTCGTTTTGTGGTTTGATTGCACCGGCAAAATTACGAAGGCTGTCAGAATGATGTCGAAAGCAAAACCTCTCAATGACGCACAGAAACGCAGAAAAAGGGCAGAAGAGGAAGCACATATGAAAAAAATTAAAGTAACCAAGATAAACGGCAAATTTTAGGTTACCCTTGCCTTTTAATAGCGACATGTTATGCTTTTTGACGAAATGAAAAAAGCGTTGTTTTAGCTTATGTCCGAGAGTTTTTAGGGTCATTTCAACGAAATATTTTTGCGGGGGGGCTCACGAGAGTCTTGCTACGCCACTGCTTCAGATACATGAATTTGGAAATTTTCTTTTCTCAGTCTCGAGTACGTAGGTTTGTATGTATCGGAACCCTTCATCTCGGAATGTAATGGAAAGCATTTTTCTTTTTCGCAGCTTGAAACGCTTTTTAGACCCTCAAGACCGGACTCGCTAGCTTTTATGGTATAACTTGGCAATTCGAAATTGGCTAGTTGGCTCGAATAGCAGTAAATGGAATTGTTATGATTAATATAGAACCAATATATACCTATATTGGAGATATCAAATCTAGTAAGACAGCTCAGTCATATGATGAATCAATCCTAGCGAGGAAAGTCTATAAGATGATATGTTATGTGGCGAACCATGATCTCTTGCATCCTTTTCTGGTCAGATTTAAAGGGCATTTCCAGAAATTGTTTCAGATACATGAATTTGGATTTTTTTATCCCCGGTCCTGAGTACTCAACTTTGTGCGTGGTTGAACCCCTCCCTCTTGATATGTAATATAAAGCATTTATCTGTTTTTTTCATACAAAGCATTTTTTCGCAGTTTGAAACGTTTAGCTAGCTTTTATTGTATAACTTGGCAATTCGAAATTTTAGAAACGTTCTTTTTGGAAATATCAGGCAGCAGTGTTAACTCTAAGCAAATTATGAGTGCGAAAGTGCTTCGCAGTACAAAAAAAAAAGTGCGAAAGTGCTTTTGCCGATTTTAACAAGTTAGGTGCCCTAGCCTTTCATTTAACCCATTCAAAACGGCATAGATAGTCGAAAAAGCGCTCCTCCGGTTAATATTATAAATTAAAGAGAAGCCTTTTCGTTAACTGAGTTCCCTTTAAGCGAATTCATGTTTATTTAAAACAAGCGAATTCATCGGCAACGAAATGACATCTGCTAACACCTGCCGCGGACAAAACTTTCATGCAATGTATCACAGTGTCAGTTGCTTACTCCCGTAAACAGCAAAGACTTTCACATTTGTTACTCCTTCCATCTAACAGACACGAGGCCGGCTGGAAACCATATTAGTTACAGGGTGGATCGTTTGGGTGCAAAATAACCCCCCCCCCCCAAATATAAATAGCAATCACCTAATTAGGGTTAGGTGCGCTGGAAATTCAACTTTTCGATTCATCCCTAAACCTAATATGATAATTATTAATTTGTGATTTTGAACCACTTTGAAAGTCGCCACCGGCTGTTTTAAAAGATAGGTTAACCTACGTTCCCTCCGAAATATTATGCAGGATACTCCCCTGTTTTAGGAGATAGGTTGACCTACTTTCCTTTCAAACTTTTTTCTCCGAAATATTACACAAGATCACTTTGAAAATCCTCCCGTTTCGTGAGCTAGCGTGACCTAATTTCTCATTTACATTTATATTATACTATTTCAGAGCTTACCCAAAGACAAGTAATTTTTAAATGTCCACATGCCTTGGTTTGCGTGCGAGTTAGTTCAAATCGGGCAGAAAACATCATATATTGGCAAAATGTTTAGTAATGTCATGTACTTTCAGCATTCATAAATAGCACTCTTTGTAATGCTGCTGACCTAGTATCAAATATTCGCATCACAACGCCACTTGCGAGGTTTTCATATATTCCAATTACACTAATAGGAACGATGACATCAAAGAATTTTCTTTTGCGAAGGTACACTAAATATAACGAGGGTGATTCTTGAGAAAAACATGAATATAAAAAATAAACGAATGATATGATAATGGATCCCAAATAATTTTGAGAGTGTCTCGAAATCCCAATCCATTTGATAAATAATTTTTATTCGACCACATGAACGCTGATAACCTGGAAATTAATGTTGAAACAGAATTACGCATTCTCAGATATCGGACATCCAGTCGCGAAATTCAATCGTTCATATGCACAAATCTCACATTAATAGTAATTGCTACCCAAGTTTGTAAAGTTTAGAAACCAACAAACAGAAAATAACTAACCTAAAACACAATTAAAATTCAGTCGGCAATAAATTCGTCGCCAAGACGATGCCATGCAAAACAAAAAAGATTTGGTCGCAAGAGTTACGTGAGATGACTGCCGTTGTTTTTTAAGCAGAATGTAAAAAAAATTATAATTAATAAACGGGAGTTACGACGCCCTTTACACATCGTGTGTATTAAACTTCCCTGGTAGGTACTTTGGTAAGTACTATTATTATTGTACTTATACACCTGTTGGAGTATTTCGGACAATTTCGAATTTAAAATAAATTAAAACCAGACATATAATAAAGACGCAAAAGTAAAATGAACATTTATTGAAAACGTTATTATTTAAGAAAGACAACATGATCGTACAATTCCGCCAAAACCTCGATGTTCGCAAGTGAGATGATAAATAAATACTTCCCTGTATTCGATCAATTAACTTTAGCGTACCGTTGTTCTGCCAACAAACAGCCGGGTGCAAAATATTTCCGTCCTGTGATATGCTCACAAATATTCTCGATATTAATATCATACCCTCGCGTATGTACTTTCTATTAGCTCTTTAGTGATCCCTTCCATCCTTGGCCAAGTCATGTTTCGAATATGTGAACATTTTATTCGACCATACATGGCCGGCGGGATGTTAAAATTGTAAACAAGAGAGAGGTAAAATCAATCGCGAATTTCGTTATAACGGCTCGTTTACGAATTGTTGCGCCTGTTATCGTCGAAAATGATTACATTTGTTGTATTTTGAGGCATTTAAGCAGTAATAATTAGGGCATGACATCATCAAAATCGTCAAGTGAGATCTTGAAATTGCAAATTCCGTAAATAAAATTGCGAATTATTCGGTAACGAATTCAGCTTTAATGACCGTTATTGTTTTGTTGAAAATTATTATTAATTTGAGAGCGCCAAAAACATACAGTCCATACCGATGCGACTGCAATTTATATGGTCGCAATTGGTGTGGCGGTTTATTAATAGTGTAAAATAAATTAAACGAATATCAATTATAACCAAGCCTGTCAGCGTGTTTATTTTCTGTGGGCAGGAATCGTAAAATACCATCTTGAGACAAATTCACTTTTATTTCAGTTATTATCGTTATACAAATAACGTGTGGCAACTTTTTAATTTATCGTCGATCAAAAAACCACCCCACACTCGTCCAAACGTGTGTTGAGCTTGAACGACAGGAACAGATTCATCGAGGACCTCAATTAGGGAAAATATGTATTTTATTGGGAATGCAAAATAAATGTAACAAAACGCATTTTTTGTGATATAACTTTGTATTTTCGGAAACGGGTTGCCGTGAAAGGTAAAATTTGATCTAAATTAATTGCAAAAATGTTTTATTAAATGTAACAAAACACATTTTGCGATATAACCTTGTATTTTCGAAAACGGGTGTCCTGAAAAGTAAAATATGATCTAAATTATTCGCAAAAATGTTTTATTTTAAATGTAACAAAACACATTTTCGCGATATAACCTTGTATTTTCGGAAACGGGTGTCGTGAAAAGCAAAATATGATCTAAATTAATCGCAAAAATGTTTTATTTTAAATGTAACAAAACACATTTTTCGAGATACAACTGTATTTTCGGATACCGGGTGTCATGGAGAGTAAAATGTGATCTGAATTCACCGTAAATAATGTTTCATTCCAAATGTATCATAACGCATTTTTTTGCGATATAACTTTGTACTTTCGAAAACGGGGCGTCACGAAAATTATTAATTTAATGTTTTATCTATCGTCTAACTAACGTCTGAAACACATCATTTTCGGGGAGAACTCTAGCCCGCGAAACGTCATTTAATTTAAAATAGAGAATGTTTCATGCATTTCAAAACGGAAAATCACCAGTAAGTGGACAGGGATTCAACCCTCCGAATTCAGTATTCTATATCCCCCGTGTCAGAACTTTCTGAAGAATGGAACAAAGAACCCGTCAAACCGCCGCGGAAGAAGGGGAGTATTTTTTGCACTAATAATTAGGGCTTGACAATATCAAAATCGTCAAGAAACTGGTGAATTTGCAAATTCCATAAATAAAATTGTGAATTGCTCGGTAACATTTTAGCTATATTTATCGCCGGGGTATTGTTTTGTTGAAAACACGTTGAAACTTGAGGGAATTAGTTAGAATTAGCGCCTGACCTCTATTAAGCACTCGAAAAAAAAGCACTCGAGCCCAATCTTTTTAGCATTAAGTCGCATACTTAAAATATCCTGTAAAAGAAGTGCTGTTCATTAACGTCATCTCATCTTATGACCACGCAGAAATGCTTTTATAGCCGAATTAATCAATCACTATTTCAAATCAACATTCAGGATTGGCACAATTTCAGATTTGCGAAGTTTATCACCATAGAAATACATGAGAAAGTTAATTATCGTCTTAATAAATATCTGCATCACGGTATGGACAATAATATTACCATTCGCATAAAATTGGGACGGTAAATTTACAAATCTTGATAGGTAATATTAAAGCCAGCGCAAATGTTAATTTGAGTCCTCAATGTCTTCAACAGCTGTTGCCGATGTGAACGAACGGGTAAACCCGAAATATAAAACTTCGATGTCCGCCGACCCACAAGAATTCATATTTGTAAAAAAGAGAGGGCGGGAATATAGATTACCCAAAACCTGGATATCGCCGCCAAAACGATCGGTGACAAGAACAATTAGCGATTACAACGGAATTAACCAGTAAAAAGGCTTTGTTGCCGATTTTTTAATGTTTCCACCACGTTTATTCGGTACTCCTTAAAAATATTCGATTTAAAAAAATATTGAATTTTGCCCACCCCTCCTCCCATATCAATGAGAAATCGTTGTGTAAATATCGCAAAATTCCGGAAAATGCCACTTCCTTTCAACATTGTGATTACAATAAAATGGCACTCAATGGTATTTTGTGAATTTGTTGATTTTGCAAATCTGTGACAGGCTGCTAAAAGTTTTGTCTGATTTGAAAATCGTGCAGTTTGGTCACAATTCATCCAAAGTGACTAAAACACTTTACTAACATTTTTTATAGTCATTTTGAATTCATCGATATCATTGATAGTCACATGACCACTCTCGTTCAAAGAAACGCCCCGGGAGCGTTTTTTGCGGGAGAAGCGGAATCCGTGTGCTTGTATAATAATCATATTATAAACAAGAATTTTGCTGTTAATGCAAAAGCTTTATCTCCTATGTCTGCATCTCATAGGTTAGAATTCCGGTAAATATCGTTATGATATGCAGAATTGAGATACAAAAGTACCAGTATGTTACTTATTTGTCAACTTAATACTCGAAAATATTTGTTAACTTTGAATTTTTATTCCAATCAAAATCGGAAAAAAGTGCTATTTCTCTTCAAAATCGGAAAAAAAGTGCTATTTCGCAGTCCCTAAAAAAAGTTACGAAAGTGCTTCGCAATTTTCGCAAAAAAGTGCGCTAATAGTGAACACTGTCAGGCAGTCAGGCTATGCCTATGCGTCGGGGTATACATCCTTTCTTCTTTTGTTTATATAACCGCACATTAATTATTCCAGACCATGGACATGTCAGATAACTGCACATTAAAGCTCACCAACAAGAGTTCTTTGTCATACAAGTAAGTACTTTTAAGTTTCTATGTAATGAATCCATGCATTGTATGCATGCTTAAAGGTCGGCGCACCGTGCTAAGCGTTAGGAATACACTCGCCACAACACTCCTGAATAACCTGTGTGGGTTTGCAGGTTTCAATCTTGTGACCAATAATTATGTGCAATAAATAGTATAGCTGGACTTCTTGTCGACGTACGGTAGTTAGGATAGGATAGTTTACATATTTATCCCGGGGGAGAGGAAAGCCGATAAGACGGCTTATCCATATGGTGAACCACGGCCTCTCGTCCGGTTACCATTCCAAGTCGGGTATGGGATTAGTTGTATTGTTTTGTTTTCGGAAGCATGGACTTGGTGGTGGAGGAAGCCGTAACCGACCAGCGGTTATGTGAACCACCCAATGACGGCGAGGAGTCCAGCAATCCTCTCGCACATAACCATCCCTGCATGGGATTCGAACCTGCGAACCCACGCAAAGTAATTAGAGGTGCGGTGGCGAGCGTATTCCTAACGCTTAGCCCGTTGAGCCACACCGCCGCGCTAGTCCACATAACCAGTGATCAAATGAGGCTTCCTCTACCAAGTCCATGCATTTGAAACAAATAACTGGCTAATTAATCCCATACCCGACATTGACTGGTAACCGGACAAGAGGCCCTGATTTGTCGTATATTTTAACCGCCTTATCGACTTTCCTTCCCCAGGATAAATATGTAAATCTTATCCTAAGTATTGGAATATGCTTTTCATTGCACTGCTATCTTGTTAAAGTTAATAATCGAAGAGAGGATCCTTATTTATTTTTTCCAAGCATTTAAAACTTCTATATAGAATTACAAAGGAGAAAAAACATCAAAAAATGGGTAAAGAAAACATGGTGTACACAATTTATATACAGATACATAATGCATAACATAAAACAATGAAATAGGCCTATAATTGATATTGGTGCTTAGTGCAGTGCGCCAACTCTTCTAGCTAGTCTTTTTGCTTAAACTACAATAATCTATACCTTCATCTCCAATTTTTTCAGATTCTCTATTCTCCCACCTTTCAATGCATGTTCAACAGTGCAAACCATCGACCACGCCAACACAAAGACACCTTCTGTGATCTATAGAAACACTCTCTGGTGGAGTGTGTTATTACCTAAGCTACCGTTTGTGATAATTCCTTACAAGATGTACGAAATTGAATGCAAGTTTCCGCTCAAAGTTAATCAATTCGAAAAGAATGCTACGGTTGTGTAAGTTAATTTTGACAAGTTTAGATACGTCATGTTTAAATAGTGAAAAGGTAAATAAACCTAAGCCAGCGAATAAATATAGAGTGTCCATGAAGTCTTGAAAAAATTTTAAAATTGCAAAGTGAATTTATCGATACCATATATTGTTTTGGCCTTCACAGATGCATTTTAAATGAATTAAAATCAAGTTAACAATTACTGATTAAGAAACAACAAAATTGGTTAAGATATATTGAGAACTGACTTCATAACAAAATTGAAATTGTAAAGGGACTTTGTGGACACCCTGTACATTACAGTCAAATAATTCAACAAAGCACAGTCAATATTCTTTATATTTATATTGATGCAGACATTGCAAACGATACCTAGTGTATTCCTTTGCTTGTGCTCTCCTAAGAACTGTTCTGTAGTTCTCCAGGAGGTCGATGTCAAGCTTAAGTAACCTGGGTATGGAATAGAGATGTATCGGCATCGCAATATCGGCCAATTTCTCTGTATTTGTATTGATATCGGCTAAATGTTTGACCAATATCTTCGTTATATTTAGCATTTCAATCTGATTCAGAGTGTTTTATTATCGATTTTTTGAATATCGAAATATCGGTATCAGCGATTTTTTGGTATTATCCGATTGGTATCGGCGACAAAAGTAAATGTGGTACTAGTGCCTCTTCATTATAGACATTCGTAACACACTTCGAGTAGCCCTGGTAAAAACATTCATAACACTTGATAAACTATATTGTTCGTATCCGCGCTCCAAAAATGTATGTACTAATATGCAGGTAACTAATTTCGTTCACTTACTTTTCATCAAGTTGTGTAACAGGACTGAAACCTATGGGCAGGGGGTATATTCACTCGGCTAACACAAACAGTCCGCGAACTCCTAATAAAACTAAAATTGGAATAAAATTATGGCCTAACCCTAACCTGGTACACATACTACATTCCGGTGTCTTGCATCTCTGTTTACATACTACGGGAGTACCCTAAACTGTATTTATTATTTACTTTCGTTTTCATGCATTACTATTTCTTATTTAGTGTCCAGTCTTTCCAAAATCGAACCTACAAGAAAGATGGTCAATCTAAGATCTCAATGAAGTTTTGGCGAATTCCACCGAGCAAATCTTACTCCCAACCTGCATTGTCTGTTCCTATGGAATTTGAGATTGGGGAAGTATGAGAATTTCGTATTTACTTCAGGAGAGGATAAAAGCGGTAAAATGGCCTAATCATACGGCAGCTACAGCCCTTTGCCTTTCACTTGGCTGCAAGTTCGGGTTAAATACGACTTCCCGTAGAATTTGAATATAGATAAAAAAGATCGCTCGGCAGTACAGGGGCATTGGACAGTCGTTAGCTTTTTGAAGAGGCTTGGAGCTAATTTAAAATAAAAAATGTAAATGATTGTTAGATTTGATCTTACCCACATAATTTTAGATATTTTCATTTCTTCATATTGGATGTTTATGTTCCACCCACATATTTTTTACATGTTTTTCAAAAAAAAATACTTTTGCCATAATATCTGTTTATTTGTAGCTTATTGTTAACTAGTTATTTTTTAGGTGGGGCACGAGACAAATTCTAAAAAGGGGGCGCACCCTAAAAAGTTTGGGAATCTCCTGTTTAGTCCTTTTTTCAACAATGCAATTAATATTCATCACAGGTGCTGTATGTGACAGTGGAACTAGAAAAAGATGGAGTGTTGCCAGATAAATCATTCATTTATCTTGATCATTGTTATCTGTCTCCAACACCTCAGATAACAAAGATAAGAACTGATATTGTAGTAAATGGGTGAGTAGGAACATACTCTTTCCTCATTGACCTGAATGGCAGGCTTTACAGGCTTTTTACTTATCGATTTTAATCGGTAAGTAAGTTGATAGGTATTTGTCTGTTTGTCTGTCTGTCTGTCTGTTAGGTGCACGCGATACCTCACGAAAGCGAGATTGAATCTGCTCCAGATTTCGCATGTGCATTCATCATATGTCAGACCAGAAGCCTACTGATTTTGGATGAATTATGTCGTATAATTAGCAAGTTATTAATTAATTACTGATGGGACACAAGGTGTCACTATGGAGTAAAGCGCTGTTTTGTGGGATCCCCTAACTTTCAATCGATAAGTCTTCAGTCTCTGACCAATATTCTCGTTTATTCGTTGCTTTATATCAGGGGTTGGCAACATATGTTTTCTTTTTTTTTGAGCCATAATTTAATTTTAATAAGAAAAAATGCAACTGCTAAGTGCAAAGGGTTCAATGGCGCCGAAAATATTCAAATGGAATTTTTCGAGATGAAATTCAAGGAGGAAATAAATCTATATTCTATTTGAGAGATGTATCACTGCTTGATTTTTATTATAAAAGTATCATCCGTTTGGTTTTCTACTTTCTAAAATATGTGCAACCCTTAATTTTGGCCCGCGAGCAACAAAAGGTTGCCGACCCCTGCTTTATATGTTTTTCATTCGGAACAGGGTTCTGTAATAGCATCCACTGCTAAGTAAGCGACTGCTATATTTTGAAAGAACGAGAAATCTTTCCAATTTGTCCAATTTATTACTTCCTTGATGTGGTGAACGGCTTGAAGGCTCGCATAAATAGTATTCACGGCCATCTGATGACCACCACATTTATATAGGGTGTCCATAAAATTTTTTAAATTGAAAAGGAGATTTATCGATACCATATATTGTTTTGGCCCCCTCAGATGTATTACTGTAAGTGGAATAAAAATACTTAAACAGTTACTGATTAAAAAACAACAAACCTGGTTAAGATATATTGAGAACTGAGTCAATAACGAAATTGAAATTGTAAAGGGATGTTTTGTAGATTTGCTAATGGGTCAATCTTCCAGTGTATGAGTGTGACATTGTATTGAGCAAATTCTATTTAATAAAAACCAAAAAAAAAATGAAGATTTCTAGCTCATTCCTAAATGATATTACAAAACTTATACATTACTCACCAATGTCAACTGTACTTAGAGAGATATGAGTCCCTTTCACTCCTAAGTGAGTGCGTTGAGTAAGTTCTGTTTAAGAAAAAATGAACGAAGCTTTTAATCTAATTCCTTGAATGATATTATTAAAATTTCACATTTCAGATGTTCTTCCATAATCAATCTCAAACATGGAATCCTGAATAATGGAGTATCTCGCGTTAGCACTTTTTATTTCCAAATGGTGCATTTTCATGGATTGGGGGCTTCATTGTTCATTGATTGTGATATTGTCGTTTGTGAGAGAATCTGCGAACCAAATGTAAGTTTTATTTTTAGTGTCCAATTTATATTGATACCTAGGTAGTCTGCCTGGGTTCGCAGGTTTGAATCCCTGTGGGGGATAGTTATGTACAAGAGGATTGCTGGATTCTTTGTAATCGCTGGTCGATTTCCTCATTCATCAAGTCCATGCTTATGCAAACAAAGAATGTCCAACTAATATCATACTTGACATGGACTGGTAACCAAACGAGAGACTGTGGTTTGCCATATAATTAAGTCGTCTTATTGGCTTTCCTCTTCCCTGGGATAAATATGTAAATCGTACCCTAGTCAAACGACTTGATACTCAATGACTCGATGGGTAAACAAAATAATTACTATTGCTTCTTATTGCAAAAAAAGTTTTGTTACTCAAACAAATCGGTAGTCGAACAGCGATCCCAAACGAATTATGTTAGATTACCGAGGTATCACTGTATTTGTGCTATCGATTATGTTTCCATGGGACTAACTACTCATCCTTCTCCTATGCTTTTGTGCTGTCGGATCTGTATGCATATATTGCAAGGATGTTTTATCTGATATGCTGTATCAGCAGTCCGAAACGATTGTCCAAAAGATCTTTGGTGGAGCTGGAGCCAGATCTTGAGCTAAGCTTACCATGTTAGATGAGTCTTGGATCCTCCATATGGTAAACCACGGCGTCTCGTCCAGTTACCATTCCATGTCGGGTATGGGATTAGCTAGCCTGCTATTTGGTTTCGGAAGCATGGGTGATGCATTATGGTGGAGGAAGCAGTAAGTGACTAGCAGTTACATGAACCACCCTACGGTGGTTCTTCTCAATTCTCAATTCTTCTCAATTTTTTACATTTTATTTTCAGTGTCCAACAAATCGTAAGAAGCGTGCTTCACTCAATGAAACAGAATCTCTTGGGGAAAATCAAATCTTTTTCCGTCCGGGGAACGTTCAAGTAACAAGAATGAGTAGCGGACCTATCACTGCCATCCAACCTGTAACGATTAAGAAGAATAAAGTGGAGAAAGGTCAGAACAAGACTTTAGACAGGCTAATTTACACTAATTTAATTTTCAACTCATAGTTGGTTATATTCTATGTTTAAGGTAATGTAGAGAAAGGCCCTAGACCAGCGGTTACCAAAATGGGGGCCCAGGACCATTCGGAAGGGCCACAGAGGGCCATAATGCCAGGCACAAAGTGATTTTAATTTTACCTTGACAAGAAAACTCTTCGTTCTTCCTGGTTTCATTGCTTGATAAGGTTATTTTACTTTGTTGAGCATGAATTGTTTGGACATAATGGGATTTGGAATCTACAAATCAAAATAACACTATAAATACCACTGAAATGATAAACATGGCAGCCATGGGTACTAAAAGCCCTCGAAAAGTGACCACGAGCCATAAAAGATTGGCAACCACTACTCTAGCCAAATATCCACTGAATATGCAAATTTACTATTTTTGGTAAGACTGCAAGACAAGCGACATACAATTTTTCTTATGGATATTACCAAAAATAGCCTCGTTTGGATTTAAGGTGCGCAAATACAAACATTTCAATCGGTGACCGTACCTTTTAACATTTCTTTAATGGTTTATAATATTTGTAACACTTTTCGAACTTCAACGTCATTTTTAAATTTTTTTAGAAGTCAAAATTATAAAGTCCGAAGTACAAGTTGTGAGAAAAACGGATGGTAAGTATTGATGTTATATTTGAGGTTCAGAATCATTCAACCAATCATCGTTTATTTGTCAACACAATTTAATTATATCACGAAAATATAGCAGAATATAAAGCAAACAAAAAAAGTGACGAATTTCAAATGTGTGACAGGAATCGCGAGGGACCTTGAAAGGTCATCGAGCAGCGACACCTACGACGCTGATTCAGCTTAATGAATGAGAATAATGTTTTCCATATTCATATTGCAAGAAAGGAAAACCTAAAAAATGGCCCAGTCGTATGGCTTCTCATTCGGCCATTTTCTAAACTAGGTATGAAAAGATGTCAAGCAGTTTACTAGACTGTGGAGTGTCGAGGAAGCCACAAACGACTGTAATCGGATTTGATTATGCAGAAATCAGCAATTCTCTTGTACCTAATTATTCCATACAGCATTCCAACTCTTTCATCATAAATCTTTTCTAGAAACTAATGTTGACGACCCTGATCAACCAAAGACTAGGAAAACACAGGGTGAGTATTGATTATATGTTGACTTAAGTGGAGGCTTGATTCATTGGACCAAGTCACAGGATTGGATTCACATATTTATCCCGGGGAGAGGAAAGCTGATAAGACAGTTTACCAGTAGGGTATGGGGATAGTTAACCAGTTATCTGTTTTTTCAGTGCATGGACTTGGTTGTGAAGATAGCCGTAACCGAACAGCGGTTTTGTAAATCACCCTATGGTGGTGCAGTCAGTGGTGAGCGTATTCCTAGCGCTTAGCTCGATGTGCCACCATTAGTTGTATTTTTTTATCTCATTTATTATAAGACTTTTTGAACACCGTTTATATCCTTCATCTTTTCTGGGAAAGCGCATTGTTATTGTGTGTAATCACTAGATTTTGAAATTAATTTCACACTCCAATCATATATGGTATTTATTGTAGGTCTTTGCTTGTGGCCTGCGGAAAACTTCTCCGTGGCCATCCAGTGGGTTCGAGAGCCCATTTTGTGAAATGCTGCATTATTCTATTAAATCCCAGGCATTCTGAAGACTCAATATGTCCCCCAATTTTACAGACAAAGAATCAGACCGATCCAATTCGACCAAACGTTTGATACTGCCTATAATGCTGATAGCTGCAAATATATCTATTCTAACATTACTCGGATTGCTGTCGTACGCTCTCGCACGCTCTGTCGCGATTCGAAGACGTGCTAAACGACAAAAACATGATCGTGATGGGCTTTTTGAGGAAACATTGGGGCATGTGTTATTCTCACCCCCTACTGAACTCAACAAGACACCTAGTGGTAAAGGAAGCGTTACGGAGAAGAAAAAATTTCATGCTACGCATTCGTTTTGTCAAGATAAGAATTGCCAGTTCATGAAAGATATCAAAGGAAAAAGTAAGTAACAAATTGTTTTGACCTTATGGATATTTATTCACCACCAGTAGCGACAACGATAAACTCCCAGCAGCGACGCGACTTCAGCTCTTCCGATATGCCTATGAATCCCCATTTATTCATACATTATTAATATTTGTAAACAACATTCAAACTCATAACTCAAAACGTTTTGTGCCACCTCGTGGTCCTAAAAGTACACTGGTTGAAATGTATGTGACCAGTTTTGCTTTTTGCTTCTTCAACATGGACACATCATCGGTTGTGTATTCATATGGTCACCATTCCAGGTCAGCTGTGAAGATAGCAACCAATTAATTGTCCTAATGCAGCATTGGGGAGACTCAAGTTAGACACTATTCATCATTTATTATAGAACAGTGTTCCAAACCTTTTTTCAAGTTCAAGTAAATTTTGTAAAATATCACGACCCTTGGACATGCTCAAATACTTATGACCGCAAAATTAAATGACTAATATAAAAAAAAAATCATTTTTATGTACCGTAACATTTATTTTCCCAAATAATTACTTCAAAATGAGAAAACTGTGCATGTTTGCCATTAGTGAGTTTTTGGAATCGTGGCTTCATTTGAGCAGAATAGATGCTACTGCAGTCCAAAGCTTTTACAACTGGGTTAGGTCGTCTCACCAATTACACATTAATCTTTCATAATCCTACTTTATTACAGATCACCACTTATTTGGGAAATCCAGCAAAAAGAAGCGTCAACAATTGAAAGAATCAATGTTCAAGCCTACAGTGTACGACGTATCTACTCTTACATGCCCCACCCCTTTCAATTCTCCGCCTCCTTCTCCACCAATTAGAGCAGGCCCTGCTGTAACATCAATCGGAACTTCACCAATCAGAGTCTATGATGAGAATGGAAACCAGTCGACGATAACAAAAAGTATCAAATCAGAATCAAAATGAAATAAGCAATTTCTATTATGTTTCCTGTGTAAAACATAGGTTTAATTTCGCAAGTATTAAGTTTGTGATCTCGAGGCTGTGATAATTGCTATAATACAATGATATTTCAACTATTCACTGCATTTTCAAGGGAGATAATATTCATAAATTCATAATATTACGTCTTGATTCTATGGGCTTTGATTGCTATAAAGTACTACATTGCTTTGATGCCAGGCTCAGCTATTCACTGCATTTTCAGGGAGAATTTACTGATTTACTGACGAATGAAAATATGATAAATAAATTTTCAATCATGTTTTTTTTTATCTACTTATCAAATATTTCATATTTTTTTGTTTATTATGCCTATGGTTCCATTACCAATTGTGTTCTCTATTTTCTTCTTTTTTTTACGTCATACGACAGGTTGCAACACGTTATTCTGCTCCGCTGACCTTTATTGCTTTCCCAGATCATGTCCTACTTTTATTGTCCTCCACTGTTTTTTTTTGAGCGGGAGGATGTTGAATTCAGTCATTTTATTATTCATTCCATTGCAAACCATGTTCCACTTTTTCTGCTCATCCTATGTTGCATGTTTCTTGTGCCATGAATTTGAGTGTAATGAGAGAGACAGGGACTTGGACTCGAGAAGATATGTCATAAAACAGGTTGCAGACTTCTATTCTGCTCCCATGATAATTTTTTGTTTTGAAATTTGCTTGTTTTATTTCATCCTGCCATGTTATTGCTGCAATTCAATTGAATTTGTTCCCGTTTTGTACTGTTATTCTATGTTCCTTGTACCGTGAATCTGTTATGGAACAGTGAGACTTATGCTGAAGAAGCTAAATCGTATGACAGTTTGCAAACCCTATTTAAAATTTATTTTGTTTCGTTTCATCGTGTTGTTGTTAGGGTCCTGTGCGATTTCCAATCATGCTTTACTTTTTCTACGGATCTGTTATCTGGGACTTTACGCTGGAAAAGCTATTTCGCGTTGAAAGACTGAGAATCTATTTTAGTCTGCTTTAGATTTTTTGTTCCGAATTCTTCAGTTTTTTTACCCTGCGACGTTATAGCTGTAAATCGGAAGTTTTTTGATTTCATTGTTTCATTGAAATGATTTCATTCATTCTGTTCTTTTCTATCATTTCCATTCATGTTCATATTTTTCCAATCTTCTAAAACTTGATTTGTTGTAAACATGGCTCATTGAAAAGTATTACAATTTACAAAACCATATTTTCCGGTTTATAATTTTTTTTTATCGTCATTTTAGTGATTCGTGTTTCTTGATGATTACTTTAGTTGCCTCATGCAAAATGCTTCTTGGTTTGTGTTATGTTTTTTCTGTGTTATTTTTGTGGTTCACTGTGCACCATGTTACGACAAACACTGTTGATTATTGAGGTTTTTTTCTTTATTAAAATCTGACCAATCATATCATTACATGCGGATTTGAATCGATATTTGAAAAGTGTGATCGGTAGCATATTGAAATTGGATTTTGGCACTTAATGTAAGTTTAAAAGCTGGGGTTCAGACTTCCAAGCCTAGAGCAGTGGTCGGCAACCACCGGGCCGCGCGCGGCCCATCGCCTGTCCGCGGAAAGGTCACTACCGGTCGGCAGAAAGGTGACATGAAAACGTACAATGCCATTGTTATCTTTATGTGAGGTTGGGTTTTTAAAATAGCAATTACAAAAACGAAAGATCGAAGTGGGTTTAATGTAAGAAATACGTTACGTGAATAGTATCACCTTTGTTTTTGAATGTATTGTCAACATAAATTTTCTAACGCATATAATTTATTAGATTAGTTCGTTTGTATAAAGGTGGTCCGCCAAAATTTTGGTCAGGCTTTACCGGTCCGTCACTGGAAAAAGGTTGCCGACCCCTGGCCTAGAGTATATTGTAGATTTCGTAGTTAGAACTCAACCAAAATACAAACAATACGGAAAGTCTGGAAGGTTCCCGGCAGTTTTCGAGCTTGGCTTACTTTTTCTAACTCTCCTAACGTCGAGTTGAGTGTAACAACAATTCATGCCAAGGGATTTCTTAACTCGATGGAAATTTTGCATTGCAGTGTATAGTCAACGGAGTTGAGCACTTGTTTGGTTTCAAATCAGGAACCCCATCTTCCAACTTAAAGTATACTTTTTATTTGGTAGATTGATAATTTAATATGAATTACGCCGAGGGCGGCACACATGACTAGAAGTTGTCACAACTGTAGTTTTTGAAAATAGAGTTCTAATTTTTTGGCTCCAAAAGTGAAGCTTTCTGTGACAAATTTTACAAAGTAGTAGAGAATCTGAACTGAATTTTAAACTAAGACAAAGTTCCCGTTTTATCATATCCAAGCACCTCCTTGTGGGTTACGATAAATCTTAAGTTTAATTTGCACAGTTTCCTTTAACTATTAGTGAACTAAGGTCTAATCGAAATAACGAGAATATCGGTCAGAGACCGAAGACTTATCGATCGAAAGTTAGGGGATCCCCCAGCTTTCAAGCTGAGGTTTTTGTAATCCAAATTATGTCTTGTCTGAGAAGATATTTTAATCAGTTTTTTCAAATGGGCTGAAATCGTATGTACTGTATATATTATGTCTACAGAACAGCATCATCAGCCTGTCTACTGCTCTGTTAAAACTTTGGTCTGACTGCTAGACCAGTGTGCCCTTTTTAGAATAGGAACGCAAATATCCAAAATGAAGTTATGTAAATATCCAAAATAAGGCAAGATGAAATCTAACAAGTATTCTTATTTTTATTTATAGCTTCACGTTCCCTCAAAAATTATCTATAGCCCTCTTGTAAGTCGCTTTAGACTCTGAAGTTTAGAGCTATTTTGAAAGCTAGATTTTCGAAGTCATTAAAGTTGATAATAACTTTCAAGATAGTGGGAAATCTGATTTTTTTGTCTCTTCTTCCCGAATAGAATTTTCAGTCTCGAGTATTGTACCCTTTAAAGCTCGATTTCCATTTTCTAAATTCCCAATAACTTTAAACGAGAATATCGGTCAGAGACCGAAGACTTATAGATCGAAAATTAGGGGATCTCCAAAAACAGCGCTCTTACTCCATAGTGACACCTTGTGTTCCATCACTAATTATTTAATCACTCGCTAATTATACGACATAATTCGCCCAAAATAAATAGGCTTCTGGTACGAGATATGATGAATGCACAAGTAAAATCTGCAGCAGATCCAATCTCGTTTTCGTGAGATATCGCGTGCATCTAACAGACAGACAAACAGACAAATACCTATCAACATACTTACCGATTAAAATCGATAAGTAATAAGGCCTGGCATAACCTGTTAGCCAAGACAGTCCAAAGTCAATACCAAACTCTTTAAAAGAACTTGTTACCCCCATTGCCTAACCGTACTGGTAATCGACGTAAGGTAACCCCAACAAAAAACACATTATAAACGTTCATACTACGATGCTACGTTTGCTCTCGTCTTCAGTGCAAACGTTAAAAACGGTTCCATTACATTTGAACCCGTGTACATTTGAACCCACCTACATTTGAACCCACGACAATTGCATCTGCATACTATTGCACCTATGGAAATTTTTTTTGTTTTACGGATATTTGAACCCATACTAACCCTAACCCATGGGTTTTAGCACCCGCATATAGATTGAACCCGCGGGTATACACATGGGTTCAAATGTACATAGTTCAAATGTACGGTCACCGTAAAAAACAGTTTATATATATATTGCATGAACATTTATTTCACCGACATTGCACTAAATTACTACAGAATACACAAAAAACACAAAAAATAGCTTTTTTATTGAACATGGAGGCTTAATTGGATTTGCCAAATTAGGGAAATACAATATATGTATGTGAACCAACCTTTTCTGTAAATGACTAGAGCAGTGGTTCTCAAACGGTGGGATGCACCCCACAAGGGGGCGTAGACAATATTTTTAAGGGGGGGGGGAGCTAATTAAAAATGAAAATATTTGTTAGATTTGATCTTGCCCGCCTTGTTTTGGATAATAATTTCCATCCACGTAGCTAATATTCAACGTGTTTTTTGAATAAAATATACTTTCGCCGGGGCTCCCAAAGTATGCGAACCAAGATGGCGGACATCGGAATGTAATATGTGTACTAGGTTAGGGTTAGGCCATAATTTTAGGTAGAAATACTACGGGAGGCTCTCGGCTAGTCTTCGAACTGATAATAGGACTAAAATAAGGAAAATTGGAAAGAAATTATCGCCTAACCCTAACCTGTTACCCATGTTACGTTCCGATGTCCGCCATCTTGGTTCGCATACTTCGGGAGCACCCTTTCGCTTTACTATCTGTTGTTTGTAGCTTATTGTTAGCCAATTATTTTTAACGCGGGGTGAGGAGTTTGACAAATCCTAAAAAGGAGCACTGTTTGAAAAGTTCGAGAACCATTGGACAAGAAGTAACAAAACATCAGGCAAAACCTGTTAGAGTTAGAACTCAGTAAGACAGGGTCAAGTTTATAGAATTTACTAAAACTATGTAGGTTCATGGTGTTGGAATCACTCATAGATAAAAGAGACTCATCTTTAAGCAAAGCTACATGCAAGGCTGGGCATTTTTAGATATCTGTTTTTTCAGAATTTAATCTTCGAATCAAATCGGATCTCGAATACTTGGAAGATATGTCATAGTATTGAACGTTGTAAGCAGTAGTCTTCCAGAAACATAAATTAATGGAAACACGTAATCCATCACTCAGACAGTTCGCTGAGCGTCCACACTCAGTAAGTGACATGTTTTATCAATAACTCACTTGGAAGAAGTGAGTTATATGTTAGAATTGCATAGGTTTCGAACCTGCGAACCCACGCGGGATGATCAGAGGTGCGGTGGCGAGTGTATTCCTAACGCTTAGCACGATGCGCCATGCCGCGAAGCCTACCGTTTCTACGTAATGCCAAATTTCGTCTCGAGTTTAAACATAAGAAACAGTTTATATATACAATACATAGACATTTATTTTACTGACATTGCACTAAGTTACCATAGATACACAAAACACAAAAATAACTTTAATGAACATTGAAGGTTTACTGGATTCGCCTATACCAGGAAAATACAATATATGTAAATCAACCTTTTCTGTAAAAAAAAATAGAGCAGTTGTTTTCAAACGGTGGAGCGCTCCCCACAAGGGGTAAAGGGGTAGACGATGTTTTGAGGAAGCGTGAAGCTCATAAAAATAAAAATATTTGTTAGATTTGAACTCGCTCGCCCTGTTTTGGATATTTAATTTTCATCCACGTATATTCAACGTGTTTTTTGAATAAACATACTTTCGCCGGGGCTCCCGAAGTATGCGAACCAAGATGGCGGACATATGAATGTAATATGTGTACTAGGTTATGGTTAGGCCTTAATTTTAGGTATAAATACTACGGGAGGCTCTTGGCTAGTCTTCGAACTGATAATAGGACTAAAATGAGGAAAATTGGAAAAAAATTATCGCCTAACCCTAACCTGTTACCCATGTTACGTTCCGATGTCCGCCATCTTGGTTCGCATACTCCGGGAGCACCCTTTTGCCTATTATCTGTCTTGACAAATTCTAAAAAAAGGCCCTGCTTTAAAAGTTTTGAACCATTGGACTAGAAAAAAAAAAAGTATCAGGTAAAGAAAGGCCTGCTAGAGCCTGTTACCTCCCAATATAATTTGAATTGTTGTGTTTCCAAAAATTAGTTGCAAAGAAAGTAACTTAATTGTTAATATGTCTTCTGGTGAGAGAAAAATAAATAAAAGAGTTTCAATATTTCAAGTTACAGCCGTCTTCGTTGATATCCAATATTCCAGCTAAAAGTTGTGTTAATCATCCTAGGGTTTGTCGGAATCTTAAAAATAAATAAAATATTGATTAAATAAATTACCTATAATTAGTGCTTACCATCTACCAGACGACACATCACTCAAGTTCAAGGTCTTCTAGACATTTTGGGTACTCCCGAAGTATGTGAACCAAGATGGCGGACACTGGAACGTATATATGTGCCAGGTTAGGGCTAGGCAATAATTTTAGGTACAAATACAACTGGAGTCACTTGGCTAGTCTCCAAACTCGTAATAGAACTAAAATAGGGAAAATTGGAATAAATTTATGGTCTAACCTGGTACACATACTACGTTCCGGTGTCCGCCATCTTGGTTTCCATACTTTGGGAGTACCAATTTTTGGACATAAGGTCGCATCATATGTAACTCGCGGAAAAGATCTCTAAAATACGCTTTCGAAAAGCCATGAGTGCCACGAGTAAACTCACTCGGAAGAAGTGGGTCATACGTCAGAATTCCCTTTTTTTAATTAGATATGAAAAAAAAAAACTTGGGGGGATTCCCATCGACCCCTGGGCATGACGAAAAACACAAAAGATGGTGGCGATTCGAAATCCCCGTCTAAAACAATTCGAATAGTTTACTCATCTCTGAGCTATTATGAAGTAGACCACTGAAAGACGCATATCTAACCTATTTTTTCTTTTTTGCACCTATATCTGGAAAAAAAATATTGGTACGCTTGCCAGTAACCTTGGTATTTTCTACAAGTATTAGCATCATAGGTATAACAGTCTTCTTGCCTAAAGCCTTTTTCGAAGCAAAAATAAAAGATATCTCACAAGGAACGGGAAAAGAAACGCCAATACTCACATGCATACTTGATCGCCATCTCAGCACGCTTATAATAGTTTGCAACTGTCAGAATAAAAATAAAATCAACCTTCTCAAAAACGTTTTATATTGATATTCTGCTATAGTAAGGGTGGACAATTATTTTTCTGTGTGGGCCAGATACAGATAATAGACTTGGTTACCGGGCCAGAGGCTCAAAGCTCAATATAAAAAACTATGAATGAAAAACAGTTTATTTACAAAAGCTTGGCTAACGTTTATATAATAATAAGAAGCACAATGTAACAATCTAGGTTATTACAACGTTATTTTCGTCGACATTTTTAACAGAAATTTATATTTATAAAAAATTATAGTCGTGATTTCAGCAGACACGAAACACTCTGGTGGGTCGGATCCGACTTACAGAGCGCAATTTGTTCATGCGCTATAACCAATGCTCCCATATTGCCACAAAATGAAAACGAGAATATCGGTCAGAGACCGAAGACTTATCGATCGAAAGTTAGGAGATTCCCCGAAACAGCGCTCTTACTCCATAGTGACACCTTGTGTCCCATCACTAATTAATTAATAACTCGCTAATTATACGATATAATTCATCCAATCGATAGGCTTCTGGTCCGACATATGATGAATGCACATGCAAAATCTGGAGCAGATTCAATCTCGCTTTCGTGAGATATCGCGTGCATCTAACAGACAAACAGACAGACAAACAGACAAATACCTATCAACATATTTACCGATTAAAATCGATAAGTAATAAGGACGATGGTAAAAACAAGTTGTTTCCTAGGCTAGTGAAACTGTGGGATGCCGAGAGTTGGGACCCACTATATTTTACTACAGCTTATGGCGACCCATTTAACTTTAATAAATTAATAACACATTGATGGAGGAAACAAATTAATTTTCTCAGTGAAGCTAGTGAGAAAGATGAGATTGTTTCTTGCTATTTTCCATAATAGACTTGACATTAACTTCAATTTCAGATAGTTTTAGACGTAAAAAATTGAAAAGTTTCATTTTATTTCGAAATTTGCTTATAAATTTGCTTTGCCACCGATCCTAATAACCAATATAATTAATCAAAGCTTTTCACGACCCACTGAGATTCCTCTTGCGACCCACCAGTGGGTCGCGACCCATAGTTCTGGAACCGTTGTCCTAGTGATTATGATAAAAATATTTTACTTACTGTCGCCTACAATTATCCCATCCTTATTTCCTGAATGTGCGGCCGCTGAGTCGTAGTATACCCCGGTAAGTTTGACCTCCTGGCAGTATGCTCTACCGCTGGTGTGATACCTGTGTTGAAATGAAAATTGAAAGTGATTCTTGTCAGTTGACATTTACTGGGGTTGTCATACACAGGGTCACAGAAAATATGTATATTTGTTATATGGTTACAAAGCACTAAAACCATCTAAAAACTATGAAAAAGACTCGCTAAAACGAGCAAAATTTACTAAACGAATATAAAAAGACTCGCTAAAACGAGCATAATTTACTAAACGAACGAATAATATTGTCAAAAAATCGTGCAAAAATCTACTAAAAACGAAAATAAAAACGTCCAAGACGTTCGTTTTTTAAGAGTAGGCATTTTGATCCAACGCTGTAAAAACTCAACAACAATATTCGCTTACCACCATCCAGCACCCCCAAGTACGGCACAAGCTTGGTGTGTTCCTCTGTCGTAAGTAGAGAAAGTTTTTCCATTGATGTCCGTAATGCGTTTATACATTTCAATCTAAAATATGAAGAAAAAAATAAGAGTGAGATGTGATAATGTTTAAAAAATGTTTCGAACTTAATCTATTTCAATGGCTCTGAAACTTTTTAAGACACGCCTTCTTTGTCGTCAAGTCTCGCTCCCCATCTAAGAAATAACTGTAGCAACGCGACTGCCGAACGTCCAATTAGGCAATTGAAAGCTTCTCTTATATGGCAATGCTCGGATAATCATGACTGGTACCAAAATTTAAGCTTAGTATTACTGGGAATACGAACCGCAATTAAACTAAATTTAGGTTCGTCATCATCCGAATTAGTTTACGGATCATCCTTATGGTTACCTGGAGAATTTCGTCAATACTAATAATCAGCCTTTTTCTATGTATATATATAAAAATGTACGTCCAAATTAATAATCTTTCCTTATATAACTAAAAATACGCTACAAATACCGGATATTGAGTAAGTAGTATGTTTTATTCAAAAAACACATTGAAAATACGTTGATGGAACGTGAAAATTCAAAAAAAAAAAAGAAATGTAAATATCCAAAACAGGGCGGGGAACAACAAATCTAACAAATATTTTTATTAGCTTCACGCCCCCTCAGAATAGTCTACGCCCCCTTGTGGGACACGCGCCACCGTTTAAGAATCACCGGCTAGACAACTATAATAATTATCCCAGTAGTTTTTAACCAACGTTCTGCGACTTCCTGGGGCAGGGCTACTCAACTATATTTACCGAAGATCCGCATACAGAACTTCAAAATTATTTGGGTCCGGTCTTTTCAGAATATATATTTAGGCATCCTTAACTCGACCGGCTAATGATTATTAGCTAATCGAAATTGCTTATTATGGTGTTATAGTTCTTTTCATATATATTTCTTATAAAAGGAAATTTCAAAAGTGGGGCTTATGATCTAAAATAAAGAATTGGGTGCGGTCCGAATCTCGCACTCAAAAGGTCCGGATTCGGACCGCGGTCCGCCAGTTGAGTAGCCCTGTCCTAGGGTACCACATTCATATCCGGGAGTTTTTATTAATACATGCATATTGATAAAATCGAATCAATTAGGTTTGCCGATACTTGCTACAATTTAAAAATCATTTTGTTATGTCAGTATCGAGTTTGCTTCTATATATATAGCAGAGGTTACCAAACTTTATTAGAATCGGAAAGATGTTCGCGGACGGAAGAATGTAGCGCCCAAAAGAGGATTCACTTTCATTTGACATTTTTTTGAAACATGTTTGTTTGACTCATAATGGCGCTTAATGTTGTATTCCTTCAGAACTGGAAAAGTTCGTTGGCAAAGTAGACAAATCTCTGAAGTTTGATACTTTTCTATGGAGAAATACGAACACTGCCATTTATCCAAGAAACGTTAGTTTTCTGAATCTAGTTTTTGTTTGATTTCTGACATCTTTAAGCTTTCCTATATGGCTGATAACTAAATTACTGCCCTATGTTATCCTAACACCGGTACCTATAATTGATATATAATTGAAACACGTGCTTGAACTCTGATAATGACATAAATTAGCGGTATCTAGATCGCAAAAAGGTAGAAATAAAATCTGTTGAACACTATTTCACGTACGCTCGGCGGGCCATTTTAAATCGTTACGCGGGCCGTATTTAGCCCGCGGGCCGCGGTTTGGGAATCCCTGATATATAGGGTGTTATATGTATAGGGTATATATATAAGTTCCTTTACAACTTCAATTTTGTTATGAAGTCAGTTCTCAATATATTTCACTCTCTCTCTATATATAATATAGCTAGCTCTATATAACTCTCTTTAATTCTAGACACTTTATATATTTTTATAGTTTATACAATTCAACGGTTAAAAATATTCCTCGAGCCTCTAGAACAGTGGTTCTCAAACTTTTCGAAAAATTATGCATAACGGTCCCCTTGCAATTTTTCTGGTGACTCGCGGTCCACTAACAAAATGAAAGCAAATGCCAACACGATATATATGACATTAAAATAGTTTGATGATGAGATGGGTGCGCCTTCTTGGCTCTCACTAGTTCTTCTATCTTGGGTTCAGTTTTGGATAACTCTCATATTGTGTCTCACGTCCATTCTGTTTCAACATTTTGTTACAATAGCGAGTAACGTAGGAAAAGCTACTACACATTCGTAAGTTGTTGCAAATGGAATGAGCATTTTTAGTGCCATCGTGATAGTACGGTGTCACTATGGTTTATCTTTTCCTCCAGAACTTATCACAGCAAAACCGAGTTTCACACACGAATCATTTTAACTAAATTTATTTTTTTATTGTCGGGGCTTCGGGCATGTTTAAATTACTCCGAGAAAATTTACAATCAGATGCATACGCCTTCCATGAACAATACGCTCTAAAGAAGAAGAACGTTGGTTACGTAATAATGTCCTCGGTAGAGCCTGTCGTGCTTTGGATAAACACCGTAAAAGCATGACATCAAAATTTTACTTCAAATCAAAGTGCGAGGTTAAAGTTGTCTCGCGGTCCCCCTAAAGTCGCTTCGCGGACCCTTAAGCGACCGCGGACCCCAGTCTGAGAGCCAATGCTCTAGAATGTTACATTGGGGTTTGCTCCATTTAAAAAGTTGAAATTGGGTTCATTTCAGTTTGTTTGAAAGTATAAATAAAGTGTTGACCTTCCACCTCTAAGAGTTGAGCCACACCCGGCCCATATCCCGATGTTAAAAAATAATTTGAAGTTTAAACCTTCAAAGCTTTAGAGCTAGTTTCATAAATAACTTTAAATAACTTGGATTTTTATATTTATCTCAGGGAAATGATTGCCGATTAGACAACTTAGTCCAGGAGTGTGCAACATATTTTTATATAACCAACTTCAGACTTCTAGCTGAGCCACACAAAATTATTTTTTTCATGTACAAGAAGGAAATAAAAAAAATTCACAATTCTCACCACAGCATTATCCTGTTTGATGAACACTGATTCTGAACAACACACACTGTTGGGCAGAAGCCCCTGAACCGAGAGTTAGGTCCAGTTATGGCTTATCTAACTCTGGACCGTGGCCTACTTATTGTATGACAGCCATGGCTCATGCAACGTGCGCTGTTTGCATTGGGGCAAAAAAAAGGTTTAATCGTAGAATGTTTCATTAAAATAATTTCTGATTGTAAATAAATAAAACTCGTATTTTTACCTAAATAATAATGTATCTCAATTTAACAATTGACGTTAAAATAGTCGGCCAGCAATCGAGGAAGCGCATTTTTAAACTTTGCCACGGGCGCCGTTATACGTTGATACGCTACGACCGCGCAAGCAAGCGTCGTTCTATAACGAGTGATGAGCACAGGGTCTCAGCCACACTGCTAGATAGAAGCCCCCGGACTAAAAGTTAAGTTCAGATTTACCGGACTCTATGTTGTGAGCAAGTGTCAAAAGCTGATGACGAGTCATAACATTCATTTGAGTCAAGTCAAGTCAATGATTCGGGTATCACTTGAAACCAGTGGTTCTCAAACGAAGGGGAGTGTCCCACACGAGGGCGTAGACAATTTTTAAGAAGACGTGAAGCTAATTGATGATAAAAATATTTGTTAGATTCGATCTTGCTCGCCGTATTTGTTTTTAAAACTTATCATTTATTTCATTATTTACGTTCCATTCACGTATTTTCAACGTGTTTTTTGAAGAAAAAAAATACTTTCGCCCTACTATTAGTTACTTGTAGCTTACTGTTAGCTACTTATTTTTGAGGCGGGACGAGAGAAAATTTCTAAAATTTAGACGCGGCTTAAACCAATGAGCAAGAATATAGTAAACAAGTACCTCGGCAGTTGATTCCCCAGCATTTCTTGGCCCAACTTTTGCTTTGAAATCTGTAGATGCCGATCCAACTCGGAATAGACTTAAAAAAAAATATGTTTTATTTTTATTTGATTGATTAAATTTGCTCAAAGCAACGTCACTTGCACTCACTCATAAATAAATATATAAATAAAACTGATATCGGAGTTGAATTAGCCAACCGCTCACAGGCAAAGTGGGAGAAGACTCATCTCTGAGCAAAGTTACAGACACTCACTCCGAAGTTAATAGACTCATCTCTGACCAAAGTTATGGCCACTCACTCAGAAGTAAAGAAGACTCATCTCTGAGCAAAGTTACAGGAACACACTCAGAAGTAAAATAGATTCATCTCTGAGCAAAGTTACAGGAACACACTCCGAAATAAAAAAGATTCATCTCTGAGCAAAGTTATGGCCACTCACTCAGAAGTAAAGAAGACTCATCTCTGAGCAAGGTTACGGGCACTCATTCAGGAGTAAAAGAGATTCATCTCTGAGCAAAGTTACAAGCACTCACTCAGCAGTGAAGAAGACTCATCTCTGAGCAAAGTTACAGTCACTTACTCAGAAGTAAAGAAAACTCATCTCTGAGCAAAGTTACAGCCACTCACTCTTAAGTAAAGAAGACTCATCTCTGAGCAAATTTACAGAAACTCACCCAAAAGTAAAAGAGATTCATCTCTGAGCAAAGTTATGGTCCCTCACTCAGAAGTAAAGAAGACTCATCTCTGAGCAAAGTTACGGGCACTCACTCAGGATTAAAAGAGACTCATCTCTGAGCAAAGTTACGGGCACTCACTCAGGATTAAAAGAGACTCATCTCTGAGCAAAGTTACGCACACTCACTCAGAAGTAAAGGAGACTCGTCTTTGAGCAAAGTCACAAACACCCACACAAAAGTAAGAGACTCATCTCTGAGCAAAGTTATGGCCACTCACTCAGAAGTAAAGGAGACTCGTCTTTGAGCAAAGTCACAAACACCCACACAAAAGTAAGAGATTCATCTCTGAGCAAAGTTACAAGCACTCACTCAGCAGTGAAGAAGACTCATCTCTGAGCAAAGTTACAGTCACTTACTCAGAAGTAAAGAAAACTCATCTCTGAGCAAAGTTACAGCCACTCACTCTTAAGTAAAGAAGACTCATCTCTGAGCAAATTTACAGAAACTCACCCAAAAGTAAAAGAGATTCATCTCTGAGCAAAGTTATGGTCCCTCACTCAGAAGTAAAGAAGACTCATCTCTGAGCAAAGTTACAGTCACTCACTCAGAAGTAAAGGAGACTCATTTCTGAGCAAAGTCACGAACACCCACACAAAAGTAAGAGACTCATCTTTGAGCAAAGTTACGCACACTCACTCAGAAGTAAAGGAGACTCATCTCTGAGCAAAGTCACGCACACTCACTCAGAAGTAAAGGAGACTCGTCTTTGAGCAAAGTTATGAGCATTCACTCAGAAGTAGGAAAAAACTCAGCTATGGACATAGTCACGGACACTCACACAGAAGTAAGAGATTCATCTCTGAACAAAGTTACGCACACTCAGTCAGAAGTATAGGAGACTCGTCTTTGAGCAAAGTTATGAGCACTCACTGAAAAATTAAAAAAAACTCAGCTATGAGCAAAGTCACGGACACTCACTCAGAAGTAAAGGAGACTCATCTCTGAGCAAAGTCACGCACACTCACTCAGAAGTAAAGGAGACTCGTCTCTGAGCAAAGTTATGAGCACTCACTCAAAAAGTAAAGAAAACTCAGCTATGAGCAAAGCCACGGACACTCACACAGAAATAAGAGACTCATCTCTGAGAAAAGTTACAGGAACACACTCATAAGTAAAAGAGATTCATCTCTGAGCAAAGTTACAGGAGCACACTCATAAGTAAAAGAGATTCATCTCTGAGCAAAGTTAGCGGCCTCACTGAAAAGTAAAGGAGTTTTGAACAATCAATCACAAATAAAAATGCACTCACTCAGGAGTAAAGAAGACTGATCTCGCATTGAAACAAATGTGAAAATCTCTATTTGTACCCTATCTATACAAATGTACTTACTCAAATACTTGTATATTAATGTCTCCATTTTCCAATACTAACTCAACCCTGAGCTTATATGTTTGTGACTGCGTGATGCTGTGCATGTTTTCAAGACCTGTAAAAAAGAAGAAGAAAATTTATCTCAACTTAAATTATCCGTTGCCCTCTTCAGATGATTCTAAACCTGAGGTAGGTAAGGTATTTGGACCAGAGACCAGAAATTGTGCCCACTTTTAGACTAGCGGGCCATGTGAGTTCGGGGTAAAAAGCTACATTTTATGAACAATATTTCCAATGTTACAAAAGAAAAAGTGGGAAACAATAGGCCTCGCGCACAGGCTAAATTTTATCGCAACCTCAACAAATTCCTTGAGTAATTTTTATTAAATTATCCTTTCTCTAAATTATTAAAATTTGGTTGTGGCAGCATGGAAAGTACATGGGAGGCCAATATAAGTTTTAAACACTTCTTGCTTCTTTGGTTCCCTATACAAATAGACTATTTTGTTTAAGCGCTCAAAATGGGTAAATTCTTTATAAAATTCTTATATGAATAATAACAACCCTGAAAGACTAGTTTCCATTGCATTTGACCTGAGCCCGAACGATCTGGTTACACTAAAAAGACAGAATATTTGAAGCCTTGTTCAGAGCGAAACTACAGATTCTGTGTATGACAACGCAAATTAAGTTTGAATCCTGTGATGGATAGATTGCCTATCATGTCAAATTTGTTGTCTCTAGTGTAATGATTTCAGGTTCTTATCCCATGCACTTTACTCAGAACAGGCGGTATATATTATTGAAAACGAAGTGCATATATGAGCTTCGTTATTAATATAGGATAGGATATACACATTCATCCCGTGGAAGAGGAAAGACGATAAGACCATATAGCAGACCACGGCTTCCCGTCCGGTTACCATTTCATGTCGGGTATGGAATTAGTTGGTTATTTGTTTTCGAAAGCATGGACTTGATGGTGGAGGAAGCCGTAACCGACCAGCGGTTACGTGAACCTCTCTACGGCGACAAAGAGTCCAAAGAGAGCAATCCTCTCGCACAGAACCATTTCTGTACGGTATTCGAACCTGCGAACCTACTCAGAATAATCAGAGGTGCGGTGGCGAACGTAATCCTAACGCTTAGCACGATGAGCAACACCGTTGTTATGTTGTTGATTATCATGTTGTTAGTATTGCCTTGCTTATTATTGTTGTAAAAAATCAATTTTCTCATTAACTACTAGATCAATTGCCTTGCAACCAAATTTTCAGTGGTTCAAGATTTTTGTTGTTGCTAGGAGGGTATTACTTTTACTTAGTGTAAGCAATTCTGTGGGTCTTATTGGATTCGTTTTTTATGGGCAATTACGTCATCAAAATTTGCGCACCGCGTGGCGGTTGTATTTGCGATAGTCACGAAATTTGTGAACTTTGTGTCCATTTATTGGAGAATCTCTCTCTTGTTTAGTAGTACAAAGTGTCCATAGAGTCCTTTTACAATTCTAATTTTGTTATGAAGTCAGTTCTTAATATATCTTAATGAGCAGGTTTATTGTTTTTTAATCAGTAATTGTTTAAATATTTTAACTTCATTAATACATCTGTGAGGGCCAAAACAATATAATTGTATCGATAAATTACCTTTTGAAATTTAAAATTTTTTAAGAATTTATGGACAACCTATACAATCGGCTTTCTTATCACCGGGATAAATATAAAATTACTGTAATAATTGTAAAATTTATGGTGATTATGAGAATATCGAAAAAACTGGATGATGTTAGTGACGAATTCTTCTATGATTTTATATAACAATTAATATAATGATCGTAACATGACTTGATAACAATTATGAGTTGATAACAATATAATATTTTATTTCCTGCATTTTTTAAAAAGATGGCACTGACTACATTTTTATAAAGAATAAGACAAAACAGCTGGCAGTACAAAGTAAATTAAATAAAGTGATTGGCAGACGCTTCGGCGTTCAATACATTATAAAATATATCAGATATAAAGTTTACACAAATCATGTTTGAAAAGACTCATGTGAAAAATAAAGTGAAATAAAGTAAGTCGGTCTCCCCTAACTCATGCTCAGAAATTGGGTCCAAGAAAGCGTCTTAATAGCCGGGAAACACGATATGTTGTTTTTTCTCTAGAAAAAATAGGTACTCCTGAAGTATGCGCACCTAGATGCCGCATAACCTGAACCCTAACCAGGTAGAAACCTAAGTTCAGGTTGTGCGCCATCTTGGCGCGCATACTTTAGGACAGGGGTGTGCAACCTGTGGCCCGCGGGCCAAATGCAGCCCACAAGAAAAAGTTGTGCGGCTTGCAGACAAGTCCCAATTTTCAATAATGTGCGGCCCACGAAGCGAGTTCTTAATTTTGTTTAATCTAGTACGCGCAAGTAATTCCATTTCCTCTGCGTTGCAAAGCCGATACCTGAACTCGTGCCAAACGAACAACACATGTCATAAGATCAACAACCAAAATTTGTGTGCCTGTAACTACTAGAAAGCCTATGTTAAATAATGCTGCTGACCACGGTTTTACCCAGTTATTCGTATCTGGCCCTTCTGTTGCACACCCCTGCTTTAGGAGGTCCAAAATATCAAAACTTTAAGTTCTGGGATTCAATGAAACCTGAAAATTCAAGTCTTTGGAAAATTAATATCCTGACTAAGCCAGACAGTCATTTTACATCCTTGGAGTACTCTAACCAGGAACAATCAATTTAAGTTTAGCAAGCTGTAACAGAATGAATACTGGTAAATATTTATAATCAAGAGTTAAGATCTCGGGTAAGATTTGGAGTTGGATAAAATTGGGAAGATTCAAGTCAAGCAAAATAACATCCTTCTTCATATCAGTAATTGCCTGCATAGTTACTTGCTTCGAGAGAATGAGAGAGAAATCACTGAAAATTCAGTCACTAATGCAACAGGATTTCTTATCCACCAATGTGAATGTTTTATTTTGGTCAATTTATTATGCAAACTAATGTTCTAAATATATCATTTAAATATAAATTACCCATCCAATAGTTCCCGTGCTCTATGCTTCCCATTGGCTTCAGATAATCTTCGTAAGGAGCATTGAATATAGATGTGTCGGAGTTCTCAAGTCGCATTATAACCTGAGTGATAAAGCTTGTAAATGAAATTATATACAAATATTTCTCAAAGTAGTTAGGTTCTCAAACTTTCAAGGGTGTCTTCATCTTCAAGTAAATATAATAATAGAGTACAAATATTTTTATCTACTCAGTTCCCCTTTATCACAATAGCATTCTTACCCAGTGTTACGTTGTAAACGTACGTTTATCGTATATTTTGCCACTGTATGCAGTGCATCGTGCTCTGCCTTGCATCCAATCATTGTAGACCCATTATTACCCTTTGTTTGTAGCGTAAATTAGTATTATTATCTATTGTCTGGTTTAGCGTTTTCCTTTCGGTCATTTGCATCACGTATTCGTCGTGTAAAGAGTCGCAGATATTTGTCTGTATTGTGGACTGTTTATTTATCTGTTATATATTGTAATTGTATTAGCCTTCCGGATCGGAAAACGTTTGGTGAGAAATTTGCCTTTTGTTGTTGTTATATGCTTTGACTTATGTTAATCAATTGTGTTTTATTCATTTAAGAAAACCGCTGTTCTTTGCCAAGTATATAAAGAAGAAGTGATTTATGCACGTGTCTTGTTTGTGGACAAAGGGGCTGAGAGTGGCGCGTTCGATACGTTTTCATTGTGTCTCGTCGATATAGATTCCGGGCTATCAAAAGACGTGACACCCAGTCAAATTTTTTGTTGAAATTTGTAGAAACACACTTCAGCTCGAATGATCAGAACTTGAGAAGGCTACTTTGGTGAAAAGAGAACAATATATCAAGTCCGTGCTTCCGAAAACAAATAACTAACTAATCCCATACCCGACATGGACTGGTGACGGGACTAGAGGCCTTGATCTGTCATATGTTTAAGCCGTCTTATCGGCTTTCCTCTCCCCTGGATAAATATGTAAAACTATCCTATCATTATCTTTTTATTTTTATCAGTTTTCCCTTTTTCTATAACGCCACAAATCCCATCAAAGCTCGTAACCCCACAAAAATAATTTTTGATTTTATGCGTCTGACTTACCATCCATCCTTCGTGTTTAAGGCTGCAAAATACCGGAATCGGAGTCTTTGGGGAACTCGGAAAATACATTGAATATACAGCACCATCGGAATCTGGATTATCTGTCACTGCAGTTGTGAAACGGGTTTCTTCGCACGTCTGAGCCGCTTCGTATTTGACTAAATCTGGAGTAATAGCAGTAGGCCTCATTATTATTGGTTTTCCTGTGAGTTCGGGGATGGGGACAGCCAGGGTCGTAGCCAGAAATTTTCAAACGGGGGGGGGGGGGGGAGGGGGGGTTCTGAAATTTCTATTTGCCAAGTTTGATCGAAACAGCGAGTGGGTCCGGCCGAACGCCGAAAAAGATGTGTTTTCGTGAATCTTGGGGTCTAAAAAGCGCTTCAAGCAATGTTAAGCAATAAGACAACAAGGCTGTAAAAATTTTTTTTTATGAGGTGACAGCTCCGCCTACTATCAGATCCAGGCATCGGTTCTATAGAACCGTCTCACGGAATTGTATGAGATCAGCGAACCGGTTAGCATTACTAAAAAAACATGCAACAGAACCGGCCGATGAATATGATTTTTGTGATGGAACCGGCTGACAAAACATTTGAATCCGACCCCTGATCAGATCTATCTAAAACAACTAACAAGTTAGTAAACCCCATTCATGACATAAACTGGTGACGAGACAATAGGCCATATTCGCCATGTGATTACACCGTCTTATCGGCTTTCCTCTCGCAAAATAAATATGAAACTCCCTACCCAATATAAATAAAAAAATTTGCTTACCGGAGAAGGTTTTATTCAGCGCATCTGTAAAATGTAAATAAAGAATGTGAGAACGGGAGGCAGGTGTTTGTTGTGAGAACGGGGGTGTGTCATGGGGCGTGACAGGGGTGTTTGTTGTGAGAATGGGGTGTGACAGAGAGAACGGGGGTGTGTTAATGGCCGTGACAGGTGTTTGTTGTGAAAACGGGGGTGTTGCATGGGGCGTGACAGGTGTTTGTTGTAAGAACGGGGGTGTGTCATGGGACTTGATAGTTTTTTTGTTCTAGGTGCTTATTCACGTCTTTCGATCCGAACTATGCAAAAATAAAAACCGCTAATAATATTTAACAATATGTAAGGAGGTATTATTATGGCACTCCAAAAGTGTGTGTACCAATTTAGAGGTAACTGATTTTGTTCGCCTACTTTACATCAAGTTGTGTAAAGGGACTGAAACCTATGGGCCGGGGGTCGGAATCTTCCCGGTGCGCCATTTTCTGCATACTTTATCAAACCCCGGCTAAGGTTCATGGAATTTGAACTCTAGATTTGCGATGTCGAAATGCAGAATTGTAGCCAGATGTTTTCAAAGGAGGGAGGGAAGGGTTCTGAAATGCTAATTGCCAAATTAGATCGTAACAGCCAGCAGGTCCAAACGAGGGTTTCTATAGGCCTTGTGAGTCAAAAGTACATTTCAAGCTACGAAAAATTGATATGTATGACAGTATGATACAAAAAATGCTTTTTTTAATTTCAAAAGATGAGGAAATTTCGACCCACATACACTCCCTGGCTACTGAATAAAATACAAAATAGATCAAAGGATAGGTGATAGGTCAATGATAGAATAACACAGCGCGTAGTTTAGCTTCACTTCCACGCTTGAACATTGCAAAGAATTCGGCGCTTCTTGAGTATATGCACCAAGATGCGCACAACCTGATAACCTAAACCTGGTACACATATTATGTTCAGGTTGTGCGTCATCTTGATGCACATACTACGGGAGCACCAATGATTAATCTCCGCCTGTGACCCAAGGAAAGAAAGTTGGGGGGAGGAATGGGTACAAGAACCAGGTTTGAGAAATCTGGTATAAATTATATATACAGTGAAACAAACCAGAACTAAAGATAAAATTTTTCAGAGCTGCAGTAGAAAATGTTCTCCTATATGGATCAAAAACGTGGACTCTCACAAAGGCAGCAAGCACGAAGCTGGACTGCGCATACACAAAAATGCTTAGAGTACTAAAAGTAACATGGCAGAACAAAACTCCAAATAAAACACTATACGGTAAATTACCAAGCATCACAACCATAATAAAGAAGAGATGCCTTAGATTCAGTGGCCACTGCTACAGAAACATGAAAGAAATCGTACATGAACTGATCCTATGGGAACCAAAACATGGGAAAAGAAGCGTGGATAGACAGCGACGTACATACATTGATCAACTTAAACATGGCACGGGGATACCACGGGAGAATCTTGCCAGTGAAATGGAGGACAGGGGAAGTTGGAAGAAGATTGTTATAGCAAATGTTCGACTGGGGTCGCATTGAAGTGAGATATATACAGTAGCGAATCGTCAAAAATACATACTTGTTATTTTAAGCACCAATGCATTTTTCTTCTCTGCAATACAAATAACATTTATAAGGTAAATACGTAAAAAATTTTCACGCAAAGCCCAATCACGCTCATAGCTCCGAACAAGCCCTATACAAGAAGCCCCTGATATATAACGATATGCAAGGAGCCGAGCCTGAAAATTTCGCCGCAGGGACTTTGTCGTATAGGAAAATTCGCCGCAGGGACTTTGTCGTATAGGAAAATTCGCCGCATGCAAAATCGCAGCAAGGGCATTTTGCTGTAGAACAAGTACTTGTGATAACATGGAAAATTGCCGCAATAGCATTTAAATAACTCATATTTTTTTAATGGAAAGGTACTTCAAAAACCTAACCGTTTTTATCACAATTACCTACTTGTTTTACAGTGCTAGCTAGCTTGTTTAAAGAGCGGTTTGTGCTGCCCCTGTTTTCACTCATTTATTTGTATTTGGCCCTCCATTAAAGGTTACACATTCCTGCGCAAGGCCATCGCGCTATACTAAATTAATTAAACAAGTTTAATTAAAATTTAATATTCAACGTGATATACAGGTTTTTTTTCATAAATATCTTGAACGGTTTATATCGCAACTTTGCCAAATCAGTATTTTGATAAATGAACGAATGGCTCGCGACGCCGTCCAGGTTTCTCCACGGAGCCCTGGGGCTCCGGATGAAGCACCTTGAGAATCTATGATTCTTGGTACCATGGTGTTTCAAAACAGTTTTGAGCTTTTCAATTTATTTTCACGCTTGAACATGGCAAGCCGGTTTTCCGGCTCGTTCGAGTACGCTCTGTGCCCTGGTTTTCCGGCTTGTTTTTCGTGTCAGAAGGCATCAACTTTATAATCTCATATCTCAAGAACCACAATGAGTATTCAAAATTTTCTTACCTGAGATTGCTTTATCCACTTCACTGAAATTTGTATTTGCAACTGAAAAACAAAAATAGTCAGAAACCCGAGAAATCCGTAATTGGGTTCTAAAAAAATTCGCCGCAAGAAAATTTGCCGCATAGAAAAAACGCTCATGAAAAGTGACCGCAAGAGCATTTTGTTGTAAAACGGGAAAGGTTATTAAATTTCTATATGCCAAGTTAGAAAATTACAGCTAGCGAGTTTTCCCGAAAGTCGGAAAACGTCATGAAGATCAAAAAGGGGTTTCAAACTGCGAAAAAATGCTTTGTACGTTGCAGAAAAACGTTTTTTTTTTCTACTTTTCAAAAAGGGTTTCTACCCTCAAATCCAACCCCCGCCGCACCCTGACCTACTGCAAGGCATAAAAATTAGGAAAATGCTTTTAAGTTATTATCCTCTTGGTGAGCCAGATGGAAAGCAGAGGGTTTGGAACCGTAATCGTTCACTTACAACGTCAACTGCAAGTCATACACATGAAATCTTAATGATAAATAAATGCTACTTACTGGCATACATTTCATCAGTGTTCAAAACCGCCGCTGAAAAAAAAAATTCACATTGATGAATTTGAGGCAGTGTTGGAAAACCGTGGTATAGGGTCGGTCGACCTCGTTGATCATGTAGTCTTGCCCGCCCGTCCGATTACATTTTATGACTATAGTTTACTCTTTTTACTGCCATGTGTTCTTTATTGATATATATAAGGAAATAAATCATTATCTTTCTCTTGCCGACGATCAAATTTTTTTGTGGTCTTCGATTACCTTGCTTTTTACTTTTTGATTCATAGCAACAAAAAATGCTCATTTATTGTTATTTGCATTCGAATGTTGGGTCGTAACAACGGTTGTTATGCAGTGTTTGTTGCAATTAACACAGAAATTGGTCAACTTTAGGATAGGTTATTACTATCATTTTTTTCAATGGTGCTCATAACTGGCGTAGTTTATGCATCAGGACTATGATATTCCGCGCTGGGTGTTCGAATGCTTCTCCTCGTTATGAGGACGTATTCTATAACAAAATATATAATTCTGGGATTTGTTGGCAATTTGATAATATTTACACGGGATTTATTCAGTTCTTTGCAATGATTGATTAAAAATATTCTCATGAGTTCCACGTAGCGTAATCAGAGGTGCGATAGCGAGCTTATCCCCATTGATATGAAGCGCCAACTGATTTTAATATCATGAAGATTTAGATAGCAGAATTCAACGAAGGGTAATCAGTCAGCATAAACAGAATATTTTTAATACAACGGTTCAAATACCAATTATCAGTAGAAGTTACGCGAGACTAACTCCCAATTCTTTCTTTTGCCTTGGCGGGTCCGTATACGTATATTGCAAGGATGCTGTAGCACGAATAAACATTACCATTCTATATGCAATTGAGTCATGCTACACACTAACACATATGTATTTCTGTAACGTTTTGTCTAACTAAAATCAGACAACTTTCTAGTCATTGCTGTAAACTGTATGAGGAAGTCTGATTTTAGTCAGACGGAACGTTACAGAAATACATTTGTGTAGTGTGCAGCAAGACTCTTAAATCGCATAGTCATATGCATATATACGAATGGTGGTATTTTGCATAACCATTTACCCTTTCAGTAATTTGACTATTAAATCAGCAGCTCTATATCAACATATCAACTTACCGTCTAACGCCGTTGTAAGATTGTTCGATACTTCTGTAAAAAATAAAAAAAATAAAACAGCGGAATTACATGAAAAATTTCAGTATAAGTAAACTTAACGTCGTTAATATGGCGGGTAACAGATAAGCTGAACGGAATGTGCAATTATGCGAACGACTAGCGCCAGGACCAGTTAAAATCGGGAAACACTAGAAAACACTACTCAATTTATCTTATCTGTTAACCATAATTACATTATTTAATGAATTAATTAATGAACTAACAATGATTGACACGAAATGCAGCGGCAGGTTGTGAACAAGGCCCAGAATTTCCATACAGTAATGTGTTCCCTTGAAAAAGCGTACTTGGAGAGACATTCTGACATAATATTTAACTCATAAATAGCGGATGCCTATTAAATTGAAAGTTGAGTACACAATAGAAGGTAGAGGAAGGTTTTCTTTTCTTCTTTTTTGCTGACACTTTTAGATGTATACAGATCTATATTTAATGCTATTCATTTTAATTGAGTTATTAATGCTTTACCTTGGAGTTTGGTAGAGGTCTCATCGAGCTTGGCTGAAAATAAAATGCAGTGTTGGTGAGGTTCAAAATAATTGACTCGATTCGAGTCATGTTATTCAGTGACTCGAAATGACTGAAGTCATATAAATTGAACAACTCGGATTTTTACTCAAGTAATTGCCAGTGAGACTTTACTCAGTTATTGACTCGAAATGACTGAAGTCATATAAATTGAACAACTCGGATTTTTACTCAAGTAATTGCCAGTGAGACTTTACGAAATTATTGACTCGAAATGACTGAAGTCATATAAATTGAACAACTCGGATTTTTACTCAAGCAATTGCCAGTGAGACTTTACTCAGTTATTGACCTTGAAAAACCGTCAAAAAACACCAATAACTCTGCTAAAACGCTTAAAAACAATGAAACAGCGTCAAAAAACACCAATAACCCTGCTAAAACGCTTGAAAACAGTGAAAAACCTTCAAAAAACACCAATAACCCTGCTAAAACGCTTGAAAACAGTGAAAAACCTTCAAAAAACACCAAGAACCCTGCTAAAACGCAGGGTTTTAAGGCACTTGAGGCACAGATGACCCAGACCCAGATTATGATGATTATGATATTAGGAGTCAAAATCTTCCGCGAAAACTAAATAAAAGTCGACCAAGCGTTCCTGACGGTCTATCAAAGTAGACTTGCAAATAACAAGATTTCATCAATTACTGTATATTCTTGCATATAAGCCAAGTTTGAAACTCAAAAAAAAGAGTAAGGGGTCGGCTTATCTGCACATTACTCTGGTCGCACTCGAACGAATAAAATTTCGCTTATATGCACATAACTATCATTTTCAGTAGCTATGATATGTGCGTACGGCGTATTACGATTTGTAAGGTCGGCTTATATGCGAATTTTCATGAAGTCAACGTTTTAGTGCCGTTAGGTTAGCTTCTACGCAAGGATATATATTTATTATTTTTCAAACGAAGTTGGATTCGATTTTAAAATATCCTAACCAGTCTCGAAAATCAGAGTCAGAACCAATCTATTTTTTCAACCAAGTTTCATGAATCGAGGTCGATTAAAATATTACCCTGATGAATGCAGTTATCAAATTTTACCCGATTCCCAATAATATTTTAGCATACTCACAGATAACCTGTTCTTCGTAGTCTCTACTTTTAGCTGAAATAGGCAATCAAACAAGTATCAGAAACTTTAAATAAATCTGATTTGAGAGAATAATAGAATAGAGACAGTAGGTTCGAAGCCTGTCAATTCAGTTAATTTCCCCAATATTCCTCCCCCGCGTAAGGGAGAGGGGTTGTGAAATCGACATCTTTACCCAATACCCTACAACAGGGCTACTCAACTGGCGGACCGTGGTCCGAATCCGGACCTTTCGACCATTTAATTTGGACCGCGTCTGCTTGTTTGTTTTGGAAGCATAAGCATCGTTAGATACTTTCAGATGATTTTGATACAATTTAAATACACAGCTATACAGTTTGTCGTACTGGTACCAATATGCGACATTTGTGTTTATATTTGCGAGCCATTGTTTGACGTTTCGTTTATTTAATGGAAAAATATTCTGTAATGTCCGGACCCCAGTAATTTTGAAGTTTTTTAAACGGACCTTCGGTTAAAATAGTTGAGTACCCCTGCCCTACAATACTCCCAAACTAGAGATCAATGCTCAAATTTATCGACACGAAAGTCACACATAAGAGAGAAGATCGCAGAGCAGCGTATTTTTAGGTAGAATATCTGGTCTCACAAGACTGAAGATAAAAATCGAAAAAAATGTAGGTCTTTAAGCGACTTATTCATGACAATAACCTCAACAACAATAATTTAGAAAAAAAGTCAGTCCTCGTGACAAAAAAATGATCAGGGTATATTAGGGACATATTTTTGCCCTTTACCATTGCTAAAGAACAAGACAAATGTTATATCAGTAAATTACGGTAACAACGAATAAATATTTCTCCTGGCTTAATAAAACAGAAATCAATCGAGTTTCTTACTGCTGATGTGTTCCAGGACATTTGTTTCTATTTCTGGAAACAAAAACAATTTATTTCAAATATTACCTTCAATGCAAAATGACCATATGAGTTTTCACTGAAAGGTGATAACAAAATGTGTTATCTTGATCAGTATTCAGTAGTTTATTTTATCGCCATGCTGAACATACACACTTGACATACAAATTATAAAAAGATCGAAGTTCAGGGTGAAGGAAGACGCGTAAGAGCAATACTGGTTATCGAGCAGCGGCTCCCATATCATTTAAAGAAGCCTAGTGGCTGATTCAATATTTGAATATGTGAATATTATCCAACTTTAAAATCTCATCTTTCTAATATCACAGGGCATTCAAAAGTCTCAAAATTTCTTGAATTGCAAAGAGAAATTTTGACAACATATATTGTTTAGTGGCTTTTGCAAATTCTTTAAACATATGATGATAAAACATTGAATAAACACAGATTGAAATTAAAACAAACCTGGTCAAGATATATTGAAAAATTAATTCATCACAAAATTGAAATGGGACTGCATGAACAACTTTTTGATAATCGCTTTTCCTATGACACACACATAAACATCACGCAAAAAGAAATACTCATAGGGCAATTACTCAGACAAAATTCAACGCAACGAACCTCCATGAGAAACTTTAATAATTGATTGTCATGTTATTTATATTTACAATTTTCATAGTAAACTTTTATGAATGATATTTCCTGTTCACTGTTGTACCTTTTGTATAGCTGTTGATATCATAGATGGCGTCTATAATGAAAAAAAAATAAGATTATGAGACTGGGGTGAAATAATCATAAAATGAAGTGAAAAGTTTTACAGAATTGGTTCTAGAACAATATTATGATTTCTAGAAGAAAGCGAACTATTTGGTCTTTTCTCACAAAATTAGGGCCCGCGGACTGGTGAGGTATCTAAGGTATATGTGGCATCGATGGCTCGTGCCGTGGGCGACGTTTGGATATGGGCACAAAATGAGCAAAAAAGTTTTAATTATAAAAGTTTTAAAAAACTAAATTGAAATTGGAAATAAATGAAACTCGTATTTTTTATAAATGATGAGGTAAAATGATCATATTTCAACAAAAACCAATATTGAATATTGTTAACTAACGATCAAGGGGGCGCATATTCAAACAACGCCATTTTTCGTAGATACGCCACTGCTGCAGACACTTCATTGTGTGCTAACCACTAAAATGCAAAGTCAAATGATATGATATGTGGACCAGTGATTCCTTTCAATCAGAATAACGGCGCACCCCTCCTCGCTATAATTTCAAATATCCCCTTTAATTTTAAGATGCGACACCACACCTTGAATTCTACCTCAAAAATTCCTGTTGTTGAATATCAAGAAAATAGTGTATATATACCAGTGCAGATGGTCAATCAAAATCAGAACACAAATTCTAATTTACAAATGGATTTAATGTTAATAGAAACACTTCTACGACCCCCTAAATTTGGAAACACCTAAAAATCGATTGTTCGCACAATAATCCAGTTCGCCTAACTAAAGTATCGAGTGGGCCTTCCTGGCTACGTCTTGTTTAAGCAATATACTGGCTGCCGTACCTTATATTTTGTAAAATATGAGTAACTACCAATGCAGTACAGTTTATTTATACTTACTGTCTAAGAATTCCTGAATTGTCATATCTTGTTCTGGAAAAAAGCAAAATAAAGTTAATGGACACAAAGTAGAATACGTTTGTAAACTATTTTAACGACGTATCCGACAAAAGACGATTTGAAGCATAGCGCTTGTAGATATGTTCCGAGTTAAGTTAGAAATCTTTACGCAAAGTATGCATTCATATATTTAAGCCATTGTCTGCAATTGACAACTAATCGAATTTTACCTTTAAGCTTTGCTTCTACAAGATCTCTTTCAGCTGAAGCAAAAATAAATTTTTATACATTGTTTTGGCATTTGATGGGATAGGATTTTACGTAGTTACGTAGATTTTACATACAGGTGGAAGAAGAAAGCCGATAAGACGGTTTAATCATATGGCATACCACAGCTTCTCGTCTAGTTACCAGGGTATGGGATATTTCGAATATAAGATTAGTTATTCAGTTATTTGTTTTCACATGCATGGACTTAATATTGGTAGAAAGGATCTATTTTATTCTGATATTTCGTACATTAACACTGCTTGCCTAAAGCCTTGTTTAGAGAGACGCAAATCATTCAGTTTTGGATAAAAGTTTTTTATCCCAAGTCACACATCAAGTCAAGTCATATGCGAGTCTAAGTCTAAATACGAGTCAACTACTGAACTATGTCTTACTGGCCAATCTCAATACCCAATATTGGCTTCTTAAATGCTTTTTTTATTATTTATTGTAATTTCTATGTCTAGTGTGCTTTCAGTATTGTGTAAAAATAGACTACTGATTAGTAACGATTCTTTCAGATAAGACGAGTCTATTTCACAACACTTTGTCTCTAATAAAGACGTCATGAGTTTAAAAAGATTGAGAACATGGGATCCAATCACAATGAATTTATCAAATATATCGAATGCTAGGTAGAAGTCTCTAGTCTAAACCAAGAGTTCCGCATTGAATCGGATTAGAAGTTATTCAAATTTTGAGCCAAGTTTGATTCTGAAATGGAGTCAGTCACTGAGCTGAAAGATCACTGACGGCTAGTAGGTGACGAATCACATTCAGATCGGTGCTTTTCAACCAGTGGATCGCGAAGCTATTCAAGATATTCGCGAAGTATTTCCAAATGTTACATACAGTTTTCGATTAGATTAGAAAAATGGTGGCATTATGATTATGAAATTTTTCTATTATGTTATTTCTACAAAGAGGCTAACCCTAGAATTGCTTGCTAGCGCCATCTCGCGTATTCTAAAGACTTCTATTTATTTCAATACACTCACTGTCCCAGCCAGTTGCAATAGCACCTTCCAACTCTGAAACAAAAAACACCCAGTAATAAAATATAACATGAATGGTCCCCAAAATTTCAACTCAACATTTCAACATACAATCGGTATTTCGAAATATTTTTATCATGATGCAATAAACTGTGTGACTATATGACTAGGCCCATTGACTAGATGCAAGCATTGAATGTCCAGCTTGTACACAGCCTAGTCAAATGCAAGGGAAATACAAAAGAATTTGTTGAAACTGACCGTCTGAATTACCCTATAAAAATCGTCTCTCTTTAGGGGCAATTACCCTCAGTTTGGGAACCACTGCTTTATATGAAAATATATCGACCTACCTTCAACCTTTTCAATGATGTAATCTCCTTCGTCTGAAAATGAATTTGATATGTTTTCTATTACACACGGCAAAATGGGAACACTTAATGATTTCAAACATGGGTTTCTATATTTTTATACCAGTCGGAAACATACGCATAGTCAGGGGGTGAACAACTGTGCTTGTATAGCTTAGATAACTTTAACAGCAAAATAAGTCTTTAGAGAGATTCTTTAGGATTTCGAAACCTCGATGATGGCAAACTAGCGCAGGTTTCTCACTTTGTTTTATATTAGTCATCCGGCCATTAAAGTACTCAATGCCATTTAGGATTTGAGCATATCCATGGGTTGCATGATTTTACAAAATTCAATGAAATCACAGATTCATACCACTCACTACTACATACTGATAACTAACATATTGTAGCAGTCAGAGACACTTTGCGAATACTGTGTGTAACGACGTCGAAGATAAAAGCGATATTACTTTATTCATTCCAAAAATATCTATAGGCTCAATGGAATTTGTTTTATGTATGTGATGACCTCAGAGTTCGAGTTATTTTATTTGTCACTTGAATCAAAAAGTTACAACAAAAAGACAGGAGTTGCAAAGTACGGATTGTTTTGTCCTAATATGACTTTAAAATTAAAAAGTGTGTGCGTAACCTTTAATTTTTTTTTATTGTAAGTATTACTTTACTCACCTTTGGCAGTGATGCTCACAGTGTCGAGTAGTTCTGTAGGATAATTTTACATTTCATATCATGCGTGATGAATAACAGGGTTCTTTGTTTATGAGCAATAGGATAAACTCTTCAAGATAAATTAAATAGAAGTTAGAACTGAGCATTTGGAATCGAATATTCAAATCAATTTGAATCAGTTCAGACAATAGTTCGAATCGCTGCTATATTGTTTTTTTGCAGCCAATGGTCGAAGCGAATCTGTTATCTTTTTGTTGAAGCAATATTTTTTGAATGCACACTGACATCTCCCTCTTCTCTCCCTGGTTTATTGATGAAGCATGTTTCTTATTGTGTGTGTCTACTCAGCAAATTGTATGAGTGGTGAATTTTGTGATTTTAGTAATTCTTAAGTTGAAATGACCCATTACAATAAAAATTCGAATACAATTACGTATACCCTAAGTATTCGAAATTCGATTCGAAAGATATTCGATTCGATGCTGAAATCATCAAGTATTCGAAAATGCCAATAATAGTTATTGAATGAATAAGATTGTGTCTGCTACTCATATAAAGTGTACATAAACACATGCTTAGTGCTTTCCAAACTTGATTGAACGAGGGCCAAAATTAGAAGCGGATATTCGCGAGCCGGAAGAGAGGAACGCCCGCAAGGTACCGATACCGATACGAATAAATAAGATACCGTATATTTGAATTGTTACGAATATACACATTCTTAAACTGTGATAATGACGTAACAATTGACGGTATTAAGATCGCAAAATTTTGAAGAGATGGAAAATTAAAAAATTCGGCGGGCTATATTAAATCGTTACGCAGGGAGTAATTGCCCCGCGGGCCGCGGTTAGGGAACTACTAATTTGGATGATTCTTCTTGATGAAATGAACGGGAAAATCTGGGATCTTCAAGATTTATTGCAATTCGAAAATTTCCCGTTATTTTGCGTTACCTGACATATCACTTTGTATATTGTAATGCAATTCTGAAAAATAACAAGAGAATAGAATAAATATAATGATGGTAAAACATTTTTCGTAGCTCAAAACACTTTTCAGTCTCTCAAAGCTCTTGAAACCCATGTTCCGGCCGGACCCGCTGATTGTTATGGTCTAACTTGGCAATTAAAAATGCCGCCACCCGATTTATATATACAAGGGTGGCCCAAAAGTAGGTATACAGTTATTAATTTTATATGCTTTGAAGCTACTTGCAGTTCACTTTATGTTACTTGTTAAGTACCACAAAAATTGCTTGTTTTGTTAGATAATAAATCTAGTGTGAATTTTACATTAGTTTTCTAGCTGCTTGGAAGGTAATACATTTTGTAAATCTTTATTGTATTTGAGGGTGAATGGCAAATAATTTAAAAGAAGAGCAAAGAAAATTGATATTAAAGAAATATTGGAAGTATGAAAATGCTGAGACTGTACGTAGGGCATGGCAAGAATGGACACAATGGATTTCTTTTTTGGGGGTGTTGTAAAGAATAAGGTGTATGAGAAGAATCCCCAAACAATAATTGAATTAAAAGATTACATTTATGACACAATCCGGTAAATGGATAAAGATCGAAATTTGTGCCGTACTGTGTGTCAGAGTGTTTTGGACAGGTGTGAAGAATGTTGCAATGTCGGAGGAGGACATTTTGAGCACTTAAGAGACTAAACAGTTTCTGTATACGATATAGCTAGCATTCTTGAACTCTGAAAGGGCCTAAATGAGAACTAGAAACCTACTTTTGGACCTAAACTCTACTTTTAATAACGGTATACCTAATTTTGGGCCACCCTGTATATATCTACCAATGTGAAGAAAGCTACCAGGTCAGATTAGGGTCAACTTGTTTCTAAAACACGTTGACTGGCAGTTGATAATTAATTGTTCGCCTGTAAGGCAATAGAGATAAAATGGAGGGATAGAAAAATTGGACGCGGATGACCCAGTATCGTAATTTGACACCACTATCTATTCAAATCATTGGAAATTATTCTTACCCGCAAACAAGTCTTTAAATCCGACGTCTTTTTCTGTAGAAATTATTAGCATTTGAAAAAGCATGTATGGATTTATAGGATAGTATGTTTTTTGGAGTCGTTTTACCACTCCACTCTGCACAAGGCGGTGTAAAAGCAAACACTGTTATGTGACACACGGTGGTAAACTTATTGTCTGAGGAAGTCTGAATTTGGTCAGACAAAACGTTACAGAAATATATTTATGCTAGCGTGCAGCAAGTCTCTTGAATTGCATAATATGGTATGTTTGATTCTTGTCACAGCATCCTTGCCTTATGCGCATACGGATACACTAGTGCAAAGAAATATATGAAAGATTGGAAGTCCTAACTCATAATTACTGCAGCTGATATTTCTGTAAGATCTGGATTCATACGGTTTATTGCTATTTGAACCACAATTTTACGTGAATTTCAAGGTAGAAAATTTCCTTTACTCACCAGAAAATCCATTGGCTATAATTTTCTGTAAATCTGTGAAAAACAATAAGAACAACATTCGTGGATAGGGATAGGATAATGATTATTAATGTCATAAATATTAAAATGGTCTCGCCGTGATGTATGTTTAATGATCTACGGCTTCCTCCACCATCAAGTCCATGCTTCTAAAAACAAAATAACTAACAAATCTCATACCCGACATGGAATGGTAACCGGAAGAGAGGCCGTGGTTCGCCATATGATTAAACCGTCTTATCAACTTTCCTCTCATCCAGAATAAATAGGTAAATCATATTCTAATGAGGATGACAAAATGTGAGATATCAAGCTGTCAAGACTAGTCATGGATCAGGCGCTATGAGCAGAAAGGTAGAAATACCGTCGTTCCGTGCTATAGTTTTCTATAATGTCATGCAACTAAAAAAATAACTGGCTAGCCAATCTCAAACTCGACATGGGCTATTAGGCCGTGGTTCGTCATATGATTAGTACGGCCTTCCCGGCTTTCCTCTCCCCGGGATAAATATGTAAATCCGGTGCTCCTGAAGTATGCGCACCAAGATGTCGCACACTGAACCCTAACCTGGTACACATCCTGAGTTTAGGTTGTGCGCCATCCTGGTGCGCATACTTCAGGAGGTCCGTAAATCCTATCTTATTATCAAGAAAAGAGTCTTTTTTCTGTGTCAATGGAGGTTAATTCTTCCAACTAGAGGTGGAATTGAAAACCGTGGCAACCAATTTCAATATAGAACCTGAATAACTAGCAAATTTAGGGTACTCCCGAAGTATGCGCACCAAGATGTCGCATAATCTGGACCCTAACCTGGTACACAACCTGAGTTCAGGTTGTGCGCCATCTTGGTGCACATACTTCAGGAGGTCCAATTTTAGTTTATGCAGGAGCGTGTCTAGATGGGGACCATAAAGGCAGCTGCCCCGGGAAGCACGTTTAAGGGGGTAGTTTGCTGTTTAGTTTGAAGATTTAAATAACAATATTACAAATATTTCACTCTTATTTGACCTTTAATTCATTCATTCTCATGTAGAACAACATCTATAATTCGTGTATCCCTTCGAATTATTTTTGAAGTTGGGTATAAGATGCATTATTATCAGAAACTCGTCCCGGGCATCAGAAGACTTTGACAAGTGTCTAAAGGAGGCTTCTCTAGGGAAAGCGTGTCTAGAGTGACGTGTATATAGGAAGCGTGTTTAGAGCGAGCGTGTTACAAGGAGGGCGTGTCTAGGAGGGCGTGTCTAGGAGGGCATGTCTAGGAGGGCGTGACAAGACCGTGATTTTATGAATATTAACATAATTAAGTTACCGTCAATCGATCCACTTAGTGATGTTTGATGAGCTGCAGTAAAAAATTGAGGTAATCAGATTAATAAGCAATACTGAAAATCAATTGCAAGCAAAGAAGTGTTTCTCGACACGGCCATGTTACTACAAGATTCAGATTCAGATATTAATTTTCATCGTGCAAAAATGTGAAACAATAAACACACATAAAAATAAGAAAAAACCGAAGACATTGAATCTAGCAATTGATGAAGGGTCGCGAAAGACTCGGCGAGTCGTTCAGTCAGCGATACCTTATTGCTAAGTAGCAAAGCAGCAAATATTGCAAAGAAACAATTTAAAAAAAATCCACCTAAAATACACAATCATGAGAAGGTCAACAGATTAGTGAGAAAACCCATTGTGTTGAAGAATATCCATTGTGATTTAGAAGAAAAAAACAAGCGTTGTTTAATTCAAATAACTTTCTACGTAACTTCCTAATATCCTACGTGGAGTTGCAGAATTTAAGACGTTAAAATGTGAGTATGTGTACCGCAATGCAATGTTCTGAACTGTGAAGGTTGGCGTTAGGAATACGCTCGCCACACTCTCGTTACCTTGTGTGCGTTCGCAGGTTTGAATCCAATGCGGGATTAATTATGTGTAAGAGGATTCTTCGCCGCCGTAGGGTTGTTCACGTAACTTGTGTCGGTTAATAGGGCTTCCTTAACCATTACGTCCATTCATCTGAGTACAAATAACTGACTAAATAATCCCATACCAAGCATGAACTGGTAACCGGGCGAGAGGCCGTGGTTTGCCATATGGTTATGTTTTATCGGCTTTTCCTTCATTTGGAATAAATATGTAATTCATATCCTATCTCATATGTATAACAAGATAAAGCTTACCAGCAAATTTGGTTATCACTTGTTTTCTATGACCTGGAATTTAGATGAAATAGTGTTTGTTACATTAAAAGCGCCTAAGATAGGGATGTGAATTTATACATCTTCTTGCTCGAAATCACTCACGAAAGCGATTCAATAACTGAATCAGGACTCTAGTTCACAAAAAAAACATCAAAATTATGTCAAATCCACCAAATATTGTCATAAACAACTAAAATTTTGCTAAAACGTTCTGAAACTGTCAAAAACGGATTCACACACCTTCCCTTGGTGTTTGCAATATTTTTTTTCTTGTAATATGATTTTATTGTGGTGACGAATAAATGATGATTGATTGAAATCATCTCGTAAAGATGCAAAAATCGTCAAAAACCACAAAAAGAAAAAAAACGTGCAAAATCAGAAAGTAACTTTCCTATAGCTTATTAGCTATTATTACTAGAATAAATTGTTATTTGGACAATTTTTTTTCAAATGCGCTTTTTTGTTGCACTTATTGCCGATTGTAACTTTTCTAACGGAGCGTTTCCCATTTTTGCTGGAAGGCTCCAAACCTCGTGAAAAAAAGTGAAATAATGCATTACCTGATATTAGTTCGTCGTGACCTAAAATAAATGATAGATTATGTTTTTCAATTTTAGGAGTTTACGTTTTACATCAGGGTTATGCGACATTTTTCTCACGTAAGCTGGGCCACACAAAACAAAATAAAAAAATTCGGCCGGAAAGGCGAGAGAAGATAATTACACAACCCTGTTTTAAATCGTATACACACGCCCTTAAAATTCATCAAATCTTCAGTCGAGGTATTACTTTTTGACAAAGTTTCAACACCTCAAAAATAAAGTTTTACAAACACGGTTTCAATCAAATCGCTGATAATCCCGTGTCAAAACTGTGTGTCTACCTTGCAGCATTTACAATACCTTCTACAAGCTTCTACAAGACTTACCAGTGAATCGTTTCAACATGTCACTATCCAGCGCTAGAAGAAAAAATTCGGTAATGAATCTGTTTTGTTTTTTTGTTCAACGAAAAAATAAAAATTTTTGCAAAGCTATCTTTATGTCCATTTCACGTTTAAAAATATTTGATGAATTCGTCAAATAAGCTCAACGGCAGGTAACTTACTTGACAGTCTGTTTAGAGTTTTCTTGTGAAGTTCTGAAAAAACAAGTGAGCAATTCTGAAATATATGAACATGAAGTTCATATAACTAATATGGCTGATTGAAGTGGCGAATCTTTTCTAATTGTAAAGACAAGATACAAACATGGCGTATTAGATCAAAAAATTGTGACATCTTAAATCAAAATATAAGGCGTGAAAATGACCAGGATGCAGTGATATTATATCCCCATTGAACATTCAACTAATTATTTTTTTAAGATATATTTATATCTTACCTTGAGCATGAAGATTGATAGTTTCTGTGTGACCTAAAATGATTTAATATTGGAGATTTCGTTCAATAAATTGCGCGTTTTCAGGACTTTTTACAAGACAGTTACCACTCTTGAAAAAAGTCGGAATGTTCCAGATTCGTGTATATTTAATTAAAAACATTCTGATATGACACGAAAAGTAAGACTTGCAACCTATTAATCCAACATCGTCAGTTCAATGCTCTAACTACTAGAGTTCAGATATGGGCAAGTTTTTGAACGAAGGGCCAAATTCGCCCATCTAGACCGGCGGGCCATGTGAGTGTGACGTAAAAAGTTACAATTTATGAACAATATTTACAGTGTTACAAAAGCAAAAGTGGAAAATATGGAATCGCCTCAAAGACTCAAACAAACAAAGACTTGCACCAAAACTAAATTTAATCGCAATCTCAACAAATTCCTTGAGCTATTTTTTTAGCTAAAACATCAAAATTTGTTTTTAGTTTTGTTGTGGCAGCATCGGGCGGGCCAGATTGAATTTCTCAACGGACCGAATTTGGCCTGTGGGCCGTAGTTCGACCATGCCAACTCTAATAACTGGGCTTTCACAGACAAAGTTAAAAAATTAAATGTTTAGTTAAAATAGTTCGTAGTTGTAACGTGCTCAGCTCTGGGAAATGATTAAACTGAGCGCATTTTAATTTTGACAATTTGGGTAAAAGCCCAACACAAAATTTTCAGCCTTATCTTATATAAGATAGGGATACGCAAATAGCAATAATAATAACTAGTCATATAATGTGCAGGGGTCTGCAAATTACACCCGCGGGCCAGATCCGGCCCACCGAAGCGTTTCATCCGGACCACTTGTGTTTGCTAAAATTACGACTATAGTTTTATGAATATAAATTTCTATTAAAAATGTTGATGAAAATAATGTCCCATTATTAACGTTAGCCTAGCTGTAAATAACCGTTTTTTATTCATAGTCTTCCAAGTTTTGAAGCCCCGGCCCTATATCCCTGTACTATTTTTCAAGTATTATCTGTTTATACTTGCACATAGATATATATTCTATACTTACGTTTGAATTGTTTATCCAACCTGATCTTTTGCTCTGTGGAGGAAAAAGTTATCACAAGTTTTACGCCTGCACTTCGAAGAAATCTTTGTGCCAGCGACTACTAATAGTATTCAACCCATTTAGGGTGCCCATAAAGTCTCAATATTTTTCAAAAATATTTTTTTTTAAGGGGGAAATCATCGATACCTTATATTGTTTTGGCCATCACAGATGTATTAAATTACTGATTGAAAAACAACAAACCTTGTTAGGATATCGAGAACTGACTTCATGAAAAAAAAATGAAATTGTAAAGGAACTTTGTGGACATCCTGTACAATTACTGTTGAGCAACACTTCGATACTAAATATAAAATAAACAATAAAATCTATTATAAAATGAAATCAGCAAGCGACCCAAGGTTTTTATGTTTCATGTATATTCTTCCGGAGATGAGTTTCTTTACTTCGGAGTGTGTGTACGATTATTTTTAGCCAATTCTCTAGGTTTGTCGTTTAGGCTCAATAAACGACTCATCATACGAACCCTTAGCTCGATCTTTCACTACATCCTTTGTGCCTGAAAAGTATGTATGGTCAAATATTTACTGGTTTGAAGCGGTTAAAACTAGTTGAGACTGGTTAGAACTGGCACATTCTGGTTTGAATAGGTTCGTAGCATACTTCATCACAAATTCTTCAGCAAACACTCATGTCAAATCAAGCAAGACACCAGAATAAAAAAAAGACTCATCGTGCTGAGCGTAAGAATACGCTTGTCACCGCACCTCTGGTTACCCTGTGGATTCGCAGGTTCGAATCACGTGGAGAATAATTATGTGCAAGAGAATTGCTGAAATCCTCCTCGCCGCCGTCATGGTTCACGTAAACGCTGGTCGATTACGGCTTCCTTCACCATCAAGTCCGCGCATTTAAAGAAAATAACTGGAAAACCAATCCCATACCCGACACGGGCTGGTAACCGGACGAGAGGTCGTCGTTCATCATATGATTAACCCGCCTAAGCCCTTTCCTCTCCCCCGGGATAAATATCTAAATACTACCATATCATATGCAATTCCAGTTAAGGTAGCATCCAGAGACATTACATGACTTACTGTTAAGACCTTTGAGTGTTTTTTCTTGAATAACTAAAATAAGAAAAATAAAAATACAAATTTATAAACAAAATTATTTACAAAACATTAACAGCTGATATGACACTGAAATAGAAATTCAATGGCGGCGGTAGTTGGAGTCTGGGACAATTTGTATACCCGGATTCGGTAGTCAGAGTCAATGTAAGTTTTTCCCGACTCAACAGGAGTAAAGTTACCCCTGCCGAGAACAACTATGCTACATTGAGTATTCAAAAATGTACATGAGGGGTCTGCAATAACCCTCCGGCCGAGCCGTTTAGTATTTTATCTTTAGTATTTTATTTAGCTCTTATCAATGCTTATATTTTTCCCCATCAAGCATAGAATCCTAATCCGACAGCTCATGTTTAAAATTGTGCACACACGGGTAAAAGTTCATATAGTACAGTAGTTTGATAGTGAGTTAAGGGTTGCTACAACAAGATGGTATTAACGATCTATGGTCGAAATGTAATAGGTAAATGTAATAGGTCGAAATGTAAAATGACCCACTAAAATGTTGAATAAATAAAATTTCGCATTGTGAGAATTTTTATTTGTTGTGTACATGAAAAAAGTATAATTTTTTTGTGCTGCTCAGCTAGATGTATGAGATTGGTTATAGGACCCACCGACAAATATGTTGCACACATTTGACATGAATATTTCAAATTTGACATAATCTTGATTTGTTTGTAATCGTACCTTTCATGTTTGTCTCCATTTCCTTAGTATGGTCTGCAATAAAATAAACAATTAGTCAATTTCCGTATTGACTGATATAAATAGATTAATTAAACGTCCGGTACAAAGTCTAATAAATAGATTAAATTTATGAACATATGTCGCAATTTTACAGTACTCAATTTTTCCACCGGACTAAAATATCATTTTTTTTATGTAAGACGCTTGTTCACGCCTTTCTGCTCCAAACATGGCTTCGCATAAGCAAAGTCGAGGCGTTATTTTGAAAAAAAATCAAAGTTTTTTGTTTAATTATCACACCTTGAGTGCGCTGTTGGGGATGCATATGATTTAAACCAGTGGTTTCAACCCTTTTTCTTCCGTGGCCCACTTATGTTGCACGAAACATTCTGTGGCATTAACTTCCTCATGCAAGGGAAAAACAAGAAAATTAAACATTGTGGGTGAGGACCCCCTTGTGAATTGTAAAAGAAAAAAGCATTTTTCTCTTCTATACATAGCATTTTTCGTAGCTTGTAACGCTTTTTTGAACTTTCAAAGACTCTTGTAAACCGATGTTTTCCGGTCTGAAAAGCCTCCGGTTGCACCCGATAACTGTTACGGTCGAATCCTCTCTTTTAACCATTTCTGTCTACGCTCCTGATCGAGAGAAAACGTCACGCGCAAAAAAAAGCAAAGCTTTCTAATCATTATGCAATCGCGCCCTCACTTAATCCCCATATAGGACTCCATTCAAACAAAATAATTGCCAACTAAAAATCTTACTTTTGAGCGATCCAGCCATAGTTTTGACTTCTTTTTCGAGAACGTCATCGAGGTCTTAAAAATAAATAAAATACAAGTTGCCAGATTTTAGAAACTTTATTGGGAAAAACAGTTACCTCACAGTGGAAATCCACGCAAACCAGTAGAGCAGTGGTTCTAACACTATTTAAGCCACGTCCCCTTTTTTGAATTTGTCTTGCGGGCCACCTCAAAAATAACTATCTAACAATAAGTTATCAATAACAGATAGTAAGGCAAAAGGATTTTAAAAATACACGTTGAAAATGCGTATATGAAAGGTGAATATTCAAAATAAGGCGGCGGGCAGGATAAAATCAAACGAATATTTTATTTTTATTTTTAATTAGCCTCACGCCCACTCAAAACATTGTCTACGCCCCCTTGAGATGCGATCCCCACTGTTTGAGAAACACTGTGGTAAATTTGACTTTGGGAACAGAGTGATTTTTTTAACTGTGATAACACCGCAGAACAGTTGCAAAATTACGATTGTTTTTAGCACAGTACGCACCCAAATTGGGCTTGAAACGAAAATAACTTGAAATGAAAAAAATTCGCAATTCTTGTTTCACAGTTTTCCTCTATACAAGTAGCCAATATAAAATTACAAATTTTTCTCTATTTGGTTTATCGCGCCCTGGGGTTATGGGCATTGGGTTTGAGTTAAAGATCGCATTTTTTCAAATTTCAAGAGACCATGATTTTTACTGGATACTCCCGACGTATGTGAACCAAGATGGTGGACACCAGAACGTAGTATGTGTACCAGGTTGGGATTAGGCAATGGTTTTATTTCATTTTTCCCTATTTTTGTTCTATTACGAGTTCGGGGACTAGCCAGGTGACTCCCGTAGTATTTGTACCTGGAATTACTGCCTAATCTTAACCTGGTATACGTACTACGTTTCGGTGTCCGCCATCTTGGTTTACATACTTCGGGAATACCTTAACTGATTTATCTGTTTATTGATATATGATCTTACATTGGAGGGTAAATACGAGTTAATATATTATACTCATATGTCTTATGAACGCCTGTATTAGAGATCTTATTTTGGAGCTCCTGAAGTACATGTACCAAGATGGTGCACAACCTGAATACTGGTACACATACTATATTAAGGTTGTGCGTCATCTTGGTGCACATACTACGGGAGCTGCCTTATTTTTATCATTGATTTTTCAAGGTATTTGTTCTTTGCTGACATAACCACTACGCCAACTCTCATATCCAAATGCCTTCTTACCGTCCATTCTAATCTTGAGGGACTTGTAAACATCTGAAAGTAGAAACATGAATTTGAGAATAAATTAAATAATTCAGTCTTAGTTCTTTCTGCTGGCAATGCTTTTTGTGTGGGATTATATTCATTAATGTACAGCTGATTTTCCAATCGTATGACGTTAACTCCCTCATGTTTCGGGTTGAATGTTCATTACTGGCGCAAAATGCCCCACCATAATTTTATATGATTCAGTGGCTCGTGGCGATTTTGTGATTGGCCGTAACTTTGATTAGAGATGAGTTTCATTCGTTTCTTAGTGAGTGCGAGTCACCTTGTTTGAGGCAAACTCTCATGGAGTAAGGAATACTTGCGTGTTTATTTTACGTCAATGACTAAGACCGCCTGTAACAACTTTGTACAAAAATGAACCTTACCTCGGATCAACTTTCTTGTCTCATCAGCAAGTCCTGTGAAGAATGAGAAAAAATTCCAATTGCGTATAATGAAAGTAATAATCTATTTGATTTGGCATGAAGCATTTATACGTCTTCATTCTGAATAAAGATCTGTGAATGCATTTAAGGGCACGGAAGGAGTAAAATTTTCGGTGCTCCGAAAGTATGTGCACCAATGGGGAGCACAACCTGAACATAGTATATGTACCAGGTTAGGCTTATCAGGTTGTGCGCCATCTTGGTGCACATACTTCTGGAGCGCCAATTTTTCCGATTTGGGAATGCCAATGCCATCGTTACAAAACCGCGGAGTAATTCTACTTTATATTCGCTATGGAAATACTAATATTCTTTTATTCCTTGGTATTACCATAACACTTATTCATACACACATTCTATGTACTTGAACTGTTCAAAAGCGGGGATGCAACTTGCGCATAGTACTTGCTACTGAGCTAGGTATCCAATAAATTTGGATGAATGAATTACTTTTTATGTCTATTAAGGGGAGAATAAAGAATTTCAAAACAGACGAAGGTAGGAATTTGACGACATAGTTGGGAACCATTGACATGCATTCAACGAGACACTGGGTAAGGTAGAGCTCATGATGTTTGAGTGAACCAGGAATATTTAATCTGCTTCGTCGACATAGTTAGGACCAACACTTGGGTTTTGATAATTTTGTATCTAGTGCAAGGTGGTCCAAGATTGGCAGCTCCGCGGGGCAAAAAATTACTTTTGCATTGTTCGCAGGCCACAATAGTGCCAAGAACTTTGCTTGTTTAACTTCACTAGTTGCCTCAGCAAGCCATAACACTAGTCAATTCAGTGACATTAGTGATACAACAATATGTCCAATGATTTTTTGGTTAATTTTATGACGAAACAACACGAAATGCGATTTTTTGATTCCTCTCCGAATGCGACGCGGGCCACAGATGATGAAGTGGCGGGCCACATGTGGCCCGCGGGCCTGGGTTTGGACCACCCTGATCTAGTGTATCGAGGATAAACATATGCGTATATCTCAGAATATCAGTGTGTTCTTTCAAATTCAGGAAAACCTGAATAACGAGATTCACTTTTTCAACTTTTACTTGAACGCTTGGGACACGCGAAATTTGTATCAATAAGTTTACAAATAAAAAATCTTAATGGACTTACTATTTTCTGTTATCTCTGCAAGAATAAATTTGTATCGATATTTTATTTTTAACATATAGATAAACATTTATGATCTATTATTTGTTTTAATACTTGCAAAACTATTTGTCTTTTGCAGTAATTTGTCATATTTGGCAAAATTTGGAACCAAACATGCAGGTCAGAAAAGTATGAAAACATATTATGAAAATAGCCTGTAGCTGAACAAGCTTTAAGTATTTATTAAAATTGCAGGAAGAATGGAGCAGTGGCCAGTTACGAGTTATTCCAATCGGTATATGGACATTTCGGCCCACTCAGAATCGAGTGCAGAGGCACGTTCATCAACAATGCGTGGGGCTGAATTGCCATATTTCAGAAATAAAATGGAATTTTGTTATGTTTTATATTATTATAATTCGTTAATATAAGATATTTTAAATTCTGCTAATGATTTGGGTTTTGCGGAACAAACTACTCATCCTTCTTCTATACTTTATTGCTGGTGGATCCGTGTGCGTAAAATGCAAGGATGCTGTAGCAAGAGTGTAGACAAATATAATAAGGGGTGAAAGAGTCTTGCTGCACACTAACACTATGTGTGCACTGCGCAGCAAGACTCTTGAATCACTTAGAATATTTTAAGTTCGCTGGTAAATACTTTACTACCACAAAATATTTATCACGCAATCGAGCCTCACGCATTGATCCCGCGCTCGAGTTTGTGTGGGTCGATATGTCAAAAAGCAATTCCAAGCAACGATTTGATTTGTTAGTTGAAAAAAACATTTTGTTTTATTTTCATATCTTGCAGTAAAATATTTATGTTTACTTACCCTTAGGAGGAGCATTTTGCTAAATAAAAAAAAGAGAAAACATGTTTTAAATTCAAGGAGGAACCAAAGTTGAAGGCGAGCACCCGGCTGACAAGCCATGGCCCCCGGGTTCGAGATGACTGAGACAGAGCATAGCCTTGTTTGGAGCGAAGAAATGAAATAATGACATAGGAAATTTTAGAGCTTAATGTTCCTGGTTCAGCGTTTCAAATATTTACGCTATTTGCTGGGTCACCTTCGTCCAATATGAAAATCCGTACTTTTGCTATTAAATTGTCTGCGAAGGACACTCTTCCTGTTGCAATTTTTGCAGAGACCCAGTTTTATGACGATCTTATCTTATAGAAAACTACGCTTTCTCTTTTACCCATGAGACCATAGCAGGCATAATAATAGATATGCAGTTTTTATTTCTTGATAATAGAGGAAGTTGTGGCGGGGGCACTACTTGGTAAAAGATTAGGAAATTCTAGAAACCATACGTTTGATTTATGTACGAAGCGATTTTACCCCTCCACCTCAAACAATGTTGTACAAGTATTTAACCTCGGACGCCAATGTAAACATGTCTAACGCTTTGCATAAATACTTAGTTTCAGGAAGTTTTAGTTTGGCTTTTTTTAGTTTGGCCTCACTTCTATAGATCTTAAAACCCTGAATCATTCACCACTGACGACAAAAAAGTAGGGCATAAAATAAAGTAATACCCAGGTGTAAATGAAGATGACCAGAATACAGATCGCAGCCGAGACCAGGAACACGTAGATTACAAAGGATAAGATCACTTTCCATCCCGTTTCTTTAAAAACAAAAGAATTAAGAGATCAGGTAACCAATGCTGGTTATCTAGATAATATCTAATGAAAAATATTTTAGCTTAATATTACAGCCAATGTTGCTGAGTACGGCTTTGACAAATCAATCAACCCACATCATCTAAAGGTTGCATTGAATAGCCATAAGACCACCAACAGATATTCCCGCTTCAAGCTGATTTCATATTAAATTTAAAGTGCTCCTTCGCAGGAAAACAGGTACATAAGTCATTGTGAATTGCGTGACAAAGATGCCACTTTACTGAACCCTGAACAAGATACATATTTACATAATTATCCTGGTGGAGAGAAAAGGAGATGAGATGTCTCAATCTTATGGCGGATCACGGACTTTCGTCCGGTTACCAGTCCAAGTCGGGTATGGGATTAGTTGGTCAGGTATTTGCTTTCGGAAGCACGGACTTGATGGTTAAAAAAGCCGTAAGCTGTATTTTTAATAATACCAACCTATTTCTGGTAAGGCACTGCCTAAATATTGACTTATTCACACAATCGCGCAATTTCTCAGGCTTCCATCTTTCAATCCAATACGAGCTCGGGTGGACCATAGTCAATATACAGAATAGACTACATTTACGTTCATAAATGCACTTCCGCATATTCATCCGATGTGGTCGCAAATAGGTCAAAGTACGTAAGATGTCACCTTTACTAAACGATCCGAACATTCTCTTCCTCTCTCGTTCTTGTCTCTCTTTTAAATCCAACTTCTTTCGTGTATTCGTTTCTCTCTCGTATTTCCTTCCTCTTACTTTTCTCTTCTTTTCCGTTTGTTTCTCTCGCTTTTCCCGGCGCTTTGAAAGCTCTTCAGAGACTTTAGGTCTAAAAAGGCAAAATTTTGTGTTTTTGCCTAATTTTTGGATCTCCGCTCTAGGAGACCCTTATTATCGGTCGTTTTGTCTGTGTATCTGTCTGTCTGTCTGTCTGTTTGAAACGGCTGGACCAATTAAGATGAAATTTTTCACGTGGGTTATCCTGTCACCCTAGTATTGTGCGTTCTATAGAAAGTAGATGGAGGTTTCGTTTTCATGGAAACAGCGAAAAACGCGCCGATCGTTATAAAATTTTAATTTTTTTCACAATTTCTCGCCGTTTTCTCGCCAACCAAGTCAAAAATTGAAATTCCAAGAATGCTACCTTCCGCATAGAAAAACACTCTTTCCAATAAGTTATCTTTGGCCTCGATACTCCATAAACTGAAGGAGCCTTAGGGATTTTAGTGAAGAATATTTTTTAACTTTCAGCCACAATATACCAGTCACGCGAGTAAGACTACGAAACGCGCAGCGTTTGAAATGAACGTAGCGGAACGAGCAGCGTTCAAGTAGTGGCCCGCCGAGAACTCTATTTTCCCACATCTGGCCCGACGACTAGAGAAGTTGCCCAACCCTGGACTCTAACTCGACAATTAGAACCCTTTAAAATGCCGGGTTACGCTTCTGTTTTGGGCTTTCACAAAAATCGAACATGTATGAAAATGATTGGTTTGAAATGTATCCGCATGTACTAAAAAATATGAAATCCAGAGTGGTGCAGACTCTACTGCAATACTTCACCTTTACTACACGGAATAATATAAAATAATTAAATTAGAAATGGGCATGGAATTGCAAAAACGATGTATTTTTTGGTACTCAACAAATTCAACACTTTATTTATTTATATAAACATTACTTGGTTATATGCAAAATTCATACCCAGAATCTTTCCCTTTCACATCATTCCTCTTTTTTGCTCCCTCTTTTGCAGATATTTGTTTTCCTTTAGTATTCGATGGTTCTTTGCCTTCAAATGTGGAGAGTATACTTTTAATGCTTGCAAAGTGTGAGAATATTGTAAATATAAAAGCCGACTCTTAGGCTCTGTTTGTCGAAAGTAGAAGCGCATTACTTATCAATGACCATTTATACAGCGTTTTTTGGGCATTATTGGCATCGTTGTAGCAATTTAACTACATATCGTCACGCTAATAACCGAATTGCGTAAGTCATTTTTGGCGATATTGAGTTTTTTATAAAATAGGTATTTATGTAATGCTGCGCACCTGTCTGTTAACTCAGATTTTATTTTAAGAATTCCAAAACCCATAAAAATGGTGATTTAGTATGACATGCACATTTGTGCAATTGTTTCGTCATAAAGAATTATCATTGGTACCGCAGGACTATTGTGACGTCACAAAGGCAAAATAATCTCGGCTAAGGATTTTCGAGTTTTTGCATCTCAGATTCTAGCTTAGCGCGTATTAATTTGAATTTATACTACAGTATAGGAAGGCGTACACTTGTGATATTCACTGTCCGAGTCCAATTCACCTTGGTTGGCTCTTATATTAGGTACATTGCTGTTTTATTCTTTATATTTAATCTTAGTCTTATTTCGGTGGGTGCGCAGAACGTGTTATATTGACGAAATATATATATTTAAACATAAAAAATAATGTAATTGAAACCGATTAGCTATTTTGGGGATTAGACATTGTAGATACTAAGAATTACATTCGTTTTTGGAATGTTTAGTTTTCAGGACTGGTGCATATAGTATAGTTGCAAAATTGCGTATGTCCCCAAGTCATAGACACATTTCTGCGTAAGTCACAGTGCGCCATTATGACGTCACTTAACTGCGTCATACAAATTAACTTAAATCCGGCTACGATCAAAAAATTGAACCATGGCAAATTATTGACTCTCAATGGCATAACAATATCATTAGGAAGTTTTATACGTTTTTCTCAAAACTGCTAAAAATGACTTACGCAATTCGGTTATTAGCGTGACGATATGTTATAATAGCCTTACTATAAAGGCCTTGTCGATTTTTACATAGCAGTGACCGCTCTATTTTGGGCAATCAAAAAGTATTTGTACCAAGATTACGCACAACCTGAGTAACCCAAACCTGGTACAATACAATGTTCCGGTTGTGCGCCATCTTGGTACGAATACGTCGGGAGCACCCTATTTTGGGTATTGACGGCATTCCTGTGCCAATTAAAATCTTTAGGGAAATATGCAGGGTGGTCGATATAAAAACAGCTATTTATATTTACAAATGAAAATTTGAAAACGAGATTGAGAAGAGCTTGGAACGATATCCCACAAGTTAACCTTAAACCTTAAGACCTTAACCTTTAACCTTAAGACACTTCTCTGACGTACTTGACCGATATTTTTGCATCTATGAATGTAATACAACATATGTCTTTAAGAAAACTTTGTAAAAGTTAATCTTTGTAAAAATAAATGTTGTTTAACAAATTTTGTGTTTTATATCGACACGCACCCATATTAATTCAACAATATCAGGCCTTAACTAAATATTATCTTATGTGCTGTCAACATAGTCAGGTCTAGCTCTTGGCACAGAGAACATTTTTGTGCTCACTTTGAAAAGTCGAGGAGCCGGCTTGATAAACACCAAGCTGGACCTGTATGTATATTGCGTATGGATGTTCAGTGTCACATTCAGTACGTAAATAAAATAACAAGCTTACCTGTAGTGCCCTCCTTAACATACACATTGCCACCCTGATCTCTTGAACTGCCGGCCTCCTCAAACTGCGTCTGAAGAGGTACGTGAGTCGTCTTTGTAACTGAAATACCGAAATGTTGTTGTCACACGTATTTTATAACTTTTGCTTTGAGAACGCTCTACCTAAGAAGTTACTGATACATACGTTAAGTGGTTATTATTTTGTGTTAATCCGCATTTCAAAAATAGGGGAGTTCTGAAATTACTAATCGCTAAATTAGACAATAATAGATAGAGGGTCTGAGTATTAGGAGTTCTGAGCCCACAACAATAACAACAAAACGAGAATATCGGTTGGAAACCGAAGACTTATCGATCGATAGTTAGGGGATCCCCCAAAACAGAAACTGCAGTTTCGATTCATCCGCTCTTGTAACTTGCGCACTGCGCATCGCACACACACACTCGGCGGGTTTCAAAATTCTCTCGCTTTACAAAAATCTAGATCACTATATCAATAATTGATTGATAACTCGCTAATTATACGACATAATTCGCCCAAAATCAATAGGCCTCTGGTCCGAGATAAGATGAATGCACATGCAAAATCTGGAGCAGATTCAATCTCGCTTTCGTGAGATATCGCGTGCATCTAACAGACACACACACAGACACACAGACAGACAGACATACAGACAAATACCTATCAATATACTTACCGATCTTAAGATCGATAAGTAACAAAACGTCTTACCAAGTAGGGACAATTCAGCAAAACGGTCCACTTTGTACATACTATAACTTACTGATTTTAACTTTTGGATTTGCCGGGTCTTCGTAAACGTTTTCCGCCATCTTTGTTGGGTCTGGGTCTATTAAGTCAGGAATTGAGTCGTCGTCGAAGGAAAAATAGGTCAATCCGCCAAAATCGGGAATTTCAACAACTTGCTTCGCAATGGTGGTAATTAATTTAAGACTAATTATCTGTGATAATTGAGTTGTAAAATTGACTTATATTTGGTTCACGAGCTGGACACTAAACAAGAGAGGAGCTATGCTTGCTAAGTGAAGCACTGTATGATACTGCTGGATACATATGTGACCTGTGTTACAAGGGTTAATTTGTGACCTAACCCTCTATAGAGAAGGTCATTTAAAATAAGATTGGGGCCAAATATCCACCCCTATGCATTCCAATAGCCCTAAGAGAGATACACCCTCATTACTAACCCACTGCCTATATTATGTATAGACGGTCTTTTAGATGTAGATTGTGCCCGTATATGATATATCCACCCCTATGCGACCCAATAGCTCTCTACAAAGGAGGTCATTCGATAGGAACCATATCTCCCTCCTATTCCTGACTTATAGTCCAATAAATGGCAGCACAATAGCGCTACGGGACTATATTTCAATTTCTATTCCTAACCACCTGTTCAACAGTCGGTTACCTAAAGTTCAACAGTCCCTTAGGATAATTGCAATTTGGACCACATATCCATCCATATTCATAGCTTGCTGTCCATTCAAATGACGATTGAAACCACATACCAACTACTATCCCTAACCCGATGTAGATATGGCAGTTCCATAACATTCTACATGGAAGATCATTCAAACGGCAAATTTGGACCATATATTCACCCCTTTTCCTAACCTGCTGTCTATATTATAGAGCAATACCCATATACAGGGTAAGTCATTTAAATTGAGATTGAGGCCATTTATTTATCCCTATGAAAACCAATAACCCTATAAAAAAAGGTCAATCAAATGGCGATTTGGACCACATACACAACGCTATTTCTAACCTGCTGTCGGTATGGTAGCCCAGTTACCCTCTGTTGAGAGAGAGAGAGAGAGTTTTATTTCAACAAGCATTGCAATAATAATAAACATATCAACACAATAATAACATGCGCAAAGTTTTCGGTATAGACTGAGAGGATGGACTGAGCGATACGACCATACGGCCATCAAAGTCAATTCCCCCTTTCAAATTACGATTCGGAACATATACCCACAGCTTTCCTTACCTGCTGACGATATGGCAGCCCAATGGGCTTCACAGCGAAGATCATTCAAATTGCAATTGGTACCTTATATCCATTCTTATTTCTAACTTGCTATCTGTATAACAATCCAATAGATCTTTAGGAGAGAGGTCATTTAAATGGCAATTGGGACATTATACTATCACCCACCCTGCTTCATTAGAGCTTAAGAGCCTACTAAAAATGACGAATTGGACCACATGTCCATCGCTATTCATAACTTGCTGTCCATTTAAATGACGTCTGAAACCACATACCAGTACTATTCCCAAGCAGCAGGCTATTCGGGTGGCGATTGTCTTGTATCCAACACTATTTCTCTCCGACTGTTTTTGTGGCAACTTCTGCGGGTGAAGTCTTCCAGATTTCTTGCCATAAATTCATCTCTATTCGGACTAATGCGAGTCATTTCACCTTGTTTTCTTTCTATTTTAGAATCACGTGCCATAGGGTGAGCTGCAATAATATCAAGATGACGCACATCCTGAACAACCCTAACCTGGTAATTATACGATGTCCAGGTTGTGCGCCATCTTGATACGAATATTTCGGGAGCACCTTAAATAGTATGGGACTGGTGCACTAACATAGAATAGCACTGTCTGATGCACTTAATAATTGCTTGAAGCGGAATATGCTTTTTTTGTTAACATTTAGACGATACCAAAAGTGCTTATCAAAATAACGATTTTCTTAACAGTGTTACAAATTACGCTCTTCCCACCTTCGGACGCAGGAAGTCCAAAAACCAAATTGTTACCTCATAATATGACTAATTTTGAACGGATGTAGAATACGGTAATGAATGTCTAGGTAAATTATGCAATAATATTAGCAAAGCTTTTTAGCGTATCGGCCATTGAGCCACACATGGACTGCATAAAGAAGTAATACTTATAAAAAAAGATTTAATTAGAATCGCTGAATTAATCTATAGTACTTGAATTATTGACTGGAATGCTGGAAAATAGCAAGATATTTTGTACAAAGCCCTCGCCATTAATGCAAAGATGTAGGATTTGAGAAAAACAATCACGCCACGTTTTTTAATTAACAAATATGTAAGTCCCCAGTTAGGGTTAGGAATGATTTGAAAGATTGAATTTCCAGCGCGTTGTCGGGGTGTCTTTCTAGCGGAGGAGTGGTATAATATATCCAAATGACAGATTTGTAGAGTGAAAGAATATCTCAAATTAGGTCAGAAAATCGGATACGGATTGCCAAAAATGTCATTGATCTGCGTTAAAAAATGCCCCCCCCCCCCATCCCCCCCCACCCTTCTTTTTTTTGAAAATGTAAAAAAAATTCTGTATTATGTACCGGTCTAAATTGGTGATTCTAAATTTAAGAATTCCCCGCCCTTTGAAAATTCTTGGCTCCGACTGACAATTATCCAGTTCGGGCTAGGATTGATTTGAAAATTGGAACTTCCAGAGTAATCTGCATTCCTATACCTAACTAGATAGTTTCAAATTTCCTTATTCTGAGCGCTGGCGTGGATGTTTTTGGTAGTTGCTTTATACAAAATATCCAGATGGCAGGATTGCTAAGTGTGAGAATAGCCTGAATAAAGTTTTTCAATAATTTTCAGGTGTGACAACATATTTTAATTCTTAACTTGAATGAAATTGTATTTGAATATCCAGAGAGTGGCTCATATGCCGATGAAGATGATCAGTCAAATACATAACACATTTTTATAAATTACAAATAGTTTTATCACTAATAACGAAATACCCACCACCCCCTAAATTTGGAAACACTCCCCCCTAAAAAATAGTGGTGGTAGCCTTGCACCGGGCAAATCGTGTATGGTTTTGGAGATCCGAATTTTCAGAACGCCCTCTATTGAAAAGTCCTGGCTACGCCGCCAACTTAGTCTAAACGTTTAACCACTTGGAATCGCGACGACATCTATACCTTTAACGGTGCTCCCAAAGTATTTGTACCAAGATGGCGCACAACCTGAACATAGTATGTGTACCAGGTTAGGGTGTTCAGGTTGTGCGTCATCTTGGTATGAATACTTCCAGAGCGCCCCTTTATCTATCTATATATTTCTGAATCTGTAAAGTTCCGACAGCTTGACATGAATTTTGTCAATAAAATTCTAGAACTTTGGTCGCAAAGCCCCGGCGCTACTACGACTCCGGAGACAAACTCCAACTTCAACATCACCTGTAGCAAACACTATGAATCAAAGCGATAGGACTTTGGTCGCAAACCAGGTGTATGTCCTTTATTTTAGCAAGCGAAGGAAATGATTCTTTTAAGTGTTTCCTATGAATCATTATGACCAGACAATTCAAATTTGAGCAAAGTCCGTTGTATTATTTGTTAATAATAATGCTAATAAAAATATCAGTAAGTTGACTGAAATTTAGTTGTAATTAATAAACATATGCTGATATCAAATCAGTTTCCGTGGCAGTGTTAACTCAAAATGACGAAGTCCGTTTCGATTCGGCTGTGGAAGAACTAATAAAAATATAAGTAAATTCATTAGAATTTGGTTTTAATTATTAAACATGTATATAAGTGTTAAAGCATCAGTTTCCGTGATAATGTTAACTCAAAAGGGAAATTACGTTCTTTACTTTGGTGATAGAATCAATAATAATAACAGTGAGTTAACAAAGATTTACTTGTAAGTGATAAACATATATTAGTTTTCGTGACAATAACGTTTCGAAGTGGTTTCAAATTTTGGACACAAACGTTATCTCCTGCCAGGGGTGTAGACAGCAATTGTCAAGGGAGAGGGATTATGAAATTAATATTTCCCAAGTTATACCGTAACAGGTGCGAATACTTAAAACCAGCAAGATATATTTTACAAATACTGTCAATCAAGTTTGCTCCTTGTCTACTTCCTATTCGGAGAGAAAACTAGCAAAGATAAATATGCTCATGGACAAAATATAAGAGAAGCAAAATATAAGACTTTAATATGCATTTAATCTGATTACTTATGTTTTATGATTAGAGAAAATGTTTTATTAACCAAGTAGAATTACTTAGAAGTACTTCCACAGTCTCTGAGGATAAATACGCTCATGACCAAGAGATGGGCAGTGCAATGGCGCTCCAGAAGTATGTGTACCAATATGAAGGTAACCGGTGCGAAGGAAAACCGGAAAACGTGGAGACATGAAGGTCAAAAAAGCGTGAAGCTTTGAAAAATTGCTATGCATGGCACAAATTTTTTTTTTACATTTTTAAAGTCCGACCCTCAACTCTCTATACTACGACCCTCTATACTTGTAAAAATAGTAGACCTAACTGGCGTTTTCATATCGGCAGCCTATCCGAATGTAACTTAAACTGGAATCTTTACAATATACGGCCCAGAGGTATTATTGTACAAATATAAATTTAAATTCTATCTGCCATAGTAAACTTGCTAAAGTCCTCAAATTAACACTATGCCGGTCTTAGGTAAGGTTCTGGGTGTTGTTTTCAACAGTTATTTTTTGTTCCTCTGTGCATCGGGCGTCTCCCGGAAATGCAGGTCGCCTCGACTAATATATTTTCTTATATTCCTTTTAATCATTGTTCACTTTTTTATGCTATTATTACTGTTAAGCTCAATCATGGATATCGCCACTCGATCGATAACCAAGATTGGTTTCTCGCGCTCTATCCTGTACCCATGTTACGTTCCGATGTCCGCCATCTTGGTTCGCATACTTCGGGAGCACCCATTTTTGCTTTTTTTACATTTTGTCTCATTCAGTGAATTTCATGTATGGTGGGAAAATGACCTAAAACTATTTACTGGCTACTGACTAGGGCTTAATACACATCCACACTCAATGCAGAGTTAAAATGAGCTTACTTTTACAAAACCAATCAAGTTACAAACAGTACAATGCAATTAATTTAGCTGCGATTTTATAGTTACAAATAATTCGACAAGCCTACGTGGGCACACGGAACTCATTTGCGCAGCAATCAACGTGTGCAATAGCAAACTTATGCGGTTTGAGATTTTAGTTGAGAGCTAATCTAGGCTAATCTGGAATTAATTGCAGGTAATTTGGACTTCGCGATGAGTTAGCGACTTGGAGTTCAAATCCCGCATAGTCTAACAAAATGAGATTGTTCGTCCAGCAATGTGTAATACTGTGCAGGGGTGTGCGACCTTTAAAACAGGAGGGCCAGATTCAAATAACTCGGTGTAACCGCGTGACGCACCTTTATTTAACATAGGCTTTCTAGTGGTTGGCAGGCACTAAAATTTACTCGTTTGCGCAGTAATTAACGTGTGCAATAGCAAACCTATACGGTTAGAAATTTTAGTTGGCATGGTCAAGCCCGGAACAAAATCTTGACTACCAGACTCTAATCCCTGCTGGGATTATTTGTACAAAACCCCCGCCCGTAATGCAAAATGTGAGATTAGAGAAAAACATCCTGGTACGTTTCAAATTACCGGCTTGTAATCATCAAGTTGGGGTTCGGAGTGATTTAAAGTTGTGAATTTCAAGTGCAATCTGCATCTCTAACAGGGGCGTAGCCAAAAAAAGGGGGGCGGGGGAGGGGTCTGAAATTTTTATTTGCCAAGTTAAATCCAAGTTAGATCGAAACAGCTAGCGCAGGGTGGTCCAAACCCAGGCCCGCGGGCCACATGTAGCCCGCCGCTTCATTATCTATGGCCCGCGTCACATTCGGAGAGGAATCAAAAAATCGCATTTTGTGTTGTTTCGTCATAAAATTACCCGAAAAACTTTTGACATATTGTTGCATCCTTAATGTCACTGAATTGACTAGTGTTATGACTTGCTGAGGCAACTAGCAAAATTAAACGAGCAAAGTTCTTGTCACTATTGTGGCCCGCGAACAATGCAAAAGTTATTTTGTGGCCCGCGGAGCTGCCAATCTTGGACCACCCTGAGCTAGCGGATCGAATGGAACGCTAAATACACGTGTTTTTATTAGTCTTGGGGTCTAAAAAGCATTTCAAGCTACGAAAAATTGCTATTTATGATACAGAAAAATGATTTTATTTTTTTACATTTCAAAAGGGGGGAGGGGGGTGGGGGGTCGACTCGCAACACCACCCCCTTGGGTACGCCACTGATTCCTATCCCTAACCCTAACTGGATAATTATTAAATTCTTATTTTAAGCGTTCGCGGGGAGCCATCTTAGTTTTGCGGGGATCCGTTACCTTTCCTGTTCAATATAAACCCAATAGTTAAACTTCTATCCAATTGTATAATTAAAGAAGCTTTTTTTGTATATTATCATTATTATTCATTACAGTATTAATTTTTAAAAATTGAAAACTTGCAACGACGCAAATATTGATAATGGCGGAAGAAAATGTCTACGAGAATCCGGCGAATCCAAGACAAGCCCCGACCGGTTAGTGAAGTTTTATTTTGTTAAAATAATTCAGATGTCTAGACCGACTATTACGGCCACAGTTAGGCTAGTGTTACTTAGGCGTATATTCTTGACTGCTTGACAAAATTTGAAGAAAAGCTTTTCATCGGAACCCGAGAAATTATGTTTTTTTTTTGCCGGAAAGATGAAGAAGTTTACTACCTTTCTAGCAGGTTCGAAATGTTTCACCACGAGTATTGCTCAGCCTTTTTTTGGGTACTCCCGTAGTATGTGTACCAGGTTATGGTTATGCCATGATTTTATTCCGTTTTTCCTTATTTTAGTTCTATTGTCTGTGTTAGCCGAGTGAGTATACATCCTGCCCATAGGTTTCAGTTCCTTTACACAACTTGCTCTAAAGTAGGCAAAAAAATCAGTTACCTCAATATTGGTACACATACTTCTGGAGCGCCGTTTTTTACCGGCCCCCCTAAATTATTTTTTTTTATTCCGAAAAGACAAAGAAGTTTACTAGCTTTATCGTATGTTTACAATGTTTCACCATGTGCATGGCTGAGCCGTTTGACCAAATCTTGACTAATTTAAAATTAGTAGTTATCTCATCAAATCTCGCATTTTTGCGTTAGTGACGCGGGCTTTATGAAAAAGATCACAAACGTGTTTGATTTCAAATTTTTCAATTTTTTTTGGTACCGTTTCACAGGCTTTTGCGGGACTTCAAACGTGGGGTTCTCATATCTACGCAGTATTGAAAGAACTCAATTCTAACTCAAACTCGCCTTGCAAATAAAAACAGTAGCGACAAAACTTGAAATATAGACAGGAAGTACAGTCGCTCGACAAGACATTGGGCTCCACTAAATATTTGAATAAGCTTGACTTGATACTTGAATATTTCGAGACTCGATTCGACTCACGACTTACTTTATGTTCAGCAAAGGTTTTCAGCAACCAATAGGCCTCGTGCCAAAACTAGTACCTAACACGGTATATACTCCCTTTTCTACCTATTTTCTTATGCCTATGCGACTATATCTTCCTTTAACATAATTTAACAAAATCAAGTTAGTTCAAATCCTCTGTATTTTTATAGGAGGTAGAGGAAATCCCAGGCATCAGGTCGTTGACATGGGAAATGAAGGCGAAGTTTATGTCAATGAACGAGCTGTTGGTAAGTTGCGGCTTCAATCCATAGCTATAAAGATCTCTGGTTCAACTCTCATGCCTCGCACCTTATCCAGACTGTGGTAAATTAAGCGGGGGGGGGGGGGGGGGGGGGGACTGTGGTAAATTGAGTAGGTAATACCGAACCGGAAATATTTCATTTTTTTCAAAAATTGTAACTCCTTATGCAAATAGTCCGGTCCTAAAGGTGGTAAAATTCGACTCATAGGCTCGAAGTAGAAGCCACTTGTCCTAGTACTTGTCACTCGGGAGTGAGTGACTTACTCAACCTCGGAATCGAACTTTTGATTTCACTAGGATTCAGACTTGACTTAAAACTTTGCGGGTTTAGGTCTTGTACCCTCATAATTGTGGGATAAATACGCTTCTAACAGACAGTTGTCCCAGCAGTTGTAAAAAAATTGAAAACCTTCTACCTACTCTTCCATCTTTAAGCCCTAAATATTTGAAATTATTTGTTCCAGTAGTTGCAAAAACAAAAACGATTTACAACAACAACAACAGCAATAAATAGCAAAACGATCCATACTTTTACTCTGTAAATAAAAAAGATCATTTTCAGATGTTGCCGAAGGAGAACAAGGTGCACGTGTAAATGACTCAGCCATTATGAGAGATGTCGGATCGATTGACTCTCAGAAGTAAATATTTTTTCCGGCTTATTTTGATTAATATTTTGAACTTTAGAAGTTTAACATACCTTATGCTCGAAGCAAAAATGAGGAGAAAGTGTCATAGGTACTATTGTCCCATCGCTAATTCGCTGATTCGTTTTCTTTGACTTGTTCAGATTACTTGTGTCTGTTGCTACAAACAAAGCCAGATAAGAGCAGTAACTGATATTTAACGATATCTTGAACAATCGCTCTACAGAGTAACTTTGCGGTCGAAGGTATCTAAGCTCTCTAAGCGCGTATATTCATTTATCTCGGCCGGGTCATTTGGAAAAGGGTACTGATAGTGTGCCAGGAAACATGAGATTTCGTTAAATCGTTCAAGAATAGAGCGAAATTGTGAACAAAAAAGCGTAAAAATTTATAAAAATGTCTGCAAATCCCGAATAACTCCATTAAAAAAACAAGCAGTTTAAAACAATGACCACGTTATTAAAATACATTTCCGAAAGTACGATGATAAATATCGTACTCAACAAATAGCACTGGCAGTTTCAAGAATGGACCATGAGGCGTTTTCTCCCATCTCCACTCTAAACAAGCCTCGACTGTAATTCAAAAAGTAATTTCATTTTAAAATTTTGATAACATTTTTCAGGTCCATTCTATCAGACAAACCTTCCCGCCAAAAATTGAAACGAGATGCTTTGGCCGAAATGAAGCGGGAAAAACGAGAGAAAAAATTCGAGAGAGAAAGAAAAAAGAGAGAAAAGAAAAACTTTATGGAACAGTTGGAAATGAAGTTTGGAAAATTTACCGCAAGTAGGAAAGGATTATTTTATTTATATTTATCTCGAAAGAGAGAGGAAAGTCGACAAAACTAATATTAATCTAACCAAGTCGTTTCACGATCAAGCCCCCTCTTCCAAAGACCATTATCACGCGTGGCCACATGCGCTTCAATAGAAATTCCCAGTTTTGCTTTTTGACTGTTTTCCAACAAATATTTTATGCGCTACCTTTAATAATGAAAAAGCCAACAAAATTGCTAAATGAATTGCAATCAAAGAATTAAACAAACCAAAGTCAATTTACCTTAAATTAATGCGGTCATCGCGAATGGTATACGAAGTGAAGGTTTTTGCTCGTGGATTAAAAAAAACTGCTCAATGGCTTTTAGGATAAGCGCAGGGTTCAGTTTTAGAAACCCTGTACTGTAGCTACGAAAACAGAGCTCCATAAGTGCGTGTACCAATATGGAGATAACTAATTTTGTTCGCCTACTTTACATCAAGTTGTATAAAGGGACTGAAGCCCATGGGCAGGTTGTATATTTACTTGGTTAACACAGACAGTCCCCGAACTCGTAAAAGAACTGAAAGAAGGAAAATCCGAATAAAAAAAAAAACATGTACTTGAACTACAAAACGGTCTTCTAGTGACATCTAGCGGGTATAGTTTCTAACATTACTATCCTTGCCTATACAGAAATCGGTTGGAGAGCAACATTGGCATTCATGGTTTTCATCTTCTCAATAGCTGTTGTGTCCTGTGTATTTGTTGTTTTCGTTTACTTGGGGGTGAGTGCTTCTGTGTAGTAGCTGACCTTTGCACAGAAATATAGGATTTAGGATCTTTTGTGTAAAGCCAACGCCACTAATGTAAAAATGTAGTATTTGAGAAAAACACCTCGTCACGTTTTTAAATAAAAAATTAGGGTATTCCCGAAGTATGCGCACCAAGATGTCGCATAACCTGAACCCTAACCTGGTACACAACCTGAGTTCAGGTTGTACGCCATCTTGGTGCGCATACTTCAGGAGGTCCAAAATTAGTAATTATACAGTTGGAGTTAAGAATGATTTAAAATTCTGAATTTCGAGCGCAATCTGCATTCCTATCCCAAACTAGATAATTACTGATTTTGAACGTTGGCGGGCGTTTTTTTTTTTTTGGCGGCGGCTCCGTACAAAATATCCAGTACTTCTGTGCAAACGGTGGGACGCACAGACAATTTTTTAAGGGAGCGTGAAGCTAATTAAGAATAAAAATATCTGTTAAACTTGATCTTGTCCGCGTTCTTTAGATATTACCTTTTAAAAACTGGCGCTGAAACCTATGGGCAGGGGGTATATTCAGTTGGCTAACACAGACAGTCCCCGAACTCGTAATAGAACTAAAATAAGGAAAATCGGAATAAAATTATGGCCTAACCCTAACCTGATACACACACTGCGGGACTATCTAAAAACTTTTTATTTATTTCATTATTTATGTTCAGTCCATGTGTTCAATCAATGTGTTTTTGAATAAAACATACTTCCCGCTTACTATCTGTGATTTGTAGCTTATCGTTAGCTAGGTATTTACCAGTTGTGAGTAAGATGTATTCACTGCCTACCTGACAATAAATTTTGTCTCCTTTTGCAGGGAAAGGTCGAAAAACCGGATCCAGAGTTTGTTAAAGGTATGTTTGTTGAATAGCAAACTATGTTGAGCATATTTTACCAGTTTGGCTGTATGTTGTTAAAAAGAAATCTCATTGTTGTGAAATACAAGACAATAATGCTCAAATATAAAGACACGAAAGGCGAATTTACACTACATACACGCACCGTTTATGAAGCTCTAGAAAAATCCGCACGGTATCGCACTTTACACATCAGCAAAATTTTAGTAAGCCTCAATCTTAAGTTGGGACCTCCTGAAGTATGCGCTCCAAGATGGCGCACAACCTGAATTCAGGTTGTGTACCAGGTGAAGGTTCAGATTGTGCGACATCTTGGTGCGCATACTCCAGGAGTACCTTAAGTTGTTTAAAACAAAATTACATATGAATTAGCTACCCGCGAGACGCTTATTTTCGACTAGACGATTGCCCCAGTACGATTTTATATCCATTCCCACAACCACCTCCGCAGAATAACAATAATATTGCTCTTCTTATGCATACTTATGTTTTTCATAGCCCAGCAAGAGAAACTGCGCCGTGAGTATCATTGGCACTAAATTAAACCAAGATTAAAAACCCTGCTTACATAGGAACTAAAATCTATCTTTAATTTATTTTTAGAAGAAAATGAAGCTTTCAAAGCGATGATCGACGGTAAAAAAGTTTTTTATTTTATTTATATCAATTTTCCACTAACTTAAAATTGCATTCATTTCCATGAAAAAATATAAAAAATTTATTAGAAAATTCTATTTTTAAAGTACCGTTGCCAAAGCAGTATAAAGTATAACAGTGCCAAATTCGCTAGTGAAAGACCTGTAAAATCATATTTTACGTAACGGTTATCGGCTACCAATAACCGACTTACCAATATTTTTTTTCCAGATGTGTACCAGAAAATAACGAAGCAAATGAACGGTAAAATATTTTTTTTATAAGAATGTATTGGGTCCACAGCCAATCGACTTTGGGTACCACTGATTTTATGTGTCTTGTTGACGTTTTCAATAAATAACCCGACCAGTCCAACATACTATCAGTATTTTGTTCGAAAAAGACCAAAGAAAATTTTCAACTTTAAATAGTTTATCATTCTTATTAATTTTCAGATATGGAAGACAAATTTGACGAAGACATGGAACGGGTCGTGAGTTCTATTAACAGTAAGTGAAGAATTGTAAAACTAATTGGTTGATCCAGCAGCAGCCGGGTCATGTCTTTCAAAAGCCTGACATGGTCAAACTACGGCCCGCTGGGTACTCCCATCTGTGCACGTCTGATGCTGCCACAATTGAATTAAAACCAAATTTTGTTTTTGTTTTAGCTAAAAAAAATAGCTCAAGGAATTTGTTGAGATTGCGATTAAATTTAGTTTTGGCACGAGTCTTATAGTTTTCCATTTTGGCTTTTGTAACGCTGTAAATATTATTCATAAAATGTAATTTTTTATGTCACAATTACGTAGCCAACCAGTTTAGGTTGGTGAAATTTTCGGCCTCTTACACAACCTGCTCTAAGCACTTAGAGCTTTGATGCCCTTTGTAAAAAAAAGTAATAAAATTGAAAATGGGGTTGCATGGTATCTGAAATTGAATGAGTAAGTTTTAGTTACTGATTCAAAGCCAAGCTTAGATAATATAGATTTGGTTTAAGCCTGAACTCGGGAAAAAAAATAATCAAAAATATATTTAGATATTTAGCCAATAGTTAGGACTGAGTTATGCGATGAATTCTAATACCTTTATTAAACACTGGATCGCCATAGCAAATTCGTCTATGGAAATTTCAGTCTGTGTAATTTAAGAAATTTAGTGGCATATTGTCTAATGAAGTATTTCGCCGCGTGAAAATGAAAATGCGTTTAATTAACTTAATTTTTTATTTTAACAGATGAAACCGAACATGTCAAAGACTTCATGGGAGGTAATAGAATGCGTATTTAATTTTAAAACTCCAATTATGTATTGAAAGTTAGGTCTGAACAAAAATAACAAATCTGCTAATCGTGCGAGAAACTTAATGAAAAATATAGAGTGTACTCTAGTGCGGTGGTTCCAAAAGGGGGCCCACTAGTGGGCCGCAGAGATTTTCTTAGTGCGCCCCGAAGATGGACTTCGTGGAGGTAATAAAATGCGCATTCGATTTCAAACTTTGATTATGTATTGAAAGTTGGGTCTGAATAAAAAGGTTTCGTAACAAGCTACTAATCTTGCGAGAAACTCAATCGCGGCGATTTTCTTAGTGCGCCCTGAAAATTACCAGAATTGTGTTGAAGATAACTAATATATTATTGATTATTTTACAAAATCATTTTACTTTTCTATGCCGTTTAATTTCTGTTACGTAGTGTTCTGTTACAATCACAAAATTTATTTTTATTTGAAGAAAACAATTTTTTATCGTGTAAGTGCTTGATTTCCTGATAATTTGGCGCCACACGATCTAAAAGTTTAGGAAACGCTGCTTTCGTGAATACACATAGGACTTACTTAATTGCTTTTAAGGAATTCATGTTTCATAACAAGTTAAAAACAAAATCTCATATTTACGCAAAAAAGTTTTTGCATAGTAAATACAGGCAAATGATAAGACACCTAAACGTACCAGTCTTCTACTGCTTATTAGATAATTGAAATACATTTCATACTGCACATATGACACTTGGAACAAGAGGAACACGCGGGCAATTGGGATACGTCGCAAGTGGGGCACGTGGAATGAGTGACACAAGTGGAACACGTGGGGCAAGTGAAACCCGTTGTCAATTGCGGCACGTAGGCAAGTGATACGCGTGGGCGAATGGAACACGAAATTTGGCAATTTGGGTGACAAATGTTCTTCCAATATTATTAGGTTTTTGTAATCTGTCGTATTTTGATTAAATATAAACAATTTCCATAAATAGATCAAATCTTACATTATTTCCGTGCAGATAACGAAGATCATGTCGTCAAAGCGTTTAACAGTAAGTATAAGAATTTTTGTCACTTCCGTTTTCTTCCTATTTTTGCCCAGACTGGACTTTGCACAAGAACAAGAGATATATGCTCAAATATATGGACACGTAGCGCAAATTTGGATAACGTCATAGCACACAAAAAAACTAATCCCATATATCTCACCGGAATATTTGAAATAAATAAAAATTATAGCCTTCTAGCGAAAAATTTAATCTTAGCCATGGATAGGCAGTTACTTTTCTGAGTGAACCAGTTGCAGATAATTGACTTGGTTACTGGGATGAAGCCTCAAAACTCAGTATAAAAAACATCATATTTACAACAACCAGTCTAACTTTTAAATAATAAAAAGAAACACAATATAACAATTGGGGTGCATGATATAACCCGCGGGTTGCAATTTGCCTACCCCAGACTTGAACAATAAAAATAATTTTATTCAAATAATTTTTGAAAATTAATGTCATTCGAGACTGGTCGGTTTAGTGGCGGTTAAATTAATCAAGACTAATTGATGAACAAGATTTCTAAACCTGAAGTCTTGACTACAACGCCTATCCATGTTCACTCCAGCCAGCAAGTTAGAAAAATAATCATACTTGATTGAAATCAAAGTCATTTCAAAAAATTTAATTTGTCGCTAAAGATTCAAATGGACAAGCCGGAATCCGAATCCAAAAAAATCGAACCCCATTGCTTAGATTATGGGTTTGCAGTCTTTAATACAAAAGGGCCATTTACAAATAACTCGGTGAAACTTCGGGCCGCTCCTTTATTTAACCTAGGCTTTTTATTAGTTGCAGGCATCAAAATTTTGGGTATTGATTTTTTACATGTGTTGTTCAATTCCCACAAGTTAACTATTAGGATATCAAAACGTCATAGGCATATATAATATTTTGGACACAGGTATAGTATAGACTTTACAACGTAAATCCGAATTCGGAAATCCGAACTACATTGCTTTGATAATGGATGTGCAATTGGGGCATCAAAACGTCATAGGCATAGATAATAATTTGGACTCAGGTATAGACTTTGCAAAGCAAAGAGATTAAAAGTTTAATCTGGTACGTACCAGATTAAACTTAAATACAAACTCATTTTGTAGGACGCACCATTGAAAATTGGCACTTCCCGGTTCCTTGTGAGCCACATCTGTTAGCAGCGATACCGAATAGTCTCATCCGCCTAGAGATTAACAAATAGATCGAAATTCGAATCTGCAAGGTTTGAGTATCCCATAGGAATTCCAAAGATTTTTCATATTGTTACTATTTGTACGACTCTTTGGGCTCTCCTGAGCATGAACAACCAAGCCCTTTCAAATGGTTACTGACACGGAACTTTCTGCCATTTTTCAGACACTGGAGATTATGTCAGTGAGATCGTAAAGAGTGAGTACTTTTTAAATGTTTTCAACAGCTTTTATTTAAATAAACTTAAAATGGAGATAGCACGAGAGCTTTTAAAAACAACAACAAATAGACCAGTTTCACGGAATATATGAAATATTTCAGTAAAACCGTAACAGCTTCTTACTACAACAAAGAATTAGGCAGCAATATGTATGACAATAGAAATACAAATCACTTCAACATCTTCTCTAGTAGCCCATCTATATTATAGAAAACTTGGCGAAGGGTACGATATATTATTCTCTTCATAATTTGTTTTTTTTATTTATTATAGAACAAGAAGAACAAATTGAGGAACAGTTCGAAGGTAAGGCTATATTCTTGCTACAATGATGATTGCATCGAATTACAATTCATGGTTCATTCTATGAGATTCAAACAATTTTCTGCGGGTGCTCCAGAAGTATGCGCACCAAGATGTCGCACAACCTGAATCCTACCCGGTACACACATACTCTGTTCAGGTTGTGCGCCATCTTGGTGCGCATACTTCTGGAGGTCCTTTCTGCGCACTAACATTAAGTGTATTTTTGTCCGACCAAGCTCAAACTTCTGTAGAAAAGCACATTTGGTTCTATATGCATATAGATTTCTTTTTTTTTTCAGACCAAACCGCTAAAATCAAGCATAATTCCTACGGTAAGACGGTTTATTATGTACAATTCTCCGAGTTTATTGTTTTTAATTTGCGGTGAATTTGATGTGAGAAGGCGAAAATGCCTCTGCCACTCCTGACAAAGCAGAATTTAAGGTGTCCGTATTAGTTGCGGAACGAACCGGCGTTCAATAATACAATTGAGCGATGCTCAGATATATGGACACGACGCCAAAACAAAGTCTATCAGCGATCTTTCCGCTTGTGCCCTTAATTATTGGAAAACTATAGAAACTTTTTTGTCAGTATTATCATTTACTTATTTTGATTAGAAATTCACAAAGAGACTTCAAAAAAATTAGATGGTGAGTAGAATAACAATTTCCAAATTTTTCATTTTATTTATTAAGGTATTTCATTATCTTGAGATTCTATGTCACGAGACGGTCTCAAAATTTTTAATTCTTTTTTCAGTGATGGGCAAAGATATATCGGCACTTTTTAGGAGTAAGTATAATTCAATTCCGCAACATCATAACATAGTAGTCCACTTTTTACTGGAGCGTAGCCAGCCCAAATTTTATTTTGGATGATCGAGCTAACTTTTTTTTGTATAATGACTTAACACGAGGCTAACGCGTGCCTTTTGCTCCGCCGATATCATTCAGAAAATGTAAAAAAGCAAAAAAAATTAACTCAGCCATCGTCCCAATACGAAATTGTGACGTGATAATATCGAAATTACTTGTCATAATGTGAAAACGTGACGTAACAATACAAGTTTCATCCCAATACAAAAATGTGACGTCACAATATCTCAGATATTTGTCATAATGAAAAACATGACGTCATTACTTCCCAAGTAATTGTCACAATACAAAACTCGACGTCCAACCATTCCTAGTATTTATCATAGTATGAATACTTTACGTCATAATATCCCAAGTATCCGTCACAATATATATATACGTGACGTCATAATGCCGCCAGAATTCGGGGGATCATGATCTAATGTAGGTTTTGTGAAAATATAAATAGAGTTTTATTCTGAAAGCAATTTTCTTCAGATCAAGATGCGTCTATTGATGGTCACATTTCAAGTATAGTATAGTTTTTTTGTTCACTATAAATATTTGACTTTTTGTTTGGTTGCTTTTTATATAAATTAGATTTGTTTTTTAATTTTTTACTTCTTCGCTGAATAAAATAATGATTTTGATTTTATTTGATTCGACAAAAGTAAGGTAACGTGTTTTCACCCGAAACTAAAATGTCAAGAGCTACTGAATAGGAATTTTGGTGGTGCGTTACATGTTAGTAAGTGTCTAGCACTGATGTCACTTTACCTAGAACAGAACCTTTTTGTTATTGTGGAACCCCTGATATAACTTTTGTTTTTCATGGAACCTCATTAACAAAATTGTACATTGTAACAGAGGAGTGAAATTATCAGCATCCATTTCTTCAAACAGTTTTTCAAAAACTCTTTTTTCCTTTTCATTTATGCAATTACAGTTTTTACAACTACATCCAAACGCTTTGTAGATCAGTTTTTACTTGCGTATCAAAACCTAACGGTTTTACATATAAACTCACGGAAGCTCTAGGATATCAAAAACCAGTGGTTTCCAAATTGCGGTTCGTGTAGCTATACAATATGGCCCGTCGAATTTGATTGAAATAGTTTACCACTTTATGTATTTATTTATTTTCATTCTGAATACCGCCACTTGTGCTACGTCATCACCACAGTTTAAGCATATGTATACTCGTAACAGTTTAATTATGCCGATAACTTAATCTATACATACCGGTATTATGATTACATACGGATAATATCCTTCCGTTTCTAATTCTGGCCTCCGTCAAATAAAATTCAGAACCAGTTTTATGAATTGATATATATATATATATCTATATATCCAAAAATCATACACTGTCACTCCATATTTTTTTCTATTTTTTGCAGACATCAGAGAAGATATGACTGGCCTTTTCTTGGGTAGGTATATTGTTGATATTACAAGTACATCGAGGAAGGTATTTGATTCCTATTAGAGATTGCCACTCCAAAGCCCTAGCATAGGCCCTTAGGTATATAGTAGACGCAAAGAGAAGAAAATGTAGGATTTGGGGATGTATGACGATTCCAACTGAAAAAACGCCAACTTATTTGAGTCTCATTAGGATTGCCAACAAATTCACATAATGGAAAATGTGTTTGGGGTTACAAAATATAAGGTTTTATCAGCCAGTCCAAGAACCCTATATAAATACATAATTTTAATCTCATCATCAACTTTCCATGCAGCACAAGAAAATGTTCTTGAAGGACAACTGCAGTGTAAGTAGAATATATTTGTTTTCCAGTGAGTGGAATTGAGAAGTCTTGATTAACATAAAATATTAAATCTGAGTTGTGATGTCATAACAAAGTTTTCTCTTGTAGATCGGATTTATTAGCGGGTATCTCGCCTCAATAATTCTACTGAGTTTCAATAGCTTTTATTCTCTAGTGCTCTCTAGTAACCTAGCTCAGAGATGAGTTTTCTGAGTTTTCAAGTAAGTGCGCGTGACTTTGCAAACGTTTAAGACTAAATTATGGACTTTTGATTCTTGCTTCAGTATTCTTTCAGTCAATTTTAGTATTTAGGCGCAAACTACTCCAACCAATCTTCCAATGTAGTATTTTTGTATTACTTTACTGTTTAGATCTTGAGAAGTCGGTGCTTGATGGATTATCAGGTAACATAAACGATAGGTTGCAATCAACTTTGTGGCAAGGCTGCGTAATCGCAGTTTGATGCTTATTGTTGTAGACGGAGTCGGTTTCCAAGTTCTCCGGCGTCAAAATACAGTATCGGAGCCAAGCGTCTATGAAATAGGAGTTTGTAATCTTATCGAAGTTGAAAAATGAAATGAAAATGACATCAAATCGTTTTAAATCAATTTCATTTTTATTCAAAGTTGAAATGCTGCTCAAGTGCTTAGTTGTTTTGAGTTTATGTTAAGTAGGAGTCAGGGCAGTCAAAGCATAAATTTAATGTCGTTACTAGGGCTGGGCATTTTCGAATACCTGATGATTTCAGAATCGAATCGAATAATTATTTTCGAATCGAATCTCGAATACTTGGAAGGTATGAAATTGTATGTAAATTTCTTAGTATTTTAGGTCCTCCAGACACATAAATTACTGAAAACATAGAATACATCACTGACAATAAAAAAATACGCTTTCATCAATACCTCAATACAGAAGAGAGTCACAAGTCAGAATTGTGTTGAAAAAATATGGCTTCAATAAAAAAAAAAATTGAAAAATTTACCTCAACCATTGGCGGAAAGAGTAAAAAAAGATGGCGGCGATTCGAAAATTTACTCTAAAGCAATTCGAATAATTTACTATTCGATTCGATTCGAATATTCGATTCGAAATGCCCAGCCCTAGTCGTTACCATATTATACACACTCTAATGAAGTTTTCTGAATATAAATTTAAAACGAGTACATCGTTTGGCGCTCCAGAAGTATGCTAACCAAGATGACGGACACCTGAACGTAGTATATGTACCAGATTGGGGATAGGCCATAATTTTATTCCAGTTTTCCTTATTTTAGTTCTGATACAATTTCGCGGACTAGCCAAGTGACTTCCGCAGTATTTGCACTTGAAATTATGCCCTAACCTGGTACACATATTACATTCCGGTGTCCGCCATCTTGTTTCACATACTACAGGAGTCGTTTTGCTAACACCGGTTAAGGTTCAACTATCCCCAATATAGACATACATGGTGACAATCAGTGGTGGGATTCGAATTTTTTGTCAGTTGGTTCCTTCACAAAGGTAATATTTTTCAGCCGGTTCTGTTACAGAAAGTCATGTTTTTTTTCAGTAATGCTAACCGGTTCACTGATTTCATAAAATTCCGTGAGACGGTTCTATGAAACCGGTGCAAACCGGCTAAATCTCACCACTGGTGACAATCATGCGATAGCTCAAATGAAAAAAATATTCGATATAATTCTTGTACTAACCTTTCAATCAACTTTATTCGTACAGAAAAGGACGCCAATTTCTCAACTGCTCTTATCGGTAAGATAATTCTTGTCAAAACTCCCAATATTCAACTAGCTGAAAATCTTGTGTTCGCGGTATTGGATAACCATTTCCAAACCCAACGTAGACTGGTTATCGGATGAAAGACCGTGATTCACTATATAATTAGGCACCATCGTCGACTCTCTTCTTGCCACGTGAAATAGCTTTTCTATATATGAAAAAACTCTTCAATATCGAATTCAATAGCAATTTCATACCAGAGATGAACTTTTAGAACTCTTATCTTGTTTTGTATTTCGTACTTTTATTCTCTTCAAAAAGAGGCCCTTCCATAAAATTAGATAATTTTGATTAGGCCGCGTCATCGACTCTGCTTTTGCCACGGATAAATAGTTTTTACACCCCTGGTATATATATATATATATAATAAAAAACTGTTCTCCCGGAGTATGTGCACCAAGATAGCGCACAACTTGAAACCAAACCTGGTACACATACTATGTTAAGGTTGTGCGCCATCTCAGTGCACATACTTCCGGAGCACAAAGAAACTCTCCAATCTCGAATGCAATAGGAATCTCATGCCAGACATGAACTTATATAACATATATCTTGTTTTGTACTTCTTACTTTTTTCTTTTGTGTCTCCCTAAAAAGAAAACCCCGTTTACATAACTTGATAAGCGTATATATTGTGTCAGACTTTTAAATTTTTCATTCGTTTCCAGAATTCCAGGGTGACGTAGAAAACGGATTGGCACGTAAATACCTTTTATAATTTTTCCTTCATTTTTAAATTTATTTCTCATAATTAGCTATTAGCTTCTAACGTATTTCAAAAAAAAAAATGCGTAACGAGTCTTTAGTCTATTTATACTGTTATAGTAGGGTTATGAAGTAACTCACGAATGGTCAGGGTTGAATATTGTCTGGATGAAACGTTGCTAAAGACTTTTGATTGCATTTTTGTTTATTGAACTTATGGTACTCCTGAAGTATGCGCACCAAGATGTCGCACAACCTGAACCCTAACCTGAGTTCAGGTTGTGTGCCATCTTGGTGCGCATACTTCAGGAAGTCCGAACTTACCCATTGTCTGAAAAGTGTTATGTTCCCAGATTCCCGTTAAGAAAACCCGTCCCGCTTTTCTCACTAGCTCATACTTGGCCCAAGCACCGTTTTTGACCAACCCGTCCCACTTCGCCCACAAGATCCGTACCTGACCCAAACTCCATTTTTAGCAAACTAGTCCCTAATCGCGCACTATCCCCACACTTGTCCCACTTATCCCACATTACTCGCACTCAATGTTCCCTCTAATTTTTTGTAGTATGTGTGCGCAGAAATTTTGGTGTGTGTGCACTTTTTTGGAAATGACTAATGTTTGTGCAAAAACCAATGAAGACATTTTGGCGTTCTAACCGGGTAATAAGTGGGCCAACAACAAACTTTCTCGACCTGCCAACCGAGCACATTGTTACATTACATCGAAATACGTCTGTGCGCAGTAAATCTATGCGTGTGGGCAGCCACTGAAAGCTGTGTGCGCGTGTGCACACAGAAGGAACACTGCTCGCACTGTTCTAATTTGGGGGTATATATTATGGGGGAAATGGTTATAGAAATGGGATTTATGCTATGTTCTGGGTTACGATGGATATAACATCAGACACTCGGATTTTCTAAGCAAAATCACATTGCATTAATATTTAACAGATATGAAGGAAAGTCTAATAAACAACGTTGAAGGTGGGTGAAGTGTCTGGTAGAAAAAGATTAACATGCAAGCTAGTTTTATTGCCGAGCATATCTTGTGGTTACTTTTCTATGGGACATTTCCATACGTTCATGATTATGCTCAGAAAGAAACGTAAATTCAATAATGAAAAAATAGATGATAATAAAATTCTTTTTGGAAGGTCAAAATTTTTACACTTTGACATTGGCTACCGAATTTTCGCTGATGTTGTAGGCATGGACTTCATGAAGCTACGATAAAACCGAATGATATATGTTTTGAAAGGCGTTTACTATGAATACAACTTAGTACGAGCCCCCTGGTACACGGGAAACTACTGTTTTTAAAGGATAAAAACTCTGTCAGTTTGGCCTACCGATGACTTTGCTCTGAAGACTGTTTTATTTTTAATTTGTTGTTTCTTGTTTGAAGATGTCAGCGTAAAGGTCATAAACAAAATTGAAGGTAAGGAAAGAGTTAATATTGATTATACAAGTGTGTGCGTGTGTCTGTATAAGTGCGCAGAATTTGCGCCTGTTCATTGTGTGTGCATTTTCGTTTGATTACGTATGTATATATATGTTTAGCATGTGTGTTTTCGTATGTGTGTGCATTTGTTTGTATATGTTTATGTGCGTATAAGTGCGAAAAATCTGCACATGGTCACTGTGTGTGCATTTGCGTGTGTTTGTGTTTGTGTAAGCGTATTTTTGTGATTTAGCATGTGTGTTTTCGTACGTGTGCGCGTTTGTTTGTGTGTGTGCGTATGAGTGCCCAACAATTGCTCATGGCCATTGTGTATGCGTTTGTTTGCGTGTGTTTATATTTGTTTTAGCTTGTGTGTTTTTGTATGTACGTGCGTTTGTTTGTATGTGCTCAATTGTGTGTGCGTATATGTGCGTAAAATGTATAAATGCTTAAAAATTTTAGCATCTGTTTTTTCGTATGCGTGAGCGTGTGTATGTGTTTATGTGTGTGCGCGTAAAAGTTTGCAGAATGTGCGCATGGTCACTCTGTGTGCATTTGCGTGTGTCTGTGTACATTTTTAGCGTGTGCATGTGTATGCGTATGGCCATTGTGTATATATGTGTATGCGGGGGGTGTATATTTGTCTTATCATTACGCATGGTCAGTGTGAGTGCCTTTGCGTGTGTTTGTGTATGAACCTATTTGTTTCAGCATGTGTGTTTTTGTATAAATGTGCGTTTTTTTGAGCATACACACAACTGGCCGGACTAGATAAAACCTGTTACAGAAAGATACAAAATCAACATATCAAAAAATAGAAGAGAAATTCACATCACAGTGCTAATTCCCTGTGTTACCCTCCTGCCGAAGATATAAATCTTATTCTATGCATCAGATTATATAATTCGTATAAACTATAAATCATACCCTCAATATTCTGCTTTTTAGACATGGAAGAGGGCACACTGAGGAATATTTTATGTGAGTAGTTTATAGTTGCAACGATTTAGTAATTTGCCAAAAGTCGGTGTAATTTGGGAAAAATACTGTGCCCGTAGTATGTATATCAAGATGGCGCACAACCTGAACATAGTATGTGTACCAGGTTTGAATTATCAGGTTGTGCGCCATCTTGGTGCACATACTACAAGAGCAGCGAAAATACGATGTGCAAACACTAATTCTGTCATCAATCCCATGAACAAAAATGTTGGAACACAAAATCAAATTTAATTTATCCTTGATTTGAATGGCCTGTTCTCGCAAAATAATTCGATTCCATATTAACCTTCTTACTGCGATATGATAATTATTTCAGCATCGGAAGAGCAGATTACAAGAATGGTGGAAGGTAGGAAAACTTTGAATTTTATATTTTCTAGTAGGCATTTCCATTGACCGCCATATAAGTTTTTTGGGGGCTCACGAAGTATGCGAACCAAGATGGTGGACATCGGAATGTAACATGTGTACTAGGTTAGGGTTAGGCCATAATTTTAGGTATGAATACTACGGGAGGCTCTTGGCTAGTCTTCGAACTGATAATAGGACTGAAAAAAGGAAAATTGGAAAAAAATTATCGCCTAGCCCTAACCTGTTACTCATGTTACGTTCCGATGTCCGCCATCTTGGTTCGCATACTTCGGGAGCACCGTTTTTTGTGGCGTGATTTTTATTTGAAGTTTAAAGTCGGAGAATCTGAGTCTAAGGAAAGCTATAAACGAGACTGCTGAATTAATTCAACACACAACGCTATAAAAAGCAATGCAATCCCAAACTGCTATAACAAGTAATGCTGTTCAAAACGCCATACTGAGCTGCGAGAGCGATAGGAAACTCAATACGTAAAACGACGGCACATCGAATGCAACAAAACAACATTCTAATGATAACGATGACATCATCACGATGACGAAATAAGTTTAAACGTGCTCGAAATAAACTAAAACTTGAGACCACACTTGTTTATACCTAACACATTTCATTTCGTCTTCTTGTTCCGATTTTCGGACACGAAATGGACCTATGGGTCGTTTTGTTATTGGACACGTTTAGTGGACATAACGATCGTTTCAATATTATGTTGTTATTGTTATTTGTCTCCATCATTTTTAAAAAATCGCTTTTCTCTTCGAATACTGGACCAATTGCTTTGAAATTTTCAGTGGTTAAAGATAAAATCTCCAGAAGGCTCTTACTTTTTTTTCGCTATGACGTCATCAAAATTATTGCCATTGGGTGGCGCTACGTGTCCATATATTTGAGCATAGCTCTCTTGTTATCATGTTGTCATCATGCTAGTATCTGTTTTCTTCTTCTTGTTGTTATCCTATAAAAATATCGCCTCTTTCATTCACTAATGGACCAATTAATTACGATACAATTTTCAGTATTTTTAGATAGAAGATTATTACTTTCATTTTATTTGATAGAACAAGACAAGAGAATCATGGACTTGACTGGCGGTAAGTTGTATTCAAACATTAGTCAAATTATTTATGCCTGTAGCTGAGATTACGTAAAACAGGGGTCGCCAACCTTTTGTCGCTCGCGGGCTAAAATTAAGGTTGCAAGTCATTGGTGGCCGCACATATTTTTAGAAAGTTGAAAATACGAACGGATGATACTTTTTATAATAAAAATCAAGCAGTGATACATCTCTCGACTAGAATATAGATTTATTTCCTCATTGGGTACTCCAGAAGTATGCGCACCAAGATGTCGCACAACCTGAATCCTAACCGATACACACATACTATGTTCAGGTTGTGCGCCATCTTGGTGTGCATACTTCTGGAGGTCCCCTCATTGCATCTTATAAACCTCCATTTGTTGTGAATTATATAATTGTTGGGTTATAATATAATTAAGTCTAAAGAATATATTCGTCAAAACGGATGTTTTGTTACTATAATTCAGTGAAGCGTCGCGGGCCGGATTATAGTGCTCCGGCCCTAGGTTGCCGACCCCTGACGTAAAATATTCTTTTTTGTCACGTAGTCGAGAGTTTACTAAAATATATCTGACTGTTTTAACGACGTAAAACTTGTTATTTTATTCGAAAACTCATAGAAATTCTAACAAAATATTTATATCCTTTGATACATTTAACAGGTGCAGTATTTGATATCACAAACCAAACTACAGGTAAGCAGTGTGTAGATTACGACAAATTTAAAATCTTGAAAACGGGATAGCCAGGTGGTCAGAGCTTTGAACCAGGCTATGTTGGTGTCGTAGCAATATTTCCTAAGTCAAAAATACTTCGAATGACGTCACATTGACGCAATAAAGCCCTCCAAAATATCTTTGTTCAAAATGCGCAGACAATTAACCCGGAATCAATCAAGCTATTTTTTTCGTCCTAACGATACCGATATAAGAGCAATCGCTGGCGTTAGTAGGTTCATTATAGTCGGCGCAGATGCTATTTCGGGCGATAGCTTTACTTTGGCAAGCTAAAATTTTGTGATTGTGACTTCGTAGTGATGTGATCTGATCCAAGTGGCTGATATTACAGAAATGGTTCAAAGTGAAGGTTTCAAAAAGGCTTCATAAAATATCTTAACTAAGTGAACAATCCAAATTCTTTTTCAGGAACTGAGACGAAACTTATACAACACCTGGAAAGTAAGTGAAAAACAAACACAAACACATTATTATTCAGAACTTCACACAAACGCTTTGCCTAGCATACACTCAAAGAAATCAGTTGAAGAGATTTCCATGCTGGAAGATTTTTTCCCAAAATTAAATAGAGTATCCAGCCCAAAATGGGGTGGGGAGGGAGGTGCATTTTTTTGTATAATGACGCAATATCTGACAATATCATAAGAATTCTCTACGGACAACTCAAGCCTTCAGGGTACGCCTATTATCAGATTAAAGGTAGTTGAATAATCCCACATGCCAAAATTTATTGAAAAACAAACTTTGACATGAGAGTTATTTGTGAATGTCAACCGTGGGAACCACATCTGTTTTAATTAGAAAGTGCTGCAATAATTGTGATTAATCAATAATCAACGGATTATCTATGCTTTTCAGGCGAAGGTGAAAACAGTAGAACGAAGATTTCAAGTAAGTAAGACAGTTCCAGTTAATATAACTATAGACTATATTTAAATCCTATGATTATATGGTTAGTCTTATCAAACGCTAAAACCAAATGTGTGATATCATATGTGATTTCTTCGATACTATTCAGAATAACACCATACCACCCTTCCCACCCCCACCCCCTCCCTAAGAAAACATGTCGCACACATCACACAATATTTGGGTTTTTGTTAGACAATATTACTCGGGAAAACCGATTAATATAGACCAGCGGTTCCCAAACTATGGGTCGCGATCCACTGGTGGGTCGCAAAAGAAATCTTAGTGGGTCGTGAAAAGATGTAGAAAAGCTTTGATTAATTATGCTAGGTATTAGAATCGGTGGCGACTCGAATACGTAAATCTTTGAAAAAAAGAAATTAAATTGAATTTAAATTCTAATCTGTGAAAGTTCCCTTTTTACGATCTTCTCAAAGAAACAAAAATTCGCTACACAAAGAATGACCATGTGGCTTTTTCACGCTTAGCAGTTTTGTACACTGTACAGCACATCTTACCGTGTTTCCCCGAAATTTGAACCGAGTTTAGATTTTCTTTTTTTTTGAAGTATAACGCTATGTTTTTTTGGAAGAGGTCTTTTGTGTTGTAGAATTACATTGTAGAAAATCACGAGATTTTCGAATAAACATTATATAAAAACCGACATTCATTGTTTTTATTTGTATTTACTATACAAAAATTAGGTGACAAATATCCTAATTGTGACATCACACAATCTTGAATAGTGGTGTGATCTTCACCTTACCTCAGGTCATTGAACCTTTACTCTCCACACATTTTAAATTCATTAAAATTCATTTATTTAATTAAAATCATTTTTAAAATTCAAATTAGGTCTTATTTTCAGGCCAGGAATTTTCGAGGAAACACGGTAGTTTTGCGATGATTAGCCATTGCTGTGTTCTGTGTTATGTCCTAAAAAGTTAAATGGGTCGCCATAAGCTGTGGTAATAAATAGTGGGTCGCAACTCTAAAAAGTTTGGGAACCGCTGATATAGACTATATAACGCATCTGGAATGATTTAATTGGGACGTGCACTTCACGCGGGATAGGAGGGTTTTCATGTGCAGTAATGCTATGCGAGGTCGTTGATATAACACCAGGTGCGCACTACAATGATCATATATATGGACAAGAAGGACAGCACGCCAAGGTCTTGTTGCTAAGCACCGAATTTGCCAATGGAAAAAATCATAAATTGTTTTATAAAAACGTGTTCCTATGAATTAGAATAAAAAATGTTGAATGACATATAAAGCTCCCATAGAAATTTGTAAAAAGAGAGAAACAGTTTTAACGATTTGATTCATTTATAAATCCCGAAAATTTGAGAATTAATTTCAGTCCATTAATAATTGCGCAGAAAAGCGATTTTTCTCCAACGAAAATATTCGTCTTATCAACAAGAATTTTGGCAAAACTATCCAAAAATAGTATAGCGTCCAAATATAAAATAAACCATAAAAAAATTGCGCTTTCAAAGAATCATAAGTCAGCGATCGTCACGTATGACATTCAACTAAACCCTTAATTCGGAATTAACTGTAAAAATGTAATTCTACTTTACAGCGAAGTTGTCGGACATTTCCCACGAAATAAAAGGTAAGGTGTTAACTTAAGAAGTAGCTACTCTGTAGTGGCTTGTTTTTCACAATACGTTCAGGTGCATATTATGCATGAGGAATTACAGTGTTTTTTAAGCTGATGATTCGTTATTTCCATTGATATTTTGAACGGAAATTTATATTCCTAAAAACTATATTCGTTAATGAGCCGAATGAAACACGTCAGGATCGCGGGTCATAATTTTCTTACTCATGCGCTAACACAAAATCAAAGAAAATAATCAAGCAGCAGTTAGATACAGGTTACTCCAATCCAACCCGTGTTGGTGGCTCCGTGTGTGCTAACTGCACTGCACGGGTAGCGTATCAAGAATCAAACTGCGATATTGAGTGGTTATCTCAACAGTTTATTTAGAGAAAACTTAACAGAATAGAAATCGTGGTACAAGATACTAAATTACCCTACTTATTGGACACGAAGTGGACATAACGATCGTTTCAATATTATGTTGTTGTTGTTGTTGTTGTTCTTGTTCTTGTTCTTTGACACGTTTTTAAAAAGTCGCTTTTCTCTTCGAATACTGGACCAATTGCTTTGATATTTTCAGTGGTTAAAGATAAAGTTTTTCTCCAAAAGGCTATTACTTTTTTTTTCGCTATGACGTCATCAAAATCATTGCCACTGGGTGGCGCTACGTGTCCATATATTTGGGCATAGCTCTCTTGTTTTGAGAATGTCTCTCCACTCAGCGTCCAGCGTTGTGACCAAATATTGTACTTTTGAAGCGCGGGGTGTTTCCTGAGTAATGCAGTATTTTTGACTTTTCAACGTCAATTTTCAATTAATTATCGTTCAATTTTATATGCGGCGTTCTAGCGTCTCCGAGCTAAGAAGGTCTGTAAATGAATTCACTGATGTGTAAGAATCTGCTATTCTGGAAAGACCGGTTCATATCGGTGTTTGTAAATGCCGACTGAATATTTAACACCCCGATCAGGGTGGTGGGCATGGGAGTAGAACTCGTGATCTTTCACCTGCGAATCCAACATAGTCATGTTTTACGCTCTGAACCATGAAAGGGCAAGATTTTTGAACTACCGGCCAAAAGTTTAGACCTGAATCGTGGTAAAACTAAATTTAATCGCAATCTCAACAAATCCCTTGAGTTGGTTTTTAGCAGAAATATCAAAATTTCGTTTTATCTTGGTTGTGTCAGGCGGGCTAGTTTGAATTACTCAATGACCCGGATTTGGCCCACAGACTGTAGTTTGCCCAAGTTAATTTTAAGTCCATAGAACCACTGACCCGCGGGTCACAAAGTGACCTACCGCGTTTTATTCGTGACCCGCCAAGGCACGAATGAAATAAAAATAAAAATGCTAACATTAGTGACATATATATCAGTGATAAAAATTGATAAAACCGGCCTTAAATTAGACTAACTATAACTTTTATAATGTACCGTCAGTTGGGCAGTCAGGGCCGCGTTCGATCATATTCAAATTGGTAATTTTCGGACCGGTAAGATAATTTCCAAAATCCCTAATCTTGGACGCATGTCTGCACCGCTGTAAAACGTTTTTCAGCTATTGGCTCTGACATCGTTTATGACATAACAATGCAACTGATATGTTCATTTGTCGCTACATCTGGTATATTTCGGAAGTTCATCTGCAGACTGTTTTAGGGGTTATGCGAGAACTAGATGCTACTTTGTATTTTATTAGTTTCTCGCCTACGATGCCATTAAAAGAACAAAATCTTTCAGACTTGAAATAAAAGTCTAGAAATCTGAAATACCAATGGGACAGTGTAAAAGTGCCTTAATGTGGTTGAAAGCTGATCGAAAAATAGAACTTTATCAGAGTGAAAATTCCTCCAAACTCTTCGGAACCGTAAATTAATTTGCCGCATCATCTTAAACGTTTTTGGTAATTCATATGCGTGTTTTCGTACTCTAATATCGGTGCTCCCGAAGTATGCAAACCAAGATGGCGGACATCGGAACGTAACCTGGGTAACAGGTTAGGGTTAGGCGATAATTTTTTTCCAATTTTCTTCATTTTAGTCCTATTATCAGTTCGAAGACTAGCCAAGAGCCTTCCGTAGTATTTATACCTAAAATTATGGCCCAACCCTAACCTAGTACACATATTACATTCCGATGTCCGCCATCTTGGTTCGCATACTTCGGGAGCCCCCTAATATCATTAAATCGAGTGCCATGAAAATTCCTGATAGAAGTCCTGCATTAGTAAAGCTCAAAACTGCACCACGAACAACAGAAGCTTATAAAATTTGTTTCGGAAGTATAATTTTTGACCCATTCATTGAAAAAGGTTCGCCATCCCTGCCTTAGACTATGGCGTCTCGCGAGTTAAAAAATTTCGACCTGACTTCGAGGAGTTAAAAAATATGATTATAAACTTCAATGTTGGCAGAAAACATCAATCAAACAGTTGTCCATTATCTTGAGTATAAAATTTGTTTCTAAACTTGCTATGTGGCTAGAATCACAAATAAATATATATATTCTTTTAGGTTTATAATTTTTCAACACTCATAATTTTTTTATACCTAATGACCGCTGGTGTTCCTGGGTCATTTTGACACCCCTCTATAATTTTTTTAATATTTCATCAACCAAAAATGCCAAAGACATCATTGATGTGTCCTTAAAAAGCTTATTTTTGTCGCTTTCCACTAAAACGCGCCCAAATTACGTAACGCAAATGTGTACGGTCGTACGCCGGTAAGAAGAGAGAAATTTCAAAAAATTTCAAGAAAAAGTTACTCACTTTTAACGCTGTGGTCGACACGTGATTGATATGCGAGAGAAAGAGTTGTCTTTTGGAAGAGCTTTACGACATCTTCAAAATAAAACAAGAGTGGGATTTGTAAGTGAAGTGATATTCGTTTTATCGAAGAGCATTTGATCGCGTGCTGTCTGGTATCTTTGTTTGTTTATTATGAGCCGGAGAACGTTGCTCGCGCGTTCAAAATACTTCGTTTTCAACTAACAACAGATTCTTTGTTCATTTTTAAGCTTTGAAATACTCATACAAATAAAATTGACCTTGTTGCAAAATAAAAATTATACATAAAAAAATATAATGACGTCACCGTAATTAAGAACACTCGGATCAAGCATGGATAATGTAAGCTCAAACATTTTGAGTTTTGAAATTGGTTTTGTTCACATGCAGACCACTATTAAATACTATTGACCCCCCAAAATACATTTAATTTAGCCATAATCCCAAATTATGACACAGATTAGCCATTCATGACCAGACTGCAGCACCATTCATCTGCAGACTGTTTTAGGGGTTATGCGAGAACTAGATGCTACTTTGTATTTTATTAGTTTCTCGCCTACGATGCCATTAAAAGAACAAAATCTTTCAGACTTGAAATAAAAGTCTAGAAATCTGAAATACCAATGGGACAGTGTAAAAGTGCCTTAATGTGGTTGAAAGCTGATCGAAAAATAGAACTTTATCAGAGTGAAAATTCCTCCAAACTCTTCGGAACCGTAAATTAATTTGCCGCATCATCTTAAACGTTTTTGGTAATTCATATGCGTGTTTTCGTACTCTAATATCGGTGCTCCCGAAGTATGCAAACCAAGATGGCGGACATCGGAACGTAACCTGGGTAACAGGTTAGGGTTAGGCGATAATTTTTTTCCAATTTTCTTCATTTTAGTCCTATTATCAGTTCGAAGACTAGCCAAGAGCCTTCCGTAGTATTTATACCTAAAATTATGGCCTAACCCTAACCTAGTACACATATTACATTCCGATGTCCGCCATCTTGGTTCGCATACTTCGGGAGCCCCCTAATATCATTAAATCGAGTGCCATGAAAATTCCTGATAGAAGTCCTGCATTAGTAAAGCTCAAAACTGCACCACGAACAACAGAAGCTTATAAAATTTGTTTCGGAAGTATAATTTTTGACCCATTCATTGAAAAAGGTTCGCCATCCCTGCCTTAGACTATGGCGTCTCGCGAGTTAAAAAATTTCGACCTGACTTCGAGGAGTTAAAAAATATGATTATAAACTTCAATGTTGGCAGAAAACATCAATCAAACAGTTGTCCATTATCTTGAGTATAAAATTTGTTTCTAAACTTGCTATGTGGCTAGAATCACAAATAAATATATATATTCTTTTAGGTTTATAATTTTTCAACACTCATAATTTTTTTATACCTAATGACCGCTGGTGTTCCTGGGTCATTTTGACACCCCTCTATAATTTTTTTAATATTTCATCAACCAAAAATGCCAAAGACATCATTGATGTGTCCTTAAAAAGCTTATTTTTGTCGCTTTCCACTAAAACGCGCCCAAATTACGTAACGCAAATGTGTACGGTCGTACGCCGGTAAGAAGAGAGAAATTTCAAAAAATTTCAAGAAAAAGTTACTCACTTTTAACGCTGTGGTCGACACGTGATTGATATGCGAGAGAAAGAGTTGTCTTTTGGAAGAGCTTTACGTCATCTTCAAAATAAAACAAGAGTGGGATTTGTAAGTGAAGTGATATTCGTTTTATCGAAGAGCATTTGATCGCGTGCTGTCTGGTATCTTTGTTTGTTTATTATGAGCCGGAGAACGTTGCTCGCGCGTTCAAAATACTTCGTTTTCAACTAACAACAGATTCTTTGTTCATTTTTAAGCTTTGAAATACTCATACAAATAAAATTGACCTTGTTGCAAAATAAAAATTATACATAAAAAAATATAATGACGTCACCGTAATTAAGAACACTCGGATCAAGCATGGATAATGTAAGCTCAAACATTTTGAGTTTTGAAATTAGTTTTGTTCACATGCAGACCACTATTAAATACTATTGACCCCCCAAAATACATTTAATTTAGCCATAATCCCAAATTATGACACAGATTAGCCATTCATGACCAGGCCGATTCTCTAGGGGACCCATTCATTGAAAAAGGTTCGCCATCCCTGCCTTAGACAATGGCGTCTCGCAAGTTAAAAAATTTCGACCCGACTTCGAGGAGTTGAAAAATATGATTATAAACTTCAATGTCGGCAGAAAACATCACTCAAACAGTTGTTCATTATCTTGAGTGTAAAATTTGTTCCTAATCTTGCTATGTGGCTAGAATCACAAATAAATATATTCTTTTGGGTTTGTAATTTTTCAACACTCATAATTGTTTTATTTTAATATTTTCAGATACGTTGGACACCAGTGTCAAAGCCGTCAAAGGCAAGAAAGCATATTCATCATATATTACTAGCCATAATGCGCACTCTCAATAAATTGCCTAGGACGGGTTTTTATTTAAATATAAGGCGCACCGGTCCATAAGACGCAATGCTTTTTAAATCAATACCGGTACTGGTTTTGAGAGTAGGTAGAAAGAATAAAGGCGGTGGCGCAGCGGTGTGGCTCATCGTGCTAAGCGTTAGGAATACGCTCGCCACCGCACCTCTAATTACTCTGCGTGAGTTCGCAGGTTCGAATCCCATGCGGGGTGGTTATGTGCGAGAGGATTGCTGGACTACTCGCCGCCGTTGGGTGGTTCACGTAACCGCTGGTCGGTTACGACTGCCTCCACCATCAAGTCCATGCTTCGGAAAAACAAATACCTAACTAATCCCATACCCGACATGGAATGGTAACCGGACGCGAGGCGTGGTTCGCCATATGGTTAGGCCATCAAATCGGCTTTCCTCTCCCCGGGATAAATATGTAAATCTTTATCTTTAACCTTTTTTATCCTAACTATCTGATCTATACACAAATATATATTTATAATTATATATTTTACTGACCAAGAAGGGCACTAACAATAAAATTCCTTAAATTGGGTCTTCGTCCATACATAAGGCGCATTGTTCCTAAATAAAGTGTTATCGTACTGTTTTTTGTGCATGCAATAAAGCACTACCTGTTGTTGTCGACTATAATGTTTCGTTTCCTAATTGCTATCTGCTCAGAATAGAAACTCGTATACAACTGAACTCCGTTTATTGAGAACAGCGGCACAACTTAAACAATACAACTTAAAACAGCGATCATAAACAAACGTCTACAAGTTAACACAACTGTATATCGACTGGAGAGCCAGATGAGTAGATGAGATGCATTGCGCCGCAACAATTAAGAGTTGTCGCGCTACTCATCATTTGAGTAATCACGTTACGTCACATATAACACCATTCATTCTATTGAAAGTCAAGTTTTGTATTATAATGCTACGTAATTTAATACTCGAATAAGTCAACACTCATCCATCAATGCTTAAATGCAACAATTTCTTTCGTTTTTACAGCTGCCGAGTCAAAGATCATTGTTCCTTCCGAAGGTAAGAATCTGAAAATATTTTAGTGCAGTGGTTCTCGGACGGCCGGGCGCGCCCCGCAATAGGTGGGGGGGGGGGGGGGGGATAGGCATTTTTTAAGGGACGTGAAACTAATCAAAAGATTTGATATTGCCCGCATTATTTTGGACATTTACATTTCGAAACTGCACTGTTTAGAGATTGCGATGTCATGTCTGTATTTTTAACATGTGTAGTGAAGGTTGCATTTGGTGCAACCTAGTACAAAACGTAACAACTTGTGAAGCACTGGCAGCACAGTGTAATAGTAATTAGTGCATTACATGGCGGCTTAGTGCGAGACTTTAGTGTGAAATATGTGCAATTTGATGCTATAGCTATACCCACAAGGGGTGCAATTCGGTGGAATACTTTGACACCCAAATTATTACACCTTTGGAGAGTATGGGATTTGAACTCGGGATGTGTAAAGTGAAAGGCCAATGCAATTAAGCGTAACGCTTTGTCGCTTATCTATCCTTTTTAGTTGCGTGTAGTGACATTGATAAGGATCGCCGTATTGAATGTGGACCACAAGAGATAACATTGGATGCATGCGAAGCAAGAAAATGTTGCTACGATACAACTATAACAAAGGCCATTTGGTGCTTCAAGAAAGAGACGAGCCATTACGAATGTAAGTTAGATTACTAATATATAAAGCACTGATACCAGAGGCGTATCTTGAGGCGGGCCGAAAGGACAGCCGCCGCATGCCAATACGTTGTAGGGAGCGACAGATGTGATTTTGTTACTTAGTTTGATGATTTCAATAATAATACAAACGTTTCGCTCTTATTCCATATTTGATGACGTCATCGAAACCAAAAAAATAAATTTCACAGGGCACACATACATTGTTAAAATAAATTAAATGCCTTCTAGCGATAACAACAGGCTTTAAGCGCTGAAAATTTCAAAGCAATTGGTACAGTAGTTAATGAGAAAAGCGATTTTTCCAAAACGGTAAGAAGAAAATGACCAACAAAAACAACAACATAATAATAACAAAACGATTCATATGTTCATTTTGTGTCCAATAGAAAAGGGGTGAATAGGGTGTGGGGTGAGGCTTTTTAAAGGGTAAATGATGCTTGAATGAGTGACTAAGCCTTAAAAAGATGAACAAAGCTTCGAGGGGTGACTATGGCTTTAATGGGTGACTAAGACTTCAGGGGGGGCAAAGGCTTCAAGGGGTTATCAAGGCTTCAAGGGCCGACTAAGGCTTTTGCCACACCATTTTGAAAAGTTTGGAAAATTTTCCAAATTATCAAACTTGTGTTTCAATGATTCTGAGCATTGCTATATATTTTTTCTTTCAGATTTCGCATCGAAGTACAAAAGATTCACCAATGACGTAGCCGGTAAGAATAATCCTTAAGACTATTTCTGGGGAATTTCCGAGACATGATGATTTCAGAATCGAATCAGGGTGTTAAAAAAATAACGCAAAATTAACAGAAGTTTAGATGAAAGACTACTTAAAACATAACGACTGGCATCTTTTAACAGTATTGAATTACGTTGAAATGTCATTTAAACATTCCACGACTGACGCTTTTAAACAGTTGCTTTTTTAGCGTTGCCATGACGTAAAATTGGTACCCCCGTCGTATGTGAATCAAGATGGCGGACACCTGAATGGAGTATGTGTACTAGGTGAGGTTAGGCAATAATTTCAGGTACAAATACTACGAGAGTCACTTGGGTAGTTCCCGAACTCTTAAAACACCAAAAATCAGGAAAATTGGAATAAAATTATGGCCTAATCCGAATCTGGTACACATCATATGTTTGTCATTCCCTTGTTAGATCTTAGAAGAATAATGGCAAAGTTAGATATTCGGCTTTTCAATATAGGTCTACCATGCTCTTTAAAGAGACAAATACTAAAAATCGTAATTAATTTACAGATCATGGTAGTTCATTGCTCAAAACTCTCGCTGGTAAGTTACAAATTACTTTATGTTTCACCTGTTCGTCTTATTCCTTAAATTCCGGAGTGATATAATGTGCTGTTCGATCCCCAAACAGATAGATTAAAACAGATTCAGCTTGCGAATTTAACCCAGACCTCTATACTCGAAGTACACCTGCTCGCAGCCCACACGATAATACCTTATTCCCTCGATCAATCAACACGAAGTGATGTTTTGCAGTGTGACGTATTACAGTTCACAAAATGAACAGACAAGGCTTGAAGGAGTGACTAAGACTTGAAGGGGTGACTAGTGCTTGGAGTTGTTACTAAGGCTTGAAGAGGTTACTAAGGCTTGAAGGGGTGATCAAGGCTTGAAGGGGTGACTAAGGCCCAAAGGGATGACTAAGGCTTAAAGGGGTGACTAATGCTTGAAGGAGTGACTAATGCTTGAAGAGGTGACTAAGGCTTGAAGGAGTGACTAAGACTTGAAGGCGTGACTAATGCTTGAAGAGATGACTGAGGCTTGAAGAGGTGACTAAGGCTTGAAGGAGTGACTAAGACTTGAAGGAGTGACTAATGCTTGAAGAGGTGACTGAGGTTTGAATAGATGACTATGGCTTGAAGTGTGAATAAGGCTTAAATAAGTAACTAAGACTTGGAGAGGTTACTATGGCTTGAAGAGGTGACTAATGCTTGAAGAGGTGACTAAGGCTTAGGAGTGGCTAAAGCTTGAATGGGTGACTGAGGCTTAAAAAGGTGACTAATGCTTGAAGAGGTTACTAAGGGTTAAATGAGTGACTGAGGCTTGAAGGGGTGACTAAGACTTGAACGGGTGACTAAGGATTGAAGGGTGACTAAGGATTAAAGGGTGACTAAGGATTGAATGGTGACTGAGGCTTGAAGGAGTGACTAAGGCTCGATGGGTGAATAAGGCCCAAATAAATAACTAAGACCTGGAGAGGTGACTAAGGCTTAAATGGGTGACTGAGGCTTGAAAAGGTGACTAATGCTTGAAGAGGTTACTAAGGCTTGAATGAGTGACTGAGGCTTGAAGGGTGACTGAGGCTTGAAGGAGTGACTAAGACTTGGAGAGGTGACTAATGCTTAAATGGGTGACTGAGGCTTGAATGGGTGACCAATGCTTGAAGAGGTGACTGGGGCTTGAAGAGGTGACTGAGGCTTGAATCGGTGACTAAGACTTGAAAGGGTGACCAATGCTTGAAGAGGTGACTGGGGTTTGAAGGGGTGACTAATGCTTGAAGAGGTTACTAAGGCTTAAATGAGTGACTGAGGCTTGAAGGGGTGACTAAGACTTGAAGGGGTGACTAAGGATTGAAGGGAGACTAAGGATTGAATGGTGACAGAGGCTTGAAGGGGTGACTAAGGCTTGATGGGTGAATAAGGCCCAAATAAATAACTAAGACCTGGAGAGGTGACTAAGGCTTAAATGGGTGACTGAGGCTTGAAAGGGTGACTAATGCTTGAAGAGGTTACTAAGGCTTGAATGAGTGACTGAGGCTTGAAGGAGTGACTAAGAATTGGAGAGATTACTTATGCTTAAAGAGGTGACTGAGGCTTGAAGGGTAAATAAGGCTTAAATAAGGAACTAAGACTTGGAGAGGTGACTAAGGCTTAAATGGGTGACTGAGGCTTGAAGAGGTGACTGAGGCTTGAAGAGGTTACTAAGGCTTGAATGAGTGACTGAGGCTTGAAGAGGTTACTAAGGTTTGAATGAGTGACTGAGGCTTGAAGGGTGACCAATGCTTGAAGAGGTGACTGGGGCTCGAAGAGGTGACTGAAGCTTGAATCGGTGACTAAGACTTGAAAGAGTGACCAATTCTTGAAGAGGTGACTGAGGCTTGAAGGGTAAATAAGGCTTAAATAAGTAACTAAGACTTGGAGAGGTGACTAAAGCTTAAATGGGTGACTGATGCTTGAAAGTGTGACTAATGCTTGAAGAGGTTACTAAGGCTTGAATGAGTGACTGAGGCTTGAAGGGTGACTGAGGCTTGAAGGGTGACTGAAGCTTGAATGAGTGACTGAGGCTTGAAGGGTGACTGAGGCTTGAAGGAGTGACTAAGACTTGGAGAGGTGACTAATGCTTAAATGGGTGACTGAGGCTTGAATGGGTGACTAAGACTTGAAAGGGTGACCAATGCTTGAAGAGGTGACTGGGGCTTGAAGAGGTGACTGAGGCTTGAATCGGTGACTAAGACTTGAAAGGGTGACCAATGCTTGAAGAGGTGACTGGGGCTTGAAGAGGTGACTGAGGCTTGAATCGGTGACTAAGACTTGAAAGAGTGACCAATGCTTGAAGAGGTGACTGGGGCTTAAAGGGTAAATAAGGCTTAAATAAGTAACTAAGACTTGGAGAGGTGACTAAGGCGTAAATGGGTGACTGAGGCTTGAAAGTGTGACTAATGCTTGAAGAGGTTGCTAAGGCTTGAGTGAGTGACTGAGGCTTGAAGGGTGACTGAAGCTCGAATGTTTGACTAAGGCTCAAATAAGTAACTAAGGCTTGAAGGAGTGACTAAGACTTGGAGAGGTGACTAATTCTTAAAGAGGTTACTAAAGCTTGAATAGGTAACTGAGGCTTGAAGGAGTGACCACGACTTGAAGGGGTGGCTAAGGTTTGTAGGGGTGACTAATGCTTGAAGAATAGGATAGCATTCACGTATTTATCCCGGGAAGAGGAAAGCCGATAAGACGGCTTATATATATTACGAACCACGGCCTCTCGCCGGTTACCCTTAAATTTTGGGTATGAGATTAGTTAGTTATTGTTTTCGGGAGCATGAACTTGATGGTCGATGAAGCCGTAACCGACCAGCGGATACGTGATTTTTAAACTTGCTACATTTAAAATATCATTTTTTGTTGTTTGTAAAAGGTGTGCTTTCAAATATATTTATAGTTTATATAATTCAGACAATGAGAGTTAACTAAACTATAGCACACGGGTTCCTCCAACCCCTAAAATGTTTCATCTGGGTTCTGCCCCGTCATAAAAGGTGAAAACCTCCGAGACGTAAAAGGCATAATCATGATCGCTTTAACTTAATAAGTTGGCAAAACATTTTTTGCAGTGAATTGCCTGTAATCTCCGGCCATATCAAAGACTAGTAATTTTCAATTTGAAGCTTTTTAATATTCATATCCTAATTTCAGGTTTACCTCGATCAGTCGAGAACACCATTTCTGGTGAGTTTGTTTCAGAATTTGGTAAATCTCTAATTTGTAATCCCGTTTTCGATAAATGAAAATAAAAGACATTCCGCTGAATTAAGCCCTTATGTGATTTATCGGAAAAAATTTGAATTAAGTCCGAGTCTTATTTACGGGGAAAAACGATAGTTTTGACGAGCATTGTTCCTATTTTATTTTGTATGTTACTTATTCACGACTTTCATTAATCAGTCGTTTATATTTCCACCATACTCAAATACACTTGGTAAAATACACTTGGTAAAATGGTCCATCGGAGTTAAGGGTGGTGCAAGACACCATTACTGGTTATCGAAAAGAGACATCTGTAATTAGGTCTAACACTAAAAGATGATAGCATATATCAAACAACGATTATAAACAAAAGTTTATGTCAAAGCCAGCTGCTCCTAAACAGGCCCGTACAGGCAAGGACGGGGCACTTAAGACTTAGGTGCCTTATATATAAATAATAGAGTAACTAGTGTTATTTAAAGTTGAATGCGGCACGCGAGTTTCAGTTTTCAAGACCCACCCTTCTTTTCTTGGTACCCTAATTTTTCTGACTTAACATCGTCCACATATTTTATTCCACCCCGGGTGAAGTGACAGGCATTGGATTTAGGATAGGATTTACATATTTATCCCGTGAGAAAGAAAAGTTTTAAAATTGCTTAATCATATAACGAACCATAGCATCTCATCCAGTTATCAGTTCCTTTCGAGCGGGTGGTGCGAATCAAATTTTTTGTCAGCCAGTTCCATCACAAAAGTCATATTTTTTCAGCCGGTTCTGTTACAAAAAGTCATTGACGATAACCGGTAATGCTAACCGGTTCGCTGATCTCAAAAAAATCCGTGAGACGGTTCTATAGAACCGGTGCGAACCGGCTGAATTCCACCACTGCTTTCAGATATGGGATTAGTTAGACAGTTTTTGGAAACATGGGCTTGAAGCGATAAGTGTAATCTACAATGCCAAGACATTAGCTTGTGGCTTCAAAATAAAATACAATTAATATTTCCAGATCTCTTGGAATACGATGTCCCAGAATCTTGTGAAGAAATCCGATATCATAATGGTCGCAGTAGGGGAACATATGGCGCATGGTACGATATGAATCTGGGAAGAAAATTGGAAAGAGCAATCTGTAGTGAGAAAAACCTTGGCTGGATGGTAAGTTCGGGAGTCAGTACGGTTATTGAAACCATCTGCACTAGGGCTGGGCATTTAGATATAAACCATGTGTGCCGCCTGCTTGATAACCAACTATGGTTCACCGCGACCTCCCTTCCCTAGTAAAACTGTTTACTTTTCTCTTTTTTTTTTGTCGTTCCATTGTTTTTTTATATACTGGTTGGAGAAAATAAACTTGACTTTACTGATGATTTCAGAATCAAATCGAATATTTTTTAGGCGCTCCGGTATTATGTGCACCAAGATGGCGCACAACCTGAACCCTAACCTGGTTGGTACACATATTGTGTTCAGGTTGTGCGCCATCTTAGCAATTTGGATCTTTCTAATTTGATGGGCCCTCCAGACATTTGAATTGCTAAAAGCATTACATCTATCACTCAGATATTCCGCTGAGTAGCCATACACAATAAGCAACATCTTTTTAAATGAATTGCGAGAAAGAAAGAGTCACATGTCAGAGTTGCATTGCAAAAATATGGCTTCAATTAAAAAAACGATTTAAAATTTTTGTCTGATCTGATTCGAAATATTTACTGTTCTATTCAAATATTTAGTTTGCAATGCCAAGCCCTAGTGGCGAAGTTATGTAGGGCTGAATAGTGATTATGACGCGAGGGAAATTTGGGTTTGAATGGGCTGACTATGTCTTGATTAGGGTGAATATGACATGAATGGGTGGTTAGGTTTAGAACAGGGGTCTCCAACACGCGGCGCGCGGACCCATACGGCCCGTCAGGCATTTTTTTGCGGCCCGTGTCATGGTTGGGATTTTTCCAAAAAAAACTAAAATAGTACGGTGTCAACTATTTGTGGGTTTTATAGTGTCATTTATCATCAAAAGTCCGGTTCGACAAACTGTGGAGAGTGGAGCAAAAATTTCCCCCTGTTATTTCACTTCACCACCTTCATGTTTTATTTTATTGTTAATGTTATAAATACAACAATTGTTAATTCATTTATAAATACAATAATTTCATTCCGCATGTTCATTATGACGAAATAAACGAGTTTCGGTCAATCCATTGTGCCCGAGAAAGTTTGCAAAGCTAATTGCACATTCACGTGGCATACCTGCGATGTTTGGCAGATCTTATATTTGCGAGCATTTTTTTGCAACTATGAAAGTAAGCCCTCCGCACATAACCAACGGACGAGAATTTGCATGCTGTCCTAAGACTAGCCCGCGAAAAGTGGCCCGCGACATGTTTTTAGTTGGAGACCCCTGGTTTAGAAGGAGTGACTACGGTTTGCTTGGATTTGAACCCTAAATATGAACACCATATGATTGGGTTTAGAAGAAGTGACTGTGGCTTGAATGGGATTTGAACCCTAAATATGAATCCCAGATGACTGGGTTTAGAAGGGGTGACTGTGGCTTGAATGGGATTTGAATTCCAGGTTTAATCTTCAATGCCAAACAGCAATGTCTAACGTCTTAACCGTTAAGCCATCAGTAGGTTTAAAATTGGTCCGTTGTTTTTAGGTTCTCATGATTTTTAAAGATGCTTCGAGCATGGTATCGCATGCAGATCGCTCATTCTCAGATTACGTTAGTGGATATGGTACAACATCTGAAAATTTTTGGGCAGGTCAGTAGAAACACCCATTAAATAAACCTGTCTTAAAAAATAAGTAATGAACAATTCTAAGAAAATTAATTATATTGTTCATAGGGCTGTGCATTCACGAATACCTGAAGATTTCAGATTCGAACCATATTTTTTTTTTTCGAATTAAATCACGAATATTTGGAAGATATTTAAATGTATGTGGCTCTTTTATTAAAACACTAGGACAGTGGCCGGAAAGCTTCTTAAGTGTAGCCCAATTAGAATTAGATTTAAAATGGAAAAGGTCTCAAAGCCAAAACAATTTTATTGGAAATTTTAAATTTAACCACGTAATAAAGGAGCGGTACAAAAAATTGAACAACCGAGCGTAGAGGTACGCGTCGTTAGCTTGCGCAATTTGATTGAAGCAGTAAAATAATCGAATACGGAAGTATAAACATAACAGAATAATTGCAATTCCGTACTATAATTGAAACAAAGGTAATGTTCTTTCAATATATAAACAAAATCATTTGAAAAAAAACGTGTCTATGTACTGTTGGGTTTATAGAACTTTTAGAGGTACTCTCGAAGTATGTGAACCAAGATGGCGGACATCGAAACTTAGTACCAGGTTGGGGTTAGGCCATATTTTCAGGTACAAATACTTCGTGAGTCACTTTGCTAGTCCTCGAACTCGTAATAGAACAAAAATAAGGAAAATTGAAATAAAATTATGGCCTAACTCTAACCTGGTACTACGTTTCGATATCCGCCATCTTGGCTCACATACTTCGGAAGTACCCTTTTTTATGTATCACTGCCATAATTGAAATTTATTGGAGCCTCACTATAAAAAGCTCGGTGGCTCACAATTGGGTCGCGACCCACAGTTTGGCAACCACTGCACAAAAGTAGATGCCGTGGCCTTCCTATGTCACTACATTTTGATTCGGTCACTCAATGATAGCGAAGGTTACGCGACATTTATTTCACAGGACTGGAAAACATGCACAGATGGACGTCTACAGGAACCTTTAAATTGAGAATCGAATTGAATGATTTTGAAGCTGGAACCATTGTACAAACCTATAAGTAAGTCTCACAAAGTTCTTTTTTTCTCACTAGTCTGACGATTGGTACATCGTGCTAAGCATTAGGAATACGATTGCGATCGGATCTCTGATTGCCGTGCTTGGGTTCACAGGTTCGAATCCTGTGGTGGATAGTTGCGACAATATAGGTCAGGGTTGTCCAAACTCAGGCCCGCGAGCCACATGTGGCCTCCCGCACCATTATATGTGGCCCACGGAGGTCTTGCTAAAGGGTAATGGAAAACCACATTAGGTGTTGTTTTGTCCTAAAAATAGCCAGAAAAATTGTTTGACATATTGTTACATCACTAATATTGACTAATGTTATGACTGTCGAAGTTGAATGATGTGCTCGGCTAGTCTAAATTGTTAACTGATTTCCTATCTTCTTGGTCGGGAATATATGCTAACAATAAAGGCATCAGCGAGTTTTTCGGTGGTTTTTGTTTGTTTTAGCATGATAAATGACAAATAATGATCAATGTGTATGTATGCACAATAAAAGTGTTCGCTTTGTATTGTACTGTTAACCTAATCTTAGCACTATAGTGGCCCGCAAACAATGTAATAATATTTGGTGGCCCGCGAAGCGGACAACCTTGGGCCACTCTGAGATAGGTAATATCTTTCAAATGTATTCCAATATCTGAAGTGTTTTGGGCATTCCTGACATTAGCCTATTTTCGAGTATAACTGCCAGAAATAAAATCTAACCTATCATACCTAATGCGCACATAAGACGCAATGGACACAGGTACTAGTTTCGACCGCACTCCGGTAGTATGTGTACTAGGTTAGGGTTAGGAGACATGAACAGTGAGTGTCATGGACGCCGTTCTAACACGGCTCGAAGATGATATAACGCACTGAAGTTTTATAGGTACTCCTTATTTTAGTTCTATTTCGAGCACTAGCCAAGTGACACCCGTAGTATTTGCACCTGAAATTAAGGTTTAACTCTAATCATTGATACCTTGCCTTGTTAAGTCAACAATGCTCTGACCCGGTACATATACTACGTTTCGGCGTCCGCCATCTTGCTTCACATACTAGGAGCTAGCATTCTTAGAGCATACTGAGATCCATACCGACCAGCCGTTACGTGAACCACCCCACGGTGGCGAGGGGTCCAGCAAGCATCTTGCACATTATCATTGATGCATGGAATTCAAACCTGCAACTCACTCAGAGTAATCAGAGGTGCGGCGGCGAGCGTATTCCTAACGCTTAGCACGATAAGCCACGAGTAGGCGTCAACTGACCACCCTTTTTATTCTACATGATCTTGCTCTGAATTGTGAATGACCTATATTAGCTTTGGTTTTTGGATCATTTCGAACTGGGAATAATTGGAACCCTTTTTTTTACTCAAATAAAAACGTACAAGTATTCAATCTCAAAACACAGTCGTTAAAAATTTGTCAGCCAACGATCAAGGGGGCGCATTTTTAAACTTGCCGTGTTTGCCCTTTTACGTAGATACACCACTGATCCATGGAGTCGCTTTCTATTCCACACTGTCAATAAGTTTGCAATTTTCAATGGTATTTCCATGAAATTCTCTAGCGAAAAATCTTGTTAATCCATGTATTTAGATCATTTAAGGTTGGAGACCGAAACAGTGGATACAAGCTGAGCATCGGTTCCTTTATTGCCGAGGAGTCTGACAAACTGGTACATATCTTCTTCGTTGTATAAACTTGTTCACTTTAATATGGGAGCCTCGGTCCCCATGGGTCGCAATAGGGCTTAATATAGGTGGCGGTAAAGTCTTTCCAAACACTAACTTTTATAAAATATCGATCAACTTTGAAAGATTTGTAATCAGTACATTAGACACACCATCACCAAAATAGAACTAAGATTCGATCTTTTGTGCAAAAAAAATGCAAGCGCATCGGTCACATTAAAGTTCTTGAGGGAAAAAATTTTCTCGTGCTGAGTGGGTCGTGATAGAAAAAATTCGAAGCCTAACCAAAAACATAACGTGAATCCGTGTTGGCGGAAAAAAAAAAAAAAGAAGATGGCGGCGATTCGAAATTTTTGTCTGAACCGATTCGAATAATTTAGTTCGAAATGCTCAGTCCTGAACGTTTTCAAATACCTGATGATTTCAGAATCGAATCGAATATTTTTTTTCAAATCGAATCGAATCTCGAATACTTGGGAATCAATGGGAGATATGTAATTGTATGCGACTTTTTTTTATTGTAATTGGTTCCATTAACAAATAAATTACTAAAAACATATAATACATCACTGAGACAGATTGCGGAGCGTTCACTCACAATAAGAAACACGGTTTATCAATAACTAACTACAGAAAATAGTCATATGTCAGAATTGCGTTGAAAAATAAGGCCTCAATGAAAAAAGACCATTGGCGGAGTAGAAAAAAAACAAGATGGCGGCGATTCGAAATTTAGCTGTGAGACGATTCGAGTATTTTAATAATCGATTAGAAATGCTCACCACCCGTGGGTCGCAATATGGCTTGATGGGGGTCGCGGTATAGTCTTTTCAACACTAACTTACAACCTGCTTCAAACGAAATATCTATTAAATTTGAAGGTTTTGGAACCAGTACTGAGACCCACCATCCCCGAAATACAGTTAAGATTCTATCTTTTGTGCTAAAATATGCAAGTTCCTGAGTGTCGCAAAAAAATTGCGATGTGGCAAGTTGGTTGTGGCAGAATATTTGAAGCTTATCCTAATCCAAAACATAACGTGAATTCGTGTTGGCTGAAATATAAAACAAGATGGCCGCGATTCAAAATTTTTGTCTGAAGCGTTTTAAAATTTTAAAATTCTAAGATAATAGACCGAACAGGGTTCTCAAACATTTGGTGTTACGGAGCCCGTGGCGAGATTGCCTATTATTTATGAAGCCCCACAAATAATTTATCAAATAAAAACGAAAAACAACATCGTTTGTTTACCGAACAATGTTCCTGAGTAGCCTAAAATAAAATGACTTCATATAAAGTACATGTTCAAAACGCCAGCATAATGCGTCCATTTTGTGTCCAATAATGATTTTTTTCCAGATACCGAACGGTGATTTCAGTTCACATGATGGCGCACAGTTTTCCGCCAAGGACGAAGGGGCACGGAAGAGTTGTGCTTTACAGGGAGGAGGGGGATGGTGGTAGGTACTACTAGCCGTAATACCCCCTCCCTGTCTTGAAATTCCCCCCCCCCCCCCCTGTGTTGAAATTTGCCCCCCCCCCCCCCCTCCTCTTACCTTGAATATACTAAATATATTTGTATTTGAATATCCTAAAAACCAGTGTAGATAAGACAGTCATTTTTACAAATAGTTTAATTGCTAATAGCAAATCAAGTACTACCAGCCGTCCCCTCTAAAATTTCTACTCCCCTCTCCCTTGATACTTAAATATAATTGAACTTGAATACCCCCCCCCCCCCCTCCCTAACCCTTAACACCCTTGAAATGAAAAAATATATCTTGCGTGAATTGACGTCTTATCAGGGGTTCTCCACCTATGCTCCTTTGTTTATCAGTCCAATGGTATTCAGAGTGTTATTTTGATTGGTAGATTCCGAATCTCATTATGTTAAACAATTCATGCTCAACAAGAAAAAAACACCCAGATTTATACCCTGTGAAATAATCTTATCAAACAATGAAACTAGGGAGAACGGGCGATTTTTCTTGTAAGGGGAAATAAATTTTTCGTCTAGCATGATGGCCCCCCCCCCCAACTGCTTTGTGGCCCATTTGGTGGGCTACGTGCCCCGGTTGGGAACGACTGTCTTATATTATCCCTAAAAATATTATTGACGGATTTTCAGGTACAAATTTGCACCAGGTGGTACGAATCACGCGTGCTATAAAGTGAAGCTTACGGGAAAACGTTACGCTGATACTATGGCAGCGGTTGGTAAGGTCGACGGAATAACTGCAGGTCCAAGTAAGCATTTAGGATAGGATTGAAGTTACTTATTTATTCAGGGAACGAGGAAAGCCGATAAGACGGTTTTATCATATGTTGAACCACAGCCTATCGTCCTGTTGCCAGTTCATGTCGGGTATGGAATTAGTTAGCCAGATATTTGTTTTCGAAAGCATGGACTTCATGGTGGAGGAGGCCGTAACCAACCAGAGGTTACGTGAACCACCCTGCGGCAGCGAGTAGTTTAGCAATCTTCTCGCACATAACTATCCCGAATAGGATTCGAACATGCGAACTCACGCAGAGTAATCGGAGGTGCGTTGGCGAGCGGATTCCTAACGCTTAGCATGATGCGTCACATCGCCGAGCACCGATTGAGTTCAATGGTACATTCAACATTAGAACAGGGATTTCATATTTATCCCGGGAGAGAGGAAATTCGATAAGACGGTTTCGTAGTATTTCTAGTCATTGTCTTTGGTCTTTATTTTTTCCAACCAGTGGACAAGAAAACAATCATACTTAAATTGTGAGACAAAAGTAAGCACACAACTTTAACTAGGGAAGGATATTCGCGGAGTATAAAATCTGTTCTTTGAGTGGCGTCATCCAATAATATCCAATTAAAAATGAGAGGGAATTTTTTGGGGGGAATTTCAAAAATACTATTATTGACGGCGAGTTTTGTACGAATTCTCTAACAAATATAAAAGATATACCTATTATCAAAAGAGATTACCTCGTCTTTTTGAAGAAGAATCCCCAATTCCCATCAATGTTTAGTTTGGAAATAGTTGACCAGGACAAGAGATTTGTTTCAGATATATAGACTTGATAGTGTAGGAAGCCGTATCCGACCGAGTACATGCATCCGAAATAAGCAAACAGATAACCTTTTCTATAACCGACACCGGTAAGCGGTTCGAATCTCAAGGGATAAGTATGTGGGAAAGAATTGCTTGACTCCTCGCCGCCGTAGGGTGGTTCACGTATCCGCTGATTGGTTACGCTTCCTCCCCATCAAGTCTATGCATTTCAGACAAATAACTGGTTAACTATTCCCATGTCCGATGGCAACTGGACGAGGAGCAGTATCAATCCGCTAATATTCAAAGGAGTATGGCTAGCCAGATAATTGGCGGTTGAACAGCAAAGCTTTTCCCATCCATGAATGTTCCCTTGTTCTGTTTAATTACAGTTATTGTGTATATGTTCTGTATTTAATAATAACTTAAACACTTACCAAAATGAATAATGTTTATTTTAATTGATCAATGTTGTATTTTAATTGGGTTGGATACTACGGCTCGTCCACCATCAAGCCCATGCATCTGAAACATATACCTGGCTAACAAATCCCACACCGACATGGAATGGTAATCGGACGAAAGGCCGTAGTTCGCCATTTCATTAAGCCTTCCTATAGACTTTCTTTTCCCCCGAGATAAATATGTGATCCTTCTACAGACGCTGGATGTACAGGGACTTAAGAAAATATTTGGTAACAATAAATGCGATAGTATTTTTGACTTGTTAGCGTATGAAGATACTATACATTTTTATTTACATTTCAAAGGGAGGGGTTCCCTTCCTAATCTCCTTTACCTTTTGTCCAGATGAGTGTCATACTGGTCTCCGGAGGTCATTCAGTACCTTGGCGACATGTTTGGGATTATATTATGTTGCTTGTAGTTATAATTGAAGTGTTTGTTTTTTGTGTTTAATCAAACAATAATTCTTACCAATTAAATTCCTATTTTCCTGTTACAGCTAAAATTCTCTACACTGGAGCAAAAATGTTTATCAAGCGTTATTGTAAGTATTGTGATGTCACATTGTAAGATAATTCCAATAATTGTCTACATACTTTTACGCCCATGAATCTGAAACAAATAACTGGTTAACTAATCCCATACCAGTGGCGTAGCATCCACCCCTGCAACCCTCGGGGTCGCGGGAGGGCCCACAGCGCAAAGGGGCCCAAGCGGTTAGAATTTAGAAATTTAAGCCGCAAAACCAAAAGCTGCATTGCAAAACCAGTTATACACATCTTATAACGTTGATGTTAGTTTTGCTCAAATCTGTTTGTTACGTAACAATGCCAGGGAGTCGTCGAATTTCGGCGTCTTGTGGTTTGATCGCCTCGGCAAAATTACGAAGGCTGTCAGAATGATGTCGAAAGCAAAACCTCTCAGTGGCGCACAAAAACGCAGAAAAAGGGCAGAAGAGGAAGCACGTATGAGAAAAATTAAAGTAACCAAGATGAACAGCAAATTTTAGGTTACCCATGCTATTTAATAGCGACATGTTATGCTTTTTGACGAAATAAAAAAGGCGTTGTTTTAGCTTATGTCCGAGAGTTTTTAGGGTCATTTCCACGAAATATTTTTGCGGGGAGTCCCACGAGAGTCTTGCTACGCCACTGTCCCATACCCGACATGAACTAGTACTTTGATGAGAGATGGTAATTAGGCTGGGTATCTTCGGCTACCTGATGATTTCAGAATCGAATTGAATATTTTGCTTGGGCGCTTCAGAAGTATGTATACCAATATGAAGGTAACTAATTTTGTTCACCTATTTTACATCAAGTTGTGTAAAGGGACTGAAACCTATGAACAGGGGGTATGTTCACTTGGCTTACACAAAAAGTCCCCGAACTCATAAACGAACTAAAATAAGGGAAATCGGAATAAAATTATGGCATCAGCCTAACCTGGTACACACACTACGGGAGTACCCATTTTGAATTGAACACTTTATTAATTATATGTGACTTTTTTGTATTGGGTCGTCCATACACCTAAATTACGTAAAGCATAGAATCTCTCCCAACTGCATTGTAAAAGTATGACTTAAATTAAAAAAATTGTGGAATTCACCTCGACCTTTGGCTGATAGAAAAAAGAAAACAAAATCAAGATGGTGGCAATTCGAAATTTTTGTATGAACCGATTCGAATAATTTACTATTCGATTCAAATATTCGATCCGAAATTCGCATCCCCTATCCGGAAAATTTGCTGTAGAAAATCTCTCCACATGAAATTTCGCCGCATAGGAAAATTCGCAAAAACATTTTGATGTAAAACAAGTAATTGTGGTTAAAACGGTTTATAGAGTATGCTCTTAAATGACGAATAATTTTTTTTAAAATAAGGCGATTTTCCTATGCGGCGAAATTCCTATGGCGATATTTCCTGCGGCGAATTTTCCTAGAACCGTTCGAGCCATCTTATCGACTTTTCTCTCATCCGAATTAAAAATAGAAACCTTATCCTATCCTGCCTGCCCTATCAGGTACATCTCAACCGCAATCATTCTTGTAATAAATAAAAAGTCGGGTTCACGCTCTTTTATTACATTTTCACAGACACGGACACAGTTTGAAGAATCAATCGAAGTTACAGAAAATCTGTTTCTATATAAACTAATGTTTCAAAAGTAGTTTGTAAATATTGTGTTTCGTTTAGTCATTGTTTTAACTGACTGTTTCGGGACTATTTTGGAGAAGATTGGTTGAATACTGTGTTTCCCCGAAAATAAGACAGGGTCTTATTTCAATTTTCTATCGAAAAATAACAATATGGATTATTTTTGGGGGATGTCTTTCATTTTCATTTATTAAAAATAAGGTGCTCCCGAAATATGCGAACCAAGATGGCGGACATCGGAACGTAACATGGGTATCAGGTTAGGGTTAGGCGATAATTTTTTTCCAATTTTCCTTGTTTTAGTCCTATTATCAGTTCGAAGACTAGCCAAGAGCCTCCCGTAGTATTTATACCTAAAATTATGGCCTATCCCTAACCTAGTACACATATTACATTCCGATGTCCGCCATCAGGGTTCGCATACTTCGGGAGCCCCAAAAATAAAATTACAATCAGAGAATTACGATATTTTCAAATATACAAAATATTAAGACCGATATCCATTTACTTATTACTTACTCATTTACGCAGGCTAGGTCTGATTTTCGGGGAAACACGGTAGTACACAAAATAATTTAAACTCGTTTAACTTCATTCCAATTGAAAATGGCAATTATGAATATTCTTTCTGCTATCACTTGGATTTTGTGGAACAAGCTATTTATCCTTCTATGCTTTGATACCTGTGAATTCGTATGCTCCTAATCAGTGGTGGTGGGATTCAGCCGGTTCGCACCGGTTCTATAGAACCGTCTCATCGAATTTTATGAGATCAGCGAACCGGTTAGCATTAAAAAAAAATAACATGTAACAGAACCGGCCGAAAAATATGACTTTCATTAGGTTTTCACTATTTCCTTTATCAGTCCCTCGTGCTTGTCTTTTTTTTCTTTTCTTTTTTGTTTTCTGTTCAATGGCGTAGCCAGGGTGAGAGGGTTGTGTTGAAGGTCGGAACCCTAATCTCCTTCCACCTTTTGAAATGAGTTGTCTATTTTCAACCTAAGCTAATAAATGACGCACAACCAGTATTGTTTGCTGTCAGAATTGGTTTTGTCAAATAGTCCTGATCGGAATATTTTTGGTAATGGTAAAATTATTTCAATCAAAGCCATGGTATTTGCAAGCCTTTTATCGCTTGAAAATTTGGAGTCTCATTTCCAGTGGCGAATCTACGTAATATGGAATGGAAAAGTTTGAAATTGCGCACTCTTTGATATTTGATTGACAATTTATAATGAATGGCATTGAAATGTACATTATTATTTGAGTAAAAATACAAGTTCCAGTTATTCCCAATTTGAAATTATTCAATTGAAACATTTTACGATCAAAACCTTTTGCGCCATCAAACGGCGTCCATGGCTGCCATCGGCGTAGCCAAGAATTTTCGAAGATGTGTGGGGGTTAAAATTTAAAATTTCTCAATCAGACCGCATCAACTAACCTAACGGTCGGAAAACGTGGGTTGTCAAGTGTTCCTAGGGTTTAAAAAGCGTTTCAATCTTCAAAAAACAGCTATGTATGATACAGGAAAATGCTTTTTTTTCACACTTAAAAGGTGGCTCCGACCTTCAACCCTGGCTCCGTCCATGATGAGTTTCACACCCTGGACATGCCACTGCACATTACTATAAGGATAGTCGGAAAAGATAAAAACCCTGGGATTTCTGTTTAGACCCCGACTCTAAGGCGATATCACATCTTTTGTACATATTGCTATTTATGTGTTCATTTCAATATTATTTACGAGCGCCTGCGCCCCACTTTATGTAAAATCTTTATGTATTCGCAACAGTAAAACAAAAGTATCCTATGTCACATTGTTCTGAAATGGTCTGTTTTATCTTCTGCATTGTGGAACAGGGCCATCTGTTGGTCCGGGTTCCTAAGCTGTATCTGTTTTAGTTCTGATTTTAGGTAATGCCTTATGTCGTAGCCTATTTTCAAGAATTTTTGCCATTATGGACCAGGGGGCTATCTATTGGTTCGGATTTCAAAGCTCTGAACCTGTTTTAGTTTGGATTTTTGCTACGTAGCTACTTATCAACATTTTTAGGTTTGGCCGTACAGTACTGAAAGTTGATATTTCTGGAAACGTGACATCATCTTATTTGGCTCTCATATGGCGATGTCTAGTAACGGTATGTTTTCTGCTATAAAATCTACATTCCATAAGTCACCCGATTTCAAGTTATTCTATGATTCTTCTCGTCTTATCACCGTTCTGGTGTACAGTAGTTTCGGATCTCTGAAATTCTCAATTTTTCAAGTTGAATATTAGAACCCTGTATCGCTTTTCGATAACCAGTTTTGGTTTTCCGCAGTTTCACTTTCCCAGTAAAACGGTGTGATTATCATTTTCTCGCAAGTTGATTTCTTTACTGGCAGGAAAAGTTAGACTCGAGGATTTACAAAAATTGGCTGACGGCTCTCGCCAAGATTTACGGACTTTTCGCCCCACGAATTTTAACAGTAATCTGTCGGCACTTGCACAGCCCGAAACCTTATTGTGACTCGAATCTCCTATAAATTCACAACACGTATTTGTACCAGCTGGGGTTGCGCAAAAATAACCTTTTCTTGCTCTATGCCTTTGTGGAAGTGGATCCGTATGCGTGTTACACCAGGATGCTGTGGCAAGGATAAAGATGACCATACTATTCGATTCAAAAGTCTTGCTGCACACTAACACAAATTTATTTGTATATTATATTTTTTTAAACAACTCCAAAGTCGATTAAAAATCAAACTAAACTTAAATTGTTCTAATGACATGAAGTCTGTGTACCCGTTATCAGCTCCCCCAATCTGGACCTTACGTTTAAAATTACAGTCCACTTTACCAGTCTGTTGTCAGTGTTGTTGTATCGTCATTTTTATGTTGGAAACTGCCATGCGTCAATCTACTTCATGAGTATTAAAGGGAATACATGTAACATTGCGTTCTGTTTCATTGAAGGTACTAGGTCCTAGTAACCAGGATGTTGTTTCGGAATAGGGGAATTCGATGAGACCTTTTACCCACATGGTTGACTACAGTAGGGTCACCATATTTGAAAAAGCAAAATTCCGGACAGTTCATGACTTTTTCATGACCTTGTAGTAAACAACATGCGCACGGTACGAAATAACAATGTTCTTTTTTAGCAGTGTGCACAGTACGATTGCAGATGCAGTAAAATTCCGGATTCCGGACATTTAAGGATTTTTTAAATTCTTCCCGGACGCAAAATTTAACCCTAAATTCCGGACATGTCCGGAAGGTATGGCAACCCTAGACTACAGCCATCCATTCGGTTATCAATTCACGTTGGGTATAACCACTGCAGAGATCTTATTTCAGGGAGAGGAAATGTGATAAGTCTTACATGATGCGGCCTCATAGTCAGGATAACATTGAGATGGGTCAAGACAAAATGGCGAATGTTGAATGAATTTGAAATAGATGGTGTTTATGTTGGTAGTTTGGCGCCAATTTTTTCCAAAGTATTTAAATCTCATTTTTCATTATTGGCCAACTTTCATAGTGTTTCAAAGCTAAATTTGTTCCTTTTTATTTTTTTTTGGCGTTGCGATATTGCATTTTTGTATATTGATGACGTATACGACGCTTAACCGTGTCGGCGGTGTGGCTCAACGGGCTAAGCGTTAGGAATACGCTCGCCACCGCACCTCTAATTTCTCTGTGTGGGTTCGCAGGTTCGAATCCCATGCAGGGATGGGTATGTGCAAGAGGATTGCTGGACTCCTCGCCGTCGTTGGGTGGTTCACGTAACCGCTGGTCGGTTACGGCTTCCTCCACCACCAAGTCCATGCTTCCGAAAACAAACAATACAGTAAAACTAATCCCATACCCGACTTGGAATGGTAACCGGACGAGAGGCCGTGGTTCGTCATATGGATAAGCCGTCTTATCGTCTTTCCTCTCCCCCGGGATAAATATGTAAATCCTGTCCTATCCTTTTGCCCGGATCAAAGTCAGATAAAAGCAGCCACTGAAATCAAACAATATCTTAAACAATCTCTCTACAGACTTACTTCACTGTCAAAGTTATCCGAGCTATATGAGCGCGCATTTTCATCTATCTTAGTTGGTTCATTCGGAGGAAGGATTCATTGATAGTAAGTAAGCCAGGAAACGTTGGGTTTTCAGTAAATCATTCAAGAATAGATCGAAATGGCTTTGAAAATAGGGTAAGAATTTTTGTTTCACTGCAAATGACACAAAATTGCATTTTAAAAAACAATATGGAGGGGTGAAGGCTACGCCTCTGGCTACCTCTATGTAAGCATGTATTTTATCGAGAGATTTCAACATGTGCTGTCGTCATAGTGAATCTTTCATTTTAACTGCTAGGAATCCGCACCTTTATCACATCATCACAGAAACACAATTTTAACAAATATTCAGTATAAATCATTTGCAATATATCATTGGAAATACAATTCCTCAGTCATATATCATCGCATATAAGCTGAGTGCAAAACTCAGAAAAAATATTTGCCAAACTGTTTGTCGGCTTTTAAGCCCAGTGCAAAACTCAAAAAAAAAGAAAATTGCCAAACTATTTGTTAACTTATACAAATAGACTATGTTCCCACATATAGGCTGAGTGCTAAGCCAAAAAAATTTGCCAAACTAAGGGGTCAGCTTGTACACACATAACTCTAGTTATCATCTTCATCTGCAACCATTTGGTATGTACAACGTGTTACGATTCGTAGGGTCGGCACCGTTAACCGCAACTTTAAAAAATTTTATGTATTAGGGTCGTTTTTGGGGGGTCGGCTTATATGTGGGAAAGTGACAAAACTTGGCCTAATATGACCAAACACTATGATATGATTTGATGAGCAAGTTCAATGATTTTTAAAGACTCGACCATAAAATTAACTACAAAATTCATAGGTTCTGTGCATTTGAGCCACAATGAGCTGAATTGAAACCATAGGGCCCGTAGATAAATAGGATTCAATGGTATGCTCTGGGCTTTGAAATATGGCACTCTAGGCGGGCATATTTCGGATAGGATTTACATATTTATCTAGAGCAGGGTGGTCCAAGATTGGCAGCTCCGCGGGCCACAAAATTACTTTTGCATTGTTCGCGGGCCACAATAGTGCCAAGAACTTCGCTAGTTGCCTCATCAAGCCATAACACTAGTCAATTCAGTGACATTAGTGATGCAACAATATGTCAAAAGATTTTTTGGTTAATTTCATGACGAAACAACAATGCGATTTTTTGATTCCTCACCGAATGCGACGCTGGCCATAAATAATGAAGTGGCGGGCCACATGTGACCCGCGAGGCCTGGGTTTGGACCCCCATGATCTAGAGGGAGAAGAAAGCTGATAGGATGGCTCAATCGTATGGCGAACCATGGCCTCTCATCCTGTTACCGGTACATGGTGGGTATGGGATTAGTTGGTCAGTTATTTGTTTTCAGATGCATGGACTTGATATGAAGTCTATTTTGGAAAAAGGACAGAGTAAGCATATGAACTGTTATGTTCTGGATAAGATATACATATAAAACTTCAGCCAAATAAGCTTATGAAGTCGGATTTCTGGTTTGGGATAAATATAATTTAAGTTATACAGTCCAGTTATCACTGATTTACGACACACCTGACAAGTTCAGAGAGAGAGAACTACTATATTGTTATGTCATAACATTTACATGTTTAATACACCAATTTAACATCTAATGTTAGATGTACTGTTGCTAAATTATTCAAAAATAAAATGCACACTTTCCAGTGATTGCTAATATTCATACGAGTTGATATTAACAAGCCTCGATATCAAGCATGGTCTGTCTAATTCGTACTGTCCCGTTTTTATGTTCATATGGTAAGCCTAATCATTTATCATTATTTTGCAAAATTTGCATTAAGAAGTAATGTAAAGGATTGCTCATCATTGTTCTAAATTGCTTGTCTGTAGAATTCCGACTTTGACTATTTGAAACATTACAGAAAAAAATTTGAGAAAGTCTGCGGAAAGATATTTGCAAATGCAGATGAACCCACAAACCCAGCATTTCTAAAACAGCGTTCCGCGAGCTTCTTCAAAGAACAGAACAGGAATCATATTGTGAATAAATTGGTCGCCATGGCGATCTCGGCCGTACTCCGGCGAATGTTGGTTGTAAATTTGTTTACCAATTGGCATCAAACAGGCCTTGCTATGTAAACAGGTGGACCAGGGCGGGTCCCGCAGCAAAAATTGATTAAACTCATCAATATAAAATCGTTTCGATTTTTGCTACAGTATTCCTACAGTTATTCCAGTCAGTGAATATGGATCTTCTCAGGGGCGTAACGAGAAACTTTCAAAAGGGGGAGGGGGATCTGAATTTGTAACGACCAAGTTAGACTGTAACAGCTAGCAGGTCTAGCTCATGGCTGAAAAACATCGGTTTTCGAGAGTCGTGTGTGTCTAAAACGTGTTTCAAACTACGAGAAATTGTATGTACCCTACAAAAATTTACTTTTTCACATTGCAAAATGGGCGAACAGGTTTTCAAGAGTATTGAGGATATAATCGGCGTTTAAAGGTACAAAAAATTACTATGTCTTGTTTTTTTGCATTAAAAAAAGCGAGGGAGTGGTCCGACTTTCAACCCATGGGTACGCCTCTGGGATTAACTAATACAGAGCTGTGCAACCTTTTTCGCAGGTGGGCCAAATATCAATAACAGGGTGAAACCGCGGGCCGCACCTACATTTCACACAGGCTTTCTATTAGTTGCAGGCACAAAATGGTGTCTTTTTGTTATTATGGAAGTGCTAGCAAATCGATATGACGCCCACTTTAGAAAAAAATATGTTACTGAAAAGTGCCATGACTTTTTTTTCAAATGTGGATAGTTATCTTGGTTGAGATGTTTTCAGTAAAATACGCCATGATTAGTTTCCAAATAATTTGCTGTCAAATCCTATTCTAGGTTAGATTTAGACAAAATCAATTGATGCGCTGAAACCAAAACTTATTTAGCTTTTGTATCTTTTAGCGTTTTTTTAAACTGCTCTCCAGTTGCCTCGGCGGGCGGCACAAATTTCCCTTGTGGGCCGCATTTGGCCCGCGGGCCGCACTTTGCACACCCCTGAACTAACACAAAGACAGGGTGAAGGGGAGCAGTAGTTACGTTTGGGTTAGGGTTGCCAACCATATAAATTTCGTTTTTTGAAATGCAGTTTATCTTAATCACAATCTTGATACGAATTTTGAAATATTTTGCAAAACGAAAAATTTTCGGGCGTAAAGTATTCAGGCAAGTACAAGCACTATGCATCATACTTAAAAATCATTTATTCAAAAATTTCAAAAGAGGGGGGGACTTCAACCCATGGCCACTGAGATAAATTAACATAAATGTGGAAGTAGCAATCATAATCCCAATCTCGGTAGCAACTCTAACCTGGTACACATACTATGTTCAGGTTGTGCTCCATCTTGGTACAAATACTATGGGAGCACCCCTTTTTGAAACAAGACTCAGCTATCAATCTCTTGTACAAAGACAGCCGCTCGCGGGAACAATCCGGCTTCTTTTAAAGAACACTCTTCCCCAGATGAAAAAATACTTTTGCGTGGAAAATGAGTCACAACGTCGTAATCTTCAGGTGGGTATCCTCGTGTTCGTAACTCTGATGATAAGTCCTGGAGAAATAAGGAATTGATATGAGATTTTTACTGTTTCTCATTAATTTAGGCGCTGGGTACGATGGCCCAGCATTTATCAACCAGGGAAAAATTTAGTCTCTTTCACGGGGGACATAGAGTAATATTACCATCAAAACTGTAAAAAATATTAGAATATTTGAGAAATGAATTTTTGGTTTTTCTCATAGTTTTTCCATTGCATAAGAATATTAATGAGCCAAAGATTTTTTCTGCAACAAATGAAAAAAGGTTGAGAACCACCGAGTATAAAGTATTTTCTAGTTTATGTAACTGTGTTATATAATATACCTAAATTTCATTACATAACATTATTTTATAATAAAGTCAAATATATCAGTTATGTGAAATTGTTACATAAATCCTATTTATGATGGCGTGGTGGCCGAGTGGTTAAATCGTGAGACTGAATTGTGATGGCATCGCAGATTACACATCTCGGATTCAAATCCCACACACCACACGCTTAGACAGGGCCTTGTTCAGAGTGAAAAATACCAATAAACATTGTATAAATAATCTTAAGTGCATTTTTAGAAGTTTTTTTTCAAGCAAAGCAAATTTTATGACAATTTCGAACAAAGCTCTGTACACCCTGCCACCAATACGCACCATACTACTGAAAATTCCTGACTACCCCCCCTTTCTCAGCTTAAAAAATTTACCTTGACAGTTAAATCAGACGCAAGTTTGATTTCCTCTCTCGAGCCATCAGGGAAGCGAACCATAATTCGACACATTTCATTAAGTTTGTCTTCGGAATTATTTGTTTTGTCTTCTTTCGATTGTGATTTCTCTGCTGCGTTATTAGTATTTTGGGGAACGTTTGAAGTATTTGATGTTTCGCAACCGTAAATATCATTTGTGAGTTTACTCAAGTCTTTCCCGTTTTCGATTGACCCAACCTTTAACCTTGAATTGACCTTTTTATATGTTTTTTGCTTCGAGATTTTTGACGTTTCAGTATTTGTTGATAAATCGTTCGAATTTTCACGATTTTTATAGTTTTTGGCCCCATTTTCTGAAAACTTTTTGCTTTCACTCGTAGTCTTTTCACCGTTTTTAATAGAAAAATATTCGTCATCAATTTCAGTGTCTTCAATTGAAATTTTGCCATTTTCGTTGCATTTTTTGGCTGTTTTAGACCCCTTTGTCGCCCCCTTGTGTATGTCAGAAATATCCTCATCGGAAGAAGCGTCAAATTCACTGACATTGTCGCTACTCTCGTTCGAAATTAGGAAATCGTCATTATTGTCAATGTCGGAGTCTGATTGGGTGGTGGCAGGAGCTTTATTTTCTGCCAAAGATGCTGCAATTGCTGCAGCCAATTGCTTGTCTTCTGTATCATCAACGACGGAATGATCGCGCTGTGAAAATAGGAAAAAAAATGTTAAATGAAGTATCTATTACTGACAATTCAAACCGTTAACTGGTCAACTATTGCCAGACCCAGTATTTCCGCCTCATGTAAAATAGGCACTCAGATCAGGGTCGAACCCCCCTTTAAAAATGTAAAAATAAATTGTATTTTTCTTAGATTGAAACACTTTTTCGACCCTCTAAACTCCTGAAAAATATTTTAGGGAAGCTGTATGATCGAACTGAAATAATTCTGTTTCGCAAATCAAGTTATTGGTGAATACCTGCTTAGAGCTTTACGGAGAGCTCAGGTAAAACAACAATCAAATCAAAAACTTATCTATGCATCAGTATACAATCCTAATCACAATCATGGTAACATTCTTCCAAGCTTTTGCACAAAGACAGGTTCTCGGGGGTAAAACTTTTACAGGTACCATGCATGCATCATACATAAAAATTTTCTTTTTTTAACATTTCAAAAAGGGGCTTCAACCCTCTGGGATTAATTAACACGAAGGTGAAATGAGCCCAATCTCAATAAGATTTTTGCAATATTTCACACAAAAATAGCAACAATCAAATAAAAACTTATCTATGCATCAGTATACAGTCATACCTTAACTTTTTTATTTGGAGGTCCGCTGTCCACTTCATCAGCAATGGAGCCATGATCAGCAAGGAACTCTTCAACTATAATTAAAAACAAAATTGGTTTAAAACAGGGCTACACAAACTGAGCCATTGGTCGTCTTAGTGGGAAGAAAAATGATTTTCTGAGGGACCATTGGCAAAGGCTTTCTGCAATAATATATTATAGTAAATTGACTTTGATTTGACTATAATGCATTTATTCTTTCAGTAATCCGTATTTTTTTTTTAAAATGCACTCATGACATAAGATTTACAATAAATTGGGTGCTCCCGAAGTATTCGTACCAAGATGGTGCACAATCTGAATAGAGTATGTGTACCAGGTTAGGGTTTTTCAGGTTGTGCGTCATCTTGGTATGAATACTTCCGGAGCGCCATAAATTGTATATGACGAAATACATTTGAGGGGGAAGCCGTGGAATACAATGTACTGTACTGATGGAGATGGGTTGAATTTTTTTTAAAGCAGCAGACCACGTCTCCAAGAGTATTGAAGACTATTCGTAACGGAGATATTGATCAGGAAATTTTAAGAAACATTACCCCAAGCCAGTGGTTCTCAAACTGGGGGTAATTTGACAATTTGGGGGGGGGAGGATAATCCAGAGCAATTTTTATGCAATCCCTATACTTTTGACTAATCTGTGGAGAAGCAAATTTTCAAATCTAGTCAGTGATATAATCACACACTTCAGAGAGGCATATTAACAATATTACCCTCACAGATTGTAGGCTAAAATGCTGAGTTACCGCAAATTTATTAGGCCATTTCTGGTCAGCCAAAAATTGATAACATTATGACCACTTTAATTGTATGAATAGGGAGCTTTTGGTAATTCAATTTAGTAACAATATTAAAACGTTTGGGATCAAACGCCCTAGGACAGGGGTTCCAAACTTCATTTGCCACGGGCCAAAATTTGAACCGGAGGCATGTTCGCGGGCCGGAAGAATGTAGCGCCTGAAAGTGCGTGACATGTCTAAGCTCTTGTGGTTCATAACTAAATTACTGCCCTATGTAATCATCATACCAGTACAAATAACTGAGATAACGCTTTAATTAAATTGTTACGATAAACACGTGCTTAAGCTGTGATAACGGCGTAACACTTGGCGCTATCTAGAATGCAAAAAGGTGAAACAAAATCTGTTGCACACTATTTCACTCAAGCTTGGCGGGCCATTTTAAATTGTTACGCGGGCCGGATTTGGCCCGCGGGCCGCGGTTTGGGAACCCCTGCCCTAGGCAACACACACACATAACGTTATTCTATATGATAGTAACATACCTTTGCCTTCTATGTTGTTGCTGTCAATATCATTCCATACCGCAAGCTGTTCCCCCGTTCTCGGGTCCAAAATAGACACATGTGGCCACCTAGTGACAGGGTAAAACGTAGTAAACCTCTCGCCTTCTGTGCTGTCACTATAAACCTTGAAAACAACAGAAAGTTGAATGGAATGAACTGTATTATAATGTATGGCAAAAGAATCGCGATCACAGTTATGAAGTCAACTTCAGTCTACAGCAATCTTGCCAGAGAAATACTGTTATCTGTGATATTACCAATACAATTGGCAATAGGTATCAGGAGCTAAGAAAAAACAGCCTCAGACTTTTGAACATGATTGTATAGAGCAAATCAGCTGGAACAATCATTACTGCATGGCAAAAGGATCACAGTCACAGTTATGAAATCAACTCCAGTTCACCCCACCCTTGCCTAAGAAGCATCGTTATCCGCAATATTACCAATACAATTGGCAGTAGGTATGAGGAGCTAATAAAAACAGCCATAGACTTTTGAACATCGTAATTGTATAGAAGAGGTGGAAACAGCTGAAACAATCATTAATAAAATATCTTTTCTTCTTGCCTTGCTATGTGAAAGCCTTGCATTATTAGTAATATCACCCGGATTATCTGAAATTGGTATCAGGGAGTTATTATAAAATCACCCCGAAAACTCGCTAGACTCTTTTTCGAAGCAAAAGCGGAAAACGGTTCAAAAATCACTCATAAAAGTCTGTGACATTACCCTTATCATGTCACAATAGTAGAGGCCACTATTATTAGCGACCTTAGTAAATATAGTTGACAATAGCTCAATAGATATAGGACAGTGGTTCTAAACTTCTTGAGCCGTCCTAACGAATGTTTTCATTTTCAATTAGCTTCAGGTGCCCTAAAAAAATTGGGTGCTCCCGAAGTATGCGAACCAAGATGGCGGACATCGGAACGTAACATGGGTGACAGGTTAGGGTTAGGCGATAGTTTTTTTCCAATTTTCCTTATTTTAGTCCTATTATCAGTTCGAAGACTAGCCAAGAGCTTCCCGTAGTATTTATACCTAAAATTATGGCCTAACCCTAACCTAGTACACATATTACATTCCGATGTCCGCCATCTTGGTTCGCATACTTCGGGAGCCCCAAAAATTGTCTATGCACCCTTGTGGGGCACGCCTCACCATTTGAGAACTACTGGATGTAGGACGCTATCAATAATACTCCAAGACTTCTAACTCTAAGCATTGCAATTCTTTAAGCGTAAAGTACAAGGTACTTCCTCACCTGCCAAACTAAATCTAATAAAAAATACCGCACGAGACTCACAAGCATCATAATTTTTTGGAACGTGGAGCAAAAAAAATCACCAGTGAGCATCCCGCTCTTACCTGCCAAAATATAAAATGTTTCTTTATCAAAGTCTGAACATTCGTTCTGCTCCAAACATCCCTGTTGAGAACCTGGCAAGCGAATTCTTGATTATTTTGAACGTTGACCATCAACCATTTATGTAGGTGACTTCCTGCTTCCCGTGCCTGGAATAAAGTTCAAAGGTCAATATGAAATAAAACTTTGGCGCTCCAGAAGTGTGTGTACCAATATGGAGGTAACCAATTTTGTTCGCCTACTTTACATCGAGTTGTGTAAAGGGAACTCACAGAAACTTATGAGCCGGGGTATATTCACTTGGCTAACACAGACAGACCCCGAACTCGTAAAAGAACTAAAATAAGGAAAATCAGAATAAAATTATGGCCTAACCTGGTAAACACACTACGGGAGTACCAAAATTTTTACTAGACTTGACATAGGATTCGAGCTTGCTTGGAATTTTCTGAGACTCAGACTGGGAAAATGAACCTGTGACTGCGAATGGATAGATCGCTCAACTTTCTAAAATCTAGGCAGATATTTACCTATGACCCAAAACAGTCATATTCTTCAATACCCCAGAGTCAAAGTCCTAATTTTAATTTCACAGAGATGAAATTTTAGAATAATTGCTTGTATGAGGCCTTATTTAGAATAATAAAGTAATTACCCAGTAATCAGCTCAAAATAATATAAGTTGCTAACTAGAATAAATGCTCACACAAAGCCAAGTTTGAAGATATAATTTAAAATACCAATCCAGCATTCATTCAAAATGAAAAAGGCTCACAGTTTCTAATGTTCCTTTGTGCATTAATTCCAGTGGAGGGCGGAAGAGATCTTCGAGTCGCTTCAAACGTCGATTTGTGGTTGGATCGGATGAAAATAATGCTTCTTGCTGTGCTGGAATGTAAAATTAGAATTCATTATAAAACTATTATCACTAAAATTCTTTGGAATTTACGAAATTGGAAATTGGAATTTTACGAAGAATTCATATTTATAATAATCATTTGATTTAGAAATCATTCGATTTAGAAATCCTAAGATTTCAGCAGAAGTGTCAGTCAGATTTGACACAAGATATAACAAAATCTCTTATTTGCAAAACTAAAATAAAAAAATATCTAAATATCTCTGAATCAATGAAACAGTCTAATTCCTAGCAATTCTGAATAAAATAATAATAAAATACATGTACAGAAATCAACACCTCAAATAAATAGATGCATCTAAAAAAAAATATGAATGCCAACTCACATATTTCTGCTTTAAAATCCCTGAATCCATCAAACACCGATCTCGGACGACGCCTAGAAAAACATCTTTCTCTTGAGGTAGTTATGTAGTGTGGATCATCCACAAGTACGCCTGAAAAAAAGTTATTTTATTACCAGAGATAACCAGGGCTGCAGAATCAAGAGTTTAATAATGATTGACTGATATTAGAGAAGAGTTTTCAAATTTCCCTGGTCCGAGGGTCAGTCCTAAATTAGCAATTTAAATTTCTTTTAGGCCGGAATGAAGCCAAATAAATTTTGTTCTATAAACTTTTTTTAGGTTTCATTTTATTCAACATTTTTATATGTCTTCCTCTCCAAACAAAACCATATAAAAGATATATAGCTCGATGACGAGGTAAAATAATTAGGAAAAACTGGAATTTTCAAGTGCACAGTGAATACAATTTTTTTTTTTGAGTCAGTGTTCTTCATGAGAGCGAGATCTACCTCCAGTACTTAATAAATATAAATAAAAAACGACCTTGTAAAGATTAGATATTTAAGCAACCAAAACGAGCCAATTGACCAATTTTGTGCCACCTTGGAAATGTGGAAATAAGGAGTTGGTATAATTTGGATAAATCAGGATATTTCTGGCATGCAATCATCATTTCTCAATTAAGCTTCAGCTTCTAAAAGCGCCCCCAGCAAATTTTGACAAGACCTTATTAATTTTTTTAATTTAGATACTTTAGCAATCAAAATGGACTCAGTACTTCTTAGAGGAGATATTTAACATCAAATACATCAGAAGTAGCAAATGATCATCATCGTCCAAATGGTAAACTTAACCATTTTCTATATCTATATCTCAACTAAACTACCATTTGTGGTAATAACCTGAAGTTTGTGGAATTGGTGCTCTGATTTCTTCTTCTACTGGAATGGCTGGAGCTGACGTATCTGTATTCTCTGAGAAAGAGAAAAAAAAGTAAAATTGCTAAGTTGAATAAGAATTGATTTCGCCCTTTTAGGGAGAAGAGCTATATCATAATGCTCATAATGGCAGATTGTTGACCGAAAGCAGTGGCGTATCTAGGGTGTGGCAGGCATGCCCCGTGCCATAGGCCCGTAGGCCCATAGGGGTTCTCAAACTCTTGGTGTTGCGGAGCCCGTGAAGAGCTTGACTATTATTCACGGAGCCCTAAAATAAATTTTAAAATTGTTACTTGCCGATTAATATTCATGAGTAAGTTGAAAGTACTTTACAAACATATCAATAAATTAGGGGTAAGTTGAAAGTACAAACATATCAATAAATTAGGGGTCGAATCTTTTTCCTTTTGGTATTTTTGTAAGACTTAAAAGGTCGCTGCGCGACTGCATTTTGTTACAATCGCCGACTGTTTTCGTCAGCGTGAAACGTCAAACCTTAAACATCTTTACGTCGGTGTTTATTCTCCCTAAATCAAAAATTTCCTTCGGCATATACATGTATTGTTCTACAATGACGACAATAATTGCTTTTTTGTTCTCGTGGGGAATTATGAGTTCAATGTAAAAAACAAATTAATTAAAATATAATCATCTGCGACGAGATGCTAGAAATAATTAATAAAGAATCGGTGGTGAATCCGCAACTCAAATTTCTTGATTGAAAAGCGGCATTATGAAATATTAAAACTAAAACTCAAAACGGAAGATAACACTATAAGTTTTGTTACAGCAGACTCACGACAGATTTAAAACGCTTTTTTAGACATTGTAAATGGCAATATTTGGTGTTATGTTAGGTTTTTTTTTTGGTTATTCATCGTGGTAACTGAAATCGATACACAGTCACAATTGTGCGCGCGAAGTACCTTTTATCCATTCTGAAACTACCAACGGAGCCGCATGCAATAACACAAATTACAATCGTTCGTATTTTGCCCCGACCTTGTGATTTTTTAAACGGTGATATCTTGCAAAGAACCTGAGTGGTAGACCTGCGAGAGGGTGATATCAGTGTTGCAAGAAGGGCTCAAATTTGTCGAATTCGCTAAATCGCTATAATCTACCACACTGCCACGCAATCGGTAGTCATAATTACGATTATGATTTGATCGGGACAGGCACAAATATCTTATCAAACTTCTGGCACCGGTAGTAGCTAGTAGGTATATATATTCTTTTGTGGGCAATATGACTTTGTTTCTAATATCTCATTATAACAGCGTTGTTCAGGATATACCGTAGTCCACAAGAACTTCGTTCACTTAACTTTGTTTCATTGTTTCTCATTTCATATCCGCGGATTGCCATGGTAATTTGAGAAGTAATGATATTTATGGTGAGTCGACACAACCACAGGTTACATTGAACACAATTAACCCAATAAACAAGTCATTTTAAGTATGCCCGCATCGGTCATGTATTGCACAATTGTATATTGTATATTCACCGCTGATTCTTCATTAATTATTTTTAGCACTTCGTCGATGATTATATTTTTAATTAACATGTTTTTTACATTAAACTCATAATTCCCCACCAGAACATTGAGTTTTAACGTCGACCTCAGGATTTTTGTAACTGCGATATCTTGCTTAAAAATAATCTCGAGTGCGAAGGAACAAATCAAGTTTGAAAAATCCCAAGATTGCAAAAATACGATTCCAATTCATTTATAGTTTATCACGTATTTTATGTTATTTTAGAATAGTAATTTTTTATTTAAGTAATCCTCATAGTAATCTTGAATCAAACATGAGTAACGATGAACACAATTAAATTATTATGACAGGACATTTTAAATGCTCGCATCAGTCATGGATTGAATATTTCACGCAACAGAAATCTCGTTATCCACTGAAAAAGTTTTTTTCTTAAGCGCGAAGAATGTTGCGCGAACAATTCCGATTCCAACTTTGATCCCCCCTCCCTCTTAAGAATCCTGGCTGCGCACGTGCTTATAAATATTGTCATTTTTGAATTCCGCCTCTTTGCCATATTTCGAGGCTATACTGTTGTCAAATTTTATCAAAGCTGTTATTGCTTCTTTGAAAAGTCACAAAATTAGCCAAGTCAGTCCTTTGAAAAGTAATCAAATAGCTCGCGGAGCCCCTAGGCTTCTCTCTCGGAGCCCTGGGGCTCCGTACGGAGCACTTTGAGAACCTATGCCATAGGCGATGCTTAGACAGGGGCGCAAAAACAGCGAAAAGTTCTGATCGTATAGGTTTCAATAAATTATTTCAAATTGGAGACAACTAAATCTCGCATTTATACTTGAATAATAACGCACAGGTATAGCATTTCAATAACAGTCATTATAAATCGTTAACCAACTATCAAGGGGGCGCATTTTTCAACTTTGCCATGGGCGCAATTTTACGTAGATACGCCACTGACCGAATGGGCATCGTTTGGGTATGGCACTCGATATGTACGATACCGTCATGCTCAACATGACACTCCTTCAGGGATTTCCAACCAGCGGCCCGGGGCCCTCAAGAGGGCCATAGAGCAGTTGAAGGAGGCCACAATGCTAGGTTCATAACTTATTTTACCATTCACTTTACAACAGGGGTCTCAGACTCAATTTACTTGAGGGCCGCCGAGACGGAGCCTCAGTGAGTCCGGGGCCGCATCAGTTTTTTCACAATAAAAGCATTAAACTTAAAAAGTTAAATCTTTTCCTCTGTTTTTCTATACGCAAACATGTCAAAAACATAAATGTAAGTAATTCCGCGATGGACCTTTCCCCAAGCATCTACTTCCTTGTTTATTCCGTAACATTGGCTAATCAGCAAGACGCAAAAGCGACGTAACAATAAACAATAGACGCTCAGACACTTTCAGGCATGTTTGAAACATTACCTCGTTTTTGCATGCTATTTGTTAGTTTTGGCTTGTGTTTCAGAAATTCAAGTATGAATCAAAGAACTCAATGATCATTCTGATTGCTTGGGCGTCGTAGCTTAATTGCCGTAATCAAAAATAGGTCTAGAAATAACTGTGATAGACTAGGCTAAACTTCTCTACCGGTACTGTTAAAAAACAAGTTGTTGAATGTTTTGAATCAAAATGATGACGTGAAACATACCCCAGTTTATAGGCTTCAACTCGCAAAGCCACCTCTAAAATAAGCACCAAGAATTAGCAATGGTAAAGTATAAGAAAAATCTTCTTTGGGGTCAAAGGTCCATCGAATACCCTAGTGTACTAGTAGATTACCGTGCCGCATATTCCTTTCGGGGGATAGATTATAAAATATTTTGTTTTGCTCTACTTGTCTTGATCATATATTAAATGCATCAATCATTCTAACTGAGGTGAGTGACTTACGGGCCGCACTAACATCAAACTTTCATACCAAGGCGGGGGCCGCAAATTATCGTCCTGCGGGCCGCAATTGGCCCACGGGCCGCGAGTTTGAGACCCCTGCTTTACAATAAAACCACCCGTTCTTCCTAGTTTCATTGCTTGATAAAGTTATTTCACAGGATGTACTCACTTTGTTGAATTGTTTGAGCATAAGTAGATTTGGAATCTACCAATCAAAATATTGCTAAAAATACCATTGGAATAATAAATAAGGGGGCCATGAGTGCTGAAAGCCTCTAGAAGAGAGTCACGAGCCATAAAAGATTGGGAACCACGCTACTAAATATTAAACTCATAGACAAGAAAGTGTTTGTGCTGCATCAAACAATATAGAAATCGACAAATTTTACCTGTTGTGCCTGGAGTCTTATCATCCAAGAACATGGCGACTGCAGTTTCAAGATTGTCCGAGCAAGCATCGAGAAAATGTTTCGCTGTTCCTTTGTCTGTGCCTGTAAAAAAAGAAAATTTTGAGCGCTAATAGTTAGTACAGACAGTGAAGCTAACCATGTTAGCATGGCCCATATCCACCAGTTGACCCAAGCAGTAGAACGCCACCAGGCATCAAATCGTACCAAGCTTGTCTCGGTAATAATTTAAATCAATCGCAAAGTGCGCTGGCCGTCACATGACCAAATTGCGATTTTTGTTGAAAACTACTACTGTAAAATTTTAATTCCTTCTGTAAATTTTATTATTTTTTTTCTCCGAGAAATCCATTCTGTCAATGGCAGGATGGCGACGTTTTTAGATTGCACCTCCTTTCAGTTTATTGCGCAATGCCGACTTGTCGTTTTTAGTCGATATACTGATATAATGGCTCGTTAAATAGGTAGAGGTTCGCACTCACTGTCATAATTGATATATTTTAATGTGGGGGCTATTCTTGAAATCAGAGCACATAGTTAGTGCTGCAGTATGTTCGCCTGTCTTCTTCCATTCTTCTTACAGTGTTATCGGCTATTCCCATCAAAATAAATACGATAACGTTATGTAAAAATGTGCCTAGTCGGCCCAAAGAAGAATACCAAATACAACCGTACCTGTAATGCTCACAAATTCTTTGATTAATTTTTCTCTAGATCCCATATTGCAGTATTGCAAGATTGAGAAGAGACAGCTGTTTTTTAAATCGAAACCGTTGCTTCAATATGTAGCCTAAGTATTCAGTAAATTTCCACTTTCTGTGCTCTTGAAAATCGTTCATATATTTTATTATTCAATGTCTCTCTTCCGTGACTTATGTTACATAACTCTTTATATAACGCTCAGAAAAAACGAAGAAAACCCGCAAAAAATTACAAAACTACGGAGGGATTTTCTCCAAATTATGTAAGGTGGTTCCAGTCTAATAAGCCGGTAATCAAAACATCCGTTAGGTGTCGGTAGAGTTTTCATTTCTACAATCAAAGTCGACACCTTTCCTCGAGCATCGACTTCCTTGTTTACTTCGTGACATTGGCCAATCAGTAAAATGCAAAAAGTGAAGTAACAATGCCTTCTTTTCGCATCCACTCAGACACTTTTTTCACTCAGACAGATTTTCAAGCGAGGTTGTGAACATTACATCGTTTTCGCTTTTTTGAACTTTATTCATTAGTTTTTAGTTGTGTTTTGGAAACTTAAATATAAATCAGATAATTCAATGATCACTCTGTCTTTCTAGGAGTTTTAATTTAATTGCTGTAAGAAAAATTAGTGTAGATATAGCTGTGATAGATTAGCCTGAAATTCTTTACCGGTACCTTTAAAAAACAGATTGTTGTATGCAATAAATCACAATGATGGTTTGAAACATATACCCCATTTTACAGACGCCAACTTGCAAAAGCACTCTTAAAATAGCCCCGATAATTTTGTAATGGTAAAGTATGGGAAGAATTTTCCAGGGGTTAAAGGTCGGGGAAAGGACCATTGCATTAAAATCAAGAAATAAATTAATTCTAATTGATTCATCATTGTTTTTTCGGACACTATGCAAGACTGATAAAATCACAGATGCTCTGGCCCATACATGACGAAAATAAATATCGGAATCCATACGACACGACGCCTAGCGCATCGTGCTGAGTGTTAAGAACGCGCTCGCAAACAACCATGGAACGACTCTTTTTCTAACCGCCCTATGATGATGAGAAAATGGAACAACACTTTCACTAACCACCCTATGATGATGATGAGGAGTCCAACTATCCTCTCACGCATAATTGGTCCTCACAGGATTCAAACACACGCCGGGTAATTAAAGGCGCGATGATATCTTCTCATCTCTCTCTTGGCCCGATGCGCCAATCACTGAGCTTATAATCCGGAATAAATCACCAGTCTTTTCAATATATCCTACTTTCTACATTCATGAAATAATCACTCATAACAAATTATCAGATCACCCAGACAGGTATGCAAGATTACAGACATTTGCCGTTTTCGGGTCAGGAAATCATCCATACAATTTGGAAGCTATAAGAGCACCATGTTAATAACCGTATAGATGGGTCTTCCCCCTAACTAACTATTGGCAACCATAATAAGAATCTACCAAGTACTAAAATCCGTTCGCTGAAATTTTGGCGCTCCCGAAGTATGTGCACCAAGATGGCGCACAACCTGAACTCTAACCCAATACACATACTATGTTCAGGCTGTGCGCCATCTTGGTGCACATACTTCGGGAGCTCCGAAATTTTATCCTCTGAGCTGGATCTAAATACCTTCACCTGACTAACAGAAAAACAAAAACTGGCATCCATAAATAAAGATATTTATCTCAAAATAGAAAAATATAGAAGCCAGTAAATAGGTTTTTGAAATCATAGCAACAAAAGCATAATAAATCTTCAAGTTCAAAAACATGGAAGCAGCTTAAATAGACAAAAAGTAACTTCAGAACCTCTCTCAGTCTCTTCACACATTTCCTCCCAAAAATTACTAACAGAAATTATGGAAAAATATTTTTTCGTAAAGCGTTCTTATGAATGAATGGATAGAAGAGGTGATAAACCAATGCCTGAAGTGAGCATTACCAAATGCACGCTGTGATATATTGAGATATTAAGTATTGCAGTATTATAGAACATTTAAAGTTTTTGTGCGCATTAAAAGTTGAGCCTCCCATATTGGAAACCTACTGTAATACCAAGGGCTACCAACACTTAGTTGTGTTGGCATGATTCCCAATCTTAGGCAAAATCCCATGAAGGGATGTATTATAGGGTGTCCATGAGTTCCTAAAAAATTTTTAAATCCTAAAGGGAGTTTATCGATACCATATATTGTTTTGGCCCTCACAGATGTATTAAATGAAGTAAAAATACCTAAACAACTACTAATTTAAAAAACAACAAACCTGGTTAATTAAGATATTTTGAGAACTGACATTATACCAACATTGTGATGAGACTTTATGGACACCCTGTACATTAGGTATGCCAGCGAAGTCATTTTCTTATTTTTCAATATTTTTTATATTTATATTGTGAAAACGAATTTGTCAGGAGCGCCGATGACCTTTGAAGGTCAAGCAAGCTCAAGCAGCCACTAAAATCTGATAAATTTTGAGAATTTACTAATTTCAATATTGTTTTATACTATTTTTCAATGTTGAAAGTGCTTGTGGAAACAACATCTCTCTCTCTCTCTCTCTCAATTTAAACCGGAGCTAGGTATTTGTTCACTGTGGCTGCCATCGCCTCTTTCATATTTTCAATGTGTTTATCAATTCTTGATTCCAATTCTTTGGATCGCAGTTCTTCATCTTTCAGGAAATCCTAGAAGAGCAATTAAGGTAAAAGCTGATTAAAACTATTAACTATAAATATTACGAGGAGAAAGTCTCGTGCGGTTAGGCCCGTAACAGCTTCCTCCGTCAAGTCCATAGATCTGAAACAAACATCTATCCGACACGGATTGGTAATGGCCCTAATGGGACGAGGGGCTTTGGTTGACCATCGCATAGGATTCCCTTTCCCCCAAATCAAATTTGAAAAATCCTATACTCCTAAACAATGTTCCCTCTAATTTTTTGTAGTATGTGTGCGCAGAAATTTTAGTGTGCGCACTTTTTTGGAAATGACTAATATTTGTGCAAAAACCAATGAAGAAATTTTGGCGTTCTAACCGGGTAATAAGTGGGCCAACAACAAACTTTCTCAACCTGCCAACCGAGCACATTGTTACATTACATCGAAATATGCCTGTGCGCAGTAAATCTATGCGTGTGCGCAGCCTCTGAAAGCTGTGTGCGCGCGCACACCTTAGAGGGAACACTGCTCCTAAAATTCTGTTTCTTATGAACAACAATTGGTTGCTATCAAATCTTTCATGAGCTATCTATTTCCAATATAAGGTTTATCAAAGCAAGATTGTTTGAAAAAAATACCTGTAAACCGTCATTTTTGGACATTTTATTATTGTTGCCAATATCTTCTTGCTGTAGACCAAGTATCGCATTCAATTCTCTTTCATCAATACTATCGTCCATATGAGTTGAAAAAATTGAATTATTCGGCGACGTTTCGGTTACTGTAGAAGGAGCAATTCCAATTGATTTTAAGAATTGTCGTGTAGGGGTCGGAGTTCGTGACCTCAGTGACCCTACTTCTTCCAAGAAGTCTTTCACAGCTTCACTGTTGCTAGATTTTGAAGATGAAACTGATGGTGGAACGACTGTGCTAGGTTGACTTGTGCCGTTAGATGTTGCAGAAATCTTGATTTGAAGACTGGGTATCTAAAAAGATGAATAAAATGGTTTTAGACTTGATATGAGCAAACTACGGCCCACGGGTCAAATCTGTCCTGTTGAGTAATTCAGTTTGGCCTGCCCGATGCTTTAGGAATTTGTTGAGATTGCTATTAAATTGTTTTGGCACGGGGCTTATCGTTTTACACGTTTGCTGTTGTAACTCTGTAAATATTGTTCATAAAATGTAAAATTTTTTACGTCACACTTACACGGCCTGCCAGTCTAGGTGGGCAAAATAATTTTGGCCCCTGGCCCAAACACCTTGCCCACCCATTTTAGACAAAAACTGAATTCATAGGGTCATTTGCTAAATTGTTGTCATTGCGACAAACATTTGGGGCTTTTCCCGTAACCACCGATCATTTCAAAATTTTTAGTAGATAAAAACTACTGCCACTACTGAATTATCGCGAACCTCTGACAAATAAACTTGGATCTGTAAACACAAAGACCGGTAGCACTATAAATGCCGTTTAGCGAATACATACAGTATAAAAAATAAAGAGAAAACGTTGCTGGCATAATTTAGACTTAGAAGTTAACTGTTGCAATAAATCAAAGCTGCTCACGTACCACTTGAAAAGTTCCCGTAGGGGCCACAGGTTGAGAACCACTGCCACAGGGCTCAGAGCGAAAGGAGTGGCATAAATAATCTATACGTGCTAAGATTGAGATTCTGTTCTGTTGCCACTCTTAACCAATATACTTACATTATCATCAGCAGGGTCACTCAGAACTCCATCAGTTACCACAGAATGATTCTTGCCAGAAGTTTTTGATGACATCTCTTGCAGCCTGTAAAAGAGAGAACTTCATTAAAACAAGATAGAAAGAGAAGAGATAGAATAGAAGCACATTCACTTTGAACTAGGCTCTGTACAAGCAACCACTGATCCGCAGAGATGTGCAGTTGGAATTTGGCATGTTTTAATTGTCTAAGTTGTATTTTGGAATTATCTGTGACAGGAGCCGGAATTTCATCCTTTTTATTTAAAGTTAATATTTCTGGCGGAAATCAGAAAGCATTATTTGTTTTATTTGCTTTTTTAACTGACAACAACAAGGTCGTCCCAAGGGTGGAAATCTTATTTTTAAAAGACTTGGCATAGGAGATTGGCAAAATCTGATTCTATTGCAAAGTTTGTGAATTTATATCAAATTTTCAAACATAGAATGTAAAGTCTCAATCATCCGTTCATATCTTCGTAGAATTTCTTGATTCAAACGGAAAGATTTGGTTCTTTCGAGAAATAGTACCACTTCACATATCATTACGTATGAGCAGATGCTTGTTTGGGTCAAAATTCTTGAATAAGAGTCATAAAACAAATATTTTAGAATATCAAATTTTCCTAACCTAGAATTCAAACTCTCAATTTTCTTTTCATAATCATCGCAGATCTTCTTAATCCTATCGTCCTCCTGCCCTCGTATGCCGTTGATAACATCCCTAGTATGAGAGAGAGCAGAGGAATATTCATCCTGGCCCATTTGCTCCTTAACTAGCATTTGGTCTTTGAGACTAGAAACCTGAAATAAGAAATTAATAGGTCTAATTAAAAGCTATAAGGGGATATGTATCTATGTTATTGACTGAATACTTTGGTACGAAGTTGGTAGATATCATCAATAAACAAGCCAATAGGCGCCCAGGATCTTTGCTGATACACGAGGTAGCCCGCACTTCAGTAAATCGTTATCATCCACGCAAATTTGCATTTTTTGCAGAACATAACATCAATCTGAACTTTTGGTGAAATGCAGATAACTAGAGTGAAAGCATAACCATGTTAGAAATTTCATCCATATCGGCCAAGCCCTTCAGAAACTACAGATAAACACAATGACTAAGGGTCTCTTGAAGCGTAAATCCGATATCAAAATTAATTATCAAACTATTAGTCTGTTATAGAGCTAAGATCTGAAGCCTGAGCCCATCCAATTCAATCGCTAATTTTTTTTTTAAATAAATATATGTTTATAAAAAATATATACTAAAACTATGTGAGGAAATAAAGGAACTCCTAAACAAAATATGAAAATTCAGGTTTGCTTCGGGTTCGGGCCTGCAAATCTAGCTAATTAGTCGGGCTCTGATCGGGCCCAACACCCACAGGCCCGGGTCGGGCCGGGCTAGAATTTTCGGGCCCGATCTTATCTCTAGTCTGTCATGGCCAAATAATATTTTCATAAAAAAAATGGGACTTGAAACTGAGAACCAAAATCGTACCTTTTTCTGCAGCATTATATTTTCCTCTTCCAGTTTCCCGACAGCTTTTGTGTAATTTTCTTTCAAAGATGTGAGATCAATTTCCGCTTCAACGAGCGACTGATCCGTAGCTTTCTTTTCTCTCACAATTTGTGACGTCACGGTCTGCTGATCTCTCAAATTTTCTAATTGAGCCGCAGTCATTTGTAACTCCGTTGCAAGTTGGTCTCGTCTTTGACATTCTTCTCGTAGCTGCTTTTCCATATCGCCACACGTTTGTCCGAGCTGAGCAATATTTACGTCTCGATTATGCAAATGAGATGCTATGGTTGTGACCTCTGCTTTCATACTGCAAAGCTTAGTGGAGTGTGACGCTTCCATCTCCTCGACTTTATTCCGCAAGCGACGAATTTCGACGTTCAGATTAGTGACCTGGAAAACGTGACAAATGAAATAAAGAGAAAGCCCAGGATTGCCTCAATCTCAGCATTCCGCAACAGGAAAGACCTCCTCCAGGTAGAGAAAATTTTTTAGGGGGAAGAAACACAAAAATATTAGTTTGTATTCGGCATATTTTTACATAATAAACTTTGCAATGTTTTTATTATCTGCTACTGTAATTACTTATCGATTTTAATTGGTAAGTATGTTGATAGATATTTGCCTGTCTGTTCGGTTGTCTGTTAGATGCACGCGATATCTCACCTCACAAAAGTGAGATTGATTCTGCTCCAGATTTTGCATGTGCATTCATCATATGTCGGACCAAGAGCCTATTGATTTTGGATGAATTATTTCGTATAATTAGCGAGTTATTAATTAATTAGTGATGGGACACAAGGTGTCACTATGGAGTAAGAGCGCTGTTCTGGGGGATCCCCTAACTTTCGATCAATAAGTCTTCTGTCTCTGACCGATATTCTCGTTTAGTTATTGATTAGAATGAAATTTTTGTCAGCACATTTATCAAGCTAGAGTTGAGACAAAGTATATTTTGTATTGAACTGTAAGTCCTTTCTTTTTGTATACTTCCTATCCTGGATCCGTATGGATAGTTGCCACAAGGATGCTTGAACGAGATACTATTAAAGTGTGGATTATCTGCTGTTTGATTAGGTTATATCTTGTTTTGTCTGAAGAATTAAGCCTGCAATCTAACAAAAGCTTACAGATGCTGTTTCAAAAAAAGGGGTTATGTTATTCTGAGAGTCTAGAGTAAGTCTGAGTGTTAAAGTTTTTCTCTGGATCAACAGTCCTGTCCTAGAGAATATTGATGGAACATCTTTCCAGAAATTATCTAGGTAGAATACATATCCTTATAGCTCTTTCTCTGACAACACAAGGCTTGAGGTGTTTCAAGTTATCTGCAAAGTAGTCGCCGACAAGTATAGTAATCATTTTGTGGTTATTTTTAATTTTGCTTTGTTTAATTGTTCCCGTTTGCCTGAATGGCCAATGAAAAACGATTTGATTTGGATGGACGTTCACTAACGTTTAATGAAACACCATAGTTCTCTAGCTCTTGCCATTTCAATTGTTGCTCATAACTGTGTAAAGAGATTCACTTGTTAGTAAAATTTCTTAATAAATTGCCTCACTTTTGCCTCTTCTGTATTTTTCAAAGCATCTGTTAAATTATGGATCTCTTGTCGTGAATTTTCAACTTCTTTCTGTAGGTTGCGGTTTTCCTCCCTTGGAATATAAAAAATCTATTACTATAAACCAAAGGAGAATCGAAAAACTTCAACAAATTAATTGTTATTTTTTAAATATTAAATTTATTATTAATCATTGAGAATTGGCATGGTGGCCTAGTGTACCGGTTATCAACCAAGGGCCATGACGCACTGGTGGGCCAAATAAAAATGATCAGGTTGCCCAAAGACCTATTGAAAAGTGTTATAGCTGTTGATAAATTAGTTAAATTTGATGGTAGTAGCAATGAACAATGCTGTTTTTTGTTACATGGTGATAATTTTCTCCTAATAATTATTGAAGTCTATTTTTTCAGAAAGTATTTTTTGTTTTTTGTAGTTTATCACTGGCATGAAAAAGGTTATTGTGCCACAGAATTTTTTTGTAACGAAAATGAGTCACAAAAGATAAAAGGTTAATTAATAAACCACTGGCCTAATTATGTTGCCGTGACATGTTAAATATCTTTCCCTGCCACCTTACTCATAGACGACCTAGTGGTTATATGGTTGTACATAAGGGTTTGTTGGTGACAAATGTTAAATGTCCCATTCTCACTGCTAGGGCTGGGCATTTCGAATCGAATATTCGAATCGAATAGTAAATTATTCGAATCGGTTCAGAGCTAAATTTCGAATCGCCGCCAGGCGCCATCTTGTTTTTATCTTTCCGCTAATGGTCGAGGTGAATTCCCCAATTTTTTTTTTATTTGAGTCATATTTTTTTTCAACGGAATCCTAACATATGACTATTCTCAGTAGTGAGTTATTGATAAAACGTGTTTGTTATTCTGTGTGAACGCTCAGTAATCTATCTGAGTGATTTATTCTATGTCTTCAGTAATTCATATTTTTGAGAGGACCAATTACTATAATAAAGTCGCTTACAATTATATATTTTCAAGTATTCGAGATTCGATTCGATTCGAAAAAATTATTCGATTCGATTCTGAAATCAAAAGGTATTCGAAAATGCCCAGCCCTACTCACTGCAAAAGAGTGAAATAAATTAGCCAAGAAGAGCTGCACTGTGTAAAAAGCTGGTAATTTCAAGTGAGAGTAAATTTCATCACCTTCCTCTCCCTGCTTAGTAAAAGTATTCAAAACACAGAAATAGTGAAATACCTTAGACTAGATTCTGAGTTCCTGTAAGTCGAGACGAGAGATTCCAAATGTGCGACGTTACGTTGCATTTCATCCTCTCGACTTTTTAGTGGCGATCTTGTCTGCAATGATTCAATGAGTTTTTGTTTCGTTCTGAGCATGTTCTCGAGATCTGAAACTCTATTTTTGAGCTCTGCGATTTCTATTTCAGAGTCACGCATGACTGATTCTCTTGCTTTTAAAGTCGATGTTAATTCTCGGCCCTCATCTTCGAAAACTCTGGCTCGACAGGTCGCTTTATCGAGTTCCTCCTAAAAGAGATAAAATTGAATCTTCAATAAACAATTTTTATATTCAATGCTCCTTCATGTCTTTCACTCTGAATAAGGCTATGTATAGGCAGTCACTGAATTGTGAAGAGCTATCATTTTTGGAAAAACTGGAATTCTTTCGGTTCTGCATTGCTTATTTATTTTACCGTTTGTGAGATATTTGACATAAAAGGCATAGCCAGGGGACAGGGTGGTGGATGAGAATTGTAACTTACCTCTTCTGAAATTAAAAAAAAAAAATTCTGCTTGAAACACTTTTTAGACCCTCAAAGACTCTTGAAAATCCGATTGTTACAGAAACAATACAAGGCAATCGATGCCTGGTGTAACATCCATAAAGCTAACAAGAGTCCTAAACAATTCATCAACTCAAGCATTGGAAACGAGGGTGAATAACACGCTGTACATCCGTTAGCTGCTGCCAATGTCTCCTCTTGGTCGTTTTTCTTGCTCCGCCCAATCAGCAAAATATCACAGTCATAAATCACTGTATGTCACTCAAATTAGTGAAATTAGTGAATATTTTTGAAAAGCAACTCAATGCTATGGGTGACCGTACATTTGAACCCATGTACATTTGAACCCATGCGTATATCCACGGGTTCAATCTATATGCGGGTGCTAAAACCCATGGGTTAGGGTTAGTATGGGTTTAACTATCCATGAAACAAAAAAAATTCCATAGGTGCAATAGCATACAGGTGCAATTGTCATGGGTTCAAATGTACGTGGGTTCAAATGTAAAGGAACCAATGCTATGACATGCCCCACCTGTAACATGTATTTCTCTTTCACTGTTCCCTTCCTTAAATCATCCAGTTCTCTTGTTTTATTCTGCAATTCTTTGATCAAATTTTCTTGAGTTTGGATCAATTCTTTATCATTGATCAGTTCGGATTCAAGTTTCTTAACCAGATTTTGACTCGTAGACTCGACCTCCTCGATCATTTGATTGCTACGCTTCAAACGGGCTTGGTACGTATAAACCTGAACATAATAAATCGTATAATTAAAATAAATTATAAAAATCCTAATGATAGATCATTTTTGGGGACTCCCGTAGCGTGTGTACCTGGTTAAGGTGAGAGCATAATTCTGATTTTCCTTATTTTAGTTCTATTACAAGTTCGGGGACTGTCTGTGTTAGCCAAGTGAATATTCCCCCATAGATTTCAGTTCCTTTACACAACTTGATGTAAAGTAGGCAAACAAAATTAGTGAGCTACATAATATAATTAGTACACATACATATGGAGCCCCAAAAAAAATGTTATGTATGATACAGAAAATAATTCTTTTTTCAAAAGTAGAGGGCTCCGACCCCCAAATCTCACTCCTGGCTACGTCCCTGCAATAAAAGATTTGTTTCATGTAAACTGATCATATTTTGTGTAAATGACAAAATGACATCACTATAGGGCAGTCCAAAACTAATCTGGCATCTGGAATTGGACGCAAAATATTTGTAGCTTAAGAACACTCTCTAGCACTGACCTGCTGTTGAATTCTCTCACTCTTTTCAGCAAATGATTTCCTTTGTGCTTCTAGGCATTCGATTTGGTGTTGCAATGCTCGCAGTTTAACTTCAAATGCTCCTTTCTCTTTCACAAACTCTGTCTCTTGTTGAACTTTTGAGTCAAGTTCAGCACGAGTTTTTTCAAGTTCTTTTTGAAGTGTGTGCTCTCGCTCACTTATCTTTCCTGTTGAAAGATAACAGCTAGGGTAGGTAAAATAAAGTACTTCTATCGAATCTGAAATTTCAAATATTTTCAGTCTACGATCAAGGCCAGGGTCGATACTCTATTTGGAAAATAATGGAAGATATGAATAATTGGTAAAAACAAAATTGTTTGCGTTATATTAGTAGGTGTGATGGCTTAGTGCAGTGTTTCTCAACCTTTGCGTCGCGACCCAAAACTGCGTTGCATGAAAAATCTTTTTGGGTCGCCTGTTATTTCATCAATAAACTTGAAAGTTATTGATATTATTTTCTAGTTGATTTTATAGATTACTTAATATCTGGTAATGGAGTGTTCTTAGGAATTGTATGAGCATGGCTGTCTCAATTCGAAGTAATTTTTTGTAAAATAAATGTTATATAGTATTTTAAATTATTTGATTAAATAATCACCTTGTTTTGCATAATGTTTCTGCATTTTTGAGTACGTCGATTTCAATTGTAGTAATTCGTTGCGAAGATACGATAACTGGGATTCGTATTGTTTTACCACGTTTCGTTGGCTACCGTCAAACCCATCTAATTTGTGTTTCAACATTCCTACTTCCTGATGTTTTTGATTTAACATAGATTTAGTGTGACCGAGTTCTTGTTCACGAACTTCGAGTTTGTCCTGCAATAGTGAGAAGAGATTATTTACGAAGTGCCTTATATCCTTGCATATAGGCCGAGTTTAAAAGTCTTAGTATAGATAAATCTCATGCCTCCCACTTGACTCTCATAAATACTCAAAAAACATACGCCATGCCTCCCCCCTCCCCCAAAAAAATTCAATATTTTTTTGTAATGCACTTTCCAGGGATCGCAGTCAGACATCAATTTTGCGGCTTTTCAATACCATTTTGCTCTATTCTTGAACAATACACTGAAACTCAACGTTTCTTGGCTTACTACCAACAATCCTTTATTATAGCTTGGATAACTCCCGACAGCGAAGTGAGTTTGTAGAGTGTTTATTTGGGATCTAGTTAGAAATGGCTTAATAACAGCTTTTGTCTAGCCTTGTTTGAAGCAAAAGGCATGAGTGAAGCTGAAAGCAAAAAAAAATTACTATCTTATCGAAGAATACAGAAATAGTTACCTGTACAGCTGCTAGTTCCCCTTCCCATTCCATTTTCTTATGTCGGACCATGATGTCAATTTGCCGCATTAATTCTTGCAGTTCAGCACCACATGATGTCAGTAGTAATCCACCATCTAATTGTTGCTTCTGCATACCTTCCCATATTGTAGTGTCCATAATTATGTGCTGCTAATATGTGTTATCCTGTAAAGGACAATATAGAAAAATAATTTACGCAATCCTGTTGAATTAAAAAAAACTTGTGCATTTTAATTTGGATGAAAATTATTAGGTCAGTATGTTGGGATAGGCTACATAATTTTATGAATCAGTCTTAAAAAAACATAGAAACAGAATCATTGCAACAAAAAACCATGAAGACAGTAGGCTATAGTTATCTGACTCCCATATGTCCCGACATTTGGGCACATAAAAAAAACACTCTGCCATCACGTGACCAAAATTCTGTTTTTTTGCTATAAACTCTCAAATGCTTTCAAAATTTTTTTCCTTCCAGTAAATTAGATCTCTACAGCACAATTCTCCTATTAAAAAAAAAAACCCACATAAAAAAGACATTAATTATAACAGTGAGTGCGAGGCCCCCCTTTACGAAAAAGTCAGGTCTCATGTAGTTTCTTACCTAACACACTTCTAGTGGGCGTAGCATGAAATTTTTTTCAAGTATCAATCCTAACCCCCACCTGACTACACCATCCAAAAATTACGTCATTACGACGTCACAGTGACGTAATAGAGCCCTTCAAACTATACGAACTGCCATCCAAGACGCGCAAACGAGCACCCGAAATCGAACAGTTCTCTCGTCGCAACGATTCCAATAGGAGAGAGACCGATAACGTCAGTCAGTTTTTTATCGCCGGCGCCAATGCCGTTTCGGTCGATCGTGCGTATATTTGGCAAGCTCTATGCCGTGATTGTGATGTCGTAGTGATTTAATTTTTTTGGATGGCGTAGTCAGATGGGGGTTAGGATTGACATATCAAAAAATTGTTATGCTACGCCCACTAGAAGTACGTTAGGTACGAAACTACACGAGACCCAAAAAGTCTGGGGGCTCCATATCGCCTCAAAACACAAACCGGCACTGCAGATAAACCAAACGGAAGTGCAATTCAAAAACATTACTATTGAATTCCTTGAAAAAGATAATCGAGTTTACAAGATTAAAAAAATATTTTCTGTTGTAGCATTCAGAGTTTTTAGCAAAGAAAGAATATGTCATCGTAACAGACGTCCTCGTTTCAGAGACAATATAATGTTGTTTTATTGAACCAAATGTCGGGACATATTGAAATCAGAATACTGTGCCCTATTTAATCATTACCATAAATCACAACAATTTTTGTTACAATTTATATGGGCATTCGGAAAAGCTTTAAAAAATAAACTAATCACATCCAGCAAACTTGTGGAATACATGTGTTAGCTGTTCACTAAAAGACCAACACTGACAAAGGCAAAAAAGAATATTTCTGTATTTGTAAATGTTTTCCATTAGCAACTACAGGTTTACATTTAACAGAGTGAGAGAGATTTCGCCAACCTGAAAACAGAGCAGAGAGAGAGAGAGAGATTTATTTCCACAAACAATGAAATGAGCATTGCAACAATAATAAAAATATACAACAGCACATACCACTAACAATAATTAGTCAACATTAATTCTAATTTGGTTTGAACTTTTTTGAACATCAATTAATCCTTATACCTTCCCCCATATTTACTCCCGTCCAAAAAATTACTACAACTCACTTGGTTTTCGTTTTTCCGCCAACGATTTTGTAAAATTTTCTGTTGGTGTTCGTTGTCGCGCCTCAGTGATTACAAAAATTATCCTAGCGTGTAAACAGCTGATACTGGATTATATATTCTTATAAAAGTAATGAGGTAATTAGTATATAAGAATTAATATTAATATTAAAATTATATTAATAAAATGCGGTTGAAGATTATTTATGGTATATTCAATCAGATAAAAAAACTCAAACTAATTGAGCGAAAGAAAACACATTCGGCGACCGAGAGCAGAATAATGTTGACGTCTAGTCGTCGTACGAATTGCCAACTAAATGTACCGTACTCGTTTCTATATACTTATTCAGAAAATAGATTTAGAAAGTTAACCAATTATTATTCTGTTAAATATATAATATTATAAAAATTATTGAAATTTAGTTCAGTATAATTTTAATTATTTCAAACTAAATGGTAAATTGGAATTTATTATTTACTTAATTTAAGTACCGGTATAAGTTTACCGGTATTATTCATAATCAGCAGTAGACGATAAAATATTAAATGAAGACAAAAAAATACCTGATTATAGAATCGGGAGAGCAAACAAAACCTCGAGTAAGGTTTGAAATGTACAGAATTTAGATGGAAAAGTATGTGTTCGCTCACACAAAAATATTTAAAAAAAATATGGCATTAAGAATTTTAGCTCAATTCTAAATCTTGTCGAATTGATAAATCTGAATAATGCTCGACGTCCTTTCTGAAAGACTGAAATAAGTAGTTTGTAATTGTTGAATGTTTAGTGCGAAAGATGGATTAAAGTTGTAGAATATAGGATTTTTGTGAAATATTTGAACAATGGAAGACACAAACATTTTTATTCAGGCCATCGAGGGTGAGTTTTTTGTTTGAAATTGTATTTTTCAATATTTCATTTATCAAGTATGAGTAACGTTATGAGTTTTTTTCGACTCAATAATCAGCATAATAGGCGATAAAATAATTGATAAAAACAAAAGAAATAAAACTGATTGTAGAATTGGTAGGGCAAACAATGATGGAGTCTGTGAATTCTAAATCTTGATATTACAGTACGGCACACTATACAAATCGGGTGACTTTGTCCCGTTTCAGAGAAACCATTTTCCATATGATCAGACACCCCTCCTTTGGGAGATGTCTGGACATTGTTATCTCTCATACATTTTTATTTTATTTTTTAGGCTATGAAGAAAAACAAGATCCCCTGTCAGAAGAACTTGATCGGTTTATAACTTACATTGCAAGGACCGGAGATATCTTGTAAGTTTTGTTTCTGGGTTGTTGGCTGGGTTCTGTGTTAAGTTTTGTGGTATTGACACTTTTTGAGAAACACAGCCCTAAAAATACTCGGGTCTGATATAGTTTAGTACCACATGCACTTCTAGTTGGCCTGGCTCAACAATTTTTGCATATGTCAATCCTAACCCTTACCTGACTACGTCACCCAAAAATTACGTCATTTCGACGTCACAGTGGCGTAATAATGGCCACCAAAGTACGTGAAAGGTCGTCCAAAACGCGCAGACGAGCACCCGAAATCGAGCAAGCTATCTCTCTTGTTTTCTCGTCACAACGATCACGATAGGAGAGAGATCGCTGGCTTTAGCGGGTTTGTTATCGGCGGCGCAGATGTCATTTTGGGCGATCGTAATTATACTTTGGCAAGACCTATGACGTGATGGCGACGTCGTAGTGACGTAGTTTTTGGATTGCATAGTCAGGTGGGGGTTAGGAATAACATGTGCAAAATTCGTTATGCTACGCCCACTGGAAGTACCTGTGGTACTAAACTATACTAGACCCAAATACTCAAAGATGTCCAAATTGTATCGAATATTTGGTGTGTTAAATTCTTGATCAGTGAAAAATATCTAGAATAGCTACATTACAAAAATCATCCTTCCCAGCTATTGAGAATGCATGTGGAACATTTTCCGGTTTTGGTCATCCCTGAGTTTTGACCAATTTGATGGAGTTCTTGATTTTTCACAATTACTTAGCTATTTAAGCTATTATTCTTGTCTTGCAAATAAGCAAAATTTTGTATTCCTTGTTGAAGTTTAATATATTCTTCTCCACTAGGGGGCCATGGGAGAAAGTACAGAAAGTTTTCATGAAGAAATTGACGTCAGTGTTAGATGAATTTTACAATATGGCTCCTTATAAAGTTGGGAAAATCAACGCAAATGCGACCAACGATGATTTTGATGAAATGAAAAAAAGATTGTTGCAGTTGACGGAAGAGTTTGACAGGTGTGTTACTATGTTTCTTGATTCAATAGTTTGGGCCAGTGGAAGTTTCCTCGACCCTTGACCCCCAAAAAAATCTCCCTATACTTAACCATTGCAAAATTTTAAACGCTCATTTCGAGAGTGTTTTGGGGAATTAGCTCATACAAACTGGCTCACATGTTCAAAACTCATTTTTATTAAAACGCAAAACTGCGTGCCGCTTACAGATACTTATAGCTAATTTTATAATAGTCTATCGCAGCATTTGCAGTATCGATTTTTAATTATTGCAACTCATCTAAATGTTCTCGTGAGGCATGCTGATTGATGCTTGGGGAAACATCCATAGTGGTCGCATTCTGATGAAAATAAATTTAATCAGTTACAATACTTTGAGCAAATTTCTGTTGGCTCTATGGCATTGCTTGGTATTATTTTTTTCAGACTCCGCAGCTCTTCCCAGCTCCCATTTAACTTATAATACTGTGAGAAATGATAGGAAAAATTAGTTGAATCTTTCTTTTACAGTCCGCCTTTCACAATCCAAAGACTTTGTGAACTTCTTGCAGAACCGAGGAAGAATTACACAAAATGTGATAAATTTATGAGAGGAATTGAGAAAAATCTAATGGTTGTCAGCTCATGGAGTAATCTACCAAGGTAAGACCTTTTTTCAAATAAAAATCAATTTTGAAAATAAAAATTTGACCTTGTCAAAAATTTAATTAATTATATTGATAGGCCTTTGTGCTCAGGTAATTTTTAAATGAGCAGCAACTGTATTTATTGATATATGAAAACCACTATTTTTGGATGCCAACGCAACTTTGTCTATCATTTTACCCACAATACCATTGTGACTATGAATATTCTATTGTTTTTTTCACCCCTACTTGTAATGAACAAACAATTTCACAGGACTCTCTCAGATAGCAATGACAACAACATGATGGTGAATGGTGTGGACTCGATGCCGGGCAATGGATACACTCCTGGAAGCGATAGGTGGGTGTAATGAATGTGTGAGTGAGTGTGTTCACCTGTGACTATGCTCAGAGATATGTCTCGTTTGATTGTTTAATTTAGTGAGTGTTACATTGCATTGAGGCTTGCTTTGAACAAATTTTGAATATAGACGAACTTCTTCTTTTCTAGTGGTCGAACCAGTGACCATCGAATTACTGTGTGAATTTTTTCACTCACTATTACATTTATATCAGATTTTATCCTTTTGTCCCAAATTTGACTGTTTTTTTTAGTTCATGGGTAAACTTTCATATGTCGTTTGGTACAATGGTTGCCCTATTAGTTAGACATTTAACTTTTGTTTTAGACTCGTGTTTTTTAGCTAATTGCCTATTTTTTTCCTGTTCAAACTTTAGATTCAAACCTCATTGGTCTAATTTGCCACCATCACCAATCAGCACTACCCCACCTAAGATACCGGGAGTTCCAGATTTTACAGCAGTTACTTTGCCAAAGCTGGAAATCACTACTGGAGAAACAGGAGAGTCTACTATTGAAGATGGTATGTATAGAATAGGTCTGTGGTTCCCAAACTGGGGTGGCGCCCCCTCATGGGGTCGCATGAAGATTTTGGGGTGTGCAACATTTTTTGTCGGTGGGCCATATAACCAACTTCAAACATTCAGCTGGGACAAAAGAAGAGAATGCTGCTATTCCCTGGCCTTACAGTAATAAATGCACCGGGCAAATCGTCATAAGATTTAAGAATATTAGTGTTGATAAGGGCCTTACAAAAGGCCTGACGGGCCGGGTTGTGACTCGCGGGCCGGGCCACCTGTTGTACACCCATGGGGACAATGCCAAAGTAAAATAATTCCATTTCTTTCAAATATGATTGGATCCTTGCTTATCAGTTGCTGGCTATCTAGATAATTATTCGTAGTTCAAGTGCGAAGCGAATCTAATGAATTTAATTTCATTTCTCTTTCAAGCATGGACTTGTTTATTTATTTTCCATATGACCAGTGGTTCTCAAATCGTTTAGGCCGCGCCCCTTTTTTAGAAGTCTCCCGACTCAACTCAGGAATAACTAGTTAACAATTATAGGCTACGAAAACAGATAGTAATCAAAAGTATGTTTTATTTAAAAAACATGTTAAAAATATGTGGATGGAATGTAAATATCCAAAATAAAGAGATGTAAATATCCAAAATAAGACTGACAAAATCAAATCTGAAAAATATTTAAATTTTTCTTTTTAATTAGCTTCAAGCCTCCTCAAAAAATTTTCTATTAGTCGTGGGTCGCACCCAATCGATTAAGAACCACAGTTTAAGACTTATTGACCTCCCTCTCTCATAATATGAATATGAAAATCTTATTCTATTCAGCAGAGACAAAGACAGCAGTTTCTGAAACCCCCGCTTCTGAGGAAAGGACTGAACAAACTGAAACAACACCTGAAATGGTAACAGAAGAAACTGAGAACACACAGGTAAGATGTCCAGTTTGTCTGCTCTGGAAAAGAATCACAGTAATCAAAGCATACCCAACTATGGATGTTTCATGAGCATCGATTTCCTTGTTTATTACCATAACAATGGCCAATTAGTAAAAAGTCAGCAATGACGTAACAATTGCAATTTTTGCATGCGTTTTGAGCGTAGTGCCAACTCTCCAAAACACTCTCAGAATAAGCATCCAAAATGTTTTTGAACGGTAAAGTATGGGGAGAATTTTTCTGGGGTCAAGGGTCGGAGAAACATACATTGGGTTCGAAAAATTAATATTTTGGTTGTTAAACTATTTTAAATACAATTTAAAAAATAATTTTTGAATATGGAATATTGAATAATTGTATGTATTTTATCAAGTTGGGTTTTGCCTAATAGATAAATTTCCTTTGATCATTTTAGCAGTACAAAAGTCGCCTTGATTGGCTTTCTAATTTTATAGTGTCAGAACCTAAATTAAATGCACACCCACGTCAGTTTGACATTGGTGTATAGCTGGTTGCCAGTCCGTTTTTCGATATCGTCGTACCACTGACATCTGGGTCTTCCTCTCACTCTTCTACCATCTATTCTTGCTGTGAGAACTTTTTTCGGTACTCCTGAAGTATGCGCACCAAGATGTCGCACAACCTGAACCCTAACCTGGTACACAACCTGAGTTTAGGTTGTGCGCCATCTTGGTGCGCATACTTCAGGAGGTCCCTTTTTTCTGCAGGCTGCCATGTCTTGCATGATGACAATTTGGCAGTTCTTATTCAGTGGTTCTCAACCTATTATGGCTCGTGGCTCTATTCCAGAGGCTTTCAGCACTCATGGCCCCCTGTTTATCATTCAGAGTGTCGTTTTGACTGGTCAATTCAAAAAATCCCATTAGGATAAAACAGTTAATGCTCAACAAAGTGAAAACACCCTGTGAAATAACTTTATCAAGCAATTAAACTATGGGGAACAGGGAGTTTCTTGTTAATGGAAAAGTAAAAATCAGTTTCGTGCCTCCCCTGCAAGCTGCACTTTGGCCCCCTTGATGGGCCACGGGCCCCAGGTTGGGAACCGCTGTTATAGTTTATTATTATTAAATTTCAGAAACCCAACGTCTCTGCAACCATAATTTCCTCCTCACCCCCAAAGACTGTGAACATAAAACGAAAAATCGAGGATGCTAATGATGAGAGTACCACCAAAACGGACAAAGGTATAACGGACACACAGATCGCAGAAAGCCCCACCAAAAAATTGAAGTCTGATACGGTATTGGAACAAGTTCAGAGTACTGCTGGTGAAGACAGTAAAAGTGCTGATTCAGAATCACATGACTCCGCAAAAATAGAATCCAGTGAACTAGTCACTAAAGATGACTCAACAGAAACGACTACCGGCGACTCAACAAAAATGGAATCTAGTGAATCAATCACTGACTCAGCAGAAACTGAAAAAGATGACTCCTCAAAAACTGTCAGTTCAGGGTTGCCAGAAACTAATGTAGACCAAAACATTCCCCCAACTCAAACTTTGACCCTTGAACCAGGAAATACAGACAATACTGAGAATGCAGATAAAGACATTGGCACGTCAGTTGATCCACCTAGTGGTACAGAAAAAAAATCTGACGATGAAGTACAAATGGAGGTAGATTAAATGGCTAAATTGAATATTGAACCAAAGAGATTGAAATTGGGTCTTGTTTATTACCGAGTACAAATTGCAGTAACATTTCGGTCAGTGTGACCTGGCAGCAGAATATTTGAAATGGCATGGTCTGAATTTTCAGATTATCAAGTAATTCGAGTTAGTAACAGCTACTGGGTAACGTTAGTTTTCAAATAGTCTTGAAGGCCTAAAATGCGTTTCAAGCTATGAAAACGGGGCTCCCGAAGTATGCGAACCAAGATGGCGGACATCGGAATGTAATATGTGGACTAGGTTAGGGTTAGGCCATAATTTTAGGTATAAATACTACGGGAGACTCTTGGCTAGTCGTCGAACTGATAATAGGACTAAAATAGGGAAAATTGTAAAAAAATTATCGCCTAACCCATGTTACGTTCCGATGTCCGCCATCTTGGTTCGCATACTTCGGGAGCACCATGAAAACAGCTATGAATAATACAGAAAAATGATTTTTTTTACACCCTGGCTATAGCATGCCCACACCGATATACAATTATTCTGACTGGCAGAAGTTTTTAATGAAATCGGTGAAGCGTGAACTGCCAGCATTTGCATGTTTTAACTAAAATATGATTATTCTGACTGATAGAATTTCTTTCTATTTTAATATAATTTTCTTATGAATCTTCTTAGGCAATAATTGGAGTACTTCAATTCTTGTGTCAATTGATTTTATTTATAACCACTTTCTTGAAAGAAGCAGTCTCACCGAACTGCCATATGATTGAACTGACAAAGTCATTATTGGCCATACTGAATATCCATCGACATTTTGCGCCCATTCACTCTAGCCCTGTGGTTCTCAACCTTTTTTTTTGTGGCAAGAAAATTTCCGTGGCCCTTTCAAATTTTTATTGCGAGGGAAAAACTACAAGAAAAGTTAGAATCTTTCTGTGAAAACGAACACTTTCCTTTCAATATTTGGAATGAAGATGACCATTCAGTAGCAAGAAACAGCATCATCAATCATTGGTACTACAATCAAAATTATGGATAGTGATACAAAGAAAACTAGCAATTTTATTAGTTCTGGGGCTCACCTTAAAATCTTTCCGCGGCCCAGCAGTGGGTCATGGCGCACTGGTTGAGAACCAGTACTTCAGCCTCTTCCACTGATATTGTTGACTTCGACCATCAGCTGGCTTAAACTATCTGGAAGTCAAAAATCAAGCCAATTCACTGTATTTCGCGGACCATAAGACGCACTTTGCGAATCGCTTTTTCTTGAAAATCGGCTGGGCGGCTCATAGGCCAGTCTGCAGTTTTTTGAGTCTCCCCTGTCAGTAATATATTTGCTTCAAAATAAGTAACACTTGGAATAAATTTGCATCAAAAATATTGAAATATTTTAACTGGATTCTATGAACCCAATAATTTCCTTATTCATAGAATTATTGGCACTCCAGTAGTATATGCTCCAAGATGGCGCACAACCTGAATCCTAATCTGGTACACATACCATGATCAGGCTGTGCGCCACCGAATAGTTTTCCAAGCTACGCATAACTTATTTAATGAGGTAATATGCTATTGCATAAATAGCATCTTCTATTTTGTGGAATTGAATTTCCTTGACTGGGAAAACCTCATGTTCAGGATCAGTATAGCGCCAGTGGGTCCATGTGTATCTTTAATAAGAAAGTCAGTAATTGATTCAAACTCCTTTATCACTAATATATTTTGTTTTTAGATGAGTTCCCATTTCCTAGTTTGGAGTAAATTTACATCAACATCAATTTTTGTTGAATTATATCTTATGTACTCAATAATTAATTTCTTTTCGTGAATTTTTTCCAAACTGCTTTTAAATACACTTTAGATGGGTAACATTGTGATGAAATCCTGTCGACTTTGTTCATATCAGTGCTTCCCAGCCTTTTCAGTTTGCGACCCACTTTTATTGCCATTTTTCGTGTGCGACTCAAAATGTGTTGTTAATATATGAGAAAATAAACAATGTATCCCCATGCAATTTACTATTAATGCGAAATTTGATCAAGACTGATAATGACGCTTGAATCTAATTGTTACATTGTTTCATAATTGTTACATAATGATAATGTAACAATTAAGAGAATAAGTTTTGCAAATCGAGAGATTTTGGAGACGCAAGTTATAGGCCGCTCGATCGTATCTCGTGATCACTCTTTAAGCAATGTCCATATCCCTCTTGGCACTTTGACATCGTCTGCGCCGTGATTAAAATGCACGCCGATAGATCGTGAGTCGGCGATGTCTGGTCGCTATCTCCTTGTTACATTGTTTCATAATTGTTGTTACCTAATGATAATCCCACAAGACTTTGCGACCTTTAATAGCTTCGCTGGTGTTATGTCAATTTTGTTTTGGTAACTTTACAATCTGCGTATACTGCATTTTAATACTGCCAATTAAATACAATTTTTCAACAGAAATTTTGGTGCTTCAACTTTTTATCAAACATTATTGGTTAGGTATATTGAATTCAGACACTTCTGAGATAACATAACAAACATCCAGTGATCGAATGTTTGTCTGATTTTGGTACGTTGAAAGTTTATAGTTGTGTTAGTATGCAGCATGACTCTTTTATCATGGAATCGCTATTCCTGATTATGAAAAATTGCTGCAGTCCGTGGAAATCATAATTATGTTACAAACGTTACAAAAATATATTTGTGTTGGTGTGCAGCAAGACTATTGGATATTCTGACACATAAAAAACGAATCTCTTGAAGTCCACAGAAATTTTTGACATGAGTAAAAGTAATATCCTTCTGGCAAAAAAATCAATCTTTAACCACTGAAAATTTCAAAGCAATTGGTTCAGTATTCGAAGTGAAAAGTGATTTCCTCATGGCGAAAGAAAAGAATACTACCAACAAGAACAACAACATAATATTGAAACGATCGTTATGTACACTGACGTGTCCAATAGGTAGTTAGTAGTCCCACAGAAACCAAACCGATAGCTTAGTTGGAAGCTAATGTTCTTTTTAGAAAGTGTTTGTCGGAGAAGTGGAATATATAATATCGTCGCCCCTAAATTGAATTAACATAATCTCAATTACCCCTTTTATAGAAATAAAATTATCAGTGCGCAATTTGTCAAATTCAATAACAAGAACATGAGAATCCATGAAAACAAGAACAATGTCCAGATTTAATCTCAGTAAGAAGGGTGGAACTGTTTCTGCGTTATCAAACGATAAATTGTCGAGATATTGAACGCCTGAATTGCCCCCCAAAAATGTCAAATCACCCTTTTGAGTGAAATAACCCCGTTTGAGAACCCCTGGTCTAGAGTATTCTAATCAATGCAATTCAAGACTTTGGCATCATAACCTTCCATGAGATTATCATGGTTGAGAACATTGAATTCGTGGATAATATTTATAACAACATCAAGTCCATGCATCTGAAACCAACACAAATGAGAGGTCGTGATTGGTCATATGATCAAGCCGACTTATCTGATTTCAGGCGCTGAAGGTGAATATGTAATCTTAGGACTGATTTTCTGATTGCGTTCATTCATCCTAAGCAGATATTAACTGGTAAATTAATCTAACCGAACGGGATGCTGTTACACTTTTTGATTAGGCTGTGTTATCCACTTTCCTGTCGCCAATGTGACTATGAAAAACTGATAAAAGACTATTAGGGGCTCCCGAAGTATGCGAACCAAGATGGCGGACATCGGAACGTAACATGGGTAACTGGTTAGGATTAGGCGATAATTTTTTTCCAATTTTCCTTATTTTAGTCCTATTATCAGTTCGAAGACTAGCCAAGAGCCTCCCGTAGTATTTATACCTAAAATTATGGCCTAACCCTAACCTAGTACACATATTACATTCCGATGCCCGCCATCTTGGTTCGCATACTTCGGGAGCCCCGACTATTATTATATTTGGTTTTCTTTGAATTCTGGCTAGGTTTTTCCCCCAGCTTTCTGTGTTTATCTTAGAGATGGTGTCACAGCATTGTTGTTACATCTTTAAAAAAAATGCTTATATTATTAATTCAATAGTGGTGTTTGTTTGTTGGTGCATTCAAAAAATTACGACATCTAGTCATTAGAAACAGCATGCCTATTGGGAAAGAGGTTGAGTCACCTGCATTCATTCATCTGGAGCAAATAATAACTGGCTAACTAATCCCATACCCGACGTGGACTGGTAATCGGAGTTCGCCATCTGATTAGGCCATATTATCAACTTTGCTCTCCTCCGGGATAAATATAGAAATCCTACCATATTCCAAGCCTGTCAATCAGAGCGAAGTTCGAGAAAAATTGAATCAGACAAAAATATCTCAACTCACAAAGTCTTTAGCATCGACAGAGCACATTCAGATGAAAAATTTCTTCTAACCTTAGAAAATATCGTATTGACACCTTCACAAGTTCTGTCACCTTTTAAAATGTCACTCTTTTTTCCAAAGAAAAAATACCTCCACATTCAATTGCTCATTATATATTGCTGCTAGTATTAGGCAAAAATTGTTCGATAGCACATGCCAAAATTGCTCGATAGCATTTTAAAAATTGCTCGATAGCACCCCAAAAATTGTTCGATAGCACCCCAAAAATTGTTCGATAGCATACGCAAGATCAGTGAGTAGCAGTTCCTTAATAATCAAATAACAGAAACATCTTGAACTGGTAACTTTAGTAATAATTACACTTTAAGTTTGCCTGGAGAATTGAAATTTAGTTATATCAAAATATTTGCACAATTGAATATACTTTTATACGAAATCCTCATTTTAGTGCTTTCTCCGCCTGTGTTGGCAGTTTGGCATAATTTGAAATTGATGGCGTAACAATTTTTCCAAATTCCAGACTATTCAAATATAAAAACAAAGAACTTGTGGTCATAAACGAATTGAAATATTAAACGAAATTGAACTTAAATTACACGTCTATCAACGAAGAACTCTGAGAATTACAGAAATTAGTATTGAGCACTCGAATTTATGAACGGTAATTAGCAGGAGGAATATTCCAAGTTTGGGCTTATAGGTAACGCCCCTGTGAGATGATTGATTGATGTTATCTTGAGGTTTCTTTAATTGCCATGGATCAATGTGCTAGAAAGGGGATAACTGAAACTCCGGTACATATCATATTATTCAATGCACTATCATAAATTTAAAACAACACAATGGAGGATTATTGATTGCAAAAATTGAAGATAAAACTAAATTGAACTCTGACAAGGGAACTTTTGGAGATTAGAGTAATCATTTAAAATCGCAGGAAGCATATATAAAATTAGTGTGAGAAATTCTAAATACAATTAAGCACTAAATAATCCTCATAATTATGAGGTTGATGTATCTCTAGCTAAAAAAGAGGGAGAGCAGAAAATCATGAAGAAATACAGACCTCCTGAAGTATGCGCATTAAGATGACGCACAACCTGAACTCAGGTTGTGTACAAGATTAGGGTTCAGGTTGTGCGACATCTTGGTGTGCATACTTCAGGAGTACCAAAAATACTTTATTCAGCGATTAATTTTTTTTAGTTATCAGTGCTAAAATCCTCCAAAAAGGTGCCACAAGCCATAAAATGGAACCACTATTATACATAGTTTGCCAGTGGCAGAATTACACTACCGTATTTAAAATAGTGAAATTCTAAACATCTCAAAACAAGGTTAGCTAGCAATAGCGCATGAAAGTTTTATGACAAGGATACTTATATATGGGTAATACGGTAAGCACTATCAAAATGGTTGTCAGATATAATCTAAAACATATTTTTTTCTGATAAAAATTCGAAAAACAGATAGAGAACAAAAAATTAAGCAAGCTGATCAATAAGTTTTTGCTTCGAATTAGCTATAAATGAACCTTGTGTGTACGTGGTGTGATGAGGATAGATTAGTGCCACCTAATGTTGTCAAAGTAGCAATAGATGTTGATAGTTGTGTGGCAAAGCGAGGGTATTATTTGGTTAGCGTGCGACAAGATTGCTACATCTTGTAAATTGTTCTTGTTTTCGTGTAGCAGTAATGTTTGAGTTAATAAAAGCCTAGAAAACGGTCTAAATGAGTTTTCCTCGAATGGTTCAACTACATGTGATATTAAGTCATTTCCATATGAGGGGTGAACACCCAAATAAATTTCAAACACCCTCCTGAAATTGAGGTGTGACACCCACTTTAATTCTAAATGTGAATAACAAAATATCTATCACCCCCTAAATTTGGAAACACCTTCTCACTAAAAAGTTAACAGTGGGGAACATACTGGTAGTATTATAGATGGTAGTATTAAAACCATAAATTTCTAAAACCAAGAGCTAGCACCAATGTTGAAAATATCAAGATAAAATCAAAGAAATGAAATTCAATCAGTCAATACTTATGTTATGCTTATGAATGAGAACAGTGGTTATTAAAGCATTCCACCTACCATATTTTCTGGCTAATAAGTCTACCCGGCAAATAAGACGAAGCCTATTTTAGCACTAGAAGAGAGTTTTTTTTAATAGCCCTCCAATACGGCTGGGCAGAAAAATCGCTTCTCTGTTGGTTAAGTACAAATATGCGCTCATAATTTTATATGATTAGGTTAAAACCAGGTCATGTTCGTTTCAGGTAGAATCATACTCACATAATTAACTATTCTTAATAACAAAGGGGTAATTTTAGCTGTAAAAGGGTAGCGGCAATCATTTTGAACAACCTATTAACTGGAACGTTGAAATAACCTGAATGAATGAATGTGAATATTGTGTGATAAGTATGTGGAAATTCGGTATATGCACTTCCAGTTGAAATTCAAGCAACGAATTTGTTACCAGCTTTTCAAATTAATCTTGTTGAAATTTTCCTCCCCATTTAGCCACGGGGTTATTGATTGGGAACTTCTGGAATCGGCTTGATTTCAAGTACGCTGCTATCTTCTCGTTTTCCTCAAATCTTTTGTAGAAGCATTGGATGTTGGAAAACTTTGAGAAAATATCAGGGAACATAATTTGGTGATGAGCAAGTGTCTCATAGAAAGCGAAATCAACGTGACTAATCTTATCTCCTGCAAAAAAAATAACAGTAAAATAAACGTTGCGCTAACTGCAATAACGAGAATATCGGTCAGAGACCGAAGACTTATCGATCGAAAGTTAGGGGATCCCCCAAAACAGCGCTCTCACTCCATAGTGACACCTTGTGTCCCATCACTAATTAATTAATACCTCGCTAATTATACGACATAATTCGCCCAAAATCAATAGGCTTCTGGTCCGAGATAAGATAAATGCACATGCAAAATCTGAAGCAGATTCAATCTCGCTTTCGTGAGATATCGCGTGCATCTAACAGACAAACAGACATACAGACAGACAAATACCTTAAATTAAAATCGATAAGTAATAATGTAGCAAGCATCAAAATGACTATAATTGAGTGGTCAGACAAGTGCAGACTGGCAATATGTGAGGAAACATGACTGTTTCCAGTCCAGGTCAGGTATCGAATAGCAAAACACCACAAAATTCTCTACAAGATTGCAGTATTTTTAATCAAAATTTTGAGCACACCACAAAAAAATGCTGTTTTCATAATCAAAATTTTGTTATTCAAAGAATAAGTCAATGCTATGAGCGACATTGAAGCCAGGGTTGTGAAGTCGGGAAAACTGGCAACACATCCCAAACTCTGAGCAACATAAAACGGGTCTGGTTTCTGCTCATGTTTGAAAAAATTTCGATTCAGACTCCGATAATGATAAAAACATGGGAATTTCGCTCTGGTTTCTGTGCCCTGAGAAAAGCAGATCCAAATAATATAGTTAAAAGAAACAAATTGAATACAAAACTAGTTTTTTCATTTGAATGCATGGAGCCATGGAATGTTGAGCATCTATTGAAGGGGGGGTCACAAAACAAAGATTTTGAACAACTGATTGAAACATTCAGCACAATGCATTGAGTCTCTTACGCAAGGGGGTTATAATCGGGAGTTTGGAACCCCCAGGGGTTCACGGGATGATTTCCAGGGGTTACTGAATGGCAGTTGAGTCTTCCTTTGAGTGAGGATTTTTAAAATCTAATAGTCAGGCAGAGGACAAGGGAAATAACATCTAATTCCTAGGGTTCGGGTTGATGTTGATTGTTTATGATTGATGCTGTGCTGATGCTGAGTGAGTCTTACCAGTCAGATATTTTTTTCCCTCTAAGAACTTTTCAAACCCTTGTAGTTTCCCAAGTTGTGATTCCTTCATTCCATCTTTTTTCTCTTCAAATTGAGGATTGTAACAGACATGTGTAAATCCTTGCCTAAGAGTGTTGATGATACCTGGGAAATGTGAAAAATTGAAATTACGAATATTGAGGCTTGGTGGTTATAGCAGGGGTGAGCAAGGTTCACTGGACAGGGACCAAAAATGTTTGCTTATCCATACTGGCGGGCCATGTAAGTGTGATAAAAAAGTTACATTTTTTGAACAATATGGGTGAATTAACGAGGGGATCGTGACCCATGTTGTCGTACGGTGGTTCAAATACTCGTTCGTCCCTTACTAAGGCTTTCTCCACCATCAAGTCCATGGATATACTATCTAGAGATGGGACGAGTCCGGCATTACAAAGATTCGACGAATCCGAGTAATAGGTCAAGGACTCGAATCGAATCCTCCGAGTCCGTGACGTCACAATATAAAAGTAGAAAAACACGTTTTTGGCCATACTACAGTATCGCGCGCTCACAAACATAAGCTGTAGCTCATATTTTTCCCTAATGATTCCGCAGATAGCTGTTGAATCAATTTGAAAATATATTTTTCTTCTTTTTTGGCGGCCACAATATAAACGTAAACGTGGGTCAATGTGCGCCTTGGCTGTGAACTGGATTTCCAGTTTCCTTGCGTCAATTTTGGGCGGCTAATTAAAAATTCGTACATGGCAATATGAAAAATAAAAAGTTTTTGACTACAATGCTTTCCCATAATTCCAGATATTTCTAGCCTTAAATTTACTATGTCGCGTGCGCAAATGGTAGAGAGATGCCACTCGTCGTCAATACAATGCTTGCAATTTAGTAATTCATGTAAACGTTCTAAAACTCTCCATGATTTTCATTGCTCTCTTTTAGAGAAAGGATTGCACGTACTAAACTGGATTTAAAAGAGGTATTGATGAGATTACTCCTTGGACTGATCCTGCCCATGTTTCATATTTATTTACGCAAATCGAAAACTCAAAAATATTGCGCTAACACATATTTTATTGTGTACCCCATGTATACCAAAAGAATAGATAGTTTGAGTGATATTGTTACCTATTTAACCTTAATTTCAACTAGTTAGTGTATGTAGTGAGATTTATAGGTGTAAAAGTACAAACATAGGCGTAAATTAGTAAAAACAGAATTAATTATAGACTCGGTAAAAACGACGTGGACTCGAAATCGAATCCGAGTCCAAAAAATGCCTGGATTCGACTCGAATCCGAGTCCGGATCCGAATCCCGGCCCATCCCTAATACTATCCCACTAACATAAGAAACTCACCTTCCAGCATGTGAGCTTCTGCTTCCTGTTTCGGAGTGTCGAAGGTCATCCCAATCTTACGAGCAATATAACGGTAAATTGCCCAGCTCTCAGTAATCTTCAGATCGCCATCTATCATGTAAGGCAAGTTAGGGAAGTCGAGTCCGAGAGTGAATTTAACATCCAGCCATTTGCTTCTGCCGTAAGGTGGTTCCATATCACATTGATATCTGTGAATTAAAAATGAATTTTAGGATAGGATAAGATTTACATATTATCGTGAGGAAGAGGAAAGCCCATGATACGGCCTAATCATATGGCGAACCACAGCCTCTCATCCAGTTTACGTTGGGTATGGGATTATTTAGCCAGTTATTTTGTTTTCAGATTCACGGACTCGATCATGGAAGAAGATGTAACCGGACAGCATCCACCAATCCTCTCGCATTAATTATTTCTCACAGAATTGGTCCAGTAGTTAAAGAGGAAAGCGATTTTTCATAAAAACAAGAAGAAAACTTCATGAGTGAAGTTATGGCTACGGGCTACGAAGACCAGAGCAGCGAAGAATAATAGCAGTGTTCTTCAGCTGCGCATATTTCGATCTCTAATATATTGTTATTGTGCAGCAGAAGACTTTTGAATCACACAGAATAGTCGGGACATGTTCACAACCCACCACTGCACTGTGTAAGTCATCGTTAGTTTATTAATTATCAATAGGCAAGACAATTTCTGGTAGTGTTTTTAGTGTTTCCAGATTCTAATCAGCTCCCTAGGCACAGGTCCTTCGCATAATCATTCAATCACTGTTATTAGGATAGGATTCACATATTTATCTCGGGGGAGAGGAAGGGGGAGACTCCTAAAATATTTTCATTATTATATTTTGTTTATAATAGTGTTTACTTTGTTTTTGTGAACGTCCTGTTCGCATTACATGGCACCCGCAATATTATTTTTAAGGGAATGGCAACTAGTAAACTTGTGGCAAACAGTCATCTTCATTTCAGTAAAAATAAGCTAAAATATCAAATCACCTTTTATCTTCATACTCCACACCGCCATATTCCAGCAGCAATCTCGCAGCTTGTGCCAAACCTCTGATGTTCCAGTAACCAAGTTCCAGTTTGCCCATGATTAATAATATGATTTAGTCTACAGTGGATTCCTTTCTACCAATACAATACCAGAATACAGTAGCTCGAAAAATCTAAAAATAAAAACATTCAGAAATAAGTGTGTCTCATTTGCCAGCAGAGAGATATCCTTGACTGTGTAATCGCAATGGTTATATAAACTAATATACTTGTATGATCAGACAGCGGGCAGAGTGTGAACTGGACGATAGGTCGTGGTTCCCCATATGTTTAAGCCCCGTTTTATCAGCTTTCTCTCGCCCGGGATAAATAAGTAACACAGTACCGTAATGGAATATAATATGTGTATATCTGCTGCAATCGAAAATTTAGAATTTTTTATAATTTGGTCCCATTCTGCCAAAAAAACTTTCCAAAACAATCACACAAACTGAAAATATGGTCTTCTACTTCTATACCATACCCAAACTAAAAGTTACAAAAGACAGGCACAAAGTTCAGAAGTTGTCAACTTGAAGAAATTAAAATTTGGAATCTGTTCAATAAATGTTTGCCATTTGAAAACGAATGCTAAGTATACAGACACTGTTACTGCATCATACAACTGTACAATGCTGCAATGTCTGAATGCTGGAATGTGCCAACGTTGAATTCAATTGTAAAATATCTGGCCGAATAACCGATGTTCTCACTTCGTTTTTTCAATGAATTCCAGAATTCTCCATTTCTAATTTGTGTTTATTATCTGATTATGGCTGTACAGCTGTATGGAGATTCAAAATAAACTATCTATCTATCTAACCAACTGCCTTAGTAATTCATTCCGTACTACTGCTCAGTCAAGCTGCTGCAATTCCCGATAATTATTCCTATCTATAGCTGCATATGTAATCACACAGATTCACACTATCAAAAAATAAATAAAAATAATCGTTGGCGAGATAAACTCAACGACCTTATCGCCCTGATAACGCGTTGCAGACGATGAAAACTCAGCAAGCATTGCCGCATTACAGCCATTACTCAACTCTTTGAAAGCGTGAAGCCAAATTATGAAGTACCGGATCGTTTTTAGCTTCCATCTGTCTATTCTATCTATTCAACTCAGGTAAGTGCATCAGCACGTCCTAAATCTATTTTAGAGTTTGCCTACTACTAATTTTCCGCATATTTGTTTGTTTTGCCATGTATTGCTTCCTTGTTGTGTTGTAACGGAAAATCGAAATGAACTTACTTACTTATTCTATGTCTCTGCTAACGAAGTGAAATGCCTGTGCAGAATATGTTAAGTCTCATATTATCAACTTTATTTTTAGAAATTGATTTTTATAATATGAATTTTTAATATAAATATTATCGCTTACCATTGCGGATTTTAAAATAAATGATCTCATCTATGCTAAAAATCGGTGCTTTCCAGTACACGTGGCGATCACTGAACACGTTAACGGCTTAAAATATTAACTCGTTTTAAATCTTTAACCTCTCGAGAGAAACAGTGATTTTTCCGGGTCTACACGTGTCGTTTGCCGAAATGTAACAAAACATGAGCCATGCATGGACAGTAAATCCACAAACGCTCTGCTACTACCCCGCTCTTGGTCGCTTGATAAATAAATAAACCTTTGTGTGTACTGTGCAAATACCGATGGAAATTTTGTGGTCGATTTGTACCACCGATCGCTGTCTATAAATAGGTAATCGAACTATTCATTAATGTTTAATCCCAAATACGCAGGCGGGAAAACTATATTACAAAAGAGTTGTTGGATTGAATAAACCACGGGCGTAGCCCTTTTGAATTTTTTTTTTATGTATCATACATAGCAACTTTTTTGTAGCGCGAAACGCTCTTTAAACCCTCAAGCCTCTTGAACCCCCGCTAGGTGACACGGTCTAACTTGACAATTAGAAATTTCAGCCCATGCATTTGCAACTCTTTATTCTTCGATGTTCATTCGTCTTTTATTTGCTTGTGATAAGTGCAACCCGCACTTTGGTGTTTGGTATAGTTCACAATATGTGCATTTATATACAATAATACTAAATAAGTGAGAAATATTAGTAATATTGCACAAAAAAATCCTCCCGAAGGTAAAAAAAAACGATCTTTTGTACAAAAGCACCCGCCGCAAATACAAAATTGTGGAATTTGAGGAAAACACCCAGGCCACGTTTTCAAATAACAAATTAGTAATTATTTAGTTGAGATTTGAACAAAAGATCCCAATAAAATTCTTACTTATAGATGGATTCTTCTCTGAAAGAAAAACACTGAGCTAACATATCTCTTTCACTTAAGCCCGGCAACATATCTCTGATCTGTATGAACTGTAGGCTCCACTTTTAAGTTAGCCGTTCCCACTCAATGGCGACTCTTCAACATGCTCGAATCGGCAATTGTCAGATCTTTTGATGTTCATTCAGAATGATTCAGCATTTATTACACATATTAGCCGTATCACAGTAACTAGACCCGCTTGACCAAACAAGGCCGATGGTGACAAATAAGGTTATTGGACAACGAAAATTTCTATGAAATGTTTGCAAAGATGTGAGTTTGAAATAAGCTAATAAAACATCGACGATTTTCCAAATTTATCTAAAAGGTGTGCAACAGGGGAACACAGCACGGCCTACTAAAGTCATTCGGTGTGACCCTTGTCAACACTCAAATTTTTCCCATCGAGCATAAAATCCTAATCCGACAGTTCATGGTTGGAAATGCGCTCACATGGGTAGAAATAAGCAATGTTTTTTGCTCTTGTCGTTGCGTGAAAAATCTTTCGCCGTTTTGTCCTTGCCTTCTTTACTGTGAGCTAAGTGATAGCTGCATTCCGCATTTCTGTTTGGCGCAGATAGCTGCCTGAAGTTGATTATATGGTCACCGACAAAAAATGTTGCACATCCTAATTTAAAATATACGAATTTATTATTTTAAGTTTTTTTATGCGTATAGGATGATCTTCAATGCGATCGAAAATTACAATAAGCCATGCAACCCATCAAATTTCTTTACACTCTTGGCGAGGTAGTGGATATAGGTTTGATTTTAACCTGCAGCGCAAAGCAATACGCGGACGTATAGATAATATATGACAAACTTAGAGACAACAACAACATACCTTTACAACAACAATTTATAATGTTCGCAGAAATAAAGCTCGTCTCCATGTAATATTTTCTATACCTAGGGAAGGCTTGGATGGTTAGATTCATTTACGTAATTTTATTGTTATTAATCCGACCGCTAGCAGGCGTCATACGTGTGCGTTAAATCAGCTTTATACGCAGGGCTGTGCGTTTCGAATCTAATAGTAAATTATCCGAATCGGTTCAGACAAAAATTTCAAATCGTCGCCATCTTGTTTTGTTTTTTTCTTTATTGAGATTTGACAAAACGGTCCTATTGACGTGTCCTGTCTAGAAATACTTCCTGTTAATTTTAACCGCTGTGCTGTGTAATTATAGCCACAACCTTTAACAAGAAACCTATTAAGGCAGCGGTTCCCAAACTTTTTGTTCGTGCGGCGCCAAATTATCAGAGAAAAAACTCAAGGCACACTCACAAGAATAAATGTTGCTTTTAAATGAAAGTCAATTTTGCGATCGTCAATGTGTAGTCTACTTTATGCCTTTCGAAGTTTGTAAACATGTAGGCCTAAGGAATAAAGCCAAGAGGTCGATTCTTCTTCTCATCTCTCCTTGGATTTTCTTCAAAATACAAAAAAGTTGTTAGTGCTCGCGACGCTTCTTTATGGTATTGATAACTTACTTTGTATCCGTGGCATCTCGTCCAGGGACCTATGAATACACTATTACAAAAATCCCAATAACACACGCCGCTGATATATTAACGAGGAACAGCGGTTATCCTATATAGCAGTGGTTCCCAACCTTTTAGGAGTCGCGGCCCTTCTTTGGAGGCTTTTAGCATTCGTGGCCCCCCTGTTTATCATTCCAGTTATACTAATAGTGTTATTTTGATTGGGAGATTCCAAATCACATATTGTTCAAATATTCATGATCAACAAAGTGAAAACACCCTGTGAAATAACCTTATCAGGCGATAAAAATTAGAGAAAAATGGGGAGTTTACTAGCTAAGTGAAGAGTAAAATCAGTTTCGCGCCAAGCATTGTGGCCACCTCCAACTGCTACGTGGCCACCAGTTGGGAACAGGTGCTATGTATGATTGCAAGACTTGTTCAGAGCAAATAAATCAGTTAATAAAAAAATCGCGACTAACTTGGGTCGAATATATGGATCGAACAAAACAAAAATCGCATTAACAGACAGTGTCGTTATGGGCGGGCTTAATTATTGCAAAATAATATTCCGTAGGCGTTCGCTTTCTTGGCACTTTTTGTGACGTCATTGAGTATGATAATAAAAGTTTCACCTTGGGGAGGACGCCCTGTGTTTTGTGACAAAACAATGTCCCGACCTGACATGTTTTCTTTTTGTTTCAACAAGCTTTGTGACGCTTAGATTACAGAGATTTAAACAATGCATTACAAGAAATACTGTACGTTTTTGTACCAAATGAAAACTCATATTGGTAGGCTTTTCAGCCAGGTTTTGGTCTTTCTAAGCTTGTTCGGTTAGTTTCCATCTAAGGGCCATGCTCGGTGCGCTGTTCTTTGAATAGTTCGTCCCAGGAACCCTCCCTTTTCGATTGTTTTTGAACCATTGTTTCGTTTAAATGGTTCATATCAATGTGTAAGCGTTGCCCATTGTTTTGTCATAAGTGGGATAAGATCAGACAATGGAATCCAATTTCAAAAATAAACAATGCGGTTTGGAAAATCTATAACATCGTGTTTGACGCGGTTTTGGGTCAAAATTAAACCAAAGATTCTGTTTGGTAATAAAAGTGTAAAAGTCTCATCAATCATTCTAAAAATTTCGAAATCGTTATCCGGGTTTTTGTGAAAGAACCTCGAGAAAACACGTTGAAAAGTTTGATATGTAGATGAGTATACGGTCACAATATCCTTAAATTTTAAATGGCCTTCTCCGAAGGGCCATATATTTTTTCCAATCGCTATTTAAATCGGCATTGGGTTGGCATATAGACAGCGGGTCAAGAACAGGGATGGATAAATGGTCACAACCTTCGCTTAAATTTTAAATGACCTTCTCTTAAAGCTATTGATCTGTCGAATACAACTGGTTAGGAATAGAAATTGCAGTATGGCCCCAATCTTCATTTCAATGGCCCTCTCTGGAGAGGTTGGCTGTCATATAAAAAGCGGGGTAGGAATAAGGGTGGATATACGGTGCCAAAAACTATTTGAATGGCGTCCCCTTTAGCGTCTATTGATCTGCCATATAGACAACAGGTTATGAATAGGGATGGATATTCGGTTTCCATCACCCTTTGAATGACTTTCTCCAAAGAGGGCTAATGGACTGCCATATAAAAATCGGATTGGAAATAAGGACGGATATAGTCTTAATAGTAGTGTGGTCAAAAGCGGGCCAGATGAAACACTCCGATGGGCTGGACCCGACCGCGGCCGTAATTTGCCCTTCCCTACATTATACGCATACAGATCCGTCAGCTGAAAGTCATAGAAGAGGAATAAGCCAGTAGATGATCCAACGGAAATTCAACTCATGGCACAGATTAGCGTTTCTGTACTGATATAATAGGTACACTAAACCAGGGCTTCTCAACTATTTTTACCAAAGAGCCGCATACGAAACTTCAAAAATATTGGGTTCGGTCTTTCCAGAAATTATATTTCGGCATCCTTAAACACGCGCTTCCTCGGTCGGCTAGGGAAAATTAGCTAATTAAGATTGTTTATTATGGCGTTATAGTTCTTTACATATATACAGTATTCAAATCTATAAAAGTGATTTTATGGAAGAAAACTTCAAAAGTGGGACTAATAATTCAAAATAAAGAATTAGGCGCGGTCCGAATCGAATACCCGAAAGGTCCGGATTCGGACCGCGGTCCGTCAGTTGAGTAGCCCTGCACTAAACCATTCAATCGGTAGTAGCGACGGGCGGTAGGTACAAAGTGCGAGACATAATAAACACAAGTCGACGACTTACGCGCTTACTGGGCATTCCTCATTCAAGGGAAACTATTGCTTCGACAATTCGCTTTCCCAATTTTACCCTTAAAAACAACACAAACCTCAATAGACCTAAAGACAGACATAATTTCAAATTTTCAATTCTTTATTTTTATCTATTTTATTATATATAGTAAAAATTTCAACAGTGATGCAAAGAATTAGAAAAATTGTCTAATTTTGGTAAAAAAAGCACAGTTATAAATTATTGGCAGAAAATGGTCAAAAAGGGACTTTTCGATTAGTTATCACCAGTGGTTGCTTGAGTCTTTGACTCGACTCGAGTTGTATTCGAGTCATCTGAACAGCATGACTCGAACACTCGTGATTAACCGCCAGCGAGACAAAAAATTGGCATTATAGAAATTATTAATGCAGGGACTCTTGATAGTGCTATAGGTAAGGGTTAAATTTAGTAAATATTCCATATAGGAAATTTTCACGAGGGCTTGAGAGGCAAGTATTTTGGGGGGTTAAATTTTCTAGTATCTTCATACCACAATATTTATACTGGCATATGAAAAACGTAAAGTAGAACGGAATATCAATTAATTACCAAGGTATATTCTGTGTGCTGGCATTTATAAAGCTACATACAGATTGTTTTACAACAATGGGAAGAATGGTAGTTTGATATGTGGATGAGTATACGGTCACAATATCCTTTTAAATTTTAAATGGCCTTCTCCGAAGGCCATATATTTTTCACGATCGCCATTTAAATCGGCATTGGGTTGTCGTATAGGCAGCGGGTTAAGAACAGGAATGGATAAATGGTCACAACCTCCGCTTAAATTTTAAATGACCTTCTCTTAAGGCTATTGATCTGTCGAATAAAAACGGGTTAGGAATAGAAATTGAAGTATGGCGCAATCTCCCTTTCAATGGCTCCCTCTGAAGAAGTTGGGCTGTCATATAAAAAGCGAGTTACGAATAAGGATAAATCAGTGGTGCACAACCTTTTTGCCATTGGCGGCTACATCGCATTCATTTGTGTTCAATACGGCCCCAAGGGGGTTGAATTTTTGGCTTTTATGATGTCATAACCGCGTATTTTACCCATGCGAAGTGCAGTCTGCCCAATATGAAGTATGTATGACTACTTGGAAGTTTAATATTCGCATTTTAAACAGATTTTTCTTTTCCATGAATCTATTCTTGAGCAGATATTTTGCAGCAGGTTGGATAATGGTTACACAATTTTGAAAAAATCGAAAGTCGGGGAAGGGGCGGTCACTTCCATTTTCTTGTCTTTAAAAGTATAATAAAATGTCAAATATTTTAATGAAATCATTCTATAAAAGTTTGCAAAGCATAGCCGCCAAATCCTATATTTTGAACTTTTTTTTTCCTTTTTTTTCGTAGAATTTTGTGTGTGGACGGCGGCATTATTTTTTCACAACGGCGCAGGTTGTGCACCGTTAGGACAGATATATGGCCCCACTATTTTAAAGGCCTTTCCCATGGCGGTCTAATAAATATAAAAATCGGATTAGGAATACGGACGCATATAGTTCACAATTATAATTTAAATAGCCTTCCTTGAAGAGGGCTGATAGAATGCCATATAAAAAGCTGGTTGTGATTAGCGGCTCAATATTGTAAACTATGAGCCAGGCTAACGTTTATATAATAATAATAAACACAATGTGACCATCAGGGTCATTATTAACGTAATTGTCAGCGGATTTCTATAAAAACATTAGTCTTAATTGTAGCAGACACAAGTGGGCCTGATGAAACACACCGGTTGGCCGGACCCGACCCGCGGCCATAATTTGCCCTTCCCTGCATTATACGCATACAGATCCGTCAGTTTAAAATCATAGAAGAGGAATAAGCCAGTAGATGATCCAACGTAAATTCAACTCATGGCACAGATTAGCGTTTCTGTACTGATATGATAGGTACACTAACCAGGGCTACTCAACTATTTTTACCAAAGATCCGCATACGAAACTTTAAAAATATTGGGTCCGGTCTTTCCAGAAATTATATTTCGACATCATTAAACACGCGCTTCCTCGGTCGACTAATGATTATTAGATAATCAAGATTGTTTATTATGGCGTTATAGTGTTTTCTATATATAATTAAATCTATAAAAGTGATTTTATAAAAGGAAACTTCAAAAGTGGGGCTAATAATCCAAAATAAAGAATTAGGTGAGGTCCGAATCGAATACCCGAAAGGTCAGGATTCGGACCGCGATCCGCCAGTTGAGTAGCCCTGCACTAAACCATTCAATCGGTAGTAGCGACGGGAGGTAGGTACAAAGTGCGAGACATAATAAACACAAGTCGACGACTTACGCGCTTACTGGGCATTCCTCATTCAAGGGAAACTATTGCTTCGACAATTCGCTTTCCCAATTTTACCCTTAAAAACAACACAAACCTCAATAGACCTAAAGACAGACATAATTTCAAATTTTCAATTCATTATTTTTATCTATTTTATTATAGTAAAAAATTCAACAGTGATGCAAAGATTAAAAAAATTGTCTAATTTTGGTAAAAAAAGCACAGTTATAAATTATTGGCAGAAAATGGTCAAAAATGGACTTTTCGATTATTTATCACCAGTGGTTGCTTGAATCTTTGACTCGACTCGAGTTGAATTCGAGTCATCTGAACAGCATGACTCGAACACTCGTGATTAACCGCCAGCGAGACAAAAAATTGGCATTATAGAAATTATTAATGCAGGGACTCTTGATAGTGCTATAGGTAAGGGTTAAATTCAGTAAATATTCCATATAGGAAATTTTCACGAGGGCTTGAGAGGCAAGTATTTTGGGGGATTTAAATTTTTTAGTATCATTATACCACAATATTTATACTGGCATATAAAAAACGTAAAGTAAAACGGAATATCAATTAATTACCAAGGTATATTCTGTGTGCTGGCATTTATAAAGCTACATACAGATCGTTTTACAACAATGGAAAGAATGGTAGTGTTGCGGGCAATGTTCCCGTAGCAGGCTATTTCCAGCGTGTGTTCTTTAGTGCTTTCTTTGGGAAATGAAAAAAATTGCAAATTAACTGAATAGTAGAATTTTGTAATTCTTCACCAAAGCTTTTCCAGCTATATGGGTAGCTAATTCCGAGTAATTGATCAGTTTCTAGTCACAACTTGAATTGTCGAAATATATGGTATCCATAAAGTCTTTACTTTTTTAAATTGCAAAAAGAATTTATCGATACCATATATTGTTTTGGCCCTCACAGATGTATTAGATGAAGTAAAAATACTTGGACATTTAAAAAAACTGGTTTAAGATACTGAGAGAACTGACTTCATAATAAATTTGAAATTGTAAAGGAACTTTATGGACACCCTGCTGTATATAACCACAAAATATAACTTTTTTTGGGTGTGTCTATAAACATGCAGCGGCCAAAAATATGTTTCTAGTTATCAGAACTTATATCCACCAATAGTTATCAGCCATAAATATTAACTAATGTGTATGTGTGGTAGCGTGTGAACATTTTAACTAAATTTGTTTATATGTATGTGTGCGGGCATTTTAACGAATACGCTTTGGCGGTGGGGATTTTGTTCAAATTGTCCAAACGTGCGCATGAATCCGACCACCATAAATGGTAGCTTATTTGAGTGTGTGGCTCCAATTTATAGGATTGTATTGCAATTGTTCGAGATCTTTCTTATTCTCAACTGTTCGAAGTCTGGTTCGTTCTTGCCATTTTTCTTCCATAATCTGAGAATAAGTTGATAATTAGTTTAAAATCGGTTTAGATTGGTTTATATTTTAATCCTAACAACTGAAACGGAGGGGCTTGCTCCATGAAGGCGATGTAGACAATTTTTTGAAGGAACGTGAAGCTAATTAGGAATGAAAATCTTTGTTAGATTAGATTTTGCCTGCCTTATTTTGGACATTTCTTTATTTTGGATGTTTACTTTCCATCCACGTGAGAACCACTGAACTAGACAATAGTAGAGGGTAAGAAACAAAAAAAGCTTCTCTCTTACATGTATACGTTAAACTTTGCTTGAAAAAATTGCATACTTTTCTCGCGTTTTCGGCGTAAAGTCGCTAAACTATAGGTACCCAAAATTCAATTTCATTTCACCTAATATTTAGTTTGATTAGAGCGCCGAACGCAACTACGTGGCAAGCTTACAACCCCAGCCACATACTTTATACCCGCCACTTCAGCCATTGTGAAATACTTCATAAGTTCCAGGCAAAAGTTTACAGCCCTTACAAAAATGATATCCTTTCCAGAAGTAACTCTCAATTCATATCAAAATACAAACAACTCACTCTTTTATTTTCCCGCGTAAAAGTATTTAAATGTCTCATTTTATTTCTTCGTTTCTCCATGTCCATTTCTGCCTCCATTCTGTCCCGATTTGTCGCCTGAAAAAAAAAAGAGTTTTTTTTTTATCACACTCTATCACTCCGAACCAGACTCAAGAAGCCACTCAAACGTAAGAAGCTAGTGTTCTAGAAATTACTGGAAACAGATTGGAACAATATCTATAGTGTAAACAATGCGGACTTAAACAGGGGCTAGTACAAGAATTGGCAAGTGCAGTTTTAAGTATTCCGTGGCGTCTGCAGATGCCGCAAAACCATGGCGGTATTTCCATACCATGACCGCTACGGCCAAACCTATGGCGACTGACTTATTAGCTGCCACAAACCAACGAAGAACTGCCGTTACCAATGGCAGGTAAAATTTTGCTGCCGTAACCACGGCAGGTGGGCCGTAAAGACAGGGCTGTCCCTTATGGTGATAAATATTAGGTGAGTTGGGACGTTTTTCTTATGGATACAGTTTTGATAGATTTAGAGTTAGGTTTAGGGTTTGAGTAGATATATTCCGCATGATTAATTGAAATCGGGTACATTTATTTGTGAATATACCGTTAATACTGATTTCTGAATACTGAATAGCGCTATAAAGCCATGGCAAGAGCTGCCTCGGTTCGTTCGTGGCAGGAGCTGCCATGGAGTGGTAAGCGCCTCAGAATTGGCGCTCCGGAAGTATTCATCCTAAGATGACGCACATACATACTATTTTCAGGTTGTGCGCCATCTTGGTACGAATAGTCCGGAAGCACCCTAGAATTTGCTTTTTATTTGTTGATTGTTCAAAAATTAATTCAGCGACACCGGAATACGATTTTCAAATTTACTTTGCGTAAAATGAATGATATTCAATAAGACGGCATAATCATATGGCGGCCAAACACTGCCTCTCGCCTGTTCACCGATTTAGGTTTTGGTAGAAATAGAATAGAAACTAGTAAAGTGTTCATCGAATGATCGAATATATATAGTAAAGGAAGACGTAACCGTGCCTCGGCTATTTCAGGGATGGGGAAAGGTAATAAACCAAACTACCCTATTATACGGACCATAAGGGTGCTTCCAAAGTATTAGTGCCTAGATGGCGCACAACCTAAACATAGTATGTGTACCAGGTCAGGGTTGTTCAGGTTGTGCGTCATCTTGGTACGAATACCATAAGGTGCACTTTAAATTCTTTTTAAATTTTCAAAACTCGATCGTGTGTCTTACAACACGGTTCGGCTGATGTATGGATCAGGTAGTGCTCTATTGCCAACACTCAAACCAAGTTACCAGTACCAGGTTATAGTCCGATACAACTTATGTAAGGACAAAAAGCGATTATTTAACCGTGTACCTTATAACCCGGTGCTCATTGTGGTCCGTAAAATACGATAATGTATGACAAAACTGAAAGTTTTTAAGATTTGCTTCGACCCTTCCGCTTTGAGAACGACTCTGGGTCGAGCAGCCAATGAGGTAAGATAAGAAAAAATCTGTGAATCGGCCTCTATTACTAACTATATATTCTCGCACTTGAGCTGAGTTTAAAATTCTTTCCAAAAAGGTTTAAAAGAGTTACCAAACTAAGGGGTCGGCGCATAATGTGATGAAATTGAATTAGCGCCACCTAATGTGGCCAACGTGGCACCATCGCCGAGCAATCTGAAATGTTAATAGTCGCGTGGCAAAGTTGGGTTTTATTTGGATAGCGTGCGTCAAGGTTGCTACATCTTGTAACTTGTTCTTTTTCTTGTTTTAGTATAGTAGTAATCTTTAAGTTAATAAAAGCCTAGAAAACAGTCTAAATGAGTTTTCCTCGTATGGTTCCACTACACATAACATACCAATAATGCTTGTCATTTTCATTAATTCTCTTCTGTAGCCATTTTTTGTTATAGGTGCTTACGGCGTGTTACGATTTGTATAAGGTCGGCTTTTTGCGTTTTTTTGTTATAAATTTATCGTTTAGTTGCGTTATAAAGGGTCAGCTTATATGCAAAGATATACATAGTTATAGGTAGATGCCCACCTGTATACTTTCATACAAGGCGTTATCCCAATCCCTTTTTCTTCTAGTTTGTCGATCTTCCATTTGTGTCTTCAGCACACTCCTTATATCTGACCTGAAATTATTATGACAGATTCAGATATTAATTTTTATCGTAAAAGAAAAAGAGAGTATGTCTACCAATATGGAGGTAACAAATTTTGTTCGGTTACTTAACATCAAGGTGTGTGAAGATACTGAAACCTATGTCAAGGGGATATTATTCACTTGGCTAACACAGACAGTCCCCGAACTCGTAATAGAATTAAAATAAAGAGAATCGGCTTAAACTTATGACCCAACCCTAACCTGGCACACATACTATAGGAAGCACCAGCAAAAGAGGCAAAAGTGTATAACGACATTAAAAAATGTAAATATACACATAAGAAATAACGTCAAAAATTCATTGCAATCGCGAATGATAGTGACAGTCTCCGGGTCAGCGGCCAATTACTTTAAAAGGAAATGACCAATAACAAACTAATTTAATAATTCAAAAGTATCACATGACATGAGATTTATTTCAAAATCTTTTTGCAATTTTAAAATTCTGTTGTTTTTCTGCTGCTGAAATAAACGAGCGCGAACCCGAACCTATATTAATATTGAGCATTCAAGTAAAATTATGACTTTTGCTGGGCTTCAGAAAGGTTTGTGAAGGGAGTGGCCATTACACGATGATAAGTGTATTATCTTTCCGGGATTTAATTAATACCCTGATTTCAAAGTATTTATGTGTTTTGTAGAGATTGATAAAAGCATTTTGACATTTTTTTTTTCTGACGAAAACGGAGTCCATAGATATTTTCTGATAATAATAAAGATACTCCAAGATATTGTTAAGTATCAGTGACTGCTCTTATCAGAGAAAAATACACGGGTAATCGTCGTATTAAGTCAATTTACAAAAGGTTAAAATAAATGGTAAAAATTTACATTTATGAACAGATTGGCAAGAATGCATAAGCTAAGAACAAAAAGAACGTTGAGAGAGCGTTATGGGGACGTTAAAAAAACTTTGTCGACACTAAATTGAAACTTAAAATTACGATCATAATCTAACAAGCCTATTGCACCATACAGCTTTGAAATACCAACAACTATGTAGGGCATGCATAATTGGCTAAAAGCAGGCAGACAGCATCAGGCGGGCCGGAATGAATAAAAGGGTCTGCCACACTTCCTACCTAATTTGTAACATTTTCTATACCTATAAGATTCTCGAACAGCCGGCGTTCCATATAATGGTTTCTGCCATTCGCCGTGATATCTGTACCATTGTTGTCGTTGCATTAACTGGCATCGCTGTCTCATGTGGTCATGGGAGTCGAATGTTTCAAGAAATACTGTACGTCTTGGAACTGTGGGAGGATGGAGAACATCAATCCTGTGCAGATAGAGAAAGAGAAATTTATTTTTTCGTCAACCAATATTTAATAACAGTCATCGTAATAATAAAAAAAAAATAATATTAAGTAAATCAATTTGGTATAGACAGCAGGAAGGAGTGATACGACCAGATCAGGTTAGGGTTAGGCCATTATTTTAGGCTAGTCCCGAACTCGTAATAAAACTAAAATGCGGAAAATTGGAATCTGGTACACATACTACGTTCCGGTGTCCGCCATCTTGGATCACCTGCTACGGGAGTACCGAAATGGCGACCCTGAAAAATTTTGGTCATCTCCAAAAAGTAGCTCATTAGACATTAAATGGCGTCCGTGCCGAGCTTCGTTTGGAGAGAAGTCGTGGAAAACCAATTAAAAATTCGCACGAGACTATTACATTATGGTTTCGTATTATTTTAACAGAAAAATGGAATTACTATGAAATGCTTGTGATATTTACGCATTTCTTACCTTTTAGTCGGCTCGATATCGTGCAGCTTCGGAGCTACCAACGTTGACTTTGGAACTATAGAAGGCAGTCGAGTAGGCAGTGTTGCACTGCGCCTGTGCCGTGACCTAGTACTTGACCTCGAACCAGGAAGTGACCCGGAAGTTGCTGGCAGGGTTGCAGACGCCATGTTGATTGGAGGGCAGTGGTTATGTGAATGCTATATCCATTAGTTGTAGATTTATGATAATATGAGTTATAATGCTACCTATTGTAGCCTATATGAAGGAACTGAAAGTAATAAATAGAATTATATAGTGAACAAGAGAGCTATGCTCAAATATATGGACACGTAGCGCCACCCAGTGGCAATAATTTTGATGACGTCATAGCGAAAAAAAAAGTAATAGCCTTCTGGAGAAAAATTTTATCTTTAACCACTGAAAATATCAAAGCAATTGGTCCAGTATTCGAAGAGAAAAGCGATTTTTTAAAAATGGAGACGGAGACAAATAACAATAATAACAATAACAACAAAATTTTGAAACGATCGTTATGGCCACTAAACGTGTCCAATAATTTACAAAAGATTACCACATTACGCTAACAGTTGTAGACACGCTCGAGAAACGGATGTAGGAAAATTCGCCGCAAGGAATCTCGCCGTCGGAAATTTCGCCGCATAGAAAAAATCGCCATAAGAAAAATGGCATTATTTGAAAAAGATCCCTTTTTTAAGAGCATACCCCAACCCTATTAAACTAACTGTTTTAATCTCAAATACTTGTTTTACAGCAAAATGCTTTTGCGATTTTTCCTGTGCGCCGAAATTTCCCGCGGCGAGATTTCCTACGACGAATTTTCCAAACACGCGAGAAACGAATTTGTTCAAAACAACAACACGCGCCCTCGCTCCGAACTTCGTGTGTGTAGAATATCACGGGCTGCGACAGAAATACCAAGAGCTAGAATGAAACATAATGCTATATTTGTTGCCTATTGTAAGTCTATATCAGGGGTTCCCAAGCTTTCTTCAGGACGACCCCAAAGACAACTTTCAAGTGTTCAGTGCGACCCCAGGTCATATATATTCATGGAACTTTAGAGCTTCTTTACCTGGGCTTTCGAGATTGGTCATGTGGTGGTATTAAGTAAAGTAAGACAGAACCAAACGGTGATGTCACAATAATCACCTACATTTTCTATAGCATAAGTATAGAGCAATGCCTATGGGCCTGTTTTACAGTAAGCCATGGTGCAAACTGCTAAATTAAAATGGTTTGTCAAATATTAGATGTTTTGTACATCCATCCTCGACCATAACTCACCGACCCCATGATCTGTTTGCGACCCCAACCTACTTATCACTCCCACCCAATTTGGGGTCGCGACCCCTGGTTTGGGGACCCCTGGTCTATATGAAGGAACTGTGAAAAAGAAGCCAATTTCATAGAAAATATTTATGAAACGTCATCGCAATACGCTAAGAGTTAAAAGTACGCTCGCCCCGTTTTTCACTCGAGAGATCGTTGTTCGTCATATTTTAAGAGGGGACTCTTATTCGAAAAAGTTTCGAGATATCATGACCTGAACCAGGAAGTAACCCAGAAGTTGCTGGCAGGGATGTCTGATAAAAATTGAGGAAACTCTTATCCGAAAAAGTTTCGAGATATCATGACCTTGAACCAGGAAGTAACCCGGAAGTTGCTGGCAGGGCTGCTGACGCCATATTGATTGGGAGACAGTGGTTATGTGAATGCTATATGGCATATGGGGAATGTTACGAGGTACCACTGATATGACATGGGTTACTAAAAATATATGGGTTTATGGCGGTGCAATACGTGTCCGTAAATGACGAGCGGTATTAGACTTGTTACATTCGCTCTTGGCATTTGAGTGGTTTCCAGTAAATTTGCTCAGATTTGATTATCCTTCATTTTTGAATGCGTCTAACCTTTTTTTACCCGAAAAAGAAAAGAAAAGGACAGTTATTAATTGGGATCTTTTGTACAAGGTCACGATAAAGATACCATGTCAACTCTCAAAATAAGAAAAATAGTAGCCTAATTATCCAGTTAGAGCTAGCAATGCCAATTGCGTTGGAAATTCAAAACCTTCCTAAATCTAACCTTAAGTAGATAATCACTAATTAGGTTTAAACGTGGCGCGGGTGTTATTCTTTAATCTCACATTTTTGCATCAGTGACGGGAGCTTTGCACAAAAGATTCAATAACTGGACCACGGGCCCTCCAGAAGTGTGTGTACCAATATGGAGGTAAATAATTTTGTTCGCCTATTTTTAAATCAAGATGTGTAAAAGAACTAAAACCTATTGGCAGAGGGTATATTCATTTGGCTAACACAGATAGTCTCCGAACTCGTAATATAACTAAAATAGGGAAAATAGGAATAAACTTATGCCCTAAACCTAACCTGGTACACAATTCGCTGAAGATCTCAGTATCTTATCGATGAGTTCATTTTTCAAGTACCATGACGTAATTTCATTAACTACCTTCGCCATTAGAAGACAATAAAGTTCCGACCTTGAAGTTCAATCTATGTTCTTGTATACTATCAAGGGCTCTTCTACATCTGTTGCCTTGATGTGAGATTTTGTCATTTTTTATTTAGGTTATCTGATCATTGACTTGATATTAAAAAACCTACCATTACGGGAAGGCTCTTAGGGTTTAACATTGTGTCTGTCCTGCCCACGGAATTCCATATTTCTTGTGTAGGAAAAAGCATTTTTCTGTATCATAAATAGCAATTTTTCATAGATTGAGACGTAGACTAGTAAAAACGCACGTTTCCGACCTGCTGCCACGGTCTAACCTACAAATTCCCCCCCCCCCCTCTCTTTTGCAGATTCCTGGCTACGCTCCTGTTTGCTTGTTCTCTCTATATTCCTATTTCGAAACTATCGATTATCTCCACAATGCATACAAATTCTGTTATTGTTCGTTTTTCATGAAGGGGTAATTAGTTAATGATACGCGCAATTTTCACTCTGACTGCGAAAAATAAATCCCGAACTTGAAAGTCAATGTCTCAAGGACACTTAGACATCTGTTGCGTTGATTAAGCTTCTCTGATCATTGACTTGATATTAAGAAACCGACTACTACGGGAAGTGCTCTCAGGGTGTTACAAGGTTTCTGTCCTGCACTTCTATCAATTTCTGTCTTAAAATGTTTGTGTTGATAATGAAAAAATCTGAGCATTTCGAAAAGTGGTCTTAGACTATAAGAAAAATGATAAAACTTTCGTTTTTTGGAATTCACGTTTTAAAATCCGTTTCCCCCAGACAAGAATTGTTTCAAGTCAGGTGTCAATCGCTATCTACTGATATACGTACAATAAAAATGAATCTTCCTATAGGGCGACGTAAAATTTTGTCGCTTTCGATTGAGCCTTTGATCACGGACTTCACGTTAATAAGTAGCCGACCAATAGAAGAAGCCTACTCTTTGGGTGTAGCGAAATGTCACGATTCAATTAAAACTCTAATTTTTAATTAGAATTGGTTTATATCTATCTACTCACGAACGAACAAGTTCCGCCCTCCTCCCGAACCCAATACAGTAGAAATTATTGAAAACGTTTATAACGATATAATACGATTAATTATTACATAATTGATTGCTCTCCTTCGGGCAATGACAGCTCCACACTTTCGGGATTAATATCTAATATTACATATATAGAAATCAAATATAACCTAAAGGTAACAACCTAAAGAAAACTAGAACCTGAAACAAAATAAAAACTTATCGAAAAAGAAACGAGAATATCGGTCAGAGACCGAAGACTTATCGATTGAAAGTTAGGGGATACCCCAAAACAGCGCTCTTACTCCATACTGACACCTTGTGTTCAATCACTAATTAGTCAATAACTCGCTAATTATACGACATAATTCGCCCAAAACCAATAGGCTTTAGGTCCAAGATATGATGAAGGCACATGCAAAATCTGGAGCAGATTCAATCTCGCTTTCGTGAGAAATCGCGTGCATCTAACAGACAGACAGACAAATACCTATCAACATACTTATCGATTAAAATCGATAAGTAATAACATGTATAGAAATCAAATATAACCTAAAGGTATCAACCCAATGAAAACTAGAACCTGAAATAAAAACTTATCGAAAAAGTAATAAGTATGACCGTATTTTATTCGTGATCTCATCTGACCTACCTAGCGACCACCTGGTATATAGACGTTCATGGATCTGATTAATTCAAAACAATCAAAATTTAAAAGTACATCCTGATTTCTGAAACGCCGACTCCATACCATCACCACGAGCGATACTGGAAACACCAGATCACCTAAGTCCAAGCTCACTTAAAAAGACCGGTTTCGGTTAGTAAATATCGTTCATCTTTTTTTTCATCGTTGTATAATTCAATGTTAAACTCCCTCATATGTGACGCTTCTCGATAACCATTTCTGGTGTATTGCGTCTGCCTTCACGCTCAAATACATTATTTTTATTTTAAATCACTGTTTGTAAACTTTCGTATTTTCGGTATATGAAAAAAATACTATCGACTGGACATGGCTAACGAGTTGGACGTTCCTGATACAGAGAATTATTTTGCTACTAAATCTCTCACACTAAAACTAAAAACAAAACAATCTGACCCCAAAAGTCAATACGCACTTACGTAAGTTGCTAAGGGGATTTGGAACATTTAAAATCCATCAGATAAAAATGGGTTATTCCATCCCTAGTTCAAGCTTAGAATTGAGTTTAAATCGCAAAGTATAACTTCCCCAAGCTTGGATAGCCATGATGGAAGCCTTATTTATCTATAATTTAGTAAAAATGAGTATAATTAATGTGAATTGTATGTAAATGCCTCTTCGTTTTACAATAGGCATGGCAGAATAAACCCAGACAAACGAAATCAGTGAATAATAATCAAGATAGGAATGCAAACCCGCTATTGCACTTATTATTACATTTGGATAATTAATTAATTAACGACATCCAGTACTCAATACGTATTTGATGCCCATTTTCTAATTCAAATAACAACACTAAAAACGTAAATTTTACCGACTATTTTTAGCATTGTAAAGTATACTCTACCCTTTGTGAAATCATGCCACTTGAAATCCTCTTAAGTCGCTATTAACAAAACCTTAAGTGTGTGTTAGTCTTTGGTGACTCTGTCAACAATCGGTAACAGATTAGCTTTCCTAACTCAAACTGTATATTGTTCTATACATACATCGTATAAAAGTATCCTGATATCGCCCCACCAATTATTTGTAGATCTCCCTTCATTTATGATTCAAGAGTCTTGCTGCACACTAACACAAATATATTTCTATAACGTTTCGTATGACCAAGTTAAGACTTCTCCAGACATACATAGTTCAACTATAGTTAGTTGAACTATGAACAGATATGTAATCTGTTACCATGTGTGGCCCGTGCGTAATTCCGATAAATACAAACTATAGATAGTTGAACTATGTATGTCTGAAGAAGTCTGACCTTGGTCAGACGAAACGTTACAGAAATATATTTGTGTTAGTGTGCAGCAAGACTCTTGAATCACTTGGGATTGTTATCTCTACTCTTGCTACAGCATCCTTGCATTATATGCATACGGATCCACCGGCACAAAAGCATAGAAGAAGGATGAGTAGTTAGTCTCGCAGAAACCAAATCTCTTCCTTTATCTTAGGTTTTGATAAATTAGAAGGCGGAGCAAAACCTCCCAATGAAAGCTGGTTAGAACATTGGTGACGGAGAAATATCAGAATCGCACACATTGCTAAGTTTTTCCAACTCATAACGAAGCATTCAGGTAATTTATCACACATTAGTATTGCTATCATATAACAATTAGTAACAGTTTAGATTACCTAACTCAATCTAAATATAATTCTGTACATATCTCGCGAGGAAAGTATTGTTATGACCCCACCGCTAATTTTCTGATATGGTATCGGCCCATATTCTAACCTACCCCAACGTGAACAAATATAAAAACAATCAAAAAGAAAATATGTCATAAAATTAGTGGCAATGCAATATCAGGTAGTAGACATTTTCAAATGTCGCCTGTCCATGGCACGTTCATTATCAGGAAATGCGCATAATTTGTGGAAGCGTTGGACTAATTTGGCGCACAGTAATGCTGATATGATTTATATTTGCAACCGCGGAAGCAAATACAATACATCGCTGGTAGTATCCTGATATGGTCCCACTGATTTCCCGTATTTTTTGGGATTGGCTATAAGGCGGGACAATAATATAACTTGTTCCAGTATATATACGTCTAATGCCCAATAGTGGGTATTCCCGTAGTGTGTGTTCCGGGTTAGGCCATAATTTTTTTTTCCGATTCATCTTATTTTAGTTTTATCACGTGTTCGGGGACTGTCTGTGTCAGCCCAGTGAATATACCCCCTGCCCATAGGTTTCAGTCTCTTTACACAACTTGATGTAAAGTAGGCGAACAAAATCAGTTACCTCCATATTGGTACACACACTTCTGGAGCGTCCAATAATAAATGGGTCATAGATTGGATAAATTTGGCAATGCGTACTATTAATGCCTCACTATTTATTCTGATCTGTCATCTTACGTTGGGAAAATTAGAACTTTGAGCAAAAAACTCACCTATTCTAGCAGTAGACATGAACAAAAAAAAACAGATTAAAAAATTAGTTATGGAGCAATCCTGTCATTGTCAGGAACTGTAACTGTCTTTACATAAACGCATTATGGACTAAGTTACCATTTAACACGCCCTGATTCATTATTCCACACCTTATGCAACGCGGGTGTAAAATTAACGAATCTTTTGTACGAAGTCCCATTTAAAAAACACCCGCGGCGCTTAAAATAAGAAATTAGTATTTATTCAGTTAGGGTTTGGGTTAGGAATGCAGATTGCGCTCGAAAATCAAATCATTCCTAACCACAACTGGATAACTACTAATTTGTTATTTGACACGTGGCGGGGGTTGATTTTCCCAAATTTCACATTTTTGCATTAGTGGCGTGGGCTTTATACAAAGGATCCGCATTCGTTGGTAAGCTAACCTAACATGAGCTAAACAGAACCGAATACCAACATAATAGAATCTATTGTCATGTATGGCCCGGCGGTAATTCCGATAGATACACATAATTTATGGCGACGTCGGGCCAATCTATAACACATCGGTATTGTTATAGATAATTTACGAGCGACAATTCTATTTTGTTCAAACACAAATTACACAATATATAGAGATTCATGAATCTTGTGTACAAAGCACGTACCCCGACACGTTTTAAAATTACAAATTAGTAATTATCCAGTTTAGGGTTAGGGTTAGAAATTATTTGAAAACACGTATTTCCAGCGCAATCTGCATTCCAAACCCAACTCGAACTGTGTAATTACTCAATTTCTTATTACTTATCGATTTTAATCGGTAAGTATGTTGATAGGTATTTGTCTGTTTGTCTGTCTGTCTGTTAAATGCACGCGATATCTCACGAAAGCGAGATTGAATCTGCTCCAGATTTTGCATGTGCATTCATCATATGTCGGACCAGAAGCCTATTGATTTTGAATGGATTATGTCGTATATTTAGCGAGTTATTAATTAATTAGTGATGGACACAAGATGTCACTATGGAGTGAGAGCGCTGTTTTGGGGGATACCCTAACTTTCGATCGATAAGTCTTCGGTCTCTGACCGATATTCTCGTTTTGAGCATTGGCGGTGGTGCTTTTTTGCGCGAGCTCTGTACAAAAGATCTTAATTCATTACACAGTGGTGTTGTTATAATTTACGAGCGACAATCCTTTTCTGTTGAAAGGAAATATTTCAAAGATTTAAACGGGCTGGAAGGATGTATAATAAATGACACCAAACGCGAGCCGATTTAGATTGTAGATATCAACAATTCCGACTTATTAAAATTCTGGCGCTCCAGAAGTATGTGTACCGATGTGGAGGTAACTGATTTTGTTCGCCTACTTTACATCAAGTTGTTTAAAGAGACTGAAGCCTATGGGCAGGGCAGCCTATGCGAATTTCTCACAGTCGGATTACGTGCACTTACTGAGAAGTACTTGGTAGACCAATCTCTTTTCAAAGATACGAGCAAAAAAATGTAAGTGAAAAGATCTACTTAATCTACGTAGAATAAAGGTGGTGCATAACGCGTCAGTAAATTTCCATTGGCGCCAGACTTGGTCAAGTAGTTATATCCAGTGATTAATTTGTCAATTACATTATTTACGTCACTTTATTTTTATTTTGGTTGCTGATTGGCAATGAGAACAACAAGAAGAACAAGACAAAAGACGGCCGTCTGCCAGAGATTCGATCGAGACTGTTTAGTAAAATCTGCTTGATTCGAATTAGATAACTTAGTATTCTATTCGGATTGCTAAGCTCTGGCATATATTCTGACTTTCCCATGTATTCTGTACTTGCAACTTTGACGAGTAAGAGAGGTTTTGTCAGACTCCTATCGACAATTCAACTACATTTGACTAAATATTTCTTGTATTCTGTTCTTGCATTAGTATATCCAGTATTTAATTATAAAAGAAACATTCAGAAATACAAACGTCACGTAGCGGCTGAAAATACCTTAGTTTTTGAAAACCGATACCGACTTCAAAATACGTCAAAAAGAAATACGTAGTGAAGCCGAATGCTAGATACCCGCCACGACAGCTCTGGCTGCCAGTGAGCTCTCCGACCGATACCCATGATTTTAGAAATATGATTCTCATATATTACCATTACAAAATTTAGCACTCCCGCAGTCTGTGCACCAAGATGGCGCACAACCTGAACATAGTATGGGTTCGTGTACCAGGTTAGGGTCCAGGCTGTGTGTCATCTTGGTGCACATACTTCTGGAGCGCCCATCTTTTTACAGTGTTTTTACGAGTTGATAACTGGTCGTGCAAACTGGTTTACACAATACACGTGCCCGTTGATTTATTACTAATTGGTCACTGTTACGGACGAAAACAAGGAGAAAAAGTGTTTGGGGTTACGGAAACATCGACCACATTGACTTTCCACGTTCTATGCCACGATAAATGTACACTGTGTTCTATTTTTAGGCCCATAAGGGGTTGCGTAAATCCCTGTTTTATCATCAAACTACTACATTTATTCAAAAATAATGACATTTACGCTAATTGCTTTGTCTATTTTTCTTGTTGCATTGCTTGTTTTTGGTGGACGAAACAATAAATCTCTCTCTATACTAAGCATAGGCAAACGTGAAATATTCCTTTCCTCCAAGTAATTTGCTCTGGCACCATGAACAACTGCCATTAATGTATCGCTAATGTACGCTTCTAGCGTGCTTATGACGCCCTACATCAGTGATTTATCGTATTTTATTTGACATCATTGCTTTGAAAAAACTTTATGAAAAGTATTGCTACATGCGACCTAGCCCTCAAAAATACACATTAAAATGAGTTCACTAATTTCAGGACCTAATACTACCAATAACTTAAAACTTAATGATATTTACGTTTTCTGAAGGAGTAGCTCTTAGCGTAACTTCGAAGACAACAGTTTAGCGTCGAAGACGGCATCGGTATCTTTAAATCCCACTTGTGAATATTACGCTACAATACTTCTTTGTTTCAATTGTTTTCACACAATCGAGAACAATTTAAACGTTTCCATAGTTACTCGTTCTGCGGCGGTGGTTTTGAATCAAAATGTTTGTTGCGTTATTGTTTAATGGATGTATGGCGCGCGTTTCAACAATATCGCCTCCTGTTTTAGAAATGATTCTTCAGCGCCACATGTCGGAATTTTTTTAAACTTTGCCAACTCGGACTGGCCAAATTTAAATTATATATTATGCCATTTTAGCGGACCCCTGTCTTTTTTTTCAAAACTGTAAATTGTAACTCGTTTTTCGTTAACCTTTATGCCGCTTCCTGACAAGGCTTCGTATACGCGGCCACCGTAAAGGCTACCATTCCAAAAGAGGTTTGAAAACTTCGCTTATGGATGTTTCCCCGAGAATCGATTTCCTCGTTTCTCTCTCTTTGACGGGATGGTCATCACTGACCAGCCGTGGCACTCTTCACGAATCGCCGCCATTGTTTCCGGTTTTGTGCCATTCTGAGTAACTCAAGCATGCTTATGTCTGCGATGTCCTTCACGTTGTCTGACATTCTTGTTTTTGGTCTCCCACGTCTTCTTTTGCCAGGGGTTTTACCAAAGAGCAAGTCTTTTGTTAGGCCTTCTGTTCTGGCGACATGCCCCAAAAATCGCAATTTCCTGTCATTGATGTTGTCCAGCAGTGTTTGGCACGGTCCAATCTTCTCCATGACCCATTCATTTGTACGTTTGTCCATCCAGCTTACGCGCAGAAGTCTTCGGTAGCACCACAATTCAAAAGCAGCAATTTTCCTTTTGTCGACTTTCTTGAGTACCCAACACTCTGCTCCATATGTTGCTATTGAGAATATCAATGTTCGTAGAAGTTGTTTTTTTGTGCGTTGTGAAATGGATCTGTCTTTCCAAATATTGGTCAGCGCAATCATCGTTGACTTCGCCATTGCAATACGACGTCTTATTTCTTTGGTGTCATCCACTTTGTTTGTAAAAACTGTACCCAGATAGTTGAAATTTTGTACATTTTCAACAGTTTGGTTGTCCACAATTAAGTTTATATCATTTGGTGCCTGTGTTATTTTCATTACCTTTGTTTTGCTGACGTTGAGAAAGAGTCCTGCTGTTTCGCTGGCAGCCTTTACCTTGTTGGTTAAATCTTGTAGTTCCTGCATACTTGGTGCAATCAGGACTACATCATCAGCGTATCTCAAGTTGTTGATTACTCTTCCGCCAATTTGGATTCCTGTTGGGATATGTTCGAGTGCTTCACGCATTACTTGCTCTGCATATATATTAAAAAGGTGGGGTGACAATATGCATCCTTGCCTAACACCCTGGCCAATTTCAAAAAAGTCTGTCATTCCGTGTGTCGTCCTTATTGATGCTTTCTGGGACTTATACAAGTTTCTGATTAAATCGATTATGTGTACAGGGAATCCCATGTCTGCCATGACATTCCAGAGGACTTCCTCGTTTAACTAACAACAATTACAAATCAGCAATAAGTTAACAATGACGCAACAATTGCAATTTATGCCGCCGCTCAGACACAATTTAATCATTTTTGTTTTAGGAGCTTTTGAAAGTAACCCCGGCATCCCTTGCGAAGCAGGGCGCAAAAGCGGTATTTATAAAATATATAATAACAAATAAAAAATCATACTATGGGAAGAGTTGATTAAGGTCGATTTTCCCACATCGTGACGCCAGTCGGCCCAGCGCTTCCAACATTCACGGCTATCGTCGACGGTGACCGTACATTTGAACCCATGTCTATATCCGCGAGTTCAATCTATATGCGGGTGCTAAAACCCATGGGTTGGGGTTAGTATGAGTTCAAACATGAGTAAAACAAAAAAAATTTCATAGGTGCAACAGTATGCAGGTGCAATTGTCGTGGGTTCAAATGTAATGGAACATCTTCGACACGAACATGTTAGATTTGTTCAATCTTTTTTAATGGAACACTAGCCAGTGTGAAGCGCAAATCGCACTCCATCAGTGGCGTATCTACGTAAATGGCACCTACTGCAAAGTAACATGTTTACTCTACACAGGAATATGACACTCTCCTTACTTACAACCCTATTTCGCCTATTAGTTGGCCTCAGGGAGGTACAGTCTACACGTGTACGCAATAGTACATAAAAATCTATCCCCATTCAAAATTATAAACAAAAATTCGTTTACACTGATTTTATTTTAAATATTGCACTTGATACATTACTGCGATAAATCAGTAAAAGAAAATCATAAGTAACCAGAGAAAGCACCAAAACATTTCTCTCAGTCGGACTTGAGCAATAATTGAATCAATTCAACTGACAGTAGATTTTAGTTGAATGCTGCTTAAAAGAATTGGTTGTTTACTAGAAGATGAGAGTTAAAGTCCCAATGTAAATGCGACCCATATTAATACATTTCACTGCTTTTTTTGGAAAGCCCACTATGAAGCGGACTGATTTTGACGCAAAACAGCATTGACTTGACTTGTATCCCCTGGGAGTGTCTCTGTGAGTGAATTTGAGACCAATAAGGGGACTGTCATAATGGAGATGTGTCAAACACCAGACCAGGAATGACCCTGTAATGGGCTTTACTAGAGTCTTTCTGAAGCACATTTTAAAGACTCGCTACAGTAAATTCTGAAATTGTTACAAGCGTGTGAAATTTCCATTGATTAGAATCATCGGACATGTCTTGATTAAAACCATAAGAAAACCCTAATCAAAATAACACTATAAACACCACCAGAATATAAAACGGGGCCATGAGTGTTGCAAGTCTCCGGAATGGTGCCACAAGCTATAAAAGGTTTGGAACCACTGCTGTATAGAATAGTGAATTACAATCACTCAAACAGAAGTAAAGATGACTCATCTCTGAGCAAAGATATGAATGCTCCGTCGATGAAATGTCAAGAACTTGAGGTCTACGCAAACATACTGTTCAAAATCTGGTAAGTTTAATTGGAAATTTCTCCATAATTAATTGATCATCTTCAAAGACCACGACAATGTTCACTTCAAACTCAATTTTGAAGTTAGTTGCCTCTATTGTAGGGCAAGCAAATAACCGGGGGAACACCATGTAGATTGGTATGGTAAGACCGTGGCAAACGTCACCAGTGCCAATTTCTATGTTCTGGATCTCGGTAGCTGCAATAAATAAAGAAATTGTGTATTAGTTTATTAAATATAAGTTCATTTCGACTCTGTCAATCAGGGTTTCTCAACCTTAGCTTTTGGCCTCTCAAGGGAGTCGTTTCCTGGAGGCCACAAACAAAATGGCGCTTCAGAAGTATGTGTACCAATATGGCAGTAACTAACCGAACTCGTAATGGAACTAAAATAAGGAAAATCAGACTAAAATTATAGCTTAACCCTAACCTGGTACACATACTATGGGAGTACCCAATGTCTTCACTGGACAGCCATTCTTTTTAACTGTAATGCAATAATTCTTTTATTTTGTTTGTTGGCCTTTCATTATTAAACATACTGCATAAAATAACTGATGGCAGGGCATGAAAAACTACAAACTTTAATTGAAGTAGTAGAAGTGTAGGGCTGCATATGTTGAGTCTTCAAAAGGGGCTCACAAAGAAGTTGCCACTGCTATGATCAGTGTAACAGGTTATAAAATTATTGATAAAACAAACAAATACAACTAATTACAGAATCAAGGAAGTAAACGAAATCTTAAGTAAGGCTCAAAGCGTACAAATTTGAATAAATCCTTCCGCTGAGGTAAATAGCCTTGTACGCACCAAAAAGGGTGCTTCAAAAGTATGAGCACCTATATGAAGGTAACTAGTTTTGTTCGCCTATTTCATCAAGTTGTGTGAAGGGACTGAAACCAATGGACAGGGGGTATATTCACTTGGCTAACACAGACAGTCCCCAAACATGTAATAGAAATAAAATAAGGAAAATTGGAATAAAATGATGGCCTAACCCTAACCTGGTACACCTGCTACGGGAGTACTGCAGAAAGTGTATAAACACGCAAAATAATAATTATTTTTAAACCTTCTTGTGAAAATCCCTCTGCAGAGCCCACAGGTTGCACTCTGTTGAAGTTGGCAGAACCCCTACTTGAAAACCAATGATGTAGCATGACATTCTAGGTCATCTTTCCTATTCTCCAGTCATATATAGACACCGAACCCTGAATGACAATTCAAATAAGTAAATTACCTTCTTGAGAAAATCCCTCTGCAGAGCCCACAGTCTCCACTCTTAGAAGTTGCAATTCAATTGATCTGATAACAGCTTCTGATCTTTCGACAACTATTTCTCCTGTGAACGGCTTCGTGATGCAGCACATAGAACTATCTAGCTTTCCTCTGACTGTGAAACGTGGGACTTTAGTTTTCTGTGGAAATTAAAAAAACTGAATAATTAGAAATAAGAAAGAAAAAGTATAAAATTTTGGGATTTGGAATACTATGGGGGAAAATTATGTGCAAGAGTATTGCTGAACTCCTTGCTGCCGTGGGGCAGTTAATTATGTGTGAGAAGATTGCTAGACTCCTCGCTGTCATAGGGTAGTTCACGTAACCGCTGGTCGATTACGGCATTCTCCAGCATCAAGTCCATGCTTCTGAAAACAAATAACTGGCTAACTAATGCCATACCCGACATGGACTGGTAATCAAACGAGAGGCCGTCGTTGGTCATATGATTAAGCCGCCTTATCGGTTCTACTCTCCTTCCAGATAAATATGTAAATCCTACTTCACACTCAAAACATTCCACAACAGGAAATCAGAATATTCTTACATCTTTGATATTCTGTAGTGATCCCGGTGTTATAGTGAACGACAGAGGCTTCGTAATTGCGTTCTCTCCTGTTTTATATTCCAGTAATATTTCACATTCTTTCGACAAGTCTTTGTTTAGAAGAGGCCGCTTCATATTGCATTGAATCTTGTACTGGAAAAATAAAACAGTTTCAATTCCGTAGTACAGCTGTTCCCAAACCTTATGCCCCCTGCGCACTGCAAACATGAGTGATTTTAGTTAGCATAAATTAGTATTAGAAGGCATAAAGTACACATTAAATATCACCAAATGGAGTTTTATTTGAAGGCAGCAATTTTTTTTGTGCAAGTGCAGCTTGAGCTTTTTTCCTGATAATTTGACTAAAAGTTTGGGAACCACTTGAGCTGTAGCCTCAGGTAAAAGATTCCAGTTTATGGGACAAAAAATTTATACTTGTTTACAACATGAATAGGCAGGCAGGCTACTGGTTTACCAAGGTTCCACATATGGATAAGTAGTGTTATCGACTTTCCTTCCCCCTCAACGATGCAAACAAAATTCTACCTGTATATTTACATACACTCCATGATAAGTCAGGTACCATGCACGAGACTGTGATTCGTAATATGATTTTTTGGCCTTTTTCGCTTTCTCTCCCCCTGTACAAATATAAAAACCATATCCTACCTGTATGTTCACATACACTCCATGGTAGGTCTCATAAAGAACTTTATTTCCTTTTGCTTGCAATGGGAATTCAAATGCAATTTCCATTCTTCCAGGCATAAACCTGACAAAATATGGAAAAACAATTATAGTTAAATATTAGTAAAAATAGAGTGCCACCTTATATTATTGGAATTAGGACTGGAGTTGTAATGTCTACAGATACATTTTAAGATTACATTCCCAAAGTAAACTTGACTAGTCTACTAAGGCAGCACTTTCAAAGGGTGCTATAGGTACTTAGTACAGTGAATACCAAGCAAAATTCCTACCCATCAATGGCAAAATTCCCCCATAGTGAAGAATTTCTTCCTAGTTAAAAAACGATGATAATTTGTGTACTGATCCTAGCTATTGGGTAGCCCATGATATTTATAAGACCAGTGGTCTCTGATCTTTATTGACGCATTCCGGCCTTAAACCTATTTTATAAGCTCCTTATTCCCCCCCCCCATGCATAAACTTTATTTGCATCTGCTATTTGATCTTACACGAGAAGTTTTCTTGCGATTCACACAACTTGTACACTTGCTTTTGTACATTTTCAGTAGTTTATAATTTATGTAAACATGCATTACGCTTATACTAATGAGTAAAAGATATTAGTAATACTTTGAACAGTAAAGTAAAGAAAGTAAAATTCTTCCCCAAAGGCATTTAAATCCGCATTCCGGCCTTAAACCTATTTTATAAGCTCCTTATTCCCCCCCCCCCCCCATGCATAAACTTTATTTGCATCTGCTATTCGATCTTACACGAAAAGTTTTCTTGCGGTTCACACAACTTGTACACTTGCTTTTGTATATTTTTAGTAGTTTATAATTTATGCATACATGCATTACGCTTATACTAATGAGTAAAAGATATTAGTAATACTTCGAACAGTAAAGTAAAGAAAGTAAAATTCTTCCCCAAAGGCATTTAAATCCCTCTTTGGGAGGAATTCCACATAGGTTAGGAAACGACGCTTTAGCCCAGGGGTGCCCAACCGATGCTCCCGAAGTATGAGAACCAAGATGGCGGACATCGGAACGTAACATGGGTGACAGGTTAGGGTTAGGCGATAATTTTTTTCCAATTTTCTTTATTTTAGTCCTATTATCACTTGGAAGACTAGCCAAGAGCCTCCCGTAGTATTTATACCTAAAATTATGGCCTAACCCTAACCTAGTACACATATTACATTCCAATGTCTGCCATCTTGGTTCGCATACTTCGGGAGCCCCTATTCTTGACTGAACTTATATCACAGAGAACATCTGCATAAAATACAGTAAAAACACATACTTTCCCGGTTTTGCAATTTCCAATGTATGTGAAAATACATTCAACGGTTTCACTGAGCTATACATCGCCTCCAATCTTCCGACACTTTTCGAACTTAGTGTAAGAGTTGCGACACCTTCAACGAACATCATGATACCTTGATGGGGAAGAGAATCTTTAGATTGAACAATGACTACACCAGAGACAGTCTCCTGTTAAAATAGTGAATTTCTTTTTTGATTTTTATTTCCATGAGGTAGAATTATGGGCTACGAAAAACAATTTTTTTGGTCCCATGGGTCGGGCCGGCAATGTGCTGTTTTTATCCAATTATTGCTGTATTGGGTACATTGGGATATTACAGATTAAATTCATATTAGCTGTTATTTTACTGATATTGTGGTATTTCAGTACCGGTATTTTACTGTGATATTTGACTATATTTACTGCCTGACTGTGCTATTTTGCTGTTTAATGATTTGTTTGTGTTATTTGATATGGACCATAATGTTGTACGGTAACACAGCAATAACTAACTAAAGACAGAGAAACACACAGAACTGAAGCAGCCTATTGTAACTATATTTAGATTTTTAGTTATAACCAAACAAAGATACAGCATACAAATTACAAGGCAACACAAACAAACATACGGCTGTACGGTACCATGCGAAAACACTTCGATTCCAGGCGTCGTCGGATGCGGACTTTCTGCTTGTAAAGACTAGAAAATGCTACGCACTGTATGTTTCGGTATTCTGGTATTTGTATCACGTTATATCTACATGAACAAAGCCCATCCACCGGAATTAAATAAGTTATTGGATAAAAGGTTGGATTTAAAGTTAAATGGTGGACGATCTGTTACGAGTATATTGCAAGGTTTAGATCCTTTTAAGAATCTAGTTGTGGATGATGGAACAGAGCACAGAAAAGATGGGACCACTGCACCTGTTGGAATGGTGGTCGTTCGTGGAAATTCGATATTAATAATGTTGGAAGCATTGGAACGGAGACAAAGATTTTAAATTGACCTAATCGAAAACGACAGAAGAAGCCGATAACCCAATTCATGATTTGTCAGTTTGTGCATAGACTGCTATGGAACATTCAATCTATTTACCGAGCTTGTTTTTTTAGTAAAAATTTTTTTTCGCTGTGTTATTTTTGCAATGAAATTGAACTACAGCATCACCATTTTAAGTCAGCGAGTGTTTTTTATTCCATAGTTTTGTAGGAATAGCACAGTTGTGTTACAGATACACGTCTCACATTTTACTGTTTTAAGTTTAATTTAAAAAGTATTGCCCGATTTTATATTGTGTTATTTTGACTGTTTTTGGTGGATGGGCACGTACTTGTACGTTTTTAACTTTTTCATTAAGTTATCGTATGCCCGTCTTCTAGGTCCTGTGTATTTTGTTTGTTGTTGTTTTGTGTTTTGTTTCTATCACAGTGAACAAATAAAATTGATTGATTGAAAAATCAGAACAGTGTGCAAAAGTTCAGTTCACTGGTTCAGAACGTGCTGATACTGGTACCGGTACGATAGCGGTTCCGTACACGTTCCTATTCACTGACTTACGGTACCGTACCGGTACCGAATAAAAAAAAACAATGATTCAGATATTTATTTTAATGTTTTTAAACATACCCCTTGGTGATAAATCTTGGAAAGTCTTTTAAGCTTGATATCCAACGACGCAGCCATAGTCCGACTTCCACAAAACCCAAGAATTACACGATTCAAAACAGCAAATCCTTGCTTAAAATTGCAAAACAAAACCCGGAATGACTAGCAAAACCAGATGCTTGGCTGAAGTAACTGGAGTCGAATCGGTTTTGGGTGAAGTATCTGTCGGATTTTCATCACGATTTCAAGTTGTAATATTACTATTTGGAATACAGTTATGTAAGCATCGTATCTTAAAATTAAAATGTTTTATTTGTTGTTTATCGTCAAAATCAGAATTGCGAGTTGGTCGAGTAATTGTTTAATAATGATTGTCCTTGTAACTCATCTACTAAGATAACCATAGATTCGAACTCGTTTTTGTTGTCTTATGCCTAGTTTTCATTTAGATCTTTAAACTACACAATACGAAATGATATTCTTGTAAACTAATTTAATTCCGACAAAAATATTTGCCAAAAAAGTTATAAGATTCACATATGTGTAACACATGGAAAAATATAGAGCAAATATAAAGAAAAAGTGGTATCAAATGTAAAACATATTAAATTTGTAACTACCAGGAGCGGTTACGCGAGACTCCCTACCCTCTCTTGCACTGTGCAGCAGGACCTCGAAATGCACAGTCATGAAATGCATGAAATTTGCTTCTCATTTTGAGGCAGCCAGGAAAATGTGAACTCCTAATAAAATGTGTGCATTTTGGAATCAAATTTGAAAGATTTGAAATTTCGCGAACTTCCAAGCGCGAATTTGCGGGGATTTCTATCAAAATATATATATATATATACCGGTATAAATCAAAATATAGGCAATACTAGCTCTTGGGGCTTGCAGTTTTACACTTGATTAGTAGTTTCCAAAGTTAAACTTTTGATTAGAGTCATTCTAGTTTATTCACATTTTTTCAAAGTTATTATTCATCGTTTTCACAGATTGCTCCGAAATTTCGCCAGTCAGGGCGATAATTAAAAATTCCTTCATTCTTCCCAGCGTCGTTATAGACACGAACAGAAACAGTTGTTCTCGAAACATCGGAATTCGGAAAACTATCTGCCCACGTCCTATTCGACAGAGACATAACTTGATCATTCGCCGAATAAAGTGTGCCGTTCTGTTACAATAAAATATATATTTCTAGGGTTTTGAGAAATATAGCAATAACGAATATGGCTTCTGGGAATATATATTAAATAGTTAACACTTTCAAATTAAATGCACAAAAAGGAGATGAAGTCGAAAGATTGATGTTTTTGCTGGTATTGGAGTCGCATACAAAGTCAAAATTGAAACTACCCGTAAAATAGTTAAGTAGAGACCAAAGTTCTGATTGAAATTATTGACCGAACCAAAAACGCTGACAAAAGCTATTTATTCAATTTGCGAATCGGGAGTCGCAATTTGAATGGAATTTATCTACCGTCCGAAGTTTTCACCTGAAGAGAGTTAAAATTTATTGGCAAATAAAATGCGGTGACACTATTTTTCATACTTCATCTGGAATTCTATATTTTTAAAAGCAAAGCAACGCTATTCAGACTAAATAATAATATTCTGATTCACCTTGTAAGACATTCCAGTACAAACTCCGAACCATGATCGTTCATCAGGAATCAATGGGCGTAAATAATCCTTCAACAGATTTAGGTGTGTGAGGTCATAAATATTAGCTAGTTTGTTTTCACAAAGAGATTTAGCAACGTTTAATGTGACGTTGAGCTTGTCATAAACAATCACTCGAAAACATTTCGAATTGTAAGTAACGTCGCACTTTCCTGAAAACAAAAATCACAGTCAACAAAGTTTCAAGTCAGATGTTCAGGAGACAATTATTAATGAGTATTGTTTTTATCATTTTTTTTTTATTTTTATATTCACCAAAGTTATGATAAACTCGATATCGAGGTGTGGTCCTGAATGGTAACCGATTTTCATGATACTCGTGAGACCATCTTCCAAGATTCATTTTTATATAAAATAATTACAAAAAATGTTAACCCAACCTGTTTTCACAATTGAAGTCGACTTCTGGAACGATTGAGTGGAAGCAATCGAAGTGATCGATCGAGTTGTGAACACGTTTTCAAGCACAGTTGTTGTTGTGACGTCATGAACTTCTGTAGTACTTCTTGTTGCAGATGGCGTAACGGCTTTAGTGATGTCATTATCTTTAGCAGTGGTAACAAGAGTCGCCTCATCCAGCCCATTTGGAGTTGTTGCGTCAAATTTGGTGACATGGGTTGAATGAATCTTGTTGCCATGGCAAATTTCGGTTGTTATGGTGACTTCATCTATCTGCTTATCCAGTAACGCGTTTTCCAGAGTTTTAGCCAATTTCTCTCTCAATTCTGTGCAAAATAGAACAATATTTTTTAATTTCGTCTTTGATGTTGGGTATATCAGACTCCGTTTGATAAATTATCGACTCCAACAACAGCTTTCAAAAACAAAACCTAACTTTCGACTCTTTAGATCAGGCTTGCCCAACCATTTAGTGTCGGGGTCACTTTCACATGAGAAAATTTACTGCGGTCAGAAAAGTTTTCAGGAAGCTCTGATTGAGGTAAAAATTTACGTAATACATGAAAAAGCTAATTTCCTACTGAAAATCAATCAAATAAAAAATTACCCATATGAGTTCATTCGAAGGTGGATATTTATATTAAAACATTCGAATTACATTTACTATTCAAACAAGGATGCGAAAACGTCACTTCACTGGACGCGCCACGTCGAATTTGAAAACAAAGGCTGTTGCGTTTACGAGTTCAATATCAAAAAAGATTCAAATTACAAAACCCAGAAATTGTCTACAAAGTTGCCCCCTACTCTAATTCAGTTTATAAAATGAAATAACGTGAAAGGTTCACCCATATCTCACCATGCTCATTCTTTGCCTGCAAAGTAAAACAATAAAGCTGATTAAGTTATAAAAGGGCTAATAAACATTAAAATAAGCGTAATACGATCCACAATTACTCACCGTGATCGTTTCCTCATGGCGGTATGACGGCATCACACTGCCTCTGAATTGAACTTTCACAGAGATATCGACTGGGAATGAAGAAAGAAATTTTGAGTTATTTATTTATCGGGAATAACAAATTAATTTTTAACATTGCTTATTAGGCGTCATAACAAAGATGTTCTGGTCACAGTGGGTGAAGCGGTATACTTGACTTTGTTGGTACCGCAGATTTTACACCTCGGATTTATCGGGGATAAGAAATTTGAAAATGAAACTTCGACTCCGGAAAATTTGAAAATACAACTCCGACTCTGGAGAATTTGAAAATACGATTCCGGATCCGGAGATTTTGAAAAGACGACTCTGTCTCTGCACATTTTGAAGATACGACTCCGACTCCGTAGCTTTTGAAAATACGACTCCGGAGTCGTATACGGCCATTATTGGGTCATCATCCCTCAGGCCGCCAAATGTATCGGGTACAAACTCTCTCACTTCATCCAGGATATAATAAATTGGGTGAACATTGCGTAACATTCCCAATAACAGTTGCTCTCACATATTGTTATATATTTATCAGTCGATATGCCTTGTTCGATGCGTGGATAGGTATTGTATAAAAACAATAGAGCTATGACCGAATATATGGACACGAAAAAGTAATAGCCTTCTGGAGAAAAATACAATCTTTTGACCACTGAAAATTTCAAAGCAATTGGTCCAGCAGTTAAAGATGAAAGCGATTTTTTTCATAACAATAAGATACAAAACACTAACAACAAGAACAACAGCAACATAATAATAACAAACGACCATAGGTCTGTTTCGTGCCACTCAATAATTGGAACTCCTGAAGTATGCGCACCAAGATAGCGCACAACCTGAAATCAGGTTGTGTACCAGGTTAGGGTTCAGGTTGTGCGACATCTTGGTGCGCATACTTCAGCAGTACCCAATAATTCATACAAAAACTTATATTGACAGATTGACATAAACTTGGACTCCAGTCTCCGAATTGAAAATATTTTGTCAACCGCGACCCGTATATGAAATCAAGACTCCGACTCCGGAAAGTTAAAAATGACTCCGACTCCGGAAAACATCCATCTGAATGCAACTAATGCCCAGCCAATATTTTCAGAATATTTTTGCAGGAGAATCCAGAGAATTTGAAAATAAGACTCCGATCTAAAAATATCCAACCCAACCGACCTGTCATATTTCTTGAGTATTCTGTCAAATAAATTAATAATTCTGAACTAAATCACCTGTCGTGGAGAGTCCAATGCACATGAACAGCAGCTTGAAAGCTTCTATTGCAGACTGATTTTAATCTAAGCACAAAGTCCTCCCCAGTGGGCGCATAAAATACATCTACCAATACTATTTAAAATCTTGGTTAAGCACTTTATATTAGCAACATGTATTAAATAAATTTTAACCAGACTAACTCCATAACATTGCGGCCCGAATGAGCATAACTAACAAACGAAAACCTGCTGACGCTTTTCAATTTCACACTATCAAAAAGTTTGCAATTTTCAATGGCATTTATGTGTAATTGTTTGGCGTGAAATGTCGTCATTGAGCTCGTTTATTGGTGAATTATGTATGGCCAAGCATAATTCTATTCAAGTTTAATTGGGTGCTCTATTTCGTCATAGACCTTAATTTGTTAAATGTATGACATCATAGGCAATCAAACCGCTTCCGCCTATGAGAACATACTATTTGATACCTCTAACTCAGGGGTTCTCAAACTTTTGGTGTTGCGGAGCCTTTAAAAAGGTTGACTATTATTCACGGAGCCCCAGAATAATGTTAAAATTGATATTAATAAATTAGGGGTTGAATCTTTTCCCCTCTTGACATTTTTGGAAGACTTAAAAGACTTAAACCTCAAACATCTTTACGCAGGTGTTTATTCTCCCTGAATCAAAATTTCCTTCGTCATATACATGTATTGTTCCACAATGACGACGATAATTGCTTTTTCGTTCTCGTGGGGAATGAGTTCAATGTGAAAAACATGTTACCATATTATAATCATCGCCGACCAAATGCTAAAAATAATAGTTAATAAAGAGGTAAATCGGCAATTCAAATTTCTTGATTAAAAAGCGGCATTCTAAAATATTAGAACCAAACTCAAAATGGAAGATAGCACTATAAGTTTTGTTTCAGCAGACTCACGTGAGAAAAAAACGCTTTTATAGACATTGTAAATCACAAAATTTGGTGTTATGTTAGGTTTTCTTCGGTTATGCATCGTAGTAACTGCGAAATTGAAACACAGTCAATTAATTATGCGCGCGATGTACCATTTTTCCATTCTGAAACTACCGACGGAGCCGCATGCGCTAAAATAAATTTCAATCGTTCGTATTTTTCCAAGACCTTGTGATTTTTCAAACGGCGATATCTTGCTTAAAAATAATATCGAGTGCGAAAGAAAAAATCAAGTTTAACAAATCCCAAGATCGCAAAAATACGACTCCAATTTATTTGTAGTTGGCAGTTTATGTTATTTTAGAATAGTATTCTTTCATTTTAGTAATCCTAATGGTAATCTCGAATCGAACGTGAGTAACGATGAGCACAATTAAATTATTACGATAAGATACTTCAAATGCTCGCATCGGACATGAATTGAATATTTTACGCAACAGAAATCTCGTTATCCGTTTTTTTTGAATCGCCAAGAATGTTACGCGTAAATTTCCGATTCCAATTTTTAACCTCCTCCCTCTTAAGAATCCTGGCTGCGCTCCTGCTTATAAATAATGTCATTTTTTAATTCCGCCACTTTGCCATATTTCTAGGCTATATTGTTGTCAAATTTTATTAAAGCTGTTACTGCCTCTAGGAATAGTTTTAAATTAGCCAAGTCGGTATTTTAAAAAGTAATAAAATAGCTCGCGGAGCCCCTGGGTTTATCTCGCAGAGCCCTGGAGCACTTTGAGAACCTATGCTCTAACTTATGATAAAACAATATACGGTACTTGCGATATAAAGCGTAAATATGATTGGAATGTGGTGACACTCAGAGGGCGCACGATCTTTTTTGAAATGTCGCGATAATAGGCGAAATAGTTATTGATTTTGAAGCTATAATTTTGGCATTGTTTTGTGAAATTATGGAACCTGTTGTTAGTCAGTTTATTGCGAAAGGGAACCCGTTCCTAATATTTTAAATTTCTTTACTTGCTAAAACCCTAGGGTTAAACTTTTGGAGTTCAGGTATAAAAACCTCTATTCCTAAAAGAAAATAAATATAAGGACACATTTCAAAATAAGGACATTTCTTAGAAATGATTACAAAAATATCTTTAAAGACCGAGATCTTCAAAAAAAGGACAAATCTTAGAAATAAGGACGTTATGGCAGGCCTGCATATATATCATAGACGTACTTGAAATGCTGTTAAAACCAGTGGTGACATTTAGGGGGTTTGCACAAACACACTTGAAATGTCACGATAATCAGCAAAATAGTTCTTGTTTTTAAAGCTATGATCTTGGCGCGGTTTTCTGAAATGCATGTGCAGGTAATGAACCCTGTTGTTAGCAAGTTTGATGGAATAAAAAACTAGTTCCTAAAATTTTAAATCCCCTCACTGGCTAAAAGTATTTTGGCGTGGTAGTTTAAAGTTCTAGAGTTCAGGGTCTATTTGTAAAGTACTCAATGCGATATCATCCTCAAATTAAATAAAGGAAAAGCCGAATGAACTTGAGCAATCTAGTACAGTTCATCCATGAAATGTTAATATATGAGAAAAGAAACAATATATCCCCATGCAATTTACTATTAATGTGAAACTTGATCTTGCATATTGGATATTATCAGATCAAGTCTGATAATGACGCTAAATTCTAATTTTTACATTGTTACTTATCGATTTTAATCGGTAAGTATGTTGATAGGTATTTTTCTGTCTGTCTGTTTGTTTGTCTGTTATGGATGCACGCGATATCTCACGAAAGCGAGATTGAATCTGCTCCAGATTTGGCATGTGCATTCATCATATGTGATACCAGAAGCTTGTTGATTTTGGATGAATTATGTCGTATAATTAGTGAGTTATTAATCAATAAGTGATGGGACACAAGGTGTCACTTTGGAGTGAGAGCGCCCTAACTTTCGATCGATAAGTCTTCGGTCTCTGACCGATATTCTCCTTTCATAATTGTTACGTAATGATAATGTCACAATTTAATCGAAAACTGTATGTCCTAACATTTGGAAATACTTCTCACTGGTTGGGAGGAACTGATCTAGTCCACTTGGTGGCGCATTTGTCTGGGTATTAATTCTGAACATATAAACTCGAAACGGGGTCAACGGACGTGCTAAGCGCTAGGAACCAGCATATCATTTCAAACGGTGATTAACCTTGTACGTTTCAGGTTTCAATATCGTGAGGATATTCAATTGCGATAGGATTGCTGGAATATAGGCGCGTAGTCTTTGAGGTTGGAGCTCTGAACCCCCCCCCCCCCCCTTTTGAAAAAGAAATTAAAAACACTTTATTCCCTCATACACTAGCTAACTGTTATGGTAGACTATGACAACTAGATATTTAACCCCCCCCCCCTCAATTTGGAAATTCCTGGCCAAGTCCCTGCTGCAAATCTCACTGTCGTAGTGTGGTTAACATAAGGCTCCCTTCGGCGCCTAAGTATTGCGAAAATATTGTTAATAAGAGTTTTGTGTCGTCTAAACCCAGAAGACAACAATAACTTGTACTCATCACTGACAGTAACATCATGCCTTTCATACAAATGTCTTATCAAGTTAGATGATTAAAATTATAGAACTCAGAATGCAATTTATTTCATATCTATTATAAACACAAAAGACAATAATAAATTATGCCCATCACTGACAAGAACTTCGTGTATTCCATTCAAATGTCCCATCAAGTTGCATAATGAAAATGATAGAACTCAAAATGCAATTTATATCTTATTCAACATTTAATATTTGCTAAATAAAACATAGAAAAATCTTTCAAAATTTTCTCAAATAGAACAGAGTGACCTATCAAAATAGAATAAAAATAGATAAACAAAAGTAGGATGGCTCAATGATAAACTTCAGTCATTTTAAACCAGGGGTGTGCAATTGGCGGCCCGCGGGCCACAGACATTTAGTGTGGCCCTTTTCCGTATCAAGCGCAAAATCCTAGTCTCACAGTCTATTTTTAAATAGCCCCCTATGTAGATAAAAATACTCAATAATTCTTGCTCTTGTCTCTGCGTTAAATCTTTCGCCGTTTTGCCCTGTACCTTTATCACTGGAATGTTAAGCGATAGCCGCATTTTCTTCTTTTGCTTTTCCTGCGGCGCTCTGGTTGCCGCTAATGCTTTAATACATTGTGTTGTGTACATGATAAAACTAATTTTTTGTGGCCCAGCAAGATGCCTGAAGTTGATTATATGGCCACTCGACAAAAAAGGTTGCACACCCCTATTTTGAACCCTTCCCAAACGTAAAAAAAAATACGTAAAGTCGCATAAACAAACAATATATAATATTAGGTTTTATAAGAAGCATGAATTGCATTTTTCAGATCTACTCAAATATTGTCTTTTTGGCCTTACAGCTTAGCAAAGTTAAGATTGATTTGCCTAAATAAAGGCTAATTTTCTGTGGAACGATTTAAAGACATGAAGGCATGGTATTTTCGCGAGACACCCAATTAAGAATTAAGCTATTCTGGCAATGTCCATGATATTTTACTATTCCATTAATTTCCGTCTCGGGGACTACTTTAAACTTCATTTAGTGATAACGTTCTAGAAAATCATTTCCGAACGTCAAAAAATTTTGAAAAAATAAAATATTATAAATAATAAAACAATAAAGAAAAATTGATAGAGTAATTCATTACGGTCTAAATTGTTTTGGAAATAATTGAGTTTTCTAGAATGTTGAAGTAAAAAACAAATGAATATTAAGACAAACTGAATCGCAAACTATTTAATAAATACCTATTTATCATTCACTCAGGAACAAATTAGGTTAAAATAATAAATTTAGAGTTTTCATGGTTGTAGAGGTTGTTTGTTTCGCTTTAGATATGCTTTCTAATTCTTTTAGTTAAACTTTCTTTAGTTAAACACATCCAAGGAATACAATAAAAATAGCATATTGAATAGTAATAAAACAAACAAAATTCATGAAATGCATATGCAATAAAGCCCAAAAAAATGGATACAAGTACATTGTTTCAGCTTATAAGCTTATTGAAGTGAATTCAGTTGAATTAATTGCGTGGAGAAAGGGAATAGGGAAACATGGTCACCGATATATCAGTTTCTTTCTTTTCAACTTGAAATTATAAATGGCTTATCATATAAATGAAACAAAAAAAAACGGGACAGTGCGGATTGAACAGTCCTTGGTTCGATTCTTAAGCTTAGTAATATTCAAATCATATGAAAGCAACATTCTTTTCTACATTTTGAATAATTCAACGTTGGATGTTAAATTGACGTAATAACATATAGTGTGTCCATAAAGTCTCTTTTTAAATTGCAAAGGGAATTTATCGATACCATATACTGTTTTGGCCCTCACAGACGTATTAAATGATGTAAAAAAAACTTGAACAAATACTGATAAAAGACAACAAATCTGGTTAAGATATATTGAGAATTGACTTGATAACAAACTTAAAATTGTAAAGAGACTTTATGGATACCCTCTATAATAATCATGACGTAACAATATAGTAGTCCTCTCTCTCTCTCACTAAACTAGAGAAGTAAATTGAAAATCAGTAATAAATGGCCTCCCTCCATTGACAAAATTTTTGTATCGATATTCAATGAAAAAATATTTATGACTGTCATATTGCATGATTAGGAATATTAAGTTCACCGGGCGGGGCACCAGGGCAGCTTGTCAAAACCGGAACTGTCCCGCTAAGCCTACATATAACTTCCAACATGCCTATCGTGATCTATTTATTTCTGATTGCTACCAGGAGGTTATAAAAGACGAGAAAGAAAGATTTTTTGGTTTTAAAACTGTTCAACAAGTATAAAACACAAAAATATCAGTGAAGTAAACGTTGCATACACGTGTTTTGTAGTTGTTCCAAACTCCATCTGTATCGTATCCCCGAGTTAGAGTTTTGATTGGGCTATATGTGTGGACAACAGTTATTTGAATTATTTTCGTTGAGTGAACATTCAATGTCTTAAGTTAGAAATCATTTTCACAAATGGCTCCGTAAAGTGGCAAGTAAGGATAGGTATTGCGAATTCCTCCATTGTACGATTGGTTTTGAAAGACACGTACAGCAACAGCTGTTCTCACTTCATAGGGGGGTTTCGGAAAGCTAGCTTCCCACGCCTCATTAGACAGAGACATAACTTGACCATTCACCGAATAAAGTGTGCCGTTCTGTTAAAATAAAATATATATTTTGAGAAATATAACAATAACAAGTTTGCAATTTGTGAATATATTTCAAATATGGTTGATTCGATATAAACTAGTAGGCTATTAAAATTCAAAGCACACAAAAGGGAATGTAGTTTGATGTTATTGTTGGAGTCTGAGTCATTATTTTTACATTACCCGGAACATAGTTAAGTAGAGACGGAAGTGTTGTTTTATATTATTGACCCAACTGAGAATCTCTGTCATAAGCAATTCATACAATTTTCGATTCCCTTTTACCTGTGGTTTTCACTTTCAAAATTTACTCGAGAATAAAATGCGGTTACAATATTTCTCATATTGATTTTGTTGTGAATTCCATATTTTAACGTAAGACCACATTAGCAACGCAATTCTTCAGACTTGATAATATACTGATTAACCTTGTAACTCATTCCAGTACGAACTCTAATCGATGACAGCCAATCAGGAATCATTGGGCGTAAATAATCTTTCAGTAGGTTGAGGTGTGTGACGTCATAAATATTAGCCAGCTTGTTTTTGCAAAGAGATTTGGCGACGCGCAAGGTGACGTTCCCTTTGTCATAAACAATCACTCGAAAACATTTCGAATTGTAGGTAACGTCGCACTTTTCTGAAAACAAAATTCCAAATAATAGAATTAGTAGTCTGAAGAAAATTATCGAGAAGTTTTTTATTTATTTGTTTTATAGACTCTCACTCAAAACCAAGCTCTTTACAATCATCCACACTGCTACCATGTTACCTATGCTAACATGATAGTAGTTGGTATGCGTATTAGGACATCGCAAAGCAGGCGCGGGCGAATTAATGCCCACTGATGTGTTTCATTCGCCCATTCGTGCCTGCTGAAACTACAACTATAGTCTTTTTGGATAAAAATTTCTCTTGCAAGTAACAAATACCAATTGCATTTTGGCCCATTCAGCCCATTAACACTTTCAGTGCCATTGACTTATCTATACGTCACTCAAAAATAAAAGAGTAAATATAGAGGAGGTTCATGTTCAGGTATTCGGGACCGTTTTTTTCACTTTTCTCTTGTTACGAAGGCGGGGAGAGGTATGACGTAATTCAATGATAATGCCATGCACTGAACTATCAATTCATCTCTCTCATATCGAGATCGTTGCGATGAGAAAACGAGAGAAATAGCTTGCTCGATTTCGGGTGATCGCCTGCGCGGTCTGGACGACCATTCGTACACTTTGGGAGGGCTTTATTGTGATACTAGGACGTCGTAGTCACGCAATTTCTTGGTGACGTAGTCAGCGGGGGGGGGTTTAGAAATGACATATGCAAAAATTATTAAGCCAGGCCAACTAGAAGTGCATGTGGTACTAAACTATACGGGTGCTCCCATAGTATTCGTACCAAGATGGCGCACAACCTGAACATAGTATCTGGTCCAGGTTGGAGTTAGCAGGTTGTGCGCCATCTTGGAACAAATATTACGGGAGCCCTCTATACGGTATACCATATCCCAAACTACACACAGAAATTTAATTTGTTTTCAAACTTAATTCAAAGATATAAACAATATCAACCACCATTAAATTTGCAAAAAAAAATTTACCGCCGTATACAAAGTCATTCTCATGGTTTGATCATATCGTAGAGCTCAAAAAATGAACAAAAGCCTAATTTGACAATTTCGAGGTTTACGAAATGATTGAACGACAAGAAAACGAAAGAGAGAGTATGGCTTTTGATACGACGTGTTATGCTCGATTTCGGCTGATCGTATACACGTTTGGAACCACCGTCCGTATATGTTAAATGCTGTCCTTATTACGTCACTGGGATTTTTGTATGGCGTAGTGACCGTAGTCAGACTATCGATAGTCATGTGGGCTAGGGACGTAGGCAGTGAGTTTAAAAGAGGGATTCTGAAATTTCAATTTGCCAAGTTGGATCGAAACAGCTAGCGGGCCCGGAAAACTTGTGTTTTCACGAGTCTTGAGGGTTTGAAAAGCGTTTAAAGCTGTGTATATGATACAGAAAGATGCTTTTATATTTACTACATTTCAAAAGGGGTTGGGGGGACCGCCTCCCTATGCTACGCCCACTAGAAGTACTTGTGGTACTAAAACTATACCAGACCCCGATTTCTCGAGTCACAAGGCGAAACGACAGCATCTATCTAATGACATAAAGCGAGGCAGCGATCAGACGATGGACGCCACCTTGAGGCAATTTTGTTCCGTCCTATATATATTAAGGCGCCTTGCGGGGATAAAGAAAACCATTTTTTCAATAATAATCTTAAGCGAACACGTTGATATCTTATAATTAAGCCAAACACATTTAGTGTTTTTGTGATTCGTTTTCAAATCTCACTCCAAACAAGGCGCTAGACAAAACAATTACTTATACATAAGGATCTACTTTTCTTGGAAGTGTCGCAATTTTTCTTATTCTGGACCTCAGGTCTGGGGAATTCCCAATTAAGATATTTGACGCGTACCAAAACGCGTTTAGGAAAGAAATATTTTCCGAGTGAAAAACCAGAAAGAGAATGCCCCACCAACCTGTACTCTGTTCGACTTTTGTAGTTTGTGGGTGAAAAGTAGAGAGGAAGGATTCCTTAGTTGACCACGGGGTTGTAGCAGGGACGGTTGAAATACGGGCCGAAGAAGTTTTTTCGTCTTTGAATCCTTTGTGAAAAAGTGAGTTTATACTACAAGTTCATAACAATATTTATAGTTTTGGTTACTTCAAGGTATGAATGAGACACTGAATGGCAATGAGAATATATTTCAAAAATCTTCTTTTTCAATGTTTTCGTATAATCGCCTTATTACCGATTACTATGACTGAAAGGAACTTTCTTATTATCTATTTTAGTGCATGCGATATCAAAAGGCATAGATTTTCATACCCCAGGGAGTGGTCGTTTCTCTAACACCTACAACAGAGGGCGTGGTCGTTTCTTTAACACCTACAACAGAGGGCGGCACTGAGTTCGTCTCTGATGTTCCCATCACCTTTTTAATTGATTGAGCTCACTTTTCATCCCGTCTAATCGTTCCGTTAAAACTGCAAAACATGAATAAAAACAGAATTTAAATTGAGCCATCAGTTTTACAATCCGTATCCAGTGAATTTTTTGTCAGAAGATATGAACATGAGATGGGAATTGCTATACTATACGCCATGTTTTGATTGTTAATAAGGGCGCATTGAAAATATAAAATGATTGAAATTTGCTAATAAAACAATGGTACACCTAAAGTATGCGTACCAAGATGGCGAACACCGGAACGTAATATGTGAACAGATTAGGGTTAGGCCATAATTTTATTCTAATTTTCCCTATTTTAGTTCTATTACGAGTTTTGGGACTAGCTAAGTGACCCTAGTATTTGTACCTAAAATTATGACATAACCCTAACCTGGTACACATACTACGTTCCAGTGTCCGCCATCTTGGTACTCATACTTCAGGAGTACCAAAACGATTGTTTGCTATCAGATCATTTGGCAAATAATTGAAAATTGAAAACATAGAAAACGTATTTCAGAGAAATTATATTGTGGACACAAACCTTCCAGAACTTTCTCTTCTTCTTTTGTGCACTGTTCCTCCTAAAATAGAACAAGAAAGAAATGTTTGAATATATGGGCATGAATGCTGAACATTGCTAAAGTAAGGCCTTAGCTTAGCAGGTGTTCCCAGCGAAAAGTGTTCCCATGGATTAAAGTGAAATACCACCAATATGAAACTATTACTAAAGCTCTCACCGAAAGTTCACTCCAAGTAAGTTGATCATCGCAAACCATAGGAATCCAGCATTCCTCTCCTGTTGGAAAAATATTAAAATTAGAAATCGAGCGAATTGTTCATTTTAAAATGATTTATAACAGATAAACGAAAGTTATGTTACTAAAGTTTTTTTTATAGCGAGACTAATTCAGTACCTATATCCTTATGGCGCGCATTCGCTCATTCCATATTTAATTTTATACAGCTACCCACGTCATGCGAAAGCACTAACGATAATGATTGGTCAAATCAAATTTGAATTATTATGCCTGCCATTGGGGAATCTAATAATGTTTAGCGGTCGTGCGGGCATGGGCTAAAGATCTGATCCATACCGCCGATTCAATTTCTGGTTTCTGAGTAGCGTTTCAATTTTTCTGGTGAACAATGAACTCGGGAAAGTTGAATTCTCATAGTTTGCGGCCTTTATGTATACGTATTTATTATATATATATATTATTTTATTTATACGTGCGAGAAGCCGATGAGAAGATCACCTCATTTGAAACGTTTTTTTAAACTTAAGTTCAAAATATCGACATTTACACTGAAATGTCCAGAAGTGAAAAAAAACGAGCCGCCACTGATACGTAATTAGCTGCTATATTTTGGATGGGCAGCAATCTTGTTGAATCGGCATTGCTTATTCAGTTTACAACATTCTGGGTGAGGTGATTGGGTATAAAATGGATGAGATTTTACCCCGAGATGCCAGAATATCCGAGTCAAATGCCTTAACAATGAGTCATCACGCCCGCTAATCTATGAGCGATTTTTTTAAGTTTAAAAACCAAAACGTTTGAAATACAATGAGATGCCCTAGACTGCGCCGTTTGTGAGGCTCCTCTTAAATAAAGACGTCATAAAAACATTATGACGTCATAAATAAATTGCGCGGCAAAATACGTCGATAATCGCCTAAGTAGATTAAGAAACTCCGACCATAACAAAACGCCATGGCACCAGAGTACAGTTTCTCAAATGTATACAAATTCATTATTTCACTGTTTTTAATTTTCAAAACGATGAATACTTGGGACGTGAATTTATTTGATAAATATTAGCTTTATGAAATTCTAAACCGTTTTTATTCTAGAACAATCTTTTACAATTTAAAACGGCTTAAAACTGAATAACAGTTCCAAACTGGATGCCGAGGCCCCTAAGATTTGCTCATAACCTTTAGTTTACATTGTCTGGTAAATCCGGCCCTGTTTACGGTACAGCAATACGTGACACAATAAACGAGGTATTCGAGGAAAAAGCATAGCATATAAAAAAACTTTATTTTACATATTCAAATGTCGGTCCTCATTGAGAGACCGAGGTTCGCCATTCAATTACACCATCATACCGGCTTCCCTTACGCCGCAATGAATAAATATTTCTTCTGATACAAATATGGCAGCAGTGACGCGAGAAAACAGATTTGAAATTAGTCAAAAGAACTGTTTCACTTCACCGTTACTTTAGATTTTTGGGTTCTATACTATGAAGACTATAAAGCGTTCATGCTGTTTAAATATCAATGGTCGGTTTTGGAAAATTCTTTATATCAGGGGTGTACAACCTGCGGCCCGCGGGCCATATGCGGCCCACAAGGAAAAATTGTGCGACCCACGGCGAAGTGCTAATTTTGAATTTGAATGTTCACTGTGCAGCTCAGAAAATGAATTTTTAAATCTACCGGTAATTAAATATGACACGTGGGCGTAATTCCAATCCCTTTGCGTTGCAAATGGTCTTCCTGAGTCCAATCAATTTATTATCTATGCCCGTGACATCCAGCTTGTTCAAAGCGAACAACGCGGTTTCACCCAGTTATTTGTATTTGTATTTTCAGCTTCATTTAGAGCAGCTCAATTATTCTGCCTGATTTACTGAGGCAAAAGTTTTACGTAAAGTAAGGATTACCTCATCAAGTATCAAATATCCGAACAAAATTAATTATTCTATAGTGCGCCAACAAAACACAAAACCCAGGCAAACAAGCAAGTCCAACAAAGCATGCACGGTTATACTGACCTTTAATCAATAAATACGCCTCCACCAACAGTATTAGTCCGATGAAACTGTGGCGAATCGGAATCTTCATTTCGAATCCAAGAATTTCGTCAACTTTGCTTCAATGAAAGTCGATTCACGAACAGCGTAGGCTAGAATGAAGCTTCAGTCTATTCGCATCGGAATATATCCTATGCAAGCTTACTCACTACTCTAGAGCAGAAAGAGAAATTGTTTTCTCTCTTTTAAATTTTAGAATACGTGTTGCGTCACGTAAAGATAGTTTGGTAAATGCTTATCTTTCTATCTTTATGAAACGACGGCGTCATTACCACGCCTGTGTAGAGTAATATTTGATGGAACTCTGATACAATATTAACCGCCACCATGAATTCTATTTTAAAATAATAGAAAATAAAGGCCAAACATGTCTTGTCGGCTTTAAATATTGCGGGGCTCTTGGCGAAACGGATTTCGCTGGCTCAGTCAGGGTAGATATAATTATATTAACTGAAAATTAGGAATTTATGGTTAGGATTTGAATTTTCAGCGCAATCTGCATTCCTAGCCCTCACCCTAACGTAAGGATTTTGGACGTTCAATATAGGAGTTCGGACATCATATATATGATTTCGGACGTCCAATAAAAGATTTCGGACATCTAATATAGGATTTCGGACGTCTAATATAGAATTTCGGACGTCTAATATAGGATTTCGGAAATCGAATATAGGATTTCGGACATCGAATATAGGATTTCGGACGTCAAATATAGGATTTAGGTCAGGGGTCTCCAACTCAAAACATGTCGCGGGCCACTTTTTGAAATTTATTGTCCACGCGGGCCGCAAACCGAGAAATTAGGTACAAAAATGGGTATCTAAATGTATTGTGTTAAAATTACACTTGAATCTTACAGCAAACGAGACATGAAACATATTCATTCACTTGTGCTGGTTATTTGGTCTTGATGTTTGGCCTTATTTTGCGTTGGTGTGCTAGTCTCAAGACAACATGCAAATGCTCGTCCGTTAGTCGTGTGCGGAGGACTGACTTGCTAACTTTCATGGTCGAAAAAAGCTGTTCGCAAAAATAAGAACTGCCAAAAATCGCAGGTATGCAAATTGAATGTTCAATTAGCTTCGCAAACCTTTTTCGGGCACAATGGACTGACCGAAACTCGTTTATTTCGTCACAATGAACATGCGAAATGAAATAAAAATATAATGAAACATGAACGTGGACAACAGGGGGGAATTTTGCTTCACTTTTTACAGTTTGTCGGACCGGACTCTTGATGATAAATGGCACGATAAAACCTACTAAAAGTTGACATTGTACTAATTTAGTTTTTTGTGGAAAAATCCCAACCATGACGCGGGCCGCAAAAAATTGGCTGGCGGGTCGCATGCGTGTTGGAGACCCCTGATTTAGGTAGTGCTTTATGCCTTATTGCCTTGTCCACTGGTTCTCAACTGGGCCATAGAGACATTTTCAAGTGGGCCACGAGCCTATTAAAAATTACTATGATTATTTAAAAGTTCAGTTTCATTTGTGTCATTATAGTCAAACTTTTATTGTAGTAGCAATGAATGATGCTGCTGCTTTTCATTCTAAATATTAAAGTGTAAGTATTTATTTTTTTGAAAAAGAGTTGTTTTCTTGTAGTTTTTCCCTTGCATAAGAAAGTTAGTGAGCCACAGAATTTTTAAGCGACGAAAGTGGGCCACAAAAGAAAAAAGGTTAAGAACCACTGTTCTTGTCAAAACCAGTACCTGTTGTGCGTTATAACCCCGGATCGCCTTATGTAGTTACAAAACCCAAATCTAATCAATTCATTTACGGTGCACCCTATGTTCCTTAAAATACGGTAATTTTGGGATGCCATACATCAATGTAGAGTAGCAGATGTCACATGAACTTATTCGATGTTACATGCGTTGATTTCATAGATAGACAAGCGATATAAGTCGCATATGTCTGTTCAGTTGATCACAACATTCCAAGGCCATGTGTTAGTGCGCTGAACTTATGTTTGGGCCACAGTTGATCTGCGATAATTGAATTAGATTGGCTTCCAAATGATGTATAGAGCTTTGGTCTAGGCCTGGCATTAGATAACATTTATTAATTAGGCCGGTGTAGATATAGTACGGTATAGCATATGGCGCTGAAAACCAGACAATATTATCAAAACTTCCTGTGCAATTCCAGCTATCGTTGAACTAAATTTCCGCTGTATTGTTCATAGGTGACACCATGATTTCGAAGTATCGCATTTCCAAAACATTCATGCTTATAGGTCAGTGGTTCTTAAACTTTTTCGAGCGCGACCCAAATCTGAGTTTTATGAATACTCGCGACCCAATCCTAAATAACGCAAAATGTGTTTTTAATGTTAGTACAGTTTGACTCAAATACAGACAACTATTTATTAGAAACAGTCCATTGACTCGGTGAGATTGATGAAACTGAAATTTCCTTTTCATTATATCTTCAATACACAGCTGACGGCTCTATTTTACTTAACGCAATACGCAAGTTGTCACGGGTATCGAGGCGATTGCGAGCTTAGTTTTGATAACCGTCAGTGCCAAATATCCTCGCTCCACGAATTGTAGCAGAAAAGGCGTCCGCTGTCCGTCGCAAACACGACATCCTAGCTGGCCTTCGGTATCTCGCAATATACAACTTTTTACTCATCAAATGTGCACACACTGCTTCGTTCGCGGTAAATGGTGCCTCGAGATGAAGTCACATTTTCTCTAGATATTGAATAATCTAATGTCGAGAAGCGAGCTTTTTCATTCCGTCGTCTATTACAATTTACATTACCAAAAAGACACCCATTTTTGGTTATTTTAATACACTAAGACGACATTCCACGCGGTCAACACAACGACAAGCGACGTGCATGGTTACCGATACCATAAAAATAATACACGTGACTGGCATATCAGAATTGTGATGTAACAATGAGCTCAAGACAGTTCTTTCCGTGAATGAAATTTTATATTTCATCATTTTTAAATACCAGAGTTTAGAAGCTAAATTGAAACATTGGGAACGCTGAAAATTCTTCCTTCTCCTCTTATATTGCCCTTGCATTGACGACCTTGTCGCGACCCATTTTTAAACCTTCCGCGACCCATACTTTAAGAACCACTGTTATAGGTGATTAATATCGTTTAAAAAAATCACGGAAGTTCACGTCAATCATTTACTTCCTGTTCAAATTTCGCAAATTACACACTGAATATATCAGTGAGATATTCTGATTATAATTTTAATCAAAACCCTTATTACATTACCAAAAACTAACATATCAGACATAAAAATGCATTGAAATACCGCGATTCATGGACATAAAACACGTTGAATTTTGCTCCTTTGAAAATTTGCACGGTTTACGCTATATCACGTGATTTGTAACTCCAACGGAATTGTATAGTTCTTATAAATATAAATTTTCGTTGGAAATATCGATGAAAATAACGTAATAATGACCCCGATCTTATTCAATCAAGATTCAAATACCGGTACCGGATGGCGTTGCGATATTTCTGACATACCACAAATATCCAAAAATATAGAAAAAAGTTTGTCTGAGTATGGACGGAAAAGTTGCATAATCACTTATGTTTCTAGCTCCCGTGTGTGTGATCATTGCCTGATTCATTATTGAGTAATTACCATAAACACTAATTAAACTTTATTCCCACTTTTAGAATCCATGCTCCCAACGCATGATGGCTGTTAACAAAAAAAGGAAATTGACCACACAACTCAATGGCGATAAAACGATTCAAAACTTCCTACTAAATCTCAAAAAACAATAATTTGACCGTCTGTTTACTATTTTTATATATGAGACACTTATGGCTATGAAAAGGGCTTTGTATGAGATACCACTGATATCTAACGGCATGTAAAGAGTTACTATTATTCGAAAACACCGAAACTTTTCCTGCTCGACATAATTGGGTTATTGGGGGGGATTTTATCCTGAAATTTGTGAAGAGAAAATTGTAGAATAAAGGTTGAAATGAACGAATTGGTGCGGAGATTTGATTTGATAACAACAGACAAAAGCAAGTTAGATTTCTGATCATTTCTTGCATTGCTATTTTGTTTGCAATGTTTAGATTGCGAAAGATCTGATATCAGGGTTATGTTGTTTCAAAAAGGCGAACGTTTCAAACGATCGTTTCCTGAAATTTAATGGGTTATTGACGTAAATCGTATGATAATATTTTAAATTTTTTAAATCATAATTATCACGCGATGGGCTGTAATGAATTGGAATAAAGGTAAAAGAGTGTTTATGTCGGTTACGTACTGTTGAACCACGCAACGCTCACACACTCGGGAGTTAGAAATATTAGTGATTATTGCTGTGCTATGCAACGAGTCCAATTCCTGCACCCCACTCCCATTTTTTTTTTAAATATTTAGCCGAAAAATTGCCGCATAATTTTGGTACTATGATTTTAAATTAAATTGGCTTTGTGACGAATAAAGTAGGCGTGGCCATACATTTTTGTGAGAAATCTCTTTGTGCAGGAATTATCGCGTCAATTTCATCCCGATTCACACTTTCTACGACTTAAAATGCTTATAAGCGATCTTTTGTAGCAGGGGTAAATAAAAGGTGAAATTGAAAGTCCGTTCCTCTGGGCTCCCTTCATAGCAGGGGAAATAGAAGTATGATTCAAAAGTCAAAATATTATAAAAATCTAACATAATTGGAATTAAGTTATATTCTGCGGCAAATATGACCCAACACTTGTCCGAGTTTTTGGAATTTTAGGGGGCTTTTCACCCCCTATGGTACTGGTGTGGAAAATCACTGCGCTCAATCAGAAATTGAACAGCTAGTTGCCAATAAATAAAGGCAGCCATCACATTAAATGAATATAATGAATAATTTTTATTCCTTTTTCCAGTAAATGACCCCTATTGGGTACATTGGGGGTAAACCTAGTAATCTAAGTAAAGTGCCAAATAGGTAATAACCGCTGCTATAAAGTGATATAGTGGAACTCGAGTTAGATTCTTCCTTGTAATTCCTTCACAAGGTAGATTTCCCACAAAAATATTGTTTGCGTGTTCAATACGTCATCCAATCGAATTTGCAATCGGGGTACCAAATGACGTTGCGATGTTTCGGACATACGACGAATAATCAAAAATATAGAAAAAAAAGTTTGTGTGAGAATGAACGGAATAGTTTCATATTCACTTATATTTCTAGTTCACGTGTGTGTGATCATTGCCTGATTCATTATTGAGTAATTACCATAAACACTATTTAAACTTTATTCTCACTTTGACGCATGATAGCTGTTAACAAAAAAGGTAAATATACCACACAACTCACTGTTAGAGTTGTCTTTGTCACAGCTATTTCCGGATGATTAACATCAGCATCAATGGCCTGGCGGTTAAAAAGTTCGGCTTAATATATATTATTTATACTAAGCTTGTTCTGGTCTTTCGCTCTGATTAAAGCCCTGTGCAAGAAGTCATTGATATCTAACGATATTTAAGGGGCCATTGTCATTTGGAAGGCTCGGGATTATCCACACTGTGAAAATTTTTGTAATTTCACAGCCATTTCTTTGTAAAAAATACGACCGGTCAACAGCATTTTGGACGAGCAACTATTTATACGTAAAAATAACAGGTGCTCCCGAAGTATGCGAACCCAGATGGCGGACAACGGAACGTAACATGGGTAACAGGTTAGGGTTAGGCGATAATTTCTTTCCAATTTTCTTTATTTTAGTCCTATTATCAGTTCGAAGACTAGCCAAGAGCCTCCCGTAGTATTTATACCTAAAATTATGGCCTAACCCTAACCTAGTACACATGTTACATTCCGATGTCCGCCATCTTGGTTCGCATACTTCGGGAGCCCCAAATAACATGATCTCTTTCAACGAAATAGTAAGTATATTTGTGAGCTTTCGATAGATCATGGTCTAACTTCTTCAAACAATACAAGATATAACTGAATATAAAGATCACAAAAATTTAATTTTTTTTTAAATTAAGTTTCTATAACTGATTTAGATGCTATGGTAATTTAATCCATATCATCTCCGAACTGTCGGTCTAACTGATGTGGTTGGGTTGAAGTTCATCTATTTGTGTGGTTTCCTTTGTTTGCTTTTAAACCATGTTTGTTTGTGTTGTTGCTGTTTTTTTGATAGTACTGTTTGTCTTTTGGTTTTGTATTTGCGTTGAAGTCCATCTCCGTTTGAGTTTTAATCTTTTCTATTGATTCCATGTGGTTGCCGAGTCTATTTTTTGTTAATCCAGAAATGTTCTTTGTTTTTCCTGTAAAGTTCGTCGTGGGTTAGTGAGTCAATGCCCAGGTATTGAAATCGTCTATATTGTGCCCTCTCCTGTTGAAGTGGTTGGCAACTGGTGTTGGAGTCCCTTTTCGAATATCCCTAAGGTGGTCTGACGTACGAGACTTTAATTTTCTTCCGGTTTCTCCTATGTACTGTTTTTGGCATTTTTTGCAGGTGATTAGGTATATGACATTTTTTGTGTTGCAGTTGACTCTATTGAAAATTTGAAACTGTTTCCCGGTCGATGTACTTCTGAATATTGAAATTTCGGATGAATGTTGACAGGTCGTGCATCCTTTTTGTTCGGTTACTTTGTGCTTTACTTTCAATTTTGCTCGTACTAATAAATCCCTTAGTGTTGGACATTTTGGGTGGTGGAAAATCACCATTCAAACCCTTAACTTATTTGAGATTTATAGATGACTGCAAATTAATTTGGACCTCTACATTAGAAAACCTAGAAAAATTTATCAAATTCGCGAACTCATACCACCCATCAATCAAGTTCACATTTGTACATTCCCAAACCAAATTACCGTTCTTAGACACAATGGTCCATTATTTTATAATAGACTAGAAACGGAACCCTACTCCAAACCAACAGACACCCACCAATATCTATTACCGTCATCCTGCCACCCAAGACATGTACACCGGAATATACCCCATGGATTAGCAATAAGAATTAGAAGAATATGTTCAACTACCGAATTTTTCAACAAACACAGTGACATCCTCAAGCAGCATCTAAAAAAGAGGAATTAACCCGAGCACTCGTTAAACAAAGCCATAGAGCGAGCAAGAAATACGGATAGAACCACGATACTGAAACCAAAAAAGCCGACAAAACGAAAAGCAGACACACCTCTGGTCACGACGTACCACCCACTCCTCCCACCAATCAGAAAAATATTTCAAAAGTACCAATACATCCTACACCGCGACGCCCGACTTCAGAAAATATCCCCCCCCCCCCCCCATTATAGGCTACAGAAAATGTCCAACACTAAGGGATTTATTAGTACGAGCAGAATTGAAAGTAGAGCACAAAGTAACCGAACAAAAAGGATTTGAAATATGCAACAGAAAAGGATGCACGACCTGTCAACATTCATCCGAAATCTCAATATTCAGAAGTACATCGACCGGGAAACAGTTTCAAATTTTCAAACGAATCAACTGCAACACAAAAAATGTTATTCACCTAATCACCTGCAAAAAATGCCAACAACAGTACATAGGAGAAACCGGAAGAAAATTAAAGTCTCGTACGTCAGACCACCTTAGGGATATTCGAAAAGGGACTCCAACACCAGTTGCCAACCACTTCAACAGAGAAGGGCACAATATAGACGATTTTAATATCCTGGGCATTGGCTCACTAACCCACGACGAACTTTACAGGAAAAACAAAGAACATTTCTGGATTAACAAAATATAGACTCGGCAACCACATGGAATCAATAGAAAAGAATAAAACTCAACCGGAGAGGGACTTCAACGCAAATACACAACCAAAAGACAAACAGTACTATCAAAAAAACAGCAACAACACAAACAAACATGGTTCAAAAGCAAACAAAAGAAACCACACAAATAGATGAACTTCAACCCAACCACATCAGTTAGACCGACAGTTCGGAGATGATATGGATTAAATTACCATAGCATCTAAATCAGTTATAGAAAACTTAATTTTAAAATAAATTAAATTCTTGTGATCTTTATATTTACAGTTATATCTTGTATTGTTTGAAGAAGTTAGACCATGATCTAACGAAAGCTCACAAATAAACTTACTATTTCGTTGAAAGAGATCATGTTATTTTTACTTATCACTCTAATACTATCTCGTTCAAGCATCCTTGTGGTGAGTACCACATACGGATCCGAAGTAGAAAGTAAACAAAGAGAAAGGACCTGCAGTTCAATACACAATATCCAAGTCCCGAAAGTAGACTAGTTGCGGAAACGTTAAATACACGATAACTAATCAACAGAGCTATGCCAAACTGGGAGAACAGTTAACCTGTAGTACTACTAACAGTTTACAACAAGAATTACACAGATTAACGGCAATAAAACACTATAATAATAATAACCTAATACACAGAGGAAATTCCACACTGCCGGCACTCTGACAAACCAGCTAAAAAGGCAAGATACTCAGCTGCTCCCTAGTGACTCAAGTGGTGAGAATAAATATGGGCATACAGAATAAAACAAAGTTATAGACGTGGTCGTCTCACAGTGCTACGTAAACATGGGGCTTCGTATGTCATCTCGACATAGAATTTATAGCTCACGATAAAAAAAATCTTAATATTTGTAGAAGCTTGACGGGGTGTGACCTTATGCACCCTGCTTGCTACACAAACACCAAGGGCGCTGAACCATGCGCCGATGTTTTCCAGTCTAAACGCTCTAGTCTATCCCAATACAGCAATATTTGTCTATGTTCGGTCCAGACAATCCTCTCCAAATTATCCCGTCTCATAACTGAGATAAGCAAACTAAAGTCCACAAGCCCACAATACGCAACTTTAAACACAGGAGAATTGTAATGTGTCGTGAAATTATCTTGCTCAGCACAAAATATATAATCGAGATGTCAGATGGAGCCAAATAGATTACGGAAACAGATGACGAATACATTTAGAGATTAGATAGAGAGGTTTTATAAAGAAAACAAATACACCATAAATACTATGAATTTGCCGCATAAATAACCAACATGCAATCAAATTATATCGCTTACCGACTGTTTTTAGCCAAGGGCAACAATATATCGAAGCTTTTATGTAACTGCAGAACACTGAAATAAACATTAACAAATGAGCACTACAGTAACAGTACTTAACCCTACAGCATTGATTGTGGCAATAAATATAATACCAACCGTATTTCATCCAAATAAGACTACTACATAACAAGCCAAATGCAAGGAAATACAGAAAACTCACCAAGAATATTTCACAAAACAATCAAAACGCAGGACAGATTCACAAATTGCAATTCAATAATCCAGAGTTCAATGCAGTAAATTTTAAACTACTAGCAAGTTACATAAGCATGAAACAAAGGAAACCATAATAAGCACACTATAATTAATATGATACAGCTTTTCATAATGCTAAATCGCCATAGAAGTAACGCATTGCAACAGCAAACTAGCTGTGCACATTTACAATTTCGGCCCTAACGTGAGGCGATACAATAACGATGTAAACACGCAAATTGCAGTAGACAGAAACCTTCTTGGCTCGGTCTACAGATAATAAAGAAAGACATCAAATGCGAGTAATGAAATGAGACGTTTGCAACGTTGACAAACGAAAAGATGCAATACGTGTCAGCAATAAAGGAATAAACACTATTGGCGCTGGAGATCTAACATTCCCCTCCACAAATTCATGTACATAGGAAATAAGTTTCAAAACACACAATATGATCTCCAAGCCTCAATAGTCATATAGTGCCTTCAACAACAAAAACGAGTTTTGTGATGGGACGCTTTACCAAGCTATTACGAGTTTTAACAAGCACTGTTCGAGTGTTCGTATCAGTCCCTTCTCGTCTGGATACACATCTATGATTCTTCCCATAGCCCATTTTGATCGAGATTGAGAATTGTCCATCACCAGGACAACATCTTCTTTCTTGAAATTTCTCTCTTTCTGGAACCACTTGTGTCGCTCAATAATCGTAGGCAGATACTCTCGAATCCATCTTCTCCAAAATTCATTTGCAAGTTATTGAGATTGTGCCCATCGACGTTTAACATAGCAATCATTCTTGTCAAAAACTCCAGGAGGCATATTTTGATTTGACCGAAGCAATAACAAGTGATTCGGCGTTAAAGGCTCTTTATCCTGTGGGTCAAATGTTACAGGAATTATTGGACGACTGTTCAAGCATGATTCACACTCGACCAAGGCGGTCCTAAAAACTTCATCTGTCATAGTTTGACCCTGAGTAACAGCATTGAAAATTCGACGAATTGACCGAATCTTTCGTTCCCATGCACATCCATGATTTGAACCTGTAGGCGGTGATTTATGCCATGTTATCCTCTTTTGACGTAAGTATCCATGAATTTGAGAATCATTCCACATCTTCAAGGAATTTTCAAGTATTTTCTCTGCCAATACAAAATTCCCAGCATTGTCACAATATATATAAGTACACTGACCCCTTCGAGCAATAAATTGTCGGAGTGCAGATATGAAAGAATCAGCAGACAAACTATTTACCACCTCAATGTAAACAGCACGAGTTGTCATACACGAGAATACACAACCCCATCTTTTCACATCACTTCTTCTCTGTCGAACAAGAAAATGTCCAAATAGGTCAACACCAACATGACTGAACACTGGTTCGTCTGATTTCAGTCGACAGGAAGGTAGATCTGCCATAAATTGCTTTCTAGGGCGGGCATTTCGCTTTCGACAAGAAACACAATTTCCGATGACCCTTCTTACTGCAACTCCACCTTTGATTATCCAGTACTTTTCTCTTAATGATGTCCTTGTATGACCCATACCCGAATGACCAACTTTGTTGTGATGATCCCTGATGACTAGATCCGTAAGATGTGATATATGAGGCAATATGATGGGATGCTTTGATGAATGCATAATTGGTGCATTTTCCAAGCGTCCTCCTACTTTAATCAAACCATCTTCTAGAACAGGATTAAGTTTCAACATCCGGCGAAAGCAATCACATTTACTGATAACTTTACCATTCAATAAACATTTCATTTCTCCACGAAAGCTTTGTCTTTGAACATATTCAATAATATCTCTTTCAGCATAGCTCAGTTCCTGCACGGTTAGTCTTGATGGCAATTCAGTGAGCTTGTCTATTGACTTCATAAGAGAACACAAATATTTCTTGAATCGTATGAGCCAACAAGTTGCTTTCTTCAAACGGTAGAATGTAGAAAAGTATCCTATGAACCTGTCCATGACAGAAGACTCTTCCTTTATTACAAATGCCAACTTTGTTTCTGCAACTGGCTTTGGACAAAATTCAGACGGTGGATCAGGAAAACAGTCCGGCCTCTTTGGCCACTTGTCTTCAGAGAGATGCAAAAATTCAGGCCCATTGATCTGTCGTCCTGACTTATGAATCAACTCTAAGACCACGCGAAGCATCACCAGCTGGATTCATCTTCGTTGGAACATGGCGCCACTGTGATACATCAGTATCTCTATCAATTTTTGCTAAACGATTAGCAACAAATGTGGAGAATTGTTTCTTCGAATTTCTTATACTTTGAAGTACGGCTGTGGAATCAGTCCAGAAAGTTGAAATGCATTCATTCATCTTCAATTCTTTCCTTAGGACAAGATTTAACGTTACAGCGAGAACTGCAGCCGTTAATTCAAGTCTGGGTATAGTTGCACGAGAACATGGAGCAAGTCTTGCCTTTCCATCCAAAAATGCCACATGAATTTGGCCATTTTTATCGATTATTCGTAGATATGAAACAGCTCCATATGCTAATTCTGATCCATCAGAAAAGTGATGTACTTCATAGGAAACAACTTTTCCAAAATCAAATGGCTGATAGCATCGCTGTATCTTCACCTGTTCTAAGCTTTGCAGTTGATGTAGCCAGTTTCGCCATTTAACAGCATCATCATCTGCAATTTCTTGATCCCATCCCACATTTTGCTTGCAAAGTTCTTGCAACAATAACTTGGCAAGTAGCGTTATTGGAGCCGCTATACCAAGTGGGTCAAAAACAGATGCTACAATTGAAAGTATACCTCCCCTGGTATTTGGTTTGTCAGCAATATCAACCTTGAATCCGAACTCATCATTTGCCACATTCCACTGAATACCAAGAACTCTTTCTTTGGCATTGCCATCAATGACATGATTTTGAACACATTTAGCTCTCTTTTCTTTTGGGATCATAGACAGTAATTCATCATTATTGGTGAGCCATTTAGTCAAGTTGAATCCTCCTTTTGACATCAATTGTGTCAATTTTCTGACAGTCTCTATGCCTTCATCGACTGATTCAGCAGTTGTCAAGCAGTCATCGACATAGAAATCTTCATTAACAATTTCTGAAATTCTAGGTTTGTGTTTATTTCCAAATTTCATCGCCGTCTGTTTCAAGCAAAATGCAGCACAAGACGGACTCGATGCAGCCCCAAATATGTGAACTTGCATACGATGTTGAACAGGTTCCTTTAAAATGTCCCCGTCATCCCACCATAAAAACCTTAGTGCACCCGTGTCCTGAGGTGCCACTCTAACCTGGTGGAACATTGCTTCCACATCGGCCACCAATGCAACTTGTCCCCTGCAAAATCTTGGAAACCCAGGAGTGACGATACCAAATCTGGTCCGGACATTAAGCAATCATTCAGAGACACATTTCCATATTTGGCTGCAGCATCAAACACTACACGAACCTTTCCCGGCTTATTCTGGTTCATGACAGGAAAATGATGAAGATACCAAACTGTATTAGACGTATCAATTTCGGCATATGGAATTCTTTTGGCATATTCTGCCTTGATATATCCTTGAATAACTTCGACATACCTTTTATGCAAATCGGAATCTCTCATCAGTCTATTTTTGAGGCTACGAAGTCTTTTCTTTGACATCTCTTTGTTATCCGGTAGATGTTCTCCATGGCAAAGGAAGTTGAAAATGACCATCAATATGTTTCACCGAATTCTGCATAATTTCATATACTGCTCGATCTTCTCGAGAATTTGGAATATCAAGCACTGAAGTTTCATTGCCAAAATCTGTTGTCGACAAAGTTTCAATTTCCTTTTGTGTTTCCAAATCATTACACTTGACAAAATTGACATAATGATCAGATGCAAAATGAACTTCTCTGATACCTGATGGCGACTCAAATCTGGGCCCGAACAGCGACCAGCCAAGAACAGTCCTCACTGCCTTAGGTGCTTTCCTCGGTCCATTTCGAACATCTTGGAAACAGACGAGTTCCGCATTGTCAGCACCAATTAGAAGATTCACTGTTCCTCCTTCCAAGATAGGCAATCTTACATCTTGAAGTTGCGGCATCATTTTGAGGAACCTTTGGTCGGGCGATTTATTAGGCTTAGCAGGAATTTTTTCAACCGAGATCACATCTGTGATTCCATGTTCAGCACCACCATCTAGCGGCGATACAACTAAACTGCCAGATATACCCTTGTATTGTATTGGCCTCTGTCCAATTGTGCGTAGTGTGATATCTCTTGTATTTCCTGTTACTTCGAGATATTCCATCAAACGTTCACTACACAGAGTAACTGTAGATGCCGGATCCAGCAAGGCGTATGTCTTTTCACCATTGCGAACATTGACCGGTACCACACACAAATAAACATCTTGCCGGACACTTTTTCCCTTGAACTTTGATGAATTCTCCAATGAATATGCAGCGGGTCACTCTTCTGGCCTTTTCGATTTTTCAAGAATTTCAATAAATCTATGAAGCAGCGTGTGATGTCGATTTCCTTTACATCCATGTACTTTGCACCGGCTGGGCTTCTTGCAATTACGAGCCAGGTGACCAAGAGACAGACACTTGAAACACAATTTCTGCTCCTTCAAGAGACTGACCTTTTCTTCATTCGATTTACTCTTGAAGTCCGGGCAGTTCCACAAATTGTGCGGTTTAAGACAACATACACATGTCAAATCCCGTTTTTGTTCAATGGGTTCCCTTCTGGCCTCAGCATCAATATTATAGGTTGCAGCTCTGTTTCTCCTCACAGGACTCATTAAGGACGAATCTCATTCAGCTTTTTCCCATACATAAAATTTTTCACATCAGCCCAATTACAAACATAATCAACCAGATGACAATATTTTGCCTGACGACCAGTCTTTCTTTGAATCCTGAGCGCTTCATGTGGCCATCATCCTAAACATCTTCAGGAAGTTTAGCCATCAGCATTCCCATAGTGTCCAGGGTGTTTACATTTGCAAATTCATCAATGACTTCCAGAGCAGGGGTGCACAACTCAAATGAGGATACGTGCCAAATTTTTTAAAATAATCTTGTCGCGTGACACGCACAATCGTTGGTATTGTAATCAAACTCCCGTAGAACACACATCAAATAAATTTTAATATTAATACATAATAACGAATATCCATCTATTTATTGTACCAATTTAATGTCCTGAAAAACTGCTGATTTGAAGATGTTTTTTATGGACTAAATTTGAAATGTTGGGCTTCAAGGGAGAAGTAGCGATGCGCATCACTGAATCTAGATGTTCATCTAGTAAACGAGTCCGTAGCTGGAATTTGTTTATTTTCATGATTGAGAATGCCTGTTCACAACTGTACGTGCTTGCAAATTGACAAATCCATATTTTTGCATTTCTCAACAAAACTGGATAATTCTCTTCTTCGAGGCGAGAGTAGAACTCAAGTAATGAATTTTCTTGAAAAACATCCTGCAAAACTTGATTTTACCTCAAATCCAGAAGTTCCAGTTGAGCGTCAGCGTCTTCAATATATTCAACATCCACACTAAATGGTCTTTGAAATAAGTCCATTTGCGGCTTCCGGTCATTAAGATCTTGAAAGCGTTTTAAAAAGTTTTGACGAAGATCGCCGCACATTACGGCATACTTCTCAAAGTCAGGAACCAAGTCTGCCTTTCTTTTTTCCAAAAACAAAGACATACTTTTAAACTGGATTATGTTGCCAGTTGATTGTTGCTTCTGAAACAGTTCCAGTTTACTTTGAAAAGCATCGACAGCATTTAATGACTCCGGAAGTAGTTGGTTACGTCCTTGCATTCTGATACATAGGTTGTTCATATGCTGTGTGAAATCTACCAAAAAAGTGAGATCTAGCAACCAAGTATTGTCACACAAGAACGTCATAACATCTGCACCACTTTTAGTCTTCAGTGTTGGACTATTTTCCTGTAAAAATATTTTAATTTTTTCAAAAAGACTAAGGAAGCGCTGCAAAACGTTTCCTCGACTTAACCAGCGAACTTGGGAATGATATACCAAGTCTTTGTATTGTGTATTCTTCTCCAACAAGAATGCTCGAAATTGGCGGTGATTTAATCCTTTCGACAGAATTTCATTCACACATTTTACAACAACGTCCATAACATGGGTCATCTTTATACTTTGAGCACAAAGGGACTCTTGGTGAATGAAGCAGTGGAGAGTAATAATGTCCTGGGTGAAATCAGATTCTTGCAAGTACTTTTTCAATAGCGCCACCGCGCCATTTTTTTTACCAGTCATAGAAGCTGCACCATCTGTCGTCAATCCAACTAGTTTGGTAAATTTGGAATTTTATAGTGAAGCGCATTTAACACAGCTTCTTTTATATCTACCCCGCGTGTTGTGTCATAAAGAGGAATAAGTCCGACAAGATCTTCATAAACAGATAGGTCTTTTGCTACAGTGCGGATAAAAACTGATAATTGCGCAGTATCACTCATATCACAGCTTTCATCAAAAGTCAGTGAAAAGTATTCGAAGAAATCTACTTTCGATTGCAGTTGCTCATTTAGATTTTTTAGTTTCGCCACCAAATTTTCTCTCAGTTGTCCGAAAGTTTTATCACATTTGTGTTGATGTTGGGCGTTATAGTGTCTCTTCACATTGAAGGCTTTCGAAATAGAAAGAGTTGTGCCACAAACCAAGCATAAGGGCTTCTGCTTCCATTCAATAAAATCACTTGTCCTTAAATTCACGAGTCATCTCCTTTTCTTTTGCAGCGAATGGTTTTGCTCATTGCTGCAATCAGTGCGAATTAAGGTGTTAGTATTGGTATCGTCAAGAAAGCTAATGGTAAGCTGCTGGCAACACAAGAATACAATGGAATTAATATATGTCGTCAAACCAACCACTAACCCTACTAGTTTCTGCTTCTGATAGAACTAAGAGCTAGGTACACGCAAAGTGACTATAAACCAAGTGGAGACACCGAGTGCAATGATGCATATCGGACGTCATTTTGTGCCCAGCGAATCAAGGTAACGCGGCAGCGTCGGTTTGTTTTAGCTTCGTCAGAAGGTCTCGTTCGTCAATTTGTTTGAAGATTTTTCACTGTTTGCATTTTATTCGGGTAATTTCAATCTTTTTTCTTTGCTATTTGCCTCGTGGAATCAAACTGGTATCGTGCGGTTTCGTGAAAGTTGCGATAGTTATCTTATCATTCCGTGTGAGTTATGCAACTTTGAAACCTCATATCTCACGAACCTTTTATTATATGCAGATAAGATTTATATTGTGTGAGAGACAATCTAGGAGACTAAATATAATTATGAGATGGAGATAAAATGTAGCCATTATCATACAAAAATCGCCAAAATTGAAAAGCGTGGATTTTTTTTGAAAGCTTTTGAATTAAATAACAAAAACTTCGATTTGTCCTTGTTTTAACCTAATATGACATCGACACATTTGCAGAGGTTGAAGATAGCTTTAAACATTAGATAGAATTTATCGTGCACCAGTCAAATTGTATAAGTTATTTCATTCAATGTTCTCCAATTCTTGACATGACCACTGCGCCAGCTTGAGTTAAACAACAACGTTCCCTAATTACTTCGTTACACAATTACGTATCAACGTTCCGTATGAAAAACACATATCTCTTTCCTTCGCAAGTGTGAAACGTCATTAACCTAGTGCATACGTTTAAATCAGGTACTATTTGAACTGGTATTATGATATCTGTTCACACCATGCCGAAAGTTTGGAGCCCGTGTTTTACATTAATCATTCCAGAAACTGATGAAATGAATTTTCTCGGTAAAATTTTTCTTAATTTAACGAGCTGTTGCAATAGTTCCTCCAAAAATTATAGAATGTAGACGATCTCATGGCTAGCACATTGTGCGACCTCATGAATTTCATCGAAGCATGCACATTATAAGGTACAAAATTTAAAAACCAGCCGCCGCGACTGGTGTTGCAGGTCTTATCAACTTATTATTGGCAGGATATTTCGATTCTTTTGCGTCGGAAAATGTAAAATATTTACTAGGTGATCTAGCGACTCCATCATGTCTTCTACGTTCTCGTTGATAGAACTTCATTGTAATTTTATCGATATCCAACAGTGAAAAATTAGCCTTGGTGTTTCCTGGGAACCCTATGAGGACAATGGGTTCAAATTGTTTGTTTGTTTCTATGGAAAGTGTCAATCCCGATGAATGCCCACAATCGTTACTTACTCTTTTTAAGTCTTACACACATGATAAATATTTGAAAATTGATAGTTTTACCCAATATTTATGCCACCCATCCAAAAAAGCAATCGTATTTTTGCGCGAAGCATAAACTATATTTCATAATTATATGCCTTTCATAAGATATGTTCGCCTGTTACTTTTCTGACAGTTAAGTTGCTTGAAATATATTTCCCAACTTACCACAATATCGCTTTTAAAACTTTGAAACGTTTTCTCAATTTGAGGTTGAATATTCACGCGAAAGAGGAGATAAATAAAATTTTTGAAAAACGGTATGGTAGTACAGTGGTTCCCAACCGCCGGTCCGCGGACCAATGCCGGTCCGCGAGAAATTTCGTTGTTTTCCGCCGTCATATTGCGACGTCTTTCGAGACATCTTGGCGCCGAGCAATCACACTTTTCGCTTTTTCGGCTCCGATTCATCGCGAATGCGCTCTATGAAATCTGGCAAGATTCAGAAACCTAAAACACGGCACGCGTGCTTTGCTGTTCTACGTGCTTTTCCTGATTAATATAACCATCCATATCATACGTTATGCATAATTCTCTCTTTTTAAACCAGAAAACAGTCAAAAACAGTATAGTTTTCCAGTGATGTATGAACTTGCGACCCTACAGGTGGCCACGAGACGCGCAAAAAAGCATGGGCCGCAGAGATCTTTTTCAGTATTTTGAGCAGACACCGTAGGATTTTGAGCTTCGTGCCAAGTCATCAACGACTTTATCATTGTAATGTAAATTCATTCGTTCAAGGCGTCAATCAACTGTAGAGGGATTAATATGATAAACCCAACGAAAAAGCTTGATTAAAATTGTGATTCATTTTTACAGTCCAGATTTAAAACAGAATTACTTGAAACAATTTTAGATATTACTTGATAACGAATACCCATTGCTTAATAATCGAGCAATCAAACTGTTGTCCGTATTTTCAACCAGTTACTGTGTTAGTTTTTCTCCGTTTTTTTTAGGTGTGCATTTTTGCACACCTAGAAGCATATATTGGGTGCCCGACATTGCATTATATTACGCAAATATATGTTATTCAGAAATATATATGTTTCTGTTCCGGTTATCTCAATTTTTTGCTGGTCCGCCAACACATTTAATTTAATTTTATCGGTCCGCCAGGGTAAAAAGGTTGGGAAGTACTGTGCTAGTAGACTTGCTGCAAGAGCTCAAGTCAAACAGATAATATATTATTTTATACACTCCAGATTATTAGATGTTCTTGTGAACTCGATATACGCCGTTATCCTTCATTCCATGCATGTAGTATATTTTCCTAATATTATTTTGACAATGTACACCTTGTTAACGCATATTTTAATATCATGACATGTACCGCAAAAATAGTTCTGTAGTAAATTTGTATTGTAGTTCTGTCAGTTTGTTGAAATAGGTTTTGTGCAAGTAGCGATACGTACATCAGAAATTTTATAATAAAATGTGTATCTTTTGTTTAATATTTAGGTCTCATTTGGTTGATTTTAACCTTAACTTCGTATATGCTGACCATACCGCCGAGCCGAGTTATCCGAGAAACATCTGCGAATAATTAATTTTTCAGAAGAATGTTCATTCGTTTTGCCGCTGCGAAAGTTTGGTCCAAATTATTGAGCATCGTCTTTTTTTATTCAGCTGTTTAACAATCGCAGATTTAAATCACTTATACAGCGATAGAATTCTGGACACAAAATGGCTGGTGTGACGTCACACGAGCGCTTACAACGTTACCAATGCATGTCCTCACTTGGATAAAAGTCACTTTGGGTACACGTGAATCGAAGTGCAAAGTGAATATAATATAGTCAAGTCATACGGTAGTCGCTTTGGTGGAAATGAATATGCCGATATAGATTATTACGACATAAACACACCTCATTGCCATCAGCGATGCGTGGAAAAGTCACGTTTCACCTACCGGTACCTAACTGCTCGCTACTCTAGGCCAGTCTAATTACTAATTTGAAGCAACTACCTTCTGAATAGAGGGCAACGAGCTAGCAATGTGTGGATAAACGTGATCATTCAAGTTTCTTTCGATATAAACGTGTTATTTCAATGTTTGTCATAACTAATTATTTTTTTTCACAAAACCGTTAGCGTGCCACGTCGGAGCGCATGGCGTGCCAAATTTGGCACGCGTGCCACGTGTTGTGCACCCCTGTTCTAGCGTTCCCAGGCATCGCTCCATTACTTGCGATATTTACAATAGCTGCTCTGGCTTGTCATCACGCACACTTGGAAACTCCTTTAGAACTTTTTCACATGCACCAGCGATAATATGAGGCTGACCATATTCTTCAAACAGCCACTGCCTAACAAGCTTGTATCCATTCTCAGGCTTCTTTGTGAAGTATTCTAATAGTGCACGACTTCTCTCTTCACAATATTGCAACAAACACACAAGTTTGCTTGTTTCTAGTTTCGGTGCCAGTGGATGTCAAAATTTGTTAAGAAAGACATATACTTCAAAGGATCTCCATTGAACACAGGTAACTTCAGGTTTCTGAAAGAAGAATTCTTCTCGTCCATGATAATGGTGATACTGTATAACTGGATATGATTCTCTTGTTCTCCGCTGAAGAAAACTCACCAAGAATATTTCACAAAACAATCAAAACGCAGGACAGATTCACAAATTGCAGTTCAATAATCCAGAGTTCAATGCAGCAAATTTTAAACTATTAGCAAGTTGAATAAGCATGAAACAAAGGAAACCATAATTAGCCCAATATATTTAATATGATACAGCTTTTCATAATGCTAAATCGCCATAGAAGTAACGCATTGCAACAGCAAACTAGCTGTGCACATTTACAATTTCGGCCCTAACGCGAGGCGATACAATAACGATGTAAACACGCAAATTGCCGTAGACAGAAACCTTCTCGGCTCGGTCTACAGATAATAAAGAAACACATCAAATGCGAGTAATGAAATGAGACGTTTGCAACGTTGACAAACGAAAAGGTGCAATACGTGTCAGCAATAAAGAAATAAACACTAATGGCGCTGCAGATCTAACAATTTCTCACCTCTTATTATATCGAGTGGAAGGTTATTTTATTTTAGGCATCATGTAAACTGGTGAATAAACTGACAGCACTCATTCTCAAACGGACAGGAGTACTTGCAGTCACGACTCCAACTACTGGTGAATCTTGTAGTTTTACGCTGTATCTTTTATCGGACCAAAGCAATGCAAATGTTTCGGTTAATATAATTTTGAATTGAGTTGCATATTTTTTTAATTTAACTATTTGCTTAAAGTTTTAAAAATATCTCAGATCGCAACAAATGCGACTTATGAATTTGAATTTCTGACTCCGTCAAAGCCTGACGTACTTTCCCGCCAAAATGGCTGTTTAGTGCGGATTCCCGTTTCGCTAGGAAGCAGCTTGGCTTGGTTCGACTCTCAAACAATTGAAGCAGCCTAGTTTGAAAGTGTAAATCTGTATAATTTACACTATGGCGCCTGAATGTTGTTAAACAGAGAGTTTGGAGAAAGAAATACTGTTACGTAGGTTGTAAACTCTGGACTACTGGTGCTGTAGACTACCGGGAAGTAAGATCTTCAGTTTTTGCACGGTGAGGTAATTTATGCCACATCTGTCATTATGAATCAATTTTGCATTAATTGGATGTTAACTGTTAACTACAGCATTGCCGTACTAGATGAGCTATAACATCTCTGCATTTAGACAATGAGCTATTGTAGGCCGACCGTAGCCCATAGTCTGTTATTTTACTTTTAATTGCTTATGTTCAATCTTTGTTATCGGTATTCTATTTATTGGAGTTCTAAACCGAGGTAGACTATACACCAATTCAGAAAAGTTTCTGATTTTTTGTATTTTCCAAAAAGCAAAATTTCAGACAATTCTGATAATGTTAACCTAATCCTTGAAAAGCAGAAAAGGATTTAGGCTACAATAGCCTACTGGCAGACTGGTAAAATTGTAATTTCAGTTACCCTGCGATGACTGCGAGATTTGGACTAGCCTAATCTACAATAAAATGCCTTTGGAAAGACATCTCTAGCAAAACTGCAAGAGTAGCTACTGCAGTAGACAGTCATGAATTTTTCATGCCTATATCATTTTCATACATGTTCAATCTGCTGATTCTTTTCAGTTCGAAAGTGGAAAAAACATATCCTGCCATTTTACCTCTGGGGCATCCGCATTTGGCCTTTATCAAGTCTGTCATCGTATCAACACCATAAACGAGTTTCTGTAAAGGTGAGAAACTGGTAGCCTATGGGTGTTCTTTCTTCGATGTCAATAACATGGACTTAACTGTTTAATAAATCAAAGCCTTGCTTATAAATATGAGCATTTTATATTGCTGTATATAGTGAGCCTCCTTGCACTAAGTTGATATTTATGCAATGAATAGGCAAATAAATTCAAACATAGTTGTTTGTCTTTTTATATAACAATTTTCATTTTTTGAAAAATAATGATATAATTGCAAGCTTCAGAAAGGATCTATAATAAATTTAACTTTTTCTGAGCATTGAATACAATATGAATCTACCACTTTGCTAATCGAATCATTTTACCCCAGCAGATCAAGTTATAACATATATGTTCTTATTTAAATATGACTTCTCACTCAACTACTTGTTTGCATTTTATACCTGCTATCAGTGGCGGCGTCAATAGGGCCATTCGGTATAATAAAAAATATTCGAAAAATACCTCAATATCGGTTGCACAGACTGTCTACACTAGCCATATTCTCCCGACATGGTTCATTTTTCGCTCGCAAAGCCTTCGCCGAACGTCGACGGGGCGACGCCGATTTTGCCCCGGTTGCTCATTGTATATCGTATTCTCTCTTTTATATTCCACTCGCCGCGTTTGTCTCGTTTGTTTTCTGTTTCTTGTACTAAATCATCGGAGCTAGCCTCGAAATTATGACGACACAATGCCGACATTTCTTACAACAACGTGTTGATAGTTTCCTCGCCTTCGTTTTTGTCGCTTATTTCGCTATTTGAATCAGTTAGAGACCTTTAGTCCATTTGCTTTCGATTTTCCACATTCCTTTTGAGCTCCTCACTTCTTTCCGGCTTCGCATTTCTTAGCCTTAGACCTCATAATGAATAAGGTTGATGCACTACTTCGCACTCCGTTTTCGCAGCTGCCGCTGGAACAAAAATTAGAGGTACAACGTCTTGGGCCTTATCATCCAAAAAATTGTTCACTGGAACAATCCCATGACGGAGGAAAGCGTCGGCGTACATTCTGCGCAGAAACTTGGTATAAAAAAAAGAGGACAAAAATGCACATTTTTGTTTTTATTGCCTACTTTTTGCTACCGCTCGTGACTAACGTTGGTGTAAATTTGGTTTTAGAGATCCTAAACATCTTTCCGAGCATGCCAGGGATCATCAATCTTCTATGGAGCATCTGGACAATGCAGTAAAATACCAAACATTCGGAAATGTTAATATTGCAGCACAGTTGGATGAAGGACGCGCGGTTTCTATTTGTCGGCACAACCAAAACGTCGAGAAAAACCGCCATGCTCTCGGTCGATTGATAGATGTTTTGAAGTTCATTGGTTGTCACGAGCTGTCCCTCCGTGGGCACGATGAACGAGCTGGCTCTTCTAATAGAGGGGTATTTTTGGATATGGTGGAATACACCGCATCCCTAGATACAGTATTGAGAGATCATCTTGATGCAGCATCTGTTTCGAAAGGGACATCTAAGAATATCCGAAATGATTTGCTCGACTCAATGTATAAAATTTATTTACAACATTTGGCTCTGGAAATTGAGAATTGCCAGTTCCTTTCGATTCAGTCTGACGAGACAACTGACAACACGTGCGTTTCCCAACTGGCTGTGATTTTTCGGTTTGTGAAAGATGGTAAACCTACCGAGAGATTTCACAGCTTTGTACCAATCGTTGATCGCACGGCTTGCGGGATATCGGCTGTACTGAAAGAAGTGTTACAGCCTTACAACGCGAAGTCAAAATTGATAGCTCAAACTTATGACGGTGCGGCAGTCATGAGTGTGTCGAAACATGGTGTTCAAGTTTATATAAAAGAAGAATTTCCTCATGCGCATTTTTTACATTGTTATGCACACCAATTTAACCTCGTTATTAAAAATATGTGTCTTGATACCCCTCTCGTCCGTATATTTTTTGCAAATGTTCCGGGGTTTTCTTCATTTTTTTCCGTTTCGCCGAAGCGCTCTGACCTCCTTCGCCAGATATGTAGCCTCCGTCTCCCAGCTTGTGCACCAACACGTTGGAACTTCCAATCACGCGTGATGCAGGGCGTGTCCGAAATTAGGTCTGAGCTCATTGAGTGTTTCAATGGCATTCAGAGCTCTCTGGTTTGGGACGAACGCTCTGTGAGGGAGGCGGCAGGTCTAAAGCGTCTGCTAGAAGATGGCGAGTTTTCATTTTTTCTCGCTTTTTTCTCCACAATATTCTATCACGTGGATGTATTATACGGCGCATTGCAGTCAAGGCTAATGGATGGAGCGTCTGTGCAGTCGTGTTTCAGACTTCTGCGATGCTATATCTCGTATCCGGGAAACAATAAAATACGACGACACATGGAGTGCTTCTTTACGCCGCGGGCAAAAACGCAGCGTCTGAATGCTGTGACATTCTGGTGAATCAAATAGGCGATCGTCTGCGCACTGAACACCTTGCCGCGTTCTCTTTGATGAACCCCAAAAATTTTTCAAAATTTGCACGTCAATTTACCATCCATTTGTTGGCTACTGTCTCCAAATTTTACCCCATGATAAACGTGGGTAAATTGGAAAATGAATTGCGATATATATACACCAATCAAACTCTTTTGAACATCACATCAACTTGCGCGCTCCATGGGTTCCTCATAGATAACACTCTAGTAACTACCTTTGCGGCGTCTGCAAAATTTCTGGACATCATTTTGACGACGCCTATTTCTTCCGCCGACGCAGAGCGAACATTCAGCACGCTGAAGCGTATTAAAACGTATCTCAGAAACACAATGAAGCAAGATAGATTAAATTCTTTGGCTGTTTTATCCATTCACAGAGACGGTATTTCTGGGATGCATGACTTTAATCAGCGCGTTATTGAGCATTTTGCTTCCAAGAAACCGCGGCGTGTTGCATATATGTTCAAGCAGTAGAAGTCTAGCAGCATATATATCTATGAGTGAGCGACGCATGTCCTTATCTTTGCATTAGCTTTCCTTTCTTCATAGTAACGTTTTAAACCTTATTTTAGGTTTTGTCTGCTTTCCCGAAGTTTCTGTTAATATGTCATTGTATTTATCTGGGTAAATATTGCCTTTCCTTTTGAAAGAGGTTTCAAAATAAACTATGTCTATATTTATTAATCCCTTGACTTGGACCGGTTTTAAAGACACTTTCTTATCGTTAAAAATTGTCGCTTTGCCGATTGGTTGTTACCGATGGAATGGTTTTTATACTCATAAAATGATGGGAGAACTTACAGCGCTCATCCTGTCCCCGTAGATGGGGGTGACTTGGTCCCGCAGTAGCTTTCCCCGGTTGTCAAAATGACCACGCGCCGCCACTGCCTGCTATGTCATTTTTTCAGCCGAATTGCCAAGATATACAGTGAGTGAAATCAAAAAGTGCAAGAAAAAGTGCGAGGGACCACTGCAATGTTGAATCTATTGGATGGTTTCCACCTATTTGAAGAGATGAAAAAACAATCACTTCTCGAGTGTATTTGATACTATTTCGTTGGTGATATTTAATCACATATTTTATTAAAAGTGCTTTTTTTTTATTGTATTTCATTTCTTCAAGTCGTGGCATGAGAGTTAATTGAGTTACTTTGCGGATGTTGTTTAGTTTTACAACTTCTTCTCGTAGTTAAGGTTAGCATCGCTATTGCTGTAAAAATTGGAGACATCCAACCCATTGCTTTTACCTATGCAAAGCTTACCTAGTTCATGAATTATGTGTGGATGAAATCATATCAAAAGTCTACTTTCCAAATCCGAGTTTAACACCTCATAAATATTTTTGTTTATACAGAGCCTAATTCAGAAAGCATAGCTCAGGATGGTCCAACCCCAGGCCCGCGGGACAAATGTGGCCCGCCGCCTCATCATCTGTGGCCCGCGTCACATTCGGAGAGTAATCAAAAAATCGCATTTCGTGTTGTATCGTAAAAAAATTAATCAGAAAGCTTTTTAGACATATTGTTACATCACTAATGTTACTAAATTGACTAGTGGTATTGCTAGCTGAGGCAACTAGCGAAGTTGAATGATGGGCTTTGCAGTATAAATTATTACCTGGCATTTCATCGTTTTGGTCGGGAATATATGCTTACAATATAGGAATCATAGAAAACTAAAAATAGAATGCAGATTCTATTAGCCTGGGATGTATCTGTCTGATAACCATGTGTTTGCACGATAAAAGTGTTTGTTTTAGCACGGTTTACCTATACAATTGTGGCCCGCGAACAATGCAAAAATAATTTTTTGGCCCGCGGAGGCGGCAACCTTGGACCATCCTGGCATAGGTAAAGAGAACACACTTGTAATTCCCGTAGTTGCTTGTACAGAGCCTATTTCAGAACGAGTGTGTGAGCGGAGATCTTCTGTCGGCTTTACCGGACTGTAGCCATTTTCAAGACACCTCTTAGCGACTTACGGTAAGTTGAAAAATCATTTCAGAGAGGAGCTTGTTGCCCGGCACAGCGAATTGGTTGGTACTCTGCATCACGTGCTTCCTCGAGCTATGCCACGCCTGACTGTCCACAGTACGACTCATAATTTCGAATCCCAAAATTATCAGCTGAGTGAATATTCTGGTCGACAGTCAAGCAGTTGACGACAGCTAGTTGCAGCCCAAACCTAATTGCGTTTCAAAATTACACATCTTCGACATTATGAAAGTCATAGTCGCTGGATTGCCAAAACCGGAACAAAAACGTTGAATGAGGCGCTAACAGTACTTGGATACAAGATCTACGAATATTTCGAAAATGCTCATGATTTGGCTGACAAATGGAGAAAATATTTCACGAAGGTTGGTTGGTCTACTAATGACTTTAAGCAAATGTACAAGGATGCAGATGTTGTTACTTCTGGGAGGGAATTTACAAAGCATTCCCCGATGCAAAGGTAAGAAGTATGGATTCTAATCTTTTGCTTTTTGACCTGCACTTCCAGCTCAAGCATTTGCGAGTCTGATACATGTTAGTGGGAATATATAGTACATTACTCATGAACGACACTCACAGTCAATGGGTAAGACTTGTCTGCGGACATGAATTATAGTCAGAAGACTCAGACTCCGGATTTGTGGTTTATTATGAGGCAACTTCACAGTGAAAACATTTAAAACAGAGAACACGTCCGACCCAGCCGAGCGAAGAAGAGAATGTAGCTCTTTTCTCTCACAACTCGATGGTGGTCGGAATCTCACAGTAACCGGACCCGGATGAAGTATATCCAAATCAATGGTCCTTGCAAAGCACATCGGAAAATATAAAAGACCAACTGAACTAAAATACACGGATAATAAAATCCGTGACAATTGTAGTTTCGCAGCACGTTAATTCTGTGCTATGTAAAAACTTAGAAAAAATAGAAAATATTTTTGTTGGTAGTTTCGATTCTACTGTATAAGAATTGGTAATTTCACAGATAAAAATAAATGCTGTAATGTCTTTTTATCTTATACCTTTTATTTCATCGAATCTTTATGAATACAGAGAGCACCGCCTGATAAACTTCTAGTTTACAAAGTCACGGAAGGTTGGAAACATGAAACAACAATTTTTTTGTCGCACAGCTAGATATATTTTCAAACTTTCCCAAAGTAAAAAAACAACAACGTAAAATCGCATAAACAAACAATTTTTTTATTAGTTTTTATAAAAAGCATAAATTGTATTTTTCAGATTTAGTCAGATATTGTCTTGTTTGTCTTACAGCTTAGCAACGTTAAGATTGATTAGGTACTCTTACTTTTGATCACAGAAATAGGAGTTAGTTTTATGTAAAACTATTAGAAGACTTAAAAGTGTAGTATTTTCGCGAGACACTCTATTTAGAAATTAGCTATTCTAGCAATGTCCGAGAATTCCGGTTGCTAGTCCAGGTAGAACGAAGTGATAGTTGACTATTTAATAAATTTTTGACTCGAGGACTACTTTTAACTTCATTTGGTGATATCTATCTAGAAAAATTATTTCCGGACGCAAATAAAGTTTGAAAATAAAATGAATTCTGAGTAATAATAAAACAAAAAAGGAAAAATAGAAACAGAAACTCATTACGGTCAATAATGTTTCCAAAGTAATTAAATTTATCTAGAATTTTGTTTTATGATAATTTTTATCATAAAAGTTTTCTAGTTGGTTTAAATGAGAAATAACTTTTTAAACTTAAAAATCCCATAATATTTAGAGGTTACTGATAATAAGCCATCATCTATGACAGTATTTCCCTTTTATATCTCTGTGATATTGTAGTGTTATTTTAATTGTCAAATTCCAAACCCGTTATGTTCAAAGAATTCATGCCCAACAAAGTGAAAACACCCATCAAATGGATATTTAAACTAGCCAAATCGCAAACAATTTAATAATAATTCATTCATCATTCACTCAGGAACAAATTAGGTTAAAATAATAAATTTAAACTACATTAATAATGGCATATTGTATAGAAATATACCAAACAAAATTCATGAAATGCATACGCGATAAAGCCCAAATGATAGCTCACCTGTAGGCTTACTTTACGGTCCCGATTCAGCCTTGGCAGTCCCGATTTTAGCAAGTTGTCTCGCCGGTAGACCTAAATGTCCCGGTTATGCAGTATGACAGCCATAAATATGTTTTTTATTTGATATATATTCATAATTTTGTCAACTGATACATCCGATTTCCCACTGATTTGAAAACTCACTTCACTAGTTCAGATATAGAGAGAAATCGACGCAATTGAGAATTATTTGCGACAAAAACCAATGAAGGAGATTTTAACAAAGTTTACAGCTAGTTTTGATGCCCTTAATCTAACCACAATGGTTTGAAAATTGTTAAACTGTTACTAAGTCTCGGTAATCGAATCAAGGTCACAACAAGATGACTAAGCTTAAGAATTGAACCAAGGCTTGCCAAATCTGCGCTGTCCCGGTTTTTCCTACTTTAGATATATGGTAAGCCTACTCATTTGCATAAGTGAACATGATCCCCATCGGATCAGCTTATAGGATGGAATTGAGATGAATAAATTGTGTGGAGCAATTTAATACGGAAACATGGTCACCGATTTATTAGCTTGTCTCTTCTCAGCATAAATTTTGAATCTTATTCCAAATGCCACGCGCACATTTAACTAGGCTTACTATGTATATAAAACTAAAAACCGAGACAGCGCGGATTTGTCAAACCTTGGTTCAATTCCTAAGCTTAGTCATCGAATCATATGAAAACAAACACTTTCTTCTCTACATTTTGAATAGTTTAACGTTGGATGTTGAATTGACGTAATACCATATAGGGTGTCCATTTTTAAAATTGCGAAGGGAGTTTATCGAAACCATATATGGTTTTGGTCCTCACAGATGTATTGAATGAAGTAAAAATATTTAAACAATTACTCATTGAAAACCAACAAAGCTGGTTAGGATATTTTGAGAACTGACTTCATAATAAAATTGAAATTGTAAAGGGACTTTATGGACACCCAGTATAATAATCATCATCAATATAGTAGTTATCTCTTTATCAATGAATTAGTGAAGTGAGTTGGAAATCAATGATAAATGGCCTGCCTACATTAACAATAAAAATAAATTTTGTATTAATATTAAATAGAAAAAATATTTATGACTGCCATATTTAATGATTGGAACATGTAAGTCTGCTGGGCGGAACACCAGGGCAGCTTGGCAAAACCGGAACTGTCCCGGTAAGCCTGCATATAACTTCCAACATGCTTATCGTTATCTATGTATTTCTGAGTTGTCAAGGCGGATGTGTTTTTGGTTTCAAAACTGTTTAACAAGTACGAAAAACAAGAATATCGATGCAATAACTGTCGCATATACTTTATTTGGTACTCCCGAAGTATGTGAACCAAGATGGCGGACTCCCGAATGTAGTTTCAGGTTAGGGTTAGGCCATAACTTCAGGTACAAATACTACGGGAGTCACTTGGCTAGACCCCAAACTCGTAATATAACTAAAATAAGGAAAATTGGAATAAAATCGTGGCCTAACCTTAACCTGGTACACATACTACGTTCCAGTGTCCGCTATTTTGGTTCACATACTACGAAGTACTCATTATGTGTAGTTGTCTAACACGCCATCTGTATCGTATGCCGAGTTAGAGTTTCGATTAGGTTATATATGTGGACAACAGTTATTTGAATTATTTTGAACATTCAATGTCTTACGTTAGAAATCATTTTCACAGATGGCTCCGTGGTGTGGCCAGGAAGGATAGGTATTGCGAATTCCTCCATTGTACGATTGGTTTTGAAAGACACGTACAGCAATAGCTGTTCTCGATGCATGGAGGGATTGCGGAAAGCTAGCTTCCCACGCCTCATGTGACAGAGACATAACTTGACCATTTGCCAAATAAAGTGTGTGGTTCTGTTAAAATAAAATATATATTTTGAGAAATATAACATAAACAAGTTCGCAATTTGTGAATATATTTCAAACATGGTTGATTCGATATTAACTAGTAGGCTATTAAAATTCAAAGCACACAAAAGGGAGTTGTAGTTTGATGTTATTGTTGGAGTCGGAGTCAATATTTTTACATTACCCAGAACATAGTTGAGTAGAGACGGAAGTTTTGTTTTATATTATTGACCCAACTGAGAATCGCTGACACTCACACGCTGACATTCATACAATTTTCGATTCTCTTTTACCTGTAGTTTTCACTTTTAAAATTTATTGGAGAATAAAAGGCGGTTACAATATTTCTCATATTGAATTTGTTGTGAATTCCATATTTTAACGTAAGACCACATTATCAACGCAATTCTTCAGACTTGATAATATACTGATTCACCTTGTAACTCATTCCAGTACGAACTGTGATCGTTGAACGCCCATCAAGAACCTTTGTGCGTAAGTAATCTTTCAGTAGGTTGAGGTGTGTGACGTCATAAATATTAGCCAGATTGTTTTTGCAAAGAGATTTGGCAACGCCCAAAGTGACGTTCCCTTTATCATTAACAATCACTCAAAAACATTTTGACTTGTAAGAAACGTCGCACTTTTCTGAAAACAGAAAATTACAGTTAACAGAGTTTCAAGGCAGATGTTCAGAAGACAATTGCTAAGATGTATCATTTATTTTTGTTTCTTTCCCAAGTAATGTAAAAATCATATTTTTTTTTCTTTTTTTTGTATGATTTTTGTCTTACTAGTTTGGAAAAGTAAACTAACTTGTGTTGACTTGACCACGTTCTAATACGGCCTTCCAAATAAATATCTGCACAAACCGTCGCTGTTAGACAAGGGAATATTATATTTTGTCCAAATAAGTAATATTCTCTGCACAAGGACAGGAATCTTCCGGATTTAGCATTGCCCACCCAATTTATGATAACCAGGATGATGAGGTGATATGAAATCTAGATGTATAAACTCGTTAGTTAAAACATGTTGTCTTATAGCATCCCATGTTCAACATTCACCAGTAACACGTGTCATAATTTGGCCAAACAATCCATTCTAGTAAGTTTTCGTTATTTTTGTTATTGTGTTTTTTACGGCTTTCATTCGAACAAGGCTATTCTAACCAGCCACTGTTAGGTAGGGATATGCTATATGTTGAAAGTACCGAAACCTTGGCATTCCCCCCTCATTTTGTAACCGCCTGAGTGAGGTGGTGTAGACGGGATTTGACTCTTAGACAGGTAAACTGACTTGTAGTACTGATCGTGACAGAATTTATGATGCTAGTTAGACAATCGTCTGAGCTTCTTTTTTTTTTAAATAATTACAAAAAATCTTAGTCTCACCTGTGTTCGCAGTCAAAGTCGACTCCTGAAACGATTGAGTGGAAGCAATAGAAGTGATCGATCGAGTTGTGAACACATTTTCAAGAACAGTTGTTGTTGTGACGTCACGAAATTCCGTATTATTTCTTGACGCAAGGGACGTAACGGCCTTAGTGATGTCATTCTCATTTGTAGTGGAAACAAGAGTCGTGCCATCCAGTCCATTCGGAGTTGTTGCGTCAAACTTGATGACTTGGGTTGAATGAACCTTGTTGCCATGGTAAACTTCGGTTGTTATGGTGACTTCATCTATCTGTTTGTCCAGCAACGCATTTTCCAGCGTTTTAGCCAATTTCTCTCTCAATTCTGCGCAAAACCAAAATTTTTAATTTATACTTTTATATTGCGTATATCGAACTCCAGTTGATAAAATATTGACTCCAACGCCAGTTTTCGAATACAGGCAAAGACAAAATCCTAATCCTAGACTAATGAAATCAGGTTTTCTCAACTATTTATTGTTGGGGTCACTTTCACATGGGGCCGTTTATTGCGGTCATAAAAGTTTTTACCAAGTTTAAATAACCAATCAAGTTCTGATTCAGGTAAACATTTACGTAACACGTAAAAAAGCTTCCTTTTTACCATAAATCAATCAAATGAAAAATTACACTCAATGAGTCGATTCGAATGTCGAACCAAATATTAAATCATTTGAATGACATTTACTATTCAAACAAGAGAATTACGTCACTATACTAGACGTGCCTTGTCGTGTCTTTGGCGCAAAAAAAATGAAGACAAAAGCTTTCGCGTTTACAAGTTGTGTTTTATTTAAAAAATCGGATATCAAAAAAAATTTGAAGCCTAAAACCTAGAAATTTGCCACAAAGTTGCCCTTAACCAAATTCATGTTATTAAATGAAATAGCGTGAAAAATTAACCCAAATCTCACCATGCTCATTCTTTGCCTGAAAAATAAAACAATATAGTTGAGTCAGTTACAAAAGAGTTAATAATCATCAAAAAAAAACATAATATGATCCATAATTACTCACCGTGATCGTTTCTTCATGACGGTATGACGTCATCACAGCACTGCCTCTGAATTCCACTTTCACAGAGATATCGACTGGGAATGGGAGAAAAAACATTCTGAGTTATTTATTTTTTAGGGAAAACAAACAAAATTTTTACATTGCATAAATGGCGCTGTAACAAAGATGGTCTAGTACAGTGGTACTCTAACTATTTAAGTCTTTTTTGAAATTTGTCAGGTCTCGCGCCCTATCTTAAAAATAACTAGCTAACAATAAGCTACAAGTAACAGATAGTAAAGCAAAGGAATGTTTTATTCATAAAACACTTTAAAAATACCTGGATGGAATGTAAATAAGGAAAGAAATGTAAAGATCTGGAAAGATCATATCTAACAAATATTTTATTTTTAATCAGCTTCACGTCCCTTCATGGGGCGAGCCCCACCGTTTAAGATCTGGTCTAGTTGGGTAGACAATGCTGAACCGGGAAGATTCCTAAACAAGCCGGAAGGCGCCCAGTTGGATCTCCATCATTGCTTGAGGCTCGCATCATTTCAGTTTACTAACGGATAACAGGAGACACTACTAAAAACGCCTGTTCATTTATACGCTGCTTGTTCCGCTGAGTTCATTTCAAACGCTGCGCGTTTCGTAGTCTTACTCGCGTGACTGGTATATTGTGTCTGAAGATATCACTCAAATCCGTAAGGCTACTCCAGTTTGTGGAGTATCGAGACCAAAGATAACTTATTGAAAAGAGTATTTTGCTATGCGCAAGGTAGAGTTCTTAGAATTTCAATTTTCGACTTGGATGCCGAGAAAACAGCGATACATTGTGAAAATATTGGAAATTGAATAACAATGGGCGCGTTTTTTCGTTGTTGCCATGGAAACGAAACTTTTATCTGGACTTTCCATAAAACGCACATTACTAGGGTGACAGGATAAGACGCGTGTGAAATTTCAACTAGATCGGCTCAGCCGTTAAGACGCCAGAGCTGTCACACAGGCAGCCAGACAGAGAGAACGATCGATAATAAGGGTCTCCTAGAGCGGAGACCCAATAAAGGAGCTTTGTTACATGTCAGTCGGTTCTTGCATTACCTTGCTCAGTTCGTGAATCATACAAGAAAGAACAAAAAAAATCAGTTTGCGCAATACTGGAAGAATAATTGATACGGAAACTTGGTTTGTATTGACGAATTGACAAAATCCTGAACACCTGTCTCCGAATATAAAATAAAAATAGGACTCCGAATCCGCGAAAATTTAAAACAAGATTCCGAATCCGGAGATTTTTAATATACGACTCTGATTCCGGAAATTTCAAAACTAGGACTTCGACTCCGAAGAATTCGAAAATACGACTCCGGAGATTTTGAAAATACGACTCCGACTCCGGAGATTTTGAAAATACGACTCCGACAATTAAAAATAAAAATTCCAACTCCGGAGATTTTAAGAGACGTCCAGTCATATTTCTTGAGCATTCTGGAGAATAAATTATCAATATTAAAACGAAATCACCTGTTGTGGCGAATCCAATGAACATGAACAACAGCTTCAAAACCTCCATTGCAGATTAATTTTATTCCGAGCACAAAATCCTCCCCAGTGACCGCATGCAATTGTTCTATCAATACTCTTTCTACACTTAGTTGATCATTTTATATGAGCAAACATGTAATATAAAATTTATAATCAGACTAACTCCATAACATTGCGGCCTAAATGAGCAAAAATAACAAAGGAAGTCCTGGTGACGCTTTCTAATTTCACACTGTCAAAAAGTTTGCAATTTTCAATGTAATTTCCGTGTTAGTCTTTGGCGTGGATTGGCTTCATAAAGCTCGGTTTTTGATGAATTATGTATAACCAAGCATAATTCCATCCAAGTTCGCTTAGGTACTTTATTTCGTCATAGACCCTAATTTGTAAAATGGTGTGACATCATAGGTCATTATAAAGCGCTTCCGCGTGTTGATTGCAACTGGTATAAAATTATCATTGTTATGAGAAATACACGATATGATACATACCACATGCAGTGTTCCCTCTAAGGTGTGCGCGTGTGCGCGCGCACACAGCTTTCAGAGGCCGCGCACACGCATAGATTTACTGCGCACAGACGTATTTCGATGTAATCTATCAATGTTCTCGGTTGGCAGGTTGAGAAAGTTTGTTATTGGATTTGCTAAAAGGATGCATTTCTTTGAAAGTTAAGATGGCATCATGTGCGAAGAAGGTACCAGCAGTAACTGTAGCGGCCATCATCATAAGCATTGACCGCTGTTATAGTAACTTAACTGGCAACGATATCATGGGGTCATTGAACCTTGACCATTTTGGCATTGGCGGAATCTCTTTCGGCGTGAGTCGCTTGGAGGTAGGACGTATAAATTTGTATCCTATTCAATCGGAGGGGTTTTAGCATTATTAATTAGGCGTCGTTGAAATTTACATCATATAATTCTGTTTTTCCTATTTTGTATAGTTATTATTGGTCCCTCCTGTGTAATAGCACTGTATTTTACCGGATTTTTGTTTGACAACTATTTCATCATTATTTGACTCATATTTCACCAACTTTTAACTCAGCAATAAACGTATTTGGACAATCATTTCGAGACTTTGAAAGAAACTCAGATAGAACCGCGTCATCAAAAATAAAGTGCCTGTACAACTATTTATTCCAGTCGCCCTAACGAGCACGTCGCCATCGTATGGTTCTGAGCCGTTATAGTAACATAATCAATAGCTGCCATAACCTAGCTGCTGTATCTATTGCATGTTTGTCCACTTATGCTGTAGTTGAAATAAGCTTAAGATAGCCTACTAACAGAACTGTTACTACTAATTGTATTGTTAAGTAGCCTGAGGTTGTAGGCTACATTGTAATCCGTTAATTTGTCCGTTACTCATTGAGCCATTTTTCAACCAGGTTAGTTTTATTAGGCTGTTAGTTACCGTGAACCCTGCAACAGAATAGGCTAGAAAAAACCAGTTTACGTTTAAAAGAGGCTAAGTAAACAGTTCTGAGCCTCGCTTATGCTTTTTGGGAACTGATGCGATTGTGCTGTACTCTACACATTGCATTACTTTAAGCAAAATGTCAACTTTGATTAAAGAAACCTGTGAGATGTTTTTCTATTCATTCAATTGAATACTTAGATCAACGAAGCCAATAAAAAACTGTCATATCTGAATCATTTTCACAGAATATTACTTTTTGTTTCATGGCTCAACATACTGATAAAGTATTATCCTGTAGCTGTAAAGACTAACTTTTCTGCTCTGTATGTCAGCCGAACCAAAACGTAAAAGGACTGCTAACTCGTTCAAAAAAGATTGGTTGGATGAAGCAGTGATAACGGCAACTCCCACGGCTCCTGATGATCAACGTGTATATTTACGTGATGTATTTGTATATGATGAAAATGAAGGCATTATTACATGTCTTTATTGTCAGGATGCCATGGTTTCTGGTGAATTTTCAAATGGCAAAAAGTGGTACAATAATGTATGTAAGCTTGACTTTTTAAAACGGCATTTGAAAAGTAAGACCCACCTATATGGTGTACAAAAGCTCAGAAACAAGAACCCTTTATTACCAGCCCATGGAATATTAAAAATGCTAAGTGAAACCCCAGAGGAACGTAATCGGAAGCGTGCATGTAAGGAAGAGATTGTAATTCTTATTGACAACATTCTATTGGCAGTAAAGATGAACAGTTCGTTACTTTCTGTACAAGATATCAACGACCACATGGCTAAGTATGTTCGAATACCTGAAAGTTGGCGAAGCAAAAATTACGCTTTTGAATTTTTGGAATCTATTGATGTAGTTATTAGCCAGGAAATAATGGAAGAAATAGCTTCTGCCGATTTTCACACTCTAACTGTAGATGGAAGTACAGATATATCCGTAAGCAAATGTCTGATTTTATATTTTAAATACAGAGTCTCTTTTGAATATAAAACTAGATTTGGTGGAATCATACAACTAAAGTCGTGTGATGCTTCATCTATTGTCACTGCAATTGAAGAGTTTTACAAAAAATATAGACTGGAGCTGGATAAAATGGTTATGTTTACATCCGATGGTGCAGCAGTAATGCTAGGTAGAAGAAATAGTGTGGCGGCGAAGCTCAAAGAGCGTATACCACATTTAGTACAACAACACTGCGTTGCACATCGGGAAGATTTGGGCATAGCTGATACATGGAAAGAAGTGAAGCTATTGCAAGATATCGAAACGTTAATGCGAACTATTTATTCCATGTTTTCTCGTTCTACAATCAACCGCTGTAAATTTCAAGATATTGCTGCAGCTTGTGAAAACGAAGCGATTGCTTTTAAACCACTTAATGAAGTTCGATGGTTGTCACGTCACTTTGCTCTGCAGGCCATCATTAGAAACTATGATAGCTTGATTGCATATTTTGAAGAGATGAAATCTAATGACCCAATTTCTAAATATTGTTTTAAAAAATTAAAAAATAATGGAGTTCGTATAGCTTTGGAAGTTTTAAATGCGGTTTTTGAGCAACTAGCTGCTTTGTGTAAAATTTTCCAAAGACAAGGATTGACACCGATTGATGCACAGAATTTTGCACATGCAAAAATAAATAAACTACGGCAGAAGTATCTTGGTGACACAACATTTTGGGGTGAAAGAGTGGATAATTTGTTAGCTAGAATATCGGAAGAAGAAATTGCCACTTTTGACTCTGAAGGACTGCTGGATTTTATAAGGCTTTTATGTGATCATCTGATAGAAAGATTCCCAGAAGGAGAGGTACAAGACTGGGTAGCTTTTGATTGTGCTGCATTGAAATCCCCTTGCTATACTTTTGGTATCACCGAAATTAAAGCTCTGTGTTCTAAATATGAGTTTGTTTTGCCAGAACGAAGTATAATTATTGATCAATACACAGATTTTAAATACGCAATAGCTGAAAAAATTAAGGCTGGAGTTGTTAGCACTTTTGCTGATTTGATAAACTTTATGTTTCAGCATGAACAGTTTAGAGAATTGGCAAAGCTTGTAGATATCGGTGGGACTTTTCTTGCATCCAGCGTTGAATGTGAGCGCGGGTTTAGTTTGATGAATTCCATCAAAACCAAGCTAAGGAACAGACTGGGAGAAAGGCATTTGGACATGATAATGAGGATCAAGTCTTATCAGCGAGATGGATGTGTTATAGACAAGGTGAAGGTTTATGAAGAATGGGTCAGCAATAAGGATAGACGTGAGAAAGTTGGTCAATGAAAGTAAAGAAATACTGTAAAACATAGGTCCTCGACTCTTTATAGCATATTGTCCCCTGACACGAGATAGAGCTAACGTTTCTTTTTGAAAAACATTTCTCCAATTGTTTCGTTTTCTTTTGTTCTTTTTTCACTCTTTATTTGAATTCAAATAAAACCATCTTTTACAATCAATTTCATTTGTTATTTTCCATGTATGATAACATATAGCCTTCACTAAAGCATTTACAGTCTATAAAAAAACTTATTAAGCTTAATAAGCCCACTTATTACCCGGTTAAAGCGCCAAAATTTCTTCATTGTTTTTTTTGCACAAATATTAGTCATTTCCAAAAAAGTGCGCACACACCAAAATTTCTGCGCACACATACTACAAAAAATTAGAGGGAACATTGACCACATGTAATATAACAATATAGATACAACAAGCCGGTAGCCGCCCAGGATCTCCGTTGATTGTTCAGGCTCAAACTTTCGAGATTTTCTATTCACCAATTAGAAAACCGATTGCAATTCTGAGCTCTCAGAGATTAGCAAATGGATGGATTCCAACTAGCTAACTGTGAATCCCCAGAAGACTAAATACATTGTAATTGGACACGTAGTGGACATAACGATCGTTTCAATATTATGTTGTTGTTGTTCTTGTTCTTGTTGTTCTTTGACACGTTTTTAAAAAGTCGCTTTTCTCTTCGAATACTGGACCAATTGCTTTGAAATTTTCAGTGGTTAAAGATTAATTTTTTCGCTAGAAGGCTATTACTTTTGTTTATTCTTAAATTTTATATGAATCCTATGAGATATGATATTTCATACAAAATTTCGCGGTATTTATTTTTACTCATGGGAACACTGTTTTACACTTATTTCAAGCGGTTTCGCGATCGATTGTCTTGCTCAGTACTACAGCTACTGTAGGTCGGTACTGGTAAGTTGCCATACAGGTACCGTAACGCAGTGAAATTGACTTATTCCTTCCGCGGTATTACTAATGCTGCAATGCAAGTTTTATAGCCTATCGTATGCGGAACGGAATATCAGACCTACAGGTTCGGTACCGGTACTGGTAGCTCAGTACGTAAGTACGATACTGGTACTGGTGTCTTACCACAATGAAATTACCGTAACTTATTCTTTCACGGTCCTACCAGTGCAGTAATGCAAGCGTTGTAGCACTTGTAGCCTACTATATTTGTTTATTTTGACGAGAGTCTACTGGAAACAACATAAAATTTGAAAGGGAAGAATTGTTCTGTGATCAATTATCTGTCCTAAAGTGTAAACAACATAAAATTTGCAAGGGAACAACTGTTCTGTGATCAATTACGGTACCGTATATGGCCTACAATGTACAGGTAAGATGCTGGCTGACTGCTAACCGGTACTGGTAGCTCAGTACGTAAGTACGATACTGGTGCCGGTACCGGTGTCTTACCACAATGAAATTACCGTAACTTATTCTTTCACGGTCCTACCAGTGCAGTAATGCAAGCGTTGTAGCACTTGTAGCCTACTATATTTGTTTATTTTGATGAGAGTCTACTGGAAACAACATAAAATTTGAAAGGGAAGAATTGTTCTGTGATCAATTATCTGTCCTAAAGTGTAAACAACATAAAATTTGCAAGGGAACAACTGTTCTGTGATCAATTACCGTATATGGCCTACAGTGTACAGGTAAGATGCTGCCTGACTGCTAACTCAGTACCGCTTGACACGTTTTTAAAAGTCGCTTTTCTCTTCGAATACTGGACCAATTGCTTTGAAATTTTTAGTGGTTAAAGATAAAAATTTTCTCCAGAAGGCTATTACTTTTTTTTCGCTATGACGTCATCAAAATTATGTGACTCTACGTGTCCATATATTTGAGCATAGCTCTCTTGTTTCTAAGAATAATCATGCAAGCGTTAATCTATATCTTGATGGTTTTAAGCTGGAAAGAGTAAAAACAGCTTCTTACTTGGGACTTAAAATTGATTGTTGCTTGAACTGAAGAAGTCACATTGAACTACTATCAAAAAAGCTAGTACTAGCCGTTGGAACTCTAAGCTACACGGATTGGTCTCACAAAAAACTCTTTTACACATTTACTAGTCTCTTTTATTCACATATGTTTTATGAAATAATAATATGGGGTTGTTCGGCAAAACAGCATCTAAAAAAGCTCAGTGTATTGCAAAACAGAGCAATTCGCATAATTTCCAATAGCAATTACAACGAACATACAACACAGTACTAATGTAAACTTAAACTTGTCAATTTAAATGACTTGTATCGTTATGAAGTTGCAAAATTGATGTACCATACGAAACAAAACTGTTCTCCAAATGCTTTTATGAATTATTTCCAAAACATAAGTTTCATCCACGATCATGGCAAAATATATTCACAGCACAACTTATTTGTTCCAAGGTCAGACTCTTCGATTTTACAAAAATCCATATTGTTCCAATGTCCGGGTATTTGGAATGAAATTAGTCAGGAAATAAAAGACTACAGTTATGCATGCTTCGCCGCAAACTTTTTAAAAAATATATTGATAGCTACAAGTGACACACACCATCTGGCAAAGCCTAAAATAGTTCAATCGCAAATTGAAACAACATTTATTAGCAGAATATGTGGAACAATGATGAGCAAATGTCAGTGTATGCTATCAAATCCTTACAATTGATTTGAATTCATCATTTCATAGCTAGAAAATTATTGAAGATGATATTAGATTTTCCTGTATACTTTTTGACGTGTGATATGTAGCTTTTTTCACCTATTCATATAAATTGCCTTCTTCTGATGATTGATCGACTATTTGTCTAACATGATGTAAGCATATATTGGGAATTTTATAATTATTTTTAAGCCCATCTTATTATTTTTCTCATGCATAACTGTTTCTTGTAAATTTTCATGTGATATTCTTTTTCCTTGCCAATAATATTTTTTTGAGCAAGTGATTTAATAAAGCCTTTTAACCAGGCTTAAAATACAATTTTTTTTCACTATAATACCCATGACATAAAATTTACCATATTCTCCGTACATGAGACTTAGCAGTAGATAAAGCGCATGTGTTCTTATATCAATAAACTTCAATTAAAAACTTTCTTGAGTAATATATGTGATATTATTAGACCGTTTAGCGTAAAATATTGATAGTTTTCCTTAGTATTTTTTAAACCAATGTACAAAACGCACCCCTTATTCTGGTGGCAATAATATGCCTCAGAAGTGCGTGCTATAGGCAATAATATGCCTCAGAAGTGCGTGCTATACACATAGAAATGTGGTAACTGTGCTTTTGATGGAATCACCTAACTGCATACCTAACGAGCCATGTAATAACTTGTAACTGAGAATTTTAAACATATTTTTAGTCGACTGAATATTAAAACTATGTTATTGCTTGTTAATGTTCAATATCTGATAATGAAAAACACTAATCTCAGTTTTACTTATGTATATCCATCAACTACATTTGCTTATGAAACTTGCTGTTTTCATCGAGTTCCCAACTATCAGGAAATATTTTAAATGACTAAAGAATGTTTTTGTTTTTCCAAATTGAATAAAATTAGATTTCTGATCTGAGATTTACTTAAAGTTGACTGTACTATAATTTTGAAATATGTATCTATCTTTGTCATTCCTTTTAATTCAAATAGGCCCTATTTCAACGATTGTGAGATAATAGCTAACTTGTTAAATAATCCCTCGCCTTATATTACAATATCTTTGGAACTGTTATATGTAATTCATCAAATAAAAGTTGTAATTAATTAGGGTAAGAATCTATACGCAGCCTTTTTTTTCTCATGACTCCTTTCTCATGTCTTGCCCCAATAGGAATTTTTCTATTTTAGGGGTCGGTCGACATAATTGACCTTGTAGTCTTGCCTGCCCTCTCCCGATTATATTCTATAATTGTTTTTTCCCTTTATTGTCGTTTTACATTTGATATATTTGGAAAATAAATCACTATCTCTCTCGCTGTTAACAGGAGGGAAAGAAACTACTGGGTTTTAACATATTCGATTTTTTTTCCTTCTGTGTTAATTTATGTTCAGTGTGTGTTACTTTAGCTCAATTTCGTTGACAAAATGGTAATTTTATATTTCTTAAATGCTGGGACTGACCCGATGATCTAACGGTCGCTTCGTTACAGCCTCGTCACAATGCCTTGAAATTAATTTTGAAATGTTGCAGGTAAACTATTTGACATGGTTGACGAAATAAAATACTTCTCAAACCACTGGTTACCATCCATAGAAAATTGCGAATCTATAACGGCAGCGTGATCAAGTGAGCGGGTTACCGAAACTGGAAACTGCCAGTTCATTCAAGCGCTGCACGTTTCGTAGACATTCTTGCGTGAGTGATATACTGAAGCTAATAAATAAAATGATGTTCACTAAAATCCCTAAGACTTCCCCAGTTTACGGAGTATCGAGCCGGAAGACGACTTGTCCGTAAGGGTATTTATTCTTCTGTGGAAGGTATCGTTCTTGGAATTCCAATATTCGTCTTGGTTGACGAGAAAACGGCCATAAATTGTACAAAAATTGGCAATTACAGATCTATCGGCGGTTTTTTCGTTGTTGCCATGGAAACGAAATTTTAATCCGGACTTCCTATGAAACGCACAACACTAAGACAGCATAACCTACATGGAGAATTTCCTACAGATCATTCCAGCCGTTAAAACGCTACAGCTTCGACACACAGACAGAACGACTGAGAATAAGGGTCTCCTAGAGCGAATATCCAACAAGAGAAGGAAGGTCTCCAAAAGCCGATATCCAATATAAATCGTAGGATACTCCAATAGTATGTGAACCAAGAGGGCGGACACCGGAACGTTGTATGTGTACCAGGTTAGGATTAGGCTATAATTTCAGGTACAAATACTACGGGAGTCACTTGCCTAGTCTCCGAACTCGTAATAGAGCTAAAAATAGGGAAATTGGAATCAAACCCTAACTAACCTGGTACGCATACTCAAAGAAATTGATAACGGCACATTATCACTCACCATCAACGAAGTGCTGTCCGAAAACAGTGAAACACAAGCGAGATGACTTCTGGACTTGGACACTAAGCAGTCCTAGATGATATCCACATTGCGCGACGTTCCGGATCTTTTGAAAACAATGGAATATAACTGAAAATATACTTCGTTTTCTATAGTATACGTCAGTGGCGGCGCGTCAATAGGGCCAACCGGGGCAATGCCCCGGTTGTTTTTTCGGTATAATAAAAAATATTCGAAAAATACCTCAATATCGGTTGCACAGACTGTCTACACTAGCCATATTCTCCCGACATGGTTCATTTTTCGCCCGCAAAGCCTTCGCCGAACGTCGACGAGGCGACGCCGATTTTGCCTCGGTTGCTCATTGTATATCGTATTCTCTCTTTTATCTTCCACTCGCCGCGTTTGTTTCGTTTGTTTTCTGTTTCTTCTTCTAAATCATCGGGGCTAGCCCCGAAATTATGACGACACAATGCCGACGTTTCTTACAACAACGTGTTGACATATTCACGCATTCCTTCTCGTTCGTTGGTTGCTTGAAGAGTTGATAGTTTTCTCGCCTTCGTTTTTGTCGCTTGTTTCGCTATTTGAATCAGTTAGAGACCTTTAGTCCATTTGCTTTCGATTTTCCACATTCCTTTTGAGCTCCTCACTTCTTCCCGGCTTCGCATTTCTAAGCCTTAGACCTCATAATGAATGAGGTTGATGCACTACTTCGCACTCCGTTTTCGCAGCTGCCGCTGGAACAAAAATTAGAGGTACAACGTCTTGGGCCTTATCAACCAAAAAATTGTTCACTGGAACAATCCCATGACGGAGGAAAGCGTCGGCGTACATTCTGCGCAGAAACTTGGTATAAAAAACACGAATGGTTGTGTTACTGCGAGGACAAAAATGCACTTTTTTGTTTTTATTGCCTACTTTTTGCTACCGCCAGTGACTCACGTTGGTGTAAATTTGGTTTTAGAGATCTTAAACATCTTTCCGAGCGTGCCAGGGATCATCAATCTTCTATGGAGCATCTGGACAATGCAGTAAAATACCGAACATTCGGATATGTTAATATTGCAGCACAGTTGGATGAAGGACGCGCGGTTTCTATTCGTCGGCACAACCAAAACGTCGAGAAAAACCGCCATGTTCTCGGTCGATTGATAGATGTTTTGAAGTTCATTGGTTGTCACGAGCTGTCCCTCCGTGGGCACGATGAACGCGCTGGCTCTTCTAATAGAGGGGTATTTTTGGATATGATGGAATACACCGCATCCCTAGATACAGTATTGAGATATCATCTTGATGCCGCAACTGTTTCGAAAGGGACATCTAAGGATATCCAAAATGACTTGCTCGACTCAATGTATAAAATTTATTTACAACATTTGGCTCTGGAAATTGAGAATTGCCAGTTCCTTTCGATTCAGTCTGACGAGACAACTGACATCACGTGCGTTTCCCAACTGGCTGTGATTTTTCGGTTTGTGAAAGATGGTAAACCTACCGAGAGATTTCACAGCTTTGTACCAATCGTTGATCGCACGGCTTGCGGGATATCGGCTGTACTGAAAGAAGTGTTACAGCCTTACAACGCGAAGTCAAAATTGATAGCTCAAACTTATGACGGCGCGGCAGTCATGAGTGGGTCGAAACATGGTGTTCAAGTTTATATAAAAGAAGATTTTCCTCATGCGCATTTTTTACATTGTTATGCACACCAATTTAACCTCGTTATTAAAAATATGTGTCTTGATACCCCTCTCGTCCGTATATTTTTTGCAAATGTTTCGGGGTTTTCTTCTTTTTTTTCCGTTTCGCCGAAGCGCTCTGACCTCCTTCGCCAGATATGTAGCCGCCGTCTCCCAGCTTGTGCACCAACACGTTGGAACTTCCAATCACGCGTGGTGCAGGGCGTGTCCGAAATTAGGTCTGAGCTCATTGAGTGTTTCAATGGCATTCAGAGCTCTCCGGTTTGGGACGAACGCTCTGTGAGGGAGGCGGCAGGTCTAAAGCGTCTGCTAGAAGATGGTGAGTTTTCATTTTTTCTCGCTTTTTTCTCCACAATATTTTATCACATGGATGTATTATACGGCGCATTGCAGTCAAGGCTAATGGATGGAGCGTCTGTGCAGTCGTGTATTTCAGACTTCTGCGATGCTGTATCTCGTATCCGGGAAACAATAAAATATGACGACACATGGAGTGCTTCTTTACGCCGCGGGCAAACAACGCAGCGTTTGATTTTGTCTGCAAAGGAATGCTGTGACATTCTGGTGAATCAAATAGGCGATCGTCTGCGCACTAAACACCTTGCCGCTTTCTCTTTGATGAACCCCAAAAATTTTTCAAAATTTGCACGTCAATTTCCCATCCATTTGTTGGCTACTGTCTCCAAATTTTACCCCATGATAAACGTGGGTAAATTGGAAAATGAATTGCGATGTATATACACCAATCAAACTTTTTTGAACATCACATCAACTTGCGCGCTCTATGGGTTCCTCATAGATAACACTCTAGTAACTACCTTTGCGGCATCTGCAAAATTTTTGGACATCATTTTGACGACGCCTATTTCTTCAGCCGACGCAGAGCGAACATTCAGCACGCTGAAGCGTATTAAAACGTGTCTCAGAAACACAATGAAGCCAGATAGATTAAATTCCTTGGCTGTTTTATCCATTCACCGAGACGTTATTTCTGGGATGCATGACTTTAATCAGCGCGTTATTGAGCATTTTGCTTCCAAGAAACCGCGGCGTGTTGCATATATGTTCAAGCAGTAGAAGTCTAGCACCATATATATCTATGAGTGAGCGACGCATGTCTTTATCTTTGCATTAACTTTCCTTTCTTCATAGTAACGTTTTAAACCTTATTTTAGGTTTTGTCTGCTTTCCCGAAGTTTCTGTTAAAATGTCGTTGTATTTATCTGGGTAAATATTGCCTTTCCTTTTGAAAGAGGTTTCAAAATAAACTATGTCTATATTTATTAATCCCTTGACTTGGACCGGTTTTAAAGACACTTTCTTATCGTTAAAAATTGTCGCTTTTGCCGATTGGTTGTTACCGATGGAATGGTTTTTATACTCATAAAATGATGGGAGAACTTACAGCGCTCATCCTGTCCCCGTAGATGGGGGTGACTTGGTCCCGCAGTAGCTTGCCCCGGTTGTCAAAATGACCACGCGCGCCACTGGAAAGCCGTATATGAACGTAGAACAAAAAACCAAAATAAATGTCACATCTTAGTAATTGACTTCTGAACATCTGCTTTGAAACTCTGTTAACTGTAATTTTTGTTTTCAGAATAGTGGGAGGTTACTTACAATTCAAAATGTTTCCGATCGATTGTTTATGACAAAGAGAACAAGACACATATTTTTAATAACGAGGTTAAATTGGTGTGCATAACAATGTAAAAAATGCGCATGAGGAAAATCTTCTTTAATATAAACTTGAACACCATGTTTCGACCCACTCATGACTGCCGCGCCGTCATAAGTTTGAGCTATCAATTTTGACTTCGCGTTGTAAGGCTGTAACACTTCTTTCAATACAGCCGATATCCCGCAAGCCGTGCGATCAACGATTGGTACAAAGCTGTGAAATCTCTCGGTAGGTTTACCGTCTTTCACAAACCGAAAAATCACAGCCAGTTGGGAAACGCACGTGATGTCAGTTGTCGCGTCAGACTGAATCGAAAGGAACTGGCAATTCTCAATTTCCAGAGCCAATGTTGTAAATAAATTTTATACATTGAGTCGAGCAAATCATTTTGGATATCCTTAGATGTTCCGTTCGAAACAGTTGCAGCATCAAGATGATCTCTCAATACTGTATCTAGGGATGCGGTGTATTCCACCATATCCAAAAATACCCCTCTATTGGAAGAGCCAGCCCGTTCATCGTGCCCACGGAGGGACAGCTCGTGACAACCAATGAACTTCAAAACATCTATCAATCGACCGAGAACATGGCGGTTTTTCTCGACGTTTTGGTTGTGCTGACGAATAGAAACCGCGCGTCCTTCATCCAACTGTGCAGCAATATTAACATTTCCGAATGTTCGGTATTTTACTGCATTGTCCAGATGCTCCATAGAAGATTGATGATCCCTGGCACGCTCGGAAAGTTGTTTAAGATCTCTAAAACCAAATTTACACCAACGTGAGTCACTGGCGGTAGCAAAAAGTAGGCAATAAAAACAAAAAAGTGCATTTTTGTCCTCGCTGTAACACAACCATTCGTGTTTTTTATACCAAGTTTCTGCGCAGAATGTACGCCGACGCTTTCCTCCGTCATGGGATTGTTCCAGTGAACAATTTTTTGGTTGATAAGGCCCAAGACGTTGTACCTCTAATTTTTGTTCCAGCGGCAGCTGCGAAAACGGAGTGCGAAGTAGTGCATCAACCTTATTCATTATGAGGTCTAAGGCTTAGAAATGCGAAGCCGGAAAGAAGTGAGGAGCTCAAAAGGAATGTGGAAAATCGAAAGCAAATGGACTAAAGGTCTCTAACTGATTCAAATAGCGAAACAAGCGACAAAAACGAAGGCGAGAAAACTATCAACTCTTCAAGCAACCAACGAACGAGAAGGAATGCGTGAATATGTCAACACGTTGTTGTAAGAAACGTCGGCATTGTGTCGTCATAATTTCGGGGCTAGCCCCGATGATTTAGAAGAAGAAACAGAATCTCGCTTGTGTTTCACTGTTTTCGGACAGCACTTCGTTGATGGTGAGTGATAATGTGCCGTTATCAATTTCTTTGAGTATGCGTACCAGGTTAGTTAGGATTTGATTCCAATTTCCCTATTTTTAGCTCTATTACGAGTTCGGAGACTAGGCAAGTGACTCCCGTAGTATTTGTACCTGAAATTATAGCCTAATCCTAACCTGGTACACATACAACGTTCCGGTGTCCGCCCTCTTGGTTCACATACTATTGGAGTATCCTATGATTTATATTGGATATCGGCTTTCGGAGACCTTCCTTCTCTTGTTGGATATTCGCTCTAGGAGACCCTTATTCTCAGTCGTTCTGTCTGTGTGTCGAAGCTGTAGCGTTTTAACGGCTAGAATGATCTGTAGAAAATTCTCTATGTAGGTTATGCTGTCTTAGTGTTGTGCGTTTCATAGGAAGTCCGGATTAAAGTTTCGTTTCCATGGCAACAACGAAAAAACCGCCGATCGATCTGTAATTGCCAATTTTTGTACAATTTATGGCCGTTTTCTCGTCAACCAAGACGAATATTGGAATTCCAAGAACGATACCTTCCACAGAAGAATAAATACTCTTACGGACAAGTCGTCTTCCAGCTCGATACTCCGTAAACTGGGGAAGTCTTAGGGATTTTAGTGAACATCATTTTATTTATTAGCTTCAGTATATCACTCACGCAAGAATGTCTACGAAACGTGCAGCGCTTGAATGAACTGGCAGTTTCCAGTTTCGGTAACCCGCTCACTTGATCACGCTGCCGTTATAGATTCGCAATTTTCTATGGATGGTAACCAGTTGTTTGAGAAGTATTTTATTTCGTCAACCATGTCAAATAGTTTACCTGCAACATTTCAAAATTAATTTCAAGGCATTGTGACGAGGCTGTAACGAAGCGACCGTTAGGTCATCGGGTCAGTCCCAGCATTTAAAAAATATAAAATTACCATTTTGTCAACGAAATTGAGCTAAAGTAACACACACTGAACATAAATTAACACAGAAGGAAAAAAAATCGAATATGTTAAAACCCAGTAGTTTCTTTCCCTCCTGTTAACAGCGAGAGAGATAGTGATTTATTTTCCAAATATATCAAATGTAAAACGACAATAAAGGGAAAAAACAATTATAGAATATAATCGGGAGAGGGCAGGCAAGACTACAAGGTCAATTATGTCGACCGACCCCTAAAATAGAAAAATTCCTATTGGGGCAAGACATGAGAAAGGAATCATGAGAAAAAAAAGGCTGCGTATAGATTCTTACCCTAATTAATTACAACTCTTATTTGATGAATTACATATAACAGTTCCAAAGATATTGTAATATAAGGCGAGGGATTATTTAACAAGTTAGCTATTATCTCACAATCGTTGAAATAGGGCCTATTTGAATTAAAAGGAATGACAAAGATAGATACATATTTCAAAATTATAGTACAGTCAACTTTAAGTAAATCTCAGATCAGAAATCTAATTTTATTCAATTTGGAAAAACAAAAACATTCTTTAGTCATTTAAAATATTTACTAATAGTTGAGAACTTGATGAAAGCAGCAAGTTTCATAAGCAAATGAACAATATGGATTTTTGTAAAATCGAAGAGTCTGACCTTGGAACAAATAAGTTGTGCTGTGAATATATTTTGCCATGATCGTGGATTAAACTTATGTTTTGGAAATAATTCATAAAAGCATTTTGAGAACAGTTTTGTTTCGTATGGTACATCAATTTTGCAACTTCCTAACGATACAAGTCATTTAAATTGAGTTTAAGTTTATATTAGTACTGTGTTGTATGTTCGTTGTAATTGCTATTGGAAATTATGCAAATTGCTCTGTTTTGCAGTACACTGAGCTTTTTCAAATACTGTTTTGCCGAACAACCCCATATTATTATTTCATAAAGCATATGTGAATAAAAGAGACTAGTAAATGCGTAAAAGAGTTTTTTGTGAGACCAATCCGTGTAGCTTAGAGTTCCAACGGCTCGTACTAGCTTTATTGATAGTAGTTCAATGTGACTTCTTCAGTTCAAGCAACAATCAATTTTAAGTCCCAAGTAAGAAGCTGTTTTTACTCTTTCCAGCTTAAAACCATTAAGATAAACATTAACGCTTGCATGATTATTCTTAGAAATTACAATGTATTTAGTCTTCTGGGGATTCACAGTTAGCTAGTTGGAATCCATCCATTTGCTAATCTCTGAGAGCTCAGAATTGCAATCGGTTTTCTAATTGGTGAATAGAAAATCTCGAAAGTTTGAGCCTGAACAATCAACAGAGATCCTGGGCGGCTACCGGCTTGTATCTATATTGTTATATTACATGTGGTATGTATCATATCGTGTATTTCTCATAACAATGATAATTTTATACCAGTTGCAATCAACACGCGGAAGCGCTTTATAATGACCTATGATGTCACACCATTTTACAAATTAGGGTCTATGACGAAATAAAGTACCTACGCAAACTTGGATGGAATTATGCTTGGCTATATATAATTCATCAAAAACCGAGCTTTATGACGACAATCCACGCCAAAGACTAACACGGAAATTACATTGAAAATTGCAAACTTTTTGACAGTGTGAAATTAGAAAGCGTCACCAGGACTTCCTTTGTTAATTTTGCTCATTTATGCCGCAATGTTATGGAGTTAGTCTGATTATAAATTTCATAATACATGTTTGCTCATATAGAATGATCAACTAAGTGTAGAAATAGTATTGATAGAACAATTGCATGCGGTCACTGGGGAGGATTTTGTGCTCGGAATAAAATTAATCTGCAATGGAGGTTTTGAAGCCGTTGTTCGTGTTCATTGGATTCGCCACAACAGGTGATTTCGTTTTAATATTGATAATTTATTCTCCAGAATGCTCAAGAAATATGACTGGACGTCTCTTAAAATCTCCGTAGTCGGAGTCGTATTTTCAAAATCTCCGGAGTCATATTTTCGAATTCTTCGGAGTCGAATCCTAGTTTTGAAATTTCCGGAATCAGAGTCGTATAATAAAAATCTCCGGATTCGGAATCTTGTTTTAAATTTTTCGCGGATTCGGAGTCCTATTTTTATTTTATATTCGGAGACAGGTGTTCAGGATTTTGTCAATTCGTCAATACAAAGCAAGTTTCCGTATCAATTATTCTTCTAGTATTGCGCAAACTGTTTTGTTGTTTCTTGTATGATTCACGAACTGAGCAAGGTAATGCAAGAACCGACTGACATGTAACAAAGCTCCTTTAGCGGAGACCCTTATTATCGATCGTTCTCTCTGTCTGGTTGCCTGTGTGACAGCTCTGGCGTCTTAACGGCTGGGCCGATCTAGTTGAAATTCCACACGCGTGTTATCCTGTCACCCTTTTAATGTGCGTTTTATGGAAAGTCCAGATTAAAGTTTCGTTTCCATGGCAACAACGAAAAAACGCGCCCATCGTTATTCAATTTTCAATATTTTCACAATGTATCGCTGTTTTCTCGGCATCCAAGTCGAAAATTGAAATTCTAAGAACTCTACCTTGCGCATAGCAAAATACTCTTTTCAATAAGTTATCTTTGGTCTCGATACTCCACAAACTGGAGTAGCCTTACGGATTTGAGTGAAGAATATCTTCAGCCACAATATACCAGTCACGCGAGTAAGACTACGAAACGCGCAGCGTTCGAAATGAACTCAGCGGAACAAGCAGCGTACAAAATGAACTGGCGTTTTTAGTAGTGTCTCCTATTATCCGTTAGTAAACTGAAATGATGCGAGCCTCAAGCAATGACGGAGATCCAACTGGGCGCCTTCCGGCTTGTTTAGGAATCTTCCCGTTTCTACCCAACTAGAACAGATTTTAAACGATGGGGCTCGCCCCATGAAGGGGCGTGAAGCTGATTGAAAATAAAATATTTGTTAGATATGATCTTGCCAGATCTTTACATTTCTTTCCTTATTTACATTCCATCCAGGTATTTTTAAAGTGTTTTTTGAATAAAACATTCCTTTGCTTTACTATCTGTTACTTGTAGCTTATTGTTAGCTAGGTATTTTTAAGATGGGGCGCGAGACCTGACAAATTTCAAAAAAGACCAAAAAAGTTTGGGAACCACTGCACTAGACCATCTTTGTTACAGCGCCATTTATGCACTGTAAAAATTTTGTTTGTTTTCCCTAAAAAATAAATAACTCAAAATGTTTTTTCTCCCATTACCAGTCGATATTTCTGTGAAAGTGGAATTCAGAGGCAGTGCTGTGATGACGTCATACCGTCATGAGGAAACGATCACGGTGAGTAATTATGGATCATATTATGTTTTTTTTGATGATTATTAACTCTTTTGTAACTGACTCAACTATATTGTTTTATTTTTCAGGCAAAGAATGAGCATGGTGAGATTAGGGTTAACTTTTCACGCTCTTTCATTTAATACCATGAATTTGGTTAAGGGCAGCTTTGTGTCAAATTTCTGGGTTTCAAGATTCAAATCTTTTTTGATATTCGATTTTTTAAATAAAACACAACTTGTAAGCGCGAAAGCTTTTGTCTTAACTTTTTTTTGAGCCCAAGACACGACAAGGCACGTCTAGTATAGCGACGTAAATCTCTTGTTTGATTAGTAAATGTAATTCGAATGTTTTTAATATTTGGTTCGACATTCGAATCAACTCATTGAGTGTAATTTTTTATTTGATTGATTTATAGTAAAAAAGAAGCTTTTTTATGTATTACGTTCATTTTTACCTGAATCAGAACTTGATTGGTTATTTAAACTTGGTAAAAACTTTGATGACCGCAATAAATGGACCCATGTGGAAGTGACCCCAACAATAAATAGTTGAGGAAACCTGATTTCATTAGTCTAGGATTAGGATTTTGTCTTTGCCTGTATTCGAAAACTGGCGTTGGAGTCAATATTTTATCAACTGGAGTCCGATATACGCAATATAAAAGTAGAAATTAAAAATTTTGGTTTTGCGCAGAATTGAGAGAGAAATTGGCTAAAACGCTGGAAAATGCGTTGCTGGACAAACAGATAGATGAAGTTACCATAACAACCGAAGTTTATCATGGCAACAAGATTCATTCAACCCAAGTCACCAAGTTTGACGCAACAACTCCGAATGGACTGGATGACACGACTCTTGTTTCCACTACAAATGATAATGACATCACTAAGGCCGTTACGTCCCTTGCATCAAGAAATACTACGGAATTTCGTGACGTCACAACAACAACTGTTCTTGAAAATGTGTTCACAACTCGCTCGATCACTTTTATTGCTTCCACTCAATCGCTTCAGGAGTCGACTTTGACTGCGAACACAGGTGAGACTAAGATTTTTTGTTATTATTTAAAAAAAGGAAGCTTAAACGATTGTCTACCTAGCATCATAAAATCTGTCACGATCAGTACTACATGTCAGTTTACCTGTCTCAGGGTCAAACCGCGTCTACACCACCTCACTCAGGCGGTTACAAAATGAAGGGGAATGCCAAGGTTCCGGAACTTTCAACATTTAGCATATCCCTACCTAACAGTGGCTGGTTAGAATAGCCTTGTTCGAATGAAAGCCGTAAAAAACACAACAACAAAAAATAACGAAAACTTACTAGAATGGATTGTTTGGCCAAATTATGACACGTGTTACTGGTGAATGTTGAACATGGGATGCTATAATATAGCATGTTTTAACTAACGAGTTTATACATCTAGGTTTCATATCACTTCATCATCATGGTCATAAACTGGGTGGTCGATGCTAAATCCGGAAGATTCCTGTCCTTGTGCAGAAAATATTACTTATTTAAACTTACAGAATATAATATTACTTTGTCTAGCAGTGACGGTTTGTGCAGATATTTATTTGGAAGGCCGTATTAGAACGTGGTCAAGTCAACACAAGTTCACTTTTCCAAACTAGTAAGACAAAAATCATACAAAAAATAAGGAAAAAAATGATTTTTACATTTCTTGGGAAAGAAACAAAAATAAATGATACATCTTAGTAATTGTCTTCTGAACATCTGCCTTGAAACTCTGTTAACTGTGATTTTCTGTTTTCAGAAAAGTGCGACGTTTCTTACAAGTCGAAATGTTTTCGAGTGATTGTTACTGACAAAAGGAACGTCACTTTGGGCGTTGCCAAATCTCTTTGCAAAAACAAGCTGGCTAATATTTATGACGTCACACACCTCAACCTACTGAAAGATTATTTACGCCCAATGATTCCTGATGGGCGAAAATGGATTGTAGTTCGTACTGGAATGAGTTACAAGGTGAATCAGTATATTATCAAGTCTGAAGAATTGCGTTGCTAATGTGGTCTTACGTTAAAATATGGAATTCACAACAAAATCAATATGAGAAATATTGTAACCGCCTTTTATTCTCAAGTAAATTTTAAAAGTGAAAACTACAGGTAAAAGGGAATCCAAAATTGTATGAATTGCTTGTGTCAGAGATTCTCAGTTGGGTCAATAATATAAAACAACACTTGCGTCTCTACTTAAATATGTTCCGGGTAATGTAAAAATATTGACTCCGACTCCAAAAATAACATCAAACTACAACTCCTTTTTGTGTGCATTGAACTAGCCTACTAGTTTATATCAACTGTATTTTAAATATATTCACAAATTGCAAACCTGGTATTGATATATTTCTCAAAATAGATATTTTATTTTAACAGAACCGCACACTTTATTCGGTGAATGATCAAGTTATGTCTCTGTTCAATGAAGCATGGGAAGCTAGCTTCCCGAAACCCCCCTATACATCGAGAACAGCTGTTGCTGTACGTGTCTTTCAAAACCAATCGTACAATGTAGGAATTCGCAATACCTATCCTTCCTGGCCACATCACGGAGCAATCTGTGAAAATCATTTCTAACTTAAGACATCGAATGTTCACTCAAAGAAAAATATTTCAAATGACTGTTGTCCACATTTATAGCTTGATCGAAACTCTAACTTGGGCATACGATACAGATGGCGTGTTAGACAACTACAAATAATGGGTACTTCGTAGTATGTGAAACAAAATGGCGGACACCGGAATGTAGTATGTGTACCAGGTTAGGGTTAGGCCACAATTTTATTCTAATTTTCCTAAATTTTGGGAGTGTACTTCGGGAGTACCATGTTTTCCGTACTGGTTAAACAGTTTTGAAACCAAAAACACACCCGCCTTGACAACTCAGAAATACATAGATCACGATAAGCATGTTGGAAGTTATATGTAGGCTTACCGGGACAGTTCCGGTTTTGCCAAGCTGCCCTGGTGTTCCGCCCAGCAGACTTACATGTTCCAATCATTAAATATGGCAGTCATAAATATTTTTTCTATTTAATATTAAAACAAAATTTATTTTTATTGTTAATGTAGGCAGGCCATTTATCATTGATTTCTAACTCACTTCACTAATTCAGTGAGAAAGAGATAACTACTATATTGATGGTGATTATTATACTGGTTGTCCATAAAGTCCCTCTACAATTTCAATTTTATTATGAAGTCAGTTCTCAAAATATCTTAACCAGCTTTGTTGGTTTTTAATGAGTAATTGTTTAAGTATTTTTACTCCATTCAATACATCTGTGAGAACCAAAACAATATATGGTTTCGATAAACACCCTTTGCAATTTTAAAAATGGACACCCTGTATGGTATTACGTCAATTTAACATCCAACATTGAAATATTTAAAATGTAGAAAAGAAAGTGTTTGTTTTCATAGAGTTTGATGACTAAGCTTAAGAATAGAACCAAGGTTTGACAAATCCGCGCTGTCTCGGTTTTAAGTTTTATATGGTAAGCCCAGTAAAATGTACGCGTGGCATTCGGGATAAGATTCAAAATTTATGCTGGAAAGAGACAAGCTTATAAATCGGTGTCCATGTTTCCGTATTCCTTTGCTCCACACAATTAATTCATTTTAATTCCATCCTATAAGCTGAACCTATGGGGATCATGTTCACTTATGCAAATGAGTAGGCTTACCATATATCTGAAGGAGGAAAAACCGGGACAGCGCAGATTTGGCAAGCCGACCTTGATTCGATTACCGAGACTTAGTACTAGTTTAACAATTTTCAAACCATTGTGGTTAGATTACGGGCATCAAAACTAGCTGTACATTTTGGTAAAATCTCCTTCATTGGTTTTTGCCGCAAATAATTCTCAATTGCGTCGATTTCTCTCTATATCTGAACTAGTGAAGTGAGTTTCAAATCAGTGGGGAATCGGATATATCAGTTGACAAAATTATATGTATATATATCAACTAAAAAATATATTTATGGCTGTCATACTGCATAACCGGGACGTTTACGTCTACCGGCGAGACATATTGCTAAAATCGGGACTGCCAAGGCTAAATCGGGACCGTAAAGTAAGCCTACTGAGCCATCTTTTGGGCTTTATCGCGTATGCATTTCATGAATTTTGTTTGTTATATTTCTATTCAATATGCCATTATTATTATATTTCTCAGATGTGTTCAAGAAAGTTTAAATTTATTATTTTAACCTAATTTGTTTCTGAATGAATGAATTAGTATTAAATTGTTTGCGATTTGGTTAGTTTAAATATCCATTTGATGGGTGTTTTCACTTTGTTGGGCATAAATTCTTTAAACATAACGGGTTCTGGAATCTAACAATCAAAATAACACTACAATACCACAGAGATATAAATGGGAAATATTGTCATAGATGATGGCCCATTATCAGTAACCTCTAAATATTATGGGATTTTTAAGTTTAAAAAGTTATTTCTCATTTAAACCAACTAGAAAACTTTTATGATAAAAATTATCATAAAACAAAATTCTAGATAAATTTATTGACCGTAATGAGTTTCTGTTTCTATTTTTCCGTTTTTGTTTTATTATTACTCAGAATTCATTTTATTTTTAAACTTTATTTGCGTCCGGAAATAATTTTTCTAGATAGATATCACCAAATGAAGTTAAAAGTAGTCCTCGAGTCAAAAATTAACTGAATAGTCAACTATCACTTCGTTCTACCTGGACTAGCAACCGGACTTCTCGGACATTGCTAGAATAGCTAATTTCTAAATAGAGTGTCTCGCGAAAATACTACACTTTTAAGTCTTCTAATAGTTTTACATAAAACTAACTCCTATTTCTGTGATCAAAAGTAAGAGTACCAAATCAATCTTAACGTTGCTAAGCTGTAAGACAAACAAGACAATATCTGACTAAATCTGAAAAATACAATTTATGCTTTTTATAAAAACTATTAAAAAAATTGTTTGTTTATGCGATTTTACGTTGTTGTTTTTTAACTTTGGGAAAGTTTGAAAATATATCTAGCTGTGCGACAAAAAAATTGTTGTTTCATGTTTCCAACCTTCCGTGACTTTGTAAACTAGAAGTTGATCAGGCGGTGCTCCTCTGTATTCATAAAGATTCGATGAAATAAAAGTTATAAGATAAAAAGACATTACAGCATTTATTTTTATCTGTGAAATTACCAATTCTTATACAGTAGAATCGAAACTACCAACAAAAATATTTTCTATTTTTTTCAAGTTTTTACATAGCACAGAATTAACGTGCTGCGAAACTACAATTGTCACGGATTTTATTATCCGTGTATTTTAGTTCAGTTGGTCTTTTATATTTGCCGATGTGCTTTGCAAGGACCATTGATTTGGATATACTTCATCCGGGTCCGGTTACTGTGAGATTCCGACCACCATCGAGTTGTGAGAAAAAAGAGCTTCATTCTCTTCTTCGCTCGGCTGGGTCGGACGAGTTCTCTGTTTTAAATGTTTTTACTGTGAAGTTGCCTCATAATAAACCACAAATCCGGAGTCTGAGTCTTCTGACTACAATACATGTTCGCAGACAAGTCTTACCCATTGACTGTGAGTGTCGTTCATGAGTAATGTACTATATATTCCCACTAACATGTATCAGACTCGCAAATGCTTGAGCTGGAAGTGCAGGTCAAAAAGCAAAAGATTAGAATCCATACTTCTTACCTTTGCATCGGGGAATGCTTTGTAAATTCCCTCCCAGAAGTAACAACATCTGCATCCTTGTACATTTGCTTAAAATCATTAGTAGACCAACCAACCTTCGTGAAATATTTTCTCCATTTGTCAGCCAAATCATGAGCATTTTCGAAATATTCGTAGATCTTGTATCCAAGTACTGTTAGCGCCTCATTCAACGTTTTTGTTCCGGTTTTGGCAATCCAGCGACTATGACTTTCATAATGTCGAAGATGTGTAATTTTGAAACGCAATTAGGTTTGGGCTGCAACTAGCTGTCGTCAACTGCTTGACTGTCGACCACAATATTCACTCAGCTGATAATTTTGGGATTCGAAATTATGAGTCGTACTGTGGACAGTCAGGCGTCGCATAGCTCGAGGAAGCACGTGATGCAGAGTACCAACCAATTCGCTGTGCCGGGCGACAAGCTCCTCTCTGAAATGATTTTTCAACTTACCGTAAGTCGCTAAGAGGTGTCTTGAAAATGGCTACAGTCCGGTAAAGCCGACAGAAGGTCTCCGCTCACACACTCGTTCTGAAATAGGCTCTGTACAAGCAACTACGGGAATTACAAGTGTGTTCTCTTTACCTATGCCAGGATGGTCCAAGGTTGCCGGCTCCTCGGGCCAAAAAATTATTTTTGCATTGTTCGCGGGCCACAATTGTATAGGTAACCCGTGCTAAAACAAACACTTTTATCGTGCAAACACATGGTTATCAGACAGATACATCCCAGGCTAATAGAATCTGCATTCTATTTTTAGTTTTCTATGATTCCTATATTGTAAGCATATATTCCCGACCAAAACGATGAAATGCCAGGTAATAATTTATACTGCAAAGCACATCATTCAACTTCGCTAGTTGCCTCAGCTAGCAATACCACTAGTCAATTTAGTAACATTAGCGATGTAACAATATGTCTAAAAAGCTTTCTGAATAATTTTATTACGATACAACACGAAATGCCATTTTTTGATTACTCTCTGAATGTGACGCGGGCCACAGATGATGAGGCGGCGGGCCACATTTGTCCCGCGGAACTGGGGTTGGACCATCCTGAGCTATGCTTTCTGAATTGGGCTCTGTATAAACAAAAATATTTATGAGGTGTTAAACTCGGATTTGGAAAGTAGACTTTTGATATGATTTCATTCACACATAATTCATGAATTAGGTAAGCTTTGCAATGCTATTGGTAAAAGCAATGGGTTGGATGTCTCCAATTTTTACAGCAATAGCGATGCTAACCTTAACTACGAGAAGAAGTTGTAAAACTAAACAACATCCGCAAAGTAACTCTCAACCACAATTAACTCTCATGCCACGACTTGAAGAAATGAAATACAATCGAAAAAAAATCACTTTTAATAAAATATGTGATTAAATATCACCAACGAAATAGTATCAAATACACTCGAGAAGTGATTGTCTCCGCCAGCAAAATAGTACATTTCATCTCTTCAAATAGGTGGAAACCATCCAATAGATTCAACATTGCAGTGGTCCCTCACACTTTTTGATTTCACTCAATGTATATCTTGGCAATTCGGCTGAAAAAAAAAATGACATAGCAGGCAGTGGCGGCGCGTGGTCATTTTGACAACCGGGGCAAGCTACTGCGGGACCAAGTCACCCCCATCTACGGGGACAGGATGAGCGCTGTAAGTTCTCCCATCATTTTATGAGTATAAAAACCATTCCATCGGTAACAACCAATCGGCAAAGCGACAATTTTTAACGATAAGAAAGTGTCTTTAAAACCGGTCCAAGTCAAGGGATTAATAAATATAGACATAGTTTATTTTGAAACCTCTTTCAAAAGGAAAGGCAATATTTACCCAGATAAATACAATGACATATTAACAGAAACTTCGGGAAAGCAGACAAACCTAAAATAAGGTTTAAAACGTTACTATGAAGAAAGGAAAGCTAATGCAAAGATAAGGACATGCGTCGCTCACTCATAGATATATATGCTGCTAGACTTCTACTGCTTGAACATATATGCAACACGCCGCGGTTTCTTGGAAGCAAAATGCTCAATAACGCGCTGATTAAAGTCATGCATCCCAGAAATAACGTCTCTGTGAATGGATAAAACAGCCAAAGAATTTAATCTATCTTGCTTCATTGTGTTTCTGAGATACGTTTTAATACGCTTCAGCGTGCTGAATGTTCGCTCTGCGTCGGCGGAAGAAATAGGCGTCGTCAAAATGATGTCCAGAAATTTTGCAGACGCCGCATAGGTAGTTACTAGAGTGTTATCTATGAGGAACCCATGGAGCGCGCAAGTTGATGTGATGTTCAAAAAAGTTTGATTGGTGTATATACATCGCAATTCATTTTCCAATTTACCCACGTTTATCATGGGGTAAAATTTAGAGACAGTAGCCAACAAATGGATGGTAAATTGACGTGCAAATTTTGAAAAATTTTTGGGGTTCATCAAAGAGAACGCGGCAAGGTGTTCAGTGCGCAGACGATCGCCTATTTGATTCACCAGAATGTCACAGCATTCCTTTGCAGACAAAATCAAACGCTGCGTTTTTGCCCGCGGCGTAAAGAAGCACTCCATGTGTCGTCGTATTTTATTGTTTCCCGGATACGAGATATAGCATCGCAGAAGTCTGAAATACACGACTGCACAGACGCTCCATCCATTAGCCTTGACTGCAATGCGCCGTATAATACATCCACGTGATAGAATATTGTGGAGAAAAAGCGAGAAAAATTGAAAACTCGCCATCTTCTAGCAGACGCTTTAGACCTGCCGCCTCCCTCACAGAGCGTTCGTCCCGCGCATGAGGAAAATCTTCTTTTATATAAACTCGAACACCATGTTTCGACCCACTCATGACTGCCGCGCCGTCATAAGTTTGAGCTATCAATTTTGACTTCGCGTTGTAAGGCTGTAACACTTCTTTCAGTACAGCCGATATCCCGCAAGCCGTGCGATCAACGATTGGTACAAAGCTGTGAAATCTCTCGGTAGGTTTACCATCTTTCACAAACCGAAAAATCACAGCCAGTTGGGAAACGCACGTGATGTCAGTTGTCTCGTCAGACTGAATCGAAAGGAACTGGCAATTCTCAATTTCCAGAGCCAAATGTTGTAAATAAATGTTATACATTGAGTCGAGCAAATCATTTTGGATATCCTTAGATGTCCCTTTCGAAACAGTTGCGGCATCAAGATGATCTCTCAATACTGTATCTAGGGATGCGGTGTATTCCACCATATCCAAAAATACCCCTCTATTAGAAGAGCCAGCCCGTTCATCGTGCCCACGGAAGGACAGCTCGTGACAACCAATGAACTTCAAAACATCTATCAATCGACCGAAAACATGGCGGTTTTTCTCGACGTTTTGGTTGTGCCGACGAATAGAAACCGCGCGTCCTTCATCCAACTGTGCTGCAATATCAACATTTCCGAATGTTCGGTATTTTACTGCATTGTCCAGATGCTCCATAAAAGATTGATGATCCCTGGCACGCTCGGAAAGATGTTTAAGATCTCTAAAACCAAATTTACACCAACGTGGGTCACGGGCGGTAGCAAAAAGTAGGCAATAAAAACAAAAAAGTGCATTTTTGTCCTCGCTGTAACACAACCATTCGTGTTTTTTATACCAAGTTTCTGCGCAGAATGTACGCCGACGCTTTCCTTCGTCATGGGATTGTTCCAGTGAACAATTTTTTGGTTGATAAGGCCCAAGACGTTGTACCTCTAATTTTTGTTCCAGCGGCAGCTGCGAAAACGGAGTGCGAAGTAGTGTATCAACCTTATTCATTATGTGGTCTAAGGCTAAGAAATGCGAAGCCGGAAAGAAGTGAGGAGCTCAAAAGGAATGTGGAAAATCGAGAGCAAATGGACTAAAGGTCTCTAACTGATTCAAATAGCGAAACAAGCGACAAAAACAAAGGCGAGGAAACTATCAACTCTTCAAGCAACCAACGAACGAGAAGGAATGCGTGAATATGTCAACAAGTTGTTGTAAGAAACGTCGGCATTGTGTCGTCATAATTTCGGGGCTAGCCCCGATGATTTAGTAAAAGAAACAGAAAACAAACGAGACAAACGCGGCGAGTGGAAGATAAAAGAGAGAATACGATTTACAATGAGCAACCAAGGGCAAAATCGGCGTCGCCCCGTCGACGTTCGGCGAAGGCTTTGCAAGCGAAAAATGAACCATGTCGGGAGAAAATGGCTAGTGTAGACAGTCTGTGCAACCGATATTAAGGTATTTTTCGAAGCTTTTTTATTAAACCGAAAAAACAACCGGGGCGTTGCCCCGGTTGGCCCTATTGAAGCGCCGCCATTGCGGCTTTCTAAATAAATGTCTCTACAAACCGTCACTGGTAGGGAGGGGGATATTATATTTTGCAAGAACTGAAATCTTCATGATTTAACATTGTCAACTAAATTTATCATAACCTGGATGGATGAAATGGACATGATCCGTTAGTTGAAAACGTGTTTGTCTGAGCATCCATGCTCAACATCCACAAGCATTGATTTCCCCACACTCGCTATACCGGGTGAACACCCTAAAATTCCGCCCCCTCTCCCCCCCCCCCCTACTTTTTAGGTGTGACAGCATACTTTAATTCTTATCGTGAATAAAATTGTATTTGAATATTCAGAACGTGGCTCATGTGCTGATGTAGATCATCATTCAAATACATAGCACACTTTTATAAGTTACAAATACTTTTATTACTAATAACAAAATATCTACCACTTCCTAAATTTGGACCCCTCCGCCTGGAATAAAGAGTTGAAGAACAAACTATTCACTAGTGACACGTGACAGGATCCCGGCCGAACAATCTAGTCAATCTATATTTTTCAACCTGCTGCCCGCGGGGCCACAACGAAAAATTGTGCGGGCCGCGGAGAAATGCCAATCTTGAATGGTGTGCGGCCCGCGAAACGGTTATTTAAATTGGTTTAATCTGGTACGTGAGAGTAATTCTAATCCCTTGGCGTTGTAGAGCCTATACCTGAGTCCAATATTTTATTATCTATGCCTATGACGTTACAGTATCCTAACAGCTAGCTGGTGCGAAGCGAACAACGCATGTCATAAGATCAATAACCTAAATTGTGTGCTTGCTACCACTAAGAAGCCTATGTTAAATAATCGTGTGGCTCGCAGTTTCAACCAGTTATTTCTATCTGGCCTTTTTGTATTAACGGTTGCACACTCATGAGCTAACCTGTTGTTAGTGAGTTCAATAAAATAAGAACCTGATTTCTATATTCCGATTCTCATTGTGAATGTTTTGGTCTGTTTACTTTTCCAGACACTTGTAATCATTGTGCCATTACTTGTTGTTACTTAGTAATTATTACTTGTTTACATGTTGATGTGAGGGTGTTACCTTGGTGATGGTGCATTATAGCTTGTAATAGGCCTGGATAAAGGACCTGTATATGTGTATCTGCCTTGAGGACAAATAAACTTTTCACTCATCACCGGGGAAAACCTTGGTATTTTGCGTAACAGATTAAAGTCTTCTGGATGAGGCGTCATTTATAAAACACTCAGTGTGATTTGATATTGAAATCGAACTGAAAGTCAATTCAAAATTAGGCAATCTAGTAAACTACAAATGTTTGCTGCAATCCTCCGGTTAACAACCATAAGTAAAAAGTAATTGGCGAAATAGTTCTTTTTTTAAAGCTATGGTGCGATATTTTTATACCCTAAAATATGAAATCCCATTACTGACACAAACCCTAGTATTTTGGCGTTGTAGTTTGTATTTCTGAGGTTCCGGGTTTATTGTAAAGTATTCAATACGATATCATCCTCAAATCAAGTCTGATTCATATCCGCTTCCTTCGCCGCCCAAGTAATGCAAAAATATTAGTATTAACAGTTTTAAGACGTCTAAACCCAAAAGAAAACAATAACTCGTGCCCATCACTGACAGCAACGTCATGTCATCCATACAAACGTTCCGTCAAATTGTATACCAAAATATTATAGAGAACTCAAAAAGCAATTTGTATCATTTTGATTATTCAACATGTAATATTTGCTGAATAAAACAGAGCGAAATCCTTCAAAATTTCACAAATAGATCAGAGTGATCAATCGAAAAAGAAAAAATAGATAAACGAATGTAGTCTAATTGATAAATTTCAGTCATTTTGAACCAGGGGTGTGCAACACGGGGCGCGGGCCACAACCCAACCCGTAGATTTTTCCTATTAAAAATAAATTCTTAATCCGACAGTTTATGTTTAAAAATGGCGCTCTCATGGGTAAAAATATATAATGTTTTTTTTTTTGCTTTTGTCGTTGCGTTAAATCTTTCGCCGTTTTGTTCGGTTCCTTCATTACTGGAAGGGTAAGCGATAGCCACATTCTCTTCTCTTGCCTTTCCCTGCGGCGTTCTGGTTGCCGCCTATTTTTTAACTCGTTGTGTACATCGAAAACCAGCTAAATGTCTGAAGTTGGTTATATGGTCCACCGACAAAAAGTATTTCACACCCCTGTTTTAAATCCTTCCCAAACGTAAAAAAAACGTAAAATCGCATGAACAAAAATTTTTAAATAATAGGTTTTATAAAAAGCATAAATTGCATTTTTCAGATCTAGTCAAATATTGTCTTATTTGTCGTACAGCTTAGCAAAGTTGAGATTGATTTGCATAAATACGGGCTAATTTTCTGTGAAACAATTTAAAGACTTGAAGGCGTGGTATTTTTCCGAGGCACACAATTTAGAATTTGGCTATTCTAGCAATGTACGGGAGTTCCGGCTAGCCTACTAGTCCAGGTATAACTAAGAAATAGTTGACTATTTGATTCTCTCTTTTTCCTAATGATATATATATTCGTACTACCATCCTTGGTCATAATATGACAATAATAGTTATTTTCGGACTATTTTACGTTTATGTTCATGTTTTGTGAAGTATTCCCGCACTAACTAAAATCATTTTAGGCTTCCAACTATGATCCGTGCTTGATCCGTCAACATTTTTTTTTTTGTAAATTTTTTATTCTACTACTAGGTGAATTTTATTTGTGTAGGTATTTCAAAGCTTAGAGATACACGAAAGTATTTGTCATTACTTCAAAGATAAGTCATTTGAACGAGCGGGAAACAATTTCGCGCACATAATAAACAAACAAAGATTCCAGACAACTATCGTGAACATGCTCTTACATATCATTGAATATTTCGCGTTTCGCTTCGCTTGCGAAGCTGAGTCTGGTTTTTCTGCAAAGGTGACGTAATGCTCTTTGAGCAGAGCGCTTAAATCTTGTTTCTTTGTAACACGTGTTCATCGGAGCGATGAGAGTGTGAAATGTTCTCTCAAAATTTTTTGAAATTTCTCTCTTCTTACCGGCGTAAGGTCGAACAGTTTGCGGGTACGTCATCTGGGCGCGTTTTAGTAGGAAGACGCGAAAATAAGCTTTTCAAAGAGATATTGGGGGTGTTCCTGGCACGTTTGGTTGACTAGTCATTACATATTATAAAATGGTACAAAAAGTCGATTGTAACCAGCGGAAAAAGAGGGTTAATGTCCGACTCGAGAACAACTTTTAACTTCATTTGGTTATAACGTTATAGAAAATCATCTCCGGACGCCAAAAAAGTTTAAAAGAAAAAAAGAAATTCTGAGTAATAATAAAACAAAATATAGAAACAGACACTCATTACGGTCAAAGACGCTTCAAAAATTATTGAGTTTTCTAGAATTTTATTTTATGATAATTTTTATCATAAAAGTTTTCTAGTTGGTTTAAATGAGAAATAACTTTTTAAACTAAAAAATCCCATAATATTTAGAGGTTACTGATAATGGGCCATCATCTATGACAATATTTCCCATTTATATCTCTGTGGTATTATAGTGTTATTTTGATTGTTAGATTCCAGAACCCGTTATGTTTAAAGAATTTATGCCCAACAAAGTGAAAACACCCATCAAATGGATATATAAACTAGCCAAATCGCAAACAATTTAATACTAATTCATTCATTCAGAAACAAATTAGGTTAAAATAATAAATTTAAACTTTCTTGAACACATCTGAGAAATATATTAATAATGGCATATTGAATAGAAATATAACAAACAAAATTAATGAAATGCATACGCGATTAAGCCCAAAAGATGGCTCACTTGTAGGCTTACTTTACGGTCCCGATTTAGCCTTGGCAGTCCCGATTTTAGCAAGTTGTCACGCCGTCTCGCCGGTAGATCTAAATGTCCCGGTTATGCAGTATGACAGCCATAAATATATTTTTTATTTGATATATATTCATATAATTTTGTCAACTGATACATCCGATTCCCCACTGATTTGAAACTCACTTCACTAGTTCAGATATAGAGAGAAATCGACGCAATTGAGAATTATTTGCGACAAAAACCAATGAAGGAGATTTTAACAAAATTTACAGCTAGTTTTGATGCCCGTAATCTAACCACAATGGTTTGAAAATTGTTAAACTGTTACTAAGTCTCGGTAATCGAATCAAGGTCGGCTTGCCAAATCTGCGCTGTCCCGGTTTTTCCTACTCCAGATATATCGTAAGCCTACTCATTTGCATAAGTGAACATGATCCCCATCGGATCAGCTTATAGGATGGAATTAAGATGAATTAATTGTGTGGAGCAAAGTAATACGGAAACATGGTCACCGATTTATTAGCTTGTCTCTTCTCAGCATAAATTTTGAATCTTATTACAAATGCCACGCGTACATTTAACTACGCTTAGGCCTACCATATATATGAAACTAAAAACCGGGACAGTACGGATTTGTCAAACCTTGGTTCAATTTCTAATCTTAGTTGTAATCAAATCACATAAAAACAAACACTTTCTTTTCTACATTTTGAATAGTTTAACGCTGGATGTTGAATTGATGTAATAACATATAGGGTGTCCATTTTTAAAATTGCAAAAGGAGTTTATCGAAACCACATATGATTTTGGTCCTCACAGATGTATTGAATGAAGTAAAAATACTTAAACAATTACTCATTAAAAACCAACAAAGCTGGTTAAGATATTTTGAGAACTGACTTCATAATAAAATTGAAATTGTAAAGGGACTTTATGGACAACCAGTATAATAATCACTATCAATATAGTAGTTATCTCTTTCGCACTGAATTAGTGAAGTGAGTTAGAAATCAATGATAAATGGCCTGCCTACATTAACAATAAAAATAAATTTTGTTTTAATATTAAATAGAAAAAATATTTATGACTGCCATATTTAATGATTGGAACATGTAAGTCTGCTGGACGGAACACCAGGGCAGCTTGGCAAAACCGGAACTGTCCCGGTAAGCCTACACATAACTTCCAACATGCTTATCGTGATCTATGTATTTCTAAGTAGTCAAGGCGAGTGTGTTTTTGGTTTCAAAACTGTTTAACAAGTACGAAAAACAAGAATATCGATGAAATAACCGTCGCATATACGGTATTTGGTACTCCCGAAGTATGTGAACCAAGATGGCGGACTCCGGAACGTAGTATCAGGTTAGGGTTAGGCCATAACTTCAGGTACAAATACTACGGGAATCACTTGGCTAGTCCCCGAACTCGGTAATATAACTAAAATAAGGAAAATTGGAATAAAATCGTGGCCTAACCCTAACCTGGTACACATACCACTGTCCGGAGTACGCCATTTTGGTTCACATACTACGAAGTACCCATTATTTGTAGTTGTCTAACACGCCATCTGTATCGTATGCCCGAGTTAGAGTTTTGATTAGGTTATATATGTGGACAACATTTATTTGAATTATTTTTCGTTGAGTGAACATTCAATGTCTTACGTTAGAAATCATTTTCACAGATGGCTCCGTGATGTGGCCAGGAAGGATAGGTATTGCGAATTCCTCCATTGTACGATTGGTTTTGAAAGACACGTAAAGCAACAGCTGTTCTCGATGTATAGCGGTGTTGCGGAAAGCTAGCTTCCCACGCCTCATTGTACAGAGACATAATTTGATCATTCACGGAATAAAGTGTGCGGTTCTGTTAAAATAAAATATATATTTTGAGAAACATAACATAAACAAGTTCGCAATTTGTGAATATATTTCAAATATGGTTGATTCGATATAAACTAGTAGACTATTAAAATTCAAAGCACACAAAAGGGAATTGTAGTTTGATGTTATTGTTGGAGTCGGAGTCATTATTTTTACATTACCCGGAACATAGTTGAGTAGAGACGGAAGTGTTGTTTTATATTATTGACTCAACTGAGAATCTCTGACACAAGCAATTCATGCAATTTTGGATTCTCTTTTACCTGTACTTTTCACTTTTAAATTTTATTGGAGAATAAATGCGGTTACAAGATTTCTCTTATTGATTTTGTTGTGAATTCCATATTTTAACGTAACGACCACATTAGCAACGCAATTCTTCAGACTTGATAATATACTGATTCACCTTGTAACTCATTCCAGTACGAACTACAATCCATGACAGCCCATCAGGAATCATTGGGCGTAAATAATCTTTCAGTAGATTGAGGTGTGTGACGTCATAAATATTAGCCAGCTTGTTTTTGCAAAGAGATTTGGCAACGCCCAAAGTGACGTTCGCTTTGTCATTAACAATCACTCGAAAACATTTCGACTTGTAAGAAACGTCGCACTTTTCTGAAAACAGAAAATCACAGTTAATAGAGTTTTAAGGCAGATGTTCAGAAGACAATTGCTAAGATGTTTCATTTATTTTTGTTTCATTTCCAAGTAATGTAAAAATCATTTTTTTTCCTTATTTTTTGTATAATTTTTGCCTTACTAGTTTGGAAAAGTGAACTTGTGTTGACTTGACCACGTTCTAATACGGCCTTCCAAATAAATATCTGCACAAACCGTCACTGCTAGACAAAGTAATATTCTATTCTGTAAGTCTAAATAAGTAATATGTTCTGCACAAGGACAGGAGTCTTCCGGATTTAAAATCGACCACCCAATTTATGACCATGATGATGAGGTGATATGAAATCTAGATGTATAAACTCGTTAGTTAAAACATGCTATCTTATAGCATCCCATGTTCAACATTCACCAGTAACACGTGTCATAATTTGGCCAAACAATCCATTCTAGTAAGTTTTCGGTATTTTTGTTATTGTGTTTTTTACGGCTTTCATTCGAACAAGGCTATTCTAACCAGCCACTGTTAGGTAGAGATATGCTATATGTTGAAAGTACCGGAACCTTGGCATTCTCCCCTCATTTTGTAACCGCCTGAGTGAGGTGGTGTAGACGGGGTTTGACCCTGAGACAGGTAAACTGACTTGTAGTACTGATCGTGACAGATTTTATGATGCTAGGTAGACAATCGTTTAAGCTTCCTTTTTTTAAATAATTACAAAAAATCTTAGTCTCACCTGTGTTCGCAGTCAAAGTCGACTCTTGAAACGATTGAGTGGAAGCAATAGAAGTGATCGATCGAGTTGTGAACACATTTTCAAGAACAGTTGTTGTTGTGACGTCACGAAATTCCGTAGTATTTCTTGATGCAAGGGACGTAACGGCCTTAGTGATGTCATTATCATTTGTAGTGGAAACAAGAGTCGTGTCATCCAGTCCATTCGGAGTTGTTGCGTCAAACTTGGTGACTTGGGTTGAATGAACCTTGTTGCCATGGTAAACTTCGGTTGTTATGGTGACTTCATCTATCTGTTTGTCCAGCAACGCATTTTCCAGCGTTTTAGCCAATTTCTCTCTCAATTCTGCGCAAAACCAAAATTTTTAATTTCTACTTTTATATTGCGTATATCGAACTCCAGTTGATAAAATATTGACTCCAACGCCAGTTTTCGAATACAGGCAAAGACAAAATCCTAATCCTAGACTAATGAAATCAGGTTTCCTCAACTATTTATTGTTGGGGTCACTTCACATGGGTCCATTTATTGCGGTCATCAAAGTTTTCACCAAGTTTAAATAACCAATCAAGTTCTGATTCAGGTAAAAATGAACGTACTACATAAAAAAGCTTCTTTTTTTACTATAGATCAATCAAATAAAAAATTACACTCAATGAGTTGATTCGAATGTCGAACCAAATATTAAAAACATTCGAATTACATTTACTAATCAAACAAAATATTTACGTCACTATACTAGACGTGCCTTGTCGTGTCTTGGGCGCAAAAAAAAAAATGAAGACAAAAGCTTTCGCGTTTACAAGTTGTGTTTTATTTAAAAAATCGAATATTAAAAAAGATTTGAATCCTGAAACCCAGAAATTTGCCACGAAGTTGGCCTTAACTAAATTCATGTTATTAAATGAAATAGCGTGAAAAGTTAACCCAAATCTCACCATGCTCATTCTTTGCCTGAAAAATAAAACAATATAGTTGAGTCAGTTACAAAAGAGTTAATAATCATCAAAATAAGCATAATATAATCCATAATTACTCACCGTGATCTTTTCCTCATGACGGTATGACGTCACCACAGCACTGCCTCTGAATTCCACTTTCACAGAGATATCGACTGGGAATGGGAGAAAAAACATTCTGAGTTATTTATTTTTTAAGGAAAAAAAACAAAATTTTTACATTGCATAAATGGCGCTGTAACAAAGATGGTCTAGTGCAGTGGTTCTCAAACTTTTTAAGCCTTTTTTGAAATTTGTCAGGTCTCGCGCCCTATCTTGAAAATAACTAGCTAACAATAAGCTACAAGTAACAGATAGTAAAGCAAAGGAATGTTTTATTCATAAAACACTTTAAAAATACCTGGATAAAATGTAAATAAGGAAAGAAATGTAAAGATCTGGCAAGATCATATCTAACAAATATTTTATTTTTAATCAGCTTCACGCCCCTTCATGGGGCGAGCCCCATCATTTGAGATCTGGTCTAGTTGGGTAGGCAATGCTGAACCGGGAAGATTCCTAAACAAGCCGGAAGGCGCCCAGTTGGATCTCCGTCATTGCTTGAGGCTCGCATCATTTCAGTTTACTAACGGATAATAGGAGACACTACTAAAAACGCCAGTTCATTTGTACGCTGCTTGTTCCGCTGAGTTCATTTCAAACGCTGCGCGTTTCGTAGTCTTACTCGCGTGACTGGTATATTGTGGCTGAAGATATTCTTCACACAAATCCGTAAGGCTACTCCAGTTTGTGGAGTATCGAGACCAAATATAACTTATTGAAAAGAGTATTTTGCTATGCGCAAGGTAGAGTTCTTAGAATTTCAATTTTCGACTAGGATGCCGAGAAAACAGCGATACATTGTGAAAATATTGGAAATTGAATAACGATGGGCGCGTTTTTTTGTTGTTGCCATGGAAACGAAACTTTAATCTGGACTTTCCATAAAACGCACATTACTAGGGTGACAGAATAACACGCGTGTGAAATTTCAACTAGATCGGCCCAGCCGTTAAGACGCCAGAGCTGTCACACAGGCAACCAGACAGAGAGAACGATCGATAATAAGGGTCTCCTAGAGCGGAGACCCAATAAAGGAGCTTTGTTACATGTCAGTCGGTTCTTGCATTACCTTGCTCAGTTCGTGAATCATACAAGAAAGAACAAAAAAATCAGTTTGCGCAATACTAGAAGAATAATTGATACGGAAACTTGCTTTGTATTGACGAATTGACAAAATCCTGAACACCTGTCTCCGAATATAAAATAAAAATAGGACTCCGAATCCGCGAAAATTTAAAACAAGATTCCGAATCCGGAGATTTTTAATATACGACTCTGATTCCGGAAATTTCAAAACTAGGATTCGACTCCGAAGAATTCGAAAATACGACTCCGGAGATTTTGAAAATACGACTCCGACTCCGGAGATTTTGAAAATACGACTCCGACAATTAAAAATAAAAATTTCAACTCCTGAGATTTTAAGAGACGTCCAGTCATATTTCTTGAGCATTCTGGAGAATAAATTATCAATATTAAAACGAAATCACCTGTTGTGGCGAATCCAATGAGCACGAACAACAGCTTCAAAACCTCCATTGCAGATTAATTTTATTCCGAGCACAAAATCCTCCCCAGTGACTGCATGCAATTGTTCTATCAATACTATTTCTACACTTAGTTGATCATTTTATATGAGCAAACATGTATTATAAAATTTATAATCAGACTAACTCCATAACATTGCGGCCTAAATGATCAAAAATAACAAAGGAAGTCCTGGTGACGTTTTCTAATTTCATACTGTCAAAAAGTTTGCAATTTTCAATATAATTTCCGTGTTAGTCTCTGGCGTGGAATGTCGTCATAAAGCCCGTTTATTAATGAATCATATATGACCAGACATAAATGTATCGAAGTTTGCGTGAATACCTTATTTCATCATAGATCCTAATGTGTATGATTGTATGACATCATAGGCCACCAAAACGCTTCCGCATTTGAAATGCAACTGTTGAACGCGCAGTAATATGACAATACATGATATAATACCTTCAATGTGATATAACACCAGTGGCGGCGCGTGGTCATTTTGACAACCGGGGCAAGCTACTGCGGGACCAAGTCACCCCCATCTACGGGGACAGGATGAGCGCTGTAAGTTCTCCCATCAATTTATGAGTATAAAAACCATTCCATCGGTAACAACCAATCGGCAAAAGCGACAATTTTTAACGATAAGAAAGTGTCTTTAATTCAAGGGATTAATAAATATAGACATAGTTTATTTTGAAATCTCTTTCAAAAGGAAAGGCAATATTTACCCAGATAATACAATGACATATTAACAGAAACTTCGGGAAAGCAGACAAAACCTAAAATAAGGTTTAAAACGTTACTATAAAGAAAGGAAAGTTAATGCAAAGATAAGGACATGCGTCGCTCACTCATAGATATATATGCTGCTAGACTTCTACTGCTTGAACATATATGCAACACGCCGCGGTTTCTTGGAAGCAAAATGCTCAATAACGCGCTGATTAAAGTCATGCATCCCAGAAATAACGTCTCTGTGAATGGATAAAACAGCCAAGGAATTCAATCTATCTTGCTTCATTGTGTTTCTGAGATACGTTTTAATACGCTTCAGCGTGCTGAATGTTCGCTCTGCGTCGGCGAAAGAAATAGGCGTCGTCGAAATGATGTCCAGAAATTTTGCAGGCGCCTTATACATTTGAAAGTTCGATTAGCACCAAGATGACCTGCAGTGCGCAAAGAATGGAGCTTATGAAACAAATCCTGCCTCAAATTTGATGGAACAATCAATTGGATATGCGATTCCTCCGATTTACAATCATGAATCCAACGATGATAGTGAATTCCATTATATACAAAAATCAAGTCCCACTGCGACATTAAACGTTTGGTCACTGTTGATTCAGGCATGTATTCTTGAATGTCAGGTTTCTGAGCATGAAGTTGTTTCCATTTCAAAACAGCAGAAATATCCGGATCTTCACTTTGCCAAGATTTAATTTGCTCATCTGAGTAGGTATATAGCCAATTACAATCGGAACAGTCTGATGATGATTGACTTGACTGTTTTGAAATTGCACATACAATATGATTACTCAAGATTACATCACCATTGATCCCACAATCAGAACAATCTTCTCGTTTGCATTTGCGAACTTGTCGTGACAATCCGTCAGCATTGCCATGTTTCACGCCAGGTCTGTGTTCAATCTTGAAGTCTTAAGCACCAAGTGTTAATATATCCATCTTGACAACATTCCTTGAGATTCACGAAAATTGATCAACCATATCAGAGCAGCATCGTCTGTGCGAATTCTGAACGGTCTCCCGAGAAGAAAATGACTGAAGTGACGAACAGCCCACATCACGGCTAATAGCTCACGGTTTGTAGCACAGTATCTACGTTGAGACTTGGACATGTCTTGCTAGCATAAGAAAGTACAAGTTCATTCTCGTCCTGCACTTGAGATAACACTGCACCAATTTCAAAACCACTGGCTTCAGTATCCAATACAAATTCGCCGATTGTTCGAGGAAAGCTAAGAATTGGGGCAGATGTCAGACAATGCTTCAAAGTTTCAAAAGCCTGTTGACATTCAGTACTCCATACAAAGCAAATATTCAAAACAAATATTAAGGTCTATATTCTGGTTCGTTGGTCCGTCATCAAGTAATAATTCAGCGGACACTGAGGTCCTCAAGTTCGCTGAGTGACGTTTAAATTTGCGGTCGAAGAAGAAGCAGCTGTTGCAGGATGAGCGGAATTCTGAAGATGTGGACAATCCCGTTTGAGATGACCAGTCTGCTTGCAATCCCTGCCCCAATGATCATGTTTACCACAACGCGGACACGGGTTGCGTGGCACACCATCAAAATTGCGAATGTTGGTGCGCGGTTTAACTTATCTCATAATCTAATCCAGTTTCTGTACAAGTAACTTGATACTGTCTTCAAGAGATAAGTCGCTTTGCTGATTAACTACATTACCAGTATTGCTCTGTTTCACTCCTGAAATGCGCGGTTTAGGCATGTTCTTTCCCTCAGAGTGGTTATTATCAACAGAGTAATACAGTGTCGCAAGAGACAAAGCCTTTTCAAAAGTATCAAGCTGTTGCATGGTAACATGCTTGATCATGCTTTCATCAGTTAGACCGGCAAAAAAATGCGATTTCAAAATAACATCTTGACCAATAATATCAAGATTTGAGTAAGCAAGAACAACAAGCTCTTTTAATGTATTACCGTAATCCCGTGACGCTTCATTTGGTTTAATTCTACGACAGTGAAATGTAGTACGATATAAGCTCACATTTCCGGCAGGTTTGAAATAATGATTAAAATAAGCCACAATATCACGATAGCTAGTACGTTTGATATCGGGTAAATCTTTCAATACATTGAAAGTCTGCCCTGTAATGCAAGTAGCCAATTCTAATCCTGCAGTATCATCATCCCACTGATTATAACTGGTAACCAATTCAAAATGGCATAAATAACTTGGCCACGACATGACTGTTGACCCATCAAAATACATTGACTTTATGGCATTCCTTGCCATCATCGTAGCATTAGCTGTGTTAGTGAGATCACTACGGCTAACATTGGCATTCAGGAAACTGCTAACGCTCACTGGAGGAACTGATTGTGTAGCCACTGTAATCATTTTCGGCCTAGTACGAAGTTGCCTTCTGACATTTGTGCCCTCATTACCACTATCATTCAAAAAAGTAATTGTAGGTGCAAGGTTACTCACATGACCAATTCTTCAAATATTTCACTTCTAATGTCTAATAGAACGCGTTCCTCTTCCCTTCTGGCAGTCCATCTTCTGATCCCAAATCAGAAATTTCACCATGCTTGAGAACAGGCGCTGCTTTTAGAACAACTGTTGCTGGTGTTGAAGTGATCAGGCTGACATATGGGTCATGTGACATGGGCTGGGTTTCCTCAGTATCAGCAGCTTTTCCTGGTTCTATCTTGCCAGAAATATCTTGCAGAATGTTGTACATCCGCTCAAAAGACGAGCCCATTTTTGCATTTTGGAGTTCAATTGATTCTAGTTGACTTTCAATATGTTGTACACAACCGTCCATCTGTTACATGCGACTGTCTATCAGTTGCAAACGGCTGTCCATTTCCTCTTGCATTTCTTGATGTTTTGCTATCAATATCTGTATTTGCAGATGCAAAAGTTTATTCTCTTATGCTTCCTTCGGTGCCGTTACATTCATTCATTCTCTTAACCATTTTTCCTAAATATCGGGCAACCGCAATTAAAAAAAATTCGGCAACCTCAAATGTCCAATATTTCCAAATATTATTCGTCACAGACTAGCCTACCTAATCGGCTTAGTCCTAATAGTCCCTGTTTCGAATAATATATCCTGGCGTGTGCTCGCCAAAAATTCGTATATGTGGCGTACCAAAATTGATATCACCACTCAGGTTCTTTCTGCCAGCTTATCGGACACTGAAGTTGTAATCGATCACAAAATAATCTTCTTGCGGTTCCAAATACAGCAGAGTAACTAAGTTAACTAACTAGAATAATTATACACCTCTAATAACTTAATACAACTAAATACTCCAATGAAATACAATAAACAAATAAAAATACAGTACAAGATACCATACAGATACATAAGGAACACAAAATAGGAATTGGTATATGACGTCACAATCATGAACTATTGACCTGTAAGGGAATATACAAAAACCAGGCAAAATATACCTAGAAATAACTAGTAACGGTATGACACTGAAAATACAGCACAACTCATATCTTATCGACAAACACCTAATATACATGGTAAAACGCTTAAAAATACGGATATCACACAGAAATTTACCTACGAAAGTAGACTAGTTACGGAAACGTTAAATACACGATAACTAATGAACAGAGCTGTGCCAAACTGGGAGAACAGTTAACCTGTAGTACTACTAATAGTTTACGACAAGAATTAAACAGATCAACGGCAATAAAAAAACTATAATAATAACCTAATACACAGAGGGAATTCCACACTGCCGGCACTCTGACAAACCAACTAAAAAGGAAAGATACTAAGCTGCTCCCTAGTGACTCAAGTGGTGAGAATAAATATTGCCATACAGAATAAAACAGAGTTATAGACGTGGTCGTCTCACAGTGCTACGTAAACATGCGGCTTTGTATGTCATCGCGACATAGAATTTATAGCTCACGATAGAAAAAATCTTAATATTGTACTTGATATTATATCGAGTAGAAGTATATTTTATTTTAGGCATCATGTAAAATGGTGAAAAACGATTAACGATCCTGCATAAAAATGTTGACGGCGAACTTTGAGTTGCTCTTTCACGTATTGTGCTCATTAAAACAACCACAAATCTCTCATTGAAATATGAACATAAAACAAAGTTACGCTTTGTTTTTTTTTCGGTTGTTGTGGTGTACCGTCGAATTTGGCTAGATTTATAAGTGTGCTGCAAGTTAAAAAAGGTTGCGGAGCACTGCTCTAACTTATGATAAAACAATATACGGTACTTTCGATATAAAGCGTAAATATGATTGAAATGTGGTGACATTCAGAGGGCGCACGATTTTCTTGAAATGTCGCAATAATCGGCGGAATAGTTATTGTTTTTGGAGCTATTATTTTGGCATTGTTTTGTGACATTATGGAACCTGTTATTAGTTAGTTCATTGCAAAAGGGTACCCAATCCAAAAATTTTAAATTTCTTTACTGGCCAAAACCCTAGGGTTTTGGAATGGCAGGTTTAATTTCTGGGCTTCAGGTATAAAAACCTCTATTCCTAAAAGAAAATAAATATAAGGACACATTTCAAAATTAGAACATTTCTTAGAAATGAGGACAAAAATATTTTTAAAGTCCGAGATCTTCAAAATAAGGACAGATCTTAGAAATAAAGACGTTATGGCAGCCCTGCATATATATCATAGGCGTACTTGAAATGCTGTTAAAACCAGTGGTGACATTTAGGGGGTTTGCACAAACACACTTGAAATGTCACGATAATCAGCAAAATAGTTCTTGTTTTTGAAGCTATGATCTTGGCGCGGTTTTCTGAAATGCATGTGCAGGTAATGAACCCTGTTGTTAGCAAGTTTGATGGAATAAAAAACTAGTTTCTAAAATTTTAAATCCCCTCACTGGCTAAAAGTATTTGGGCGTGGTAGTTTAAAGTTCTAGATTTCAGGGTCTATTTGTAAAGTACTCAATGCAATATCATCCTCAAAATAAACAAAGGTAAAGCCGGATGAACTTGAGCAATCTAGTACAGTTCATCCCGACCTTAGTCAGTTCGCGTCACACTGTCCATTTTTTTTGTGCAACTTGCCATGAAATGTTAATATATGAGAAAAGAAACAATTTATCCCCATGCAATTTACAATTAATGCGAAACTTGATCTTGCATATTGGATATTATCAGATCGAGTCTGATAACGATGCATAATTCTGATTTTGACAGTGTTTCATAATTGTTACGTAATGATAATGTCACAATTTAATCGAAAACTGTATGTCCTAACATTTGGAAATACTTCCCACTGGTTGGGAGGAACTGATCTAGTCCACTGGGTGCCGCATTTGTCTGGGTATTAATTCTGAATATATAAACCTGAAACTGGGTCAACGGACGTGCTAAGCGCTAGGAACCAGCATATCATTTCAAACGGTGACTGACCTTGTACGTTTCAGGTTTCAATATCGTGAGGATATTCAGTTGCGATAGGATTGCTGGAATCTAGGCGCGTAGCCTTTGGGATTGAGGCTCAGAACCGCCCTTTTGAAAATAAAAATTAAAAACACTTTATTCCATCATACACTATGGTGGACTATGACAACCAGGAAGCGCCCCCCCCCCCCCCTTCAATTTGGAAATTCCTGCCCAAGTCCCTGCTGAAAATCTCACTGTCGTAGTGTGGTTAACATAAGGCTCCCTTCGCCGCCTAAGTGATGCGAAAATATTTTTAAAAAGAGTTTTGTGTCGTATAAACCCAGAAGACAACAATAACTTGTACCCATCACTGACAGTAACATCATGCCTTCCATACAAATGTCTCATCAAGTTGTATGATTAAAATTATAGAACTCAAAATGCAATTTATTTCATATATATTATAAACACAAAAGACAATAATAACTTATGCCCATCACTGACAAGAACTTCGTGTATTCCATTCAAATGTCCCATCAAGTTGCATAATGAAAATAATAGAACTCAAAATGCAATTTATATCTTATTCAACATTTAATATTTGTTAAATAAAACTTAGTGAAATCTTTCAAAATTTTCTCAAATAGAAACCAAGCGCAAAATCCTAATCCCACAGTTTATGTTTAAATAGCCCCCGCAAACTATTTAGTAAATAGCTATTTAACATTCACTCAGGAACAAATCAGGTTAAAATAATTAATTAAGAGTTTTCATGGTTGTAGAGGTTGTTTGTTTCGCTATAGATCTGCTTTATAATTCTTTTAGTTAAACTTTCTTTAAGTAAACACATCCAAGGAATACAATAAAAATAGCATATTGAATAGTAATATAACAAACAAAATTCATGAAATGCACATGCGATAAACCCAAAAAAATGGATACAAGTACATTGTTTCAGCTTATAAGCTTATTGAAGAGAATTCAGTTGAATTAATTGCGTGGAGAAAGGATATATCAGTTTCTTTCTTCTCAACTTAAAATTATAAATGGCTTATCATATAAATGAAACAGAAAAAACCGGACAGTGCGGATTGGACAGTCCTTTGTTCGATTCCTAAGTTTAGTAATATTCAAATCATATGAAAACAACACTTTTTTTATACATTTTGAATAATTTAACGTTGGATGTTTAATTGACGTAATAACATATAGTGTGTCCATAAAGTCTCTTTTTAAATTGCAAAGGGAATTTATCGATACCATATACTGTTTTGGCCCTCACAGACGTATTAAATGATGTAAAAAAACTTGAACAAATACTGATTAAAAGACAACAAATCTGGTTAAGATATATTGAGAATTGACTTGATAACAATCTTAAAATTGTAAAGAGACTTTATGGACACCCTGTATAATAATCATGACGTAACAATATAGTAGTCCTCTCTCTCTCACTAAACTAGTGAAGTAAATTGAAAATCAGTAATAAATGGCCTCCCTTCATTAACAAAAAATTTTTTGTATCGATATTCAATGAAAAAATATTTATGACTGTCATATTGCATGATTAGAAATATTAAGTCTACCGGGCGGGGCACCAGGGCAGCTTGTCAAAACCGGAACTGTCCCGGCAAGCCTACATATAACTTGCAACATGCCTATCGTGATCTATTTATTTCTGACTGCTACCAGGAGGTTATAAAAGACGAGAAAGAAAGATTTTTTGGTTTTAAAACTGTTCAACAAGTACAAAACACAAAAATATCAGTGAAGTAAACGTTGCATACACGTGTTTTGTAGTTGGCCCTAACTCCATCTGTATCGTATCCCCGAGTTAGAGTTTTGATTGGGCTATATATGTGGACAACAGTTATTTGAATTATTTTTCGTTGAGTGAACATTCTATGTCTCACGTTAGAAATCGTTTTCACAGATGGCTCCGTAACGTAGCCAGTTAGTGTACCCATTTCGAATTCCTCCATGGTACGATTGGTTTTGAAAGACACGTACAGCAACAGCTGTTTTCAATTCATAGGGGGGTAGCGGTAAGCCAGCTTCCCACGTTTCATTCGACAGAGTCATAACTTGACCATTCACCGAATAAAGTGTGCGGTTCTGTTAAAATAAAGTATATATTTTGAGAAATATAACATAAACAAATTTACAATTTGTGAATATATTTCAAATAGGGTTGATTGGATATAAACTAGTAAGCTATTCAAATGCACTCAAAAAGAAGTTGTAGTTTGATGTTATTGTTGGAGTCGAAGTCATACTTTTTACATTACCCGGAACATAGTTAACTAGAGACGGAAGTGTTGTTTTATATTATTGACCCAACTGAGAATCGCTGACACAATTCATACAATTTTCGATTCTCTTTTACCTGTAGTTTTCACCTTATAAATTTAATTGGAGAATAAATGCGGTCGCAATATTTCTCATATTGATTTTGTTGTGAATTCCATATTTTCACGTAAGACCTCATTAGCAACGCGATTCTTCAGACTTGATAATATACTGATTCTGATTCACCTTGTAACTCATTCCAGTATGAACTCCAATCGATGACAGCCAATCAGGAATCATTGGGCGTAAATAATCTTTCAGTAGGTTGAGGTGTGTGACGTCATAAATATTAGCCAGCTTGTTTCCACAAAGAGATTCAGCGGCGCTTAATGTGACGTTCCTCGTGTCATAAACAATCGCTCGGAAACATTTCGTCTTGTAGGTGAAGCCACAGTTTTCTGAAAACAAAATTCTATTTATTAGAATTAGTAATCCGGAGAAAATTATCAAAAAGCTTCTTATTTATTTATTTTATAGACTCTCACTCAAAACAAAGCTCTTCACAATCATCCACACTGCTACCATGTTCCGTAATGACTCGAATTTTCAAGGTTTGACCTAGCCAACTTATTTTATGACACACTGGGTTAGGTGGAGGCTACTCCTACTTCATTATTGATGTGCTGGGTTAAGGGGAGGATAACAGGGCTGACACAGTTAAACTGTGAATGCCCAAACTGCTATGCTAACATGATAGTAGTTGGTATGCGTATTAGGACATCGCAAAGCAGGCGCGGGCGAATTAATGCCCGCTGGCCGGATCTGGCCCACTGAAGTGTTTCATCCGGCCCACTTGTGCCTGCTGAAACTCCAACTATAGTTTTTATGGATAAAAATTTCTCCTGTAAGTAACAAATACCAATTGCATTTTGGCCCATTAACACTTTCAGTGCCAAGGACGTATATATACGTCATTTGGCACATATCGTTCAGTGCCATTGACTTATCTATACGTCACTCAAAAAAGAAAAAGGGAAAATATACAGGAGATTCTGGTAATCTTGACCGTTTTTTTCACTTTTCTCTCTCTTGTTACGAAGGCAGGGGAAGGTATGACGTAATTCGATGATAATGCCATTCACTGAACTATTAACTCATCTCTCTCATATCGAGATCGTTGTGATGAGAAAACGAGAAAAATACTTTGCTCTATTTCGGTTGATCGCCTGCGCGGTTTGGACGACTATTCGTACACTTTGGAGGGCTTTATTGTGTTACTAGGACGTCGTAATGACGCAATTTTTCGGTGACGTAGTCAGGTGGGGGGTAATAAAAGACATATGCAAAAATTATAAAGCCAGGCCAACTAGAAGTGCATGTGATACTAAACTATACGGGTGCTCCCATAGTATTCGTACCAAGATGGCGCACAACCCGAACATAGTATGTGTACCAGGTTAGGGTTAACAGGTTGTGCGCCATCTTGGAACAAATATTACGGGAGCGCGCCCTAAACTTCACCGCCGTATACAAAGTCATTCTCATGGTTTGATCATATCGTAGAGCTCAAAATGAACAAAAGCCTAATTTGACAATTTCGAGGTTTACGAAATGATTGAACGACAAGAAAACGTAAAAGAGAGTATGGCTTTTGATACGACGTAGTTTGCTCGATTTCGGCTGATCGTATACACGTTTAGGACCACCGTCCGTATATTTTAAATGCTGTCCTTATTACGTCACTGGGATTTTTGTATGGCGTAGTGACCGTAGTCAGACTATCGATAGTCATGTGGGCTAGGGGAGTAGACAGAAAGTTTGAAAGAGGAAAAGAGAATTTCGATTTGTCAGGTTGGATCGAAACAGCTAGCGGGCCCGGCCGAACGCCGGAAAACTTGTGTTTTCATGAGTCTTGAGGTTTTGAAAAGCGTTTAAAGCTGTGTATATGATACAGAAAGATGCTGTTATATTTTCTACATTTCAAAAGGCGGTGGGGGGGGGGGGGGGACCACCTCCCTATGCTACGCCCACTAGAAGTACTTGTGGTACTAAAACTATACCAGACCCCGATTTCTCGAGTCACAAGGTGAAACGACAGCAAATATCTAATGGCATAAAGCGAGGCAACGATCAGATTATGGACGCCACCTTGAGGCAATTTTGTTTTGTCCTATATATATTAGGGCGCCTTGCGGGGATGAAGAAAATCATTATTTCAAGAATAATCTTAGGCGAACACGTTGATATCTTATTATTAAGCAAACACATTTAGTGTTTTTGTGATTCGTTTTCAAATCTCACTCCAAACAAGGCCCTAAACAAAACAATTACTATTGCATAAGGATCTACTTTCTTGGAAGTGTCGCAATTTTTCTTATTCTGGACCTCAGATCTGGGGAATTCCCAATTAAGATATTTGACGCGTACCAAAACGCGTTTAGGGGAGAAATATTTTCCGAGTGAAAAACCAGAAAGAGAATGCCCCACCAGCCTGTACTCTGTTCGACTTTTGTAGTTTGTGGGTGAAAAGTAGAGAGGAAGGATTCCTTAGTTGACCACGGGGTTGTAGCAGGGACGGTAAAAATACGGGCCGAAGAAGTTTTCTCGTCTTTGAATCCTTTGTGAAAAAGTGAGTTTATATTACAAGTTCATAGCAATATTTATAGTTTTGGTTACTTCAAGGTATGAATGAGACACTGAATGGCAATGAGAATATATTTCAAAAATCTTCTTTTTCAATGTTTTGATCTCATGGTTTGATCATATCGTAGAGCTCAAAATGAACAGAAGCCTAATTTGCACATTTCGAGGTTTACGAAATGATTGAACGACAAGAAAACGAAAGAGAGAGTATGGCTTTTGATACGACGCATTATGCTCGATTTCGGCCGATCGTATACACATTTAGGGCCACGGTCCGTATATTTTAAATGCTGTCCTTATTACGTCACTTGGATTTTTGTATGGCGTAGTGACCGTAGTCAGACCATCGATAGTCATGTGGGCTAGGGGCGTCGGCAGTAAGTTTAAAAGGGGGGTTCTGAAATTTCAATTTGCCAGGTTAGATCGAAACAGCTAGCGGGCCCGGCCGAACGCCGGAAAACTTGTGTTTTCATGATTCTTGAAGTTTTGAAAAGCGTTTAAAGTTGTGTATATGACACAGAAAGATGCTTTTATGTTTTCTACATTTCAAAAGAGGGTGCGTTTGGGAGAGAAATATGTTCGGAGTGAAAAACGAGAAAGAGAAGGGCACACCAACCTGTACTCTGTTCGACTTTTGTAGTTTGTGGGCGCACAGTAGATTGAAAGGCTTCCCTAGTTGACCACGGGGTTGTAGCAGGGACGGTTGAAGTACGGCCCGAAGAAGTTTTCTCGTCTTTGAATCCTTTGTGAAGAAAAAGTGAGTTTATATTACAAGTTCATAGCAATATTTATAGTTTTGGTTACTTCAAGGTATGAATGAGACACTGAATGGCAATGAGAATATATTTCAAAAATCTTCTTTTTCAATCTTTTCGTATATTCGCCTTATTACCGATTACTATGACTGAAAGAAACTTTCTTATTATCTATTTTAGTGCATGCGATATCAAAAGACATAGATTTTCATACCCCAGGGAGTGGTCATTTCTCTAACACCTACAACAGAGGGCGTGGTCGTTTCTTTAACACCTACAACAGAGGGCGGCACTGAGTTCGTCTCTGATGTTTCCATCACCTTTTTTAATTGATTGAGCTCACTTTTCATCCCGTCTAATTGTTCCGTTAAAACTGCGAAACATAAATAAAAACAGAATTTAAATTGAACCATCAGTTTTACAATCCGTATCCAGTGAATTTTTTGTCAGAAGATATGAACGTGAGATGGGAATTGCTATACTATACGCCATGTTTTGATTGTTAATAGTGGGGCGCATTGAAAATATAAAATGATTGAAATTTGCTAATAAAACAATGGTACTCCTAAAGTAATATGAGAAGCAGTTTTACCGCATTTTATTTACCAATAAATTTTACCTATATTGAGGTAAAAACCCCAGTTAAGAAGTTCCATTCAAATTACTATTCCCGAATCGAAATTCGAATACGGACTACGAAAATTGCTTCTGTTAACGTTCCTCAGTTCGTTCAATAATTTTACTTCCGTCTCTAATCAATCATGTCTTCATGTCCCTCAAAAACTGAATTGGACTCCCGTTCCAACTCCGGTTTCAATTCCAATAACACCTATTCCCATATATCAGCCCAAATTTGTGCGCATTGACTGTATTTCATTCTCATTTACGCTAATCACTGAAGTGTGTCGGATAATAATAATCACGTGATAGTGTCACGCTTTAGTGAGTTTCATACTGGAAATTCAATACTTTTGTTTTAAAATTTATTCCGTAAGATCATTTTATATGAGAGAGAAATTTAATAACTGTTTTATAATTTAACAGAACGATCAGCTTTATTCAACAAAAAATCAAATTGTGTCTTTGCCAGCTGCTGCATGGAACGCTTCCTATCCTCGATCCGATCCTTTGCAAAATGCTGTTATTGTAAATGTCTATCGTAACTCAACATACGAGGAAGGAATTCGTAATGTTCCTTCTTCTTGGCCGTATCACGGAGTCATCTGTGAAGATGATTTGTAACTTTGGACACTGAATGATGACTTAAATTTAAAAGTAATTGTTGCCCGCATATTTAGTTCAATCGAAACTCCAACTCGGGCATAGGCTAAAGATAGTAGACAATCTCAACTAGAGGACCGCGATCCGAATCCGGACCTTCCGATTAATTGATTCGGACCGCACCTAATTCTTTATTTAGGCTCACTTTGAATATGTGAACGTTTTCTTTTATAAAATGACATTTATAGTTCTAACGGTTATTCAATATTTGATCGCATGTATCGATCATATCTAACTATATATGACTATATAACGCCATACAATGCCACTGGCTCTATATTGAATAGCGAATAATTATTAGCCAGCTGAGGAAGTGCGCGTTTAAAATGTACAGATATAATTTTTGGAAAGACTGAATTCCAGTAACTTTGAAAATTTGTTCAAGCATCTTGCTTAAGATTAGTTGAGAAGCCCTGGGATATAATGTAGGACAACTACAAATCACGTGTATGCAATGGTTACTTTACTAATACGTTAGTTTTTCGAATTTATTGAACAGTTTTATAACTAAAACCTTTTCGTCTTGTCTTCTAGAACGCCATCGGCTCAAATAGAAATACATAGATAACGATAGGCATGATAGAAGATTGTATGTAGGCATACATGGGCAGTTCCGGTTTTGACAAGTCACCAGGTGTTCCGCCCGGTAGACTTAAATGTCCTAATCATGCAATATGGCAGTCTTAAATTTTTTTCTATTTATTATCAATACAAAATTGATTTTTGTTAATAAAGGCAGTCCATTAATTACTGATTTGCCACTCACTTCACTAAATTCAGTGAGAAAGAGAGAACTACTATATTGTTACGTCATTATTATTATACAGGGTGTCCATAAAGTCCCTTTTCAATTTCAATTTTTCTTATGAAGTCAATTCTCAATATATACTTGTTGTATTTTAATCAGTAATTGTTCAAGTATTTTTACTTCATTTAATACATCTGTGTGGGACAAAGCAATATATGGTATCAATAAATTCCCTTCACAATTAAAAAAAATTTGGGACTTTATGGACACCCTATATGTTACTGCGTCAATTCAAATGAAAAAAGGAAAGGGTCTGTTTTCATATGATTTGAAGATTATATTACTAAGCCTATGGAATTGAACCAAGGTTGGTCAAATCCGCATTGTCCTGGTTATCGTTTCATATATATGATAAGCCTAGTTATATGTACGCTTGACATTTGGAATAAGATTCAAAATTTATGTTGAGAAGAGACAAGCTGATGAATCAGTGACCATGTTTTCATATTCCCTTTCTCCACGCAATTAATTTAACTGAATTCTCTTCAATAAGCTTATAAGCTTAAACGATGTGACTAGAATCATGTTCACTTATACAAACTAGATAGCGATCGCGGACCGCCGACTTATCGATCTGCGGTTTCGATTCTTTCGCTCTGACTCAATAGCGACACCGCGTGTCCAATCACTAATTAATTATTAACTCGAAAATTGTACCACATAATTCATCCAAAATCAGTAGGCTTCTGGTCCAAGATATGATGATGATTGCACATGCAAAATTTGAGTTATCGCGTAACATACGAAAGTATAAGCTTACAATATATCTGAAGCAAAAAAACGGGACAGTGTAAATTCGACAAGCCGTGACCTTGGTTCGTTTACCGAAGCTTAGTGATAATTAAACATTTCTCATACCATTGTGGGTTGATTACAGGCATCAAAATTAGCTGCAAATCTTATTAAAATATCCTTCATTGATTTTTGCCACAAATAATTCTCAATTGCTTCAGTTTCTTTTTCTATCTATACAAGTGAAGTGAGGTCCAAATCAGTGGTGAATCGGCTGCATCCGATGGAAAAATTATATCAATATCAAATAAAAGTATATTTATGGCTGTCATACTGCATAACCGGGAAATTTAGGTATCTCGGGCAAGACGGCGAGACAACTTGCTAAAATCAGGACTGCCAAGGCTAAATCGGGACCGTAAAGTAAGTCTACAAGTGAGCCATCTTTTGGGCTTAATTGGGTATGCATTTCATGAATTTTGTTTGTTATATATCTATTCGATATGCTATTTTCATTGTATTCCTTGGATGTGTTCAAGAAAGTTTAACTAAAAGAATTAGAAAGCAGATCTATAGCGAAAGAAACAACCTCTACAACCATAAAAACTCTGAATTTATTATATTACCCTAATTGGGTCCTGAGTGAATGATGAATAGTTATTTGTTAAATAGTTTGCGATTTGGTTTGTTTAAATATTCATTTCATGTCAAAGTAATTTCAAGAAATTAAATAATGTTTGTTACTTCAAAATTCTAGAAAACTCAATTATTTTTAAAACATTTTAGACCGTAATATTTTTCCTCATTGTTTTATTATTTATAATATTTTATCTTTTTAAACTTTTTTGACGTACCGAAATAATTTCCTAGAACGTTATCACCAAATGAAGTTTAAAGTAGTCCCCGAGACGGAAATTAATGGAATAGTAAAATATCATGGACATTGCCAGGATAGCTTAAATTTTTAGCGGGCAAAACTGCGAAAGATTTAATGCAGAGACAAGAGCAAGAATTATTGAGCATTTTCTATCTACATGGGGGGCTATTTAAACATAAACTGTGGGATTAGGATTTTGCGCTTGATAAGGAAAAGGGCCACAATAAATGTCTGTGGCCCGCGGGCCGCCAATTGCACACCCCTGGTTTAAAATGACTGAAGTTTATCATTGAGCCATCCTACTTTTGTTTATCTATTTTTATTCTATTTTGATAGGTCACTCTGTTCTATATGAGAAAATTTTGAAAGAATTTACTATGTTTTATTTAGCAAATATTAAATGTTGAATAAGATATAAATTGCATTTTGAGTTCTATCATTTTCATTATGCAACTTGATGGGACATTTGGATGCGGTAAAACTGTTTCTGAAACTGTTTATGAAATGTTTCTTAGATGAGAAAATTCTATACCGGCTCATTGCACATTTGGCATTGTCACATTTGGAGTAGGGATGGACGCAAGGTATGAATTCCAATATGTGTAAACTGCACACACCCGTGCTAAAACACACACAGTGACTAGACTACGGTATCTTTACTGTTCGGCATTGCCCACCCAAATCGGTGGCGTATGAAACCCTTGTAAACTGCACATTATCAAAATATATTATCTGACTTATTACATATTATCTTGACATGACCTAGCAGAATGATTTTGATCAAACATTATAGTAAGGGCTTATCCAGTGTAATTACAACCAGAACAACAAAATATCTTGTTCTAACTTGTTTTCGCAGTCGCAGTGGACTTCTGGAACGATTGAGTAGAAGCAATAGAAGTGATCGATCGAGTTGGGAACACGTTTTCAAGCACAGTTGCTGTTGTGACGTCACGAACTTCTGCATATGGCAACCCTGCATATACATTATATGCGTGCTTGAAATGCTGTTAGAACCAGTGGTGACATTTAGGGGGTTTGTTTTTAAAGCTATGATTTTGGTGCGGTTTTCTGAAATACATGTGCAGGTGATGAACCCTGTTGTTAGCAAGTTTGATTGAATAAAAAAACAGTTCCTAAAATTTTAAATCCCCTCGCTGGCTAAAAGTATTTTGGCGTGGTAGTTTAAAGTTCTAGAGTTCAGGGTCTATTTGTAAAGTACTCAATGCGATATCATCCTCAAATTAAACAAAGGAAAAGCCGGATGAACTTGAGCAATCTAGTACAGTTCATCCCGACCTCAGTCAGTTCGCGTCACACTGACCATTTTTTTTGTGCAACTTGCCATGAAATGTTAATATATGAGAAAAGAAACAATGTATCCCGGTGCAATTTACTATCAATGCCAAACTTGATTTTGCATATTGGATATTATCAGATCAAGTCTGATAATGACGCATAATTCTAATTTTGACAGTGTTTCATAATTGTTACGTAATGATAATGTCACAATTTAATTGAAAACTGTATGTCCTAACATCTCATTGGTTGGGAGGAACTGATCTAGTCCACTGGGTGGCGCATTTGTCTTGTTATTAATTCTGAACATATAACATATGAACCCGAAACGGGGTCAACGGACGTGCTAAGCGCTAGGAACCAGCATATCATTTCAAATGAAGATTAACCTTGTACGTTTCAGGTTTCAATATCGTGAGTATATTCAGTTGCGATAGGATTGCTGGAATATAGGCGCGTAGTCTTTGAGGTTGGAGCTCTGAACCCCCCCCCCCCCCCCCCTTTTGAAAAAGAAATTAAAAACACTTTATTCCCTCATACACTAGCTAGCTGGTATAGTAGACTATGACAACTAGATATTTAACCCCCCCCCCCTCAATTTGGAAATTCCTGGCCAAGTCCCTGCTGCAAATCTCACTGTCGTAGTGTGGTTAACATAAGGCTCCCTTCGCCGCATAAGTATTGCAAAAATATTGTTAATAAGAGTTTTGTGTCGTCTAAACCCAGAAGACAACAATAACTTGTACCCATCACTGACAGTAACATCAGGCCTTCAATACAAATGTCTCATCAAGTTGTATGATCAAAACTATAGAATTCAAAATGCAATTTATTTCATATATATTATAAACACAAAAGACAATAATAACTTATGCCCATCACTGACAAGAACTTCGTGTATTCCATTCAAATGTCCCATCAAGTTGCATAATGAAAATAATAGAACTCAAAATGCAATTTATATCTTATTCAACATTTAATATTTGTTAAATAAAACTTAGTGAAATCTTTCAAAATTTTCTCAAATAGAAACCAAGCGCAAAATCCTAATCCCACAGTTTATGTTTAAATAGCCCCCGCAAACTATTTAGTAAATAGCTATTTAACATTCACTCAGGAACAAATCAGGTTAAAATAATTAATTAAGAGTTTTCATGGTTGTAGAGGTTGTTTGTTTCGCTATAGATCTGCTTTATAATTCTTTTAGTTAAACTTTCTTTAAGTAAACACATCCAAGGAATACAATAAAAATAGCATATTGAATAGTAATATAACAAACAAAATTCATGAAATGCACATGCGATAAACCCAAAAAAATGGATACAAGTACATTGTTTCAGCTTATAAGCTTATTGAAGAGAATTCAGTTGAATTAATTGCGTGGAGAAAGGATATATCAGTTTCTTTCTTCTCAACTTAAAATTATAAATGGCTTATCATATAAATGAAACAGAAAAAACCGGACAGTGCGGATTGGACAGTCCTTTGTTCGATTCCTAAGTTTAGTAATATTCAAATCATATGAAAACAACACTTTTTTTATACATTTTGAATAATTTAACGTTGGATGTTTAATTGACGTAATAACATATAGTGTGTCCATAAAGTCTCTTTTTAAATTGCAAAGGGAATTTATCGATACCATATACTGTTTTGGCCCTCACAGACGTATTAAATGATGTAAAAAAACTTGAACAAATACTGATTAAAAGACAACAAATCTGGTTAAGATATATTGAGAATTGACTTGATAACAATCTTAAAATTGTAAAGAGACTTTATGGACACCCTGTATAATAATCATGACGTAACAATATAGTAGTCCTCTCTCTCTCACTAAACTAGTGAAGTAAATTGAAAATCAGTAATAAATGGCCTCCCTTCATTAACAAAAAATTTTTTGTATCGATATTCAATGAAAAAATATTTATGACTGTCATATTGCATGATTAGAAATATTAAGTCTACCGGGCGGGGCACCAGGGCAGCTTGTCAAAACCGGAACTGTCCCGGCAAGCCTACATATAACTTGCAACATGCCTATCGTGATCTATTTATTTCTGACTGCTACCAGGAGGTTATAAAAGACGAGAAAGAAAGATTTTTTGGTTTTAAAACTGTTCAACAAGTACAAAACACAAAAATATCAGTGAAGTAAACGTTGCATACACGTGTTTTGTAGTTGGCCCTAACTCCATCTGTATCGTATCCCCGAGTTAGAGTTTTGATTGGGCTATATATGTGGACAACAGTTATTTGAATTATTTTTCGTTGAGTGAACATTCTATGTCTCACGTTAGAAATCGTTTTCACAGATGGCTCCGTAACGTAGCCAGTTAGTGTACCCATTTCGAATTCCTCCATGGTACGATTGGTTTTGAAAGACACGTACAGCAACAGCTGTTTTCAATTCATAGGGGGGTAGCGGTAAGCCAGCTTCCCACGTTTCATTCGACAGAGTCATAACTTGACCATTCACCGAATAAAGTGTGCGGTTCTGTTAAAATAAAGTATATATTTTGAGAAATATAACATAAACAAATTTACAATTTGTGAATATATTTCAAATAGGGTTGATTGGATATAAACTAGTAAGCTATTCAAATGCACTCAAAAAGAAGTTGTAGTTTGATGTTATTGTTGGAGTCGAAGTCATACTTTTTACATTACCCGGAACATAGTTAACTAGAGACGGAAGTGTTGTTTTATATTATTGACCCAACTGAGAATCGCTGACACAATTCATACAATTTTCGATTCTCTTTTACCTGTAGTTTTCACCTTATAAATTTAATTGGAGAATAAATGCGGTCGCAATATTTCTCATATTGATTTTGTTGTGAATTCCATATTTTCACGTAAGACCTCATTAGCAACGCGATTCTTCAGACTTGATAATATACTGATTCTGATTCACCTTGTAACTCATTCCAGTATGAACTCCAATCGATGACAGCCAATCAGGAATCATTGGGCGTAAATAATCTTTCAGTAGGTTGAGGTGTGTGACGTCATAAATATTAGCCAGCTTGTTTCCACAAAGAGATTCAGCGGCGCTTAATGTGACGTTCCTCGTGTCATAAACAATCGCTCGGAAACATTTCGTCTTGTAGGTGAAGCCACAGTTTTCTGAAAACAAAATTCTATTTATTAGAATTAGTAATCCGGAGAAAATTATCAAAAAGCTTCTTATTTATTTATTTTATAGACTCTCACTCAAAACAAAGCTCTTCACAATCATCCACACTGCTACCATGTTCCGTAATGACTCGAATTTTCAAGGTTTGACCTAGCCAACTTATTTTATGACACACTGGGTTAGGTGGAGGCTACTCCTACTTCATTATTGATGTGCTGGGTTAAGGGGAGGATAACAGGGCTGACACAGTTAAACTGTGAATGCCCAAACTGCTATGCTAACATGATAGTAGTTGGTATGCGTATTAGGACATCGCAAAGCAGGCGCGGGCGAATTAATGCCCGCTGGCCGGATCTGGCCCACTGAAGTGTTTCATCCGGCCCACTTGTGCCTGCTGAAACTCCAACTATAGTTTTTATGGATAAAAATTTCTCCTGTAAGTAACAAATACCAATTGCATTTTGGCCCATTAACACTTTCAGTGCCAAGGACGTATATATACGTCATTTGGCACATATCGTTCAGTGCCATTGACTTATCTATACGTCACTCAAAAAAGAAAAAGGGAAAATATACAGGAGATTCTGGTAATCTTGACCGTTTTTTTCACTTTTCTCTCTCTTGTTACGAAGGCAGGGGAAGGTATGACGTAATTCGATGATAATGCCATTCACTGAACTATTAACTCATCTCTCTCATATCGAGATCGTTGTGATGAGAAAACGAGAAAAATACTTTGCTCTATTTCGGTTGATCGCCTGCGCGGTTTGGACGACTATTCGTACACTTTGGAGGGCTTTATTGTGTTACTAGGACGTCGTAATGACGCAATTTTTCGGTGACGTAGTCAGGTGGGGGGTAATAAAAGACATATGCAAAAATTATAAAGCCAGGCCAACTAGAAGTGCATGTGATACTAAACTATACGGGTGCTCCCATAGTATTCGTACCAAGATGGCGCACAACCCGAACATAGTATGTGTACCAGGTTAGGGTTAACAGGTTGTGCGCCATCTTGGAACAAATATTACGGGAGCGCGCCCTAAACTTCACCGCCGTATACAAAGTCATTCTCATGGTTTGATCATATCGTAGAGCTCAAAATGAACAAAAGCCTAATTTGACAATTTCGAGGTTTACGAAATGATTGAACGACAAGAAAACGTAAAAGAGAGTATGGCTTTTGATACGACGTAGTTTGCTCGATTTCGGCTGATCGTATACACGTTTAGGACCACCGTCCGTATATTTTAAATGCTGTCCTTATTACGTCACTGGGATTTTTGTATGGCGTAGTGACCGTAGTCAGACTATCGATAGTCATGTGGGCTAGGGGAGTAGACAGAAAGTTTGAAAGAGGAAAAGAGAATTTCGATTTGTCAGGTTGGATCGAAACAGCTAGCGGGCCCGGCCGAACGCCGGAAAACTTGTGTTTTCATGAGTCTTGAGGTTTTGAAAAGCGTTTAAAGCTGTGTATATGATACAGAAAGATGCTGTTATATTTTCTACATTTCAAAAGGCGGTGGGGGGGGGGGGGGGGGGGGACCACCTCCCTATGCTACGCCCACTAGAAGTACTTGTGGTACTAAAACTATACCAGACCCCGATTTCTCGAGTCACAAGGTGAAACGACAGCAAATATCTAATGGCATAAAGCGAGGCAACGATCAGATTATGGACGCCACCTTGAGGCAATTTTGTTTTGTCCTATATATATTAGGGCGCCTTGCGGGGATGAAGAAAATCATTATTTCAAGAATAATCTTAGGCGAACACGTTGATATCTTATTATTAAGCAAACACATTTAGTGTTTTTGTGATTCGTTTTCAAATCTCACTCCAAACAAGGCCCTAAACAAAACAATTACTATTGCATAAGGATCTACTTTCTTGGAAGTGTCGCAATTTTTCTTATTCTGGACCTCAGATCTGGGGAATTCCCAATTAAGATATTTGACGCGTACCAAAACGCGTTTAGGGGAGAAATATTTTCCGAGTGAAAAACCAGAAAGAGAATGCCCCACCAGCCTGTACTCTGTTCGACTTTTGTAGTTTGTGGGTGAAAAGTAGAGAGGAAGGATTCCTTAGTTGACCACGGGGTTGTAGCAGGGACGGTAAAAATACGGGCCGAAGAAGTTTTCTCGTCTTTGAATCCTTTGTGAAAAAGTGAGTTTATATTACAAGTTCATAGCAATATTTATAGTTTTGGTTACTTCAAGGTATGAATGAGACACTGAATGGCAATGAGAATATATTTCAAAAATCTTCTTTTTCAATGTTTTGATCTCATGGTTTGATCATATCGTAGAGCTCAAAATGAACAGAAGCCTAATTTGCACATTTCGAGGTTTACGAAATGATTGAACGACAAGAAAACGAAAGAGAGAGTATGGCTTTTGATACGACGCATTATGCTCGATTTCGGCCGATCGTATACACATTTAGGGCCACGGTCCGTATATTTTAAATGCTGTCCTTATTACGTCACTTGGATTTTTGTATGGCGTAGTGACCGTAGTCAGACCATCGATAGTCATGTGGGCTAGGGGCGTCGGCAGTAAGTTTAAAAGGGGGGTTCTGAAATTTCAATTTGCCAGGTTAGATCGAAACAGCTAGCGGGCCCGGCCGAACGCCGGAAAACTTGTGTTTTCATGATTCTTGAAGTTTTGAAAAGCGTTTAAAGTTGTGTATATGACACAGAAAGATGCTTTTATGTTTTCTACATTTCAAAAGAGGGTGCGTTTGGGAGAGAAATATGTTCGGAGTGAAAAACGAGAAAGAGAAGGGCACACCAACCTGTACTCTGTTCGACTTTTGTAGTTTGTGGGCGCACAGTAGATTGAAAGGCTTCCCTAGTTGACCACGGGGTTGTAGCAGGGACGGTTGAAGTACGGCCCGAAGAAGTTTTCTCGTCTTTGAATCCTTTGTGAAGAAAAAGTGAGTTTATATTACAAGTTCATAGCAATATTTATAGTTTTGGTTACTTCAAGGTATGAATGAGACACTGAATGGCAATGAGAATATATTTCAAAAATCTTCTTTTTCAATCTTTTCGTATATTCGCCTTATTACCGATTACTATGACTGAAAGAAACTTTCTTATTATCTATTTTAGTGCATGCGATATCAAAAGACATAGATTTTCATACCCCAGGGAGTGGTCATTTCTCTAACACCTACAACAGAGGGCGTGGTCGTTTCTTTAACACCTACAACAGAGGGCGGCACTGAGTTCGTCTCTGATGTTTCCATCACCTTTTTTAATTGATTGAGCTCACTTTTCATCCCGTCTAATTGTTCCGTTAAAACTGCGAAACATAAATAAAAACAGAATTTAAATTGAACCATCAGTTTTACAATCCGTATCCAGTGAATTTTTTGTCAGAAGATATGAACGTGAGATGGGAATTGCTATACTATACGCCATGTTTTGATTGTTAATAGTGGGGCGCATTGAAAATATAAAATGATTGAAATTTGCTAATAAAACAATGGTACTCCTAAAGTATGCGTACCAAGATGGCGAACACCGGAACTTAATATGTGAACAGATTAGGGTTAGGCCATAATTTTATTCTAATTTTCCTTATTTTAGTTCTATTACGAGTTTTGGGACTAGCTAAGTGACCCTAGTATTTGTACCTAAAATTATAACATAACCCTAACCTGGTACACATACTACGTTCAAGTGTCCGCCATCTTGGTTCGCATACTTCAGGAGTACCTAAACGATTGTTTGCTATCAGATCATTTGGCAAATAATTGAAAATTGAAAACATAGAAAACGTATTTCAGAGAAATTATATTGTGGACACAAACCTTCCAAAGCTTTCTCTTCTTCTTTTGTGCACTGTTCCTCCTGAAATAGAACAAGAAAGAAAATGTTTGAATATATGGGCATGAATGCTGAACATTGCTTAAGTAAGGCCTTAGCTTAGCAGGTGTTCGCCGCGAAAAAGTGTTCCCATGGATTAAAGTGAAATACCACCAATATGAAACTATTACTAAAGCTCTCACCGTAAGTTCACTCCAAGTAAGTTGATCATCGCAAACCATAGGAATCCAGCATTCCTCTCCTGTTGGAAAAATATTAAAATTAGAAATCGAGCGAATTGTTCATTTTAAAATGATTTATAACAGACAAACGAAAGTTATGTTACTAAACTTTTTTTTATAGCGAGACCTATTTCCTTATGGCGCGCATTCGCTCATTCCATATTTAATTTCATACAGCTACCCACGTCATGCGAAAGCACTAACGATAATGATTGGTCGAATCAAATTTGAATTATTATGCCCGCCATTGGGGAATCTAATAATGTTTAGCGGTCGTGCGGGCATGGGCTAAAGATCTGATCCATACAGCCGATTCAATTTCTGGTTTCTGAGTAGCGTTTCAATTTTTTCTGGTGAACAATGAACTCGGGAAAGTTGAATTCTCATAGTTTGCGGCCTTTATGTATAGGTATTCATTATATATATATATATAATATTTTATTTACACGTGCGAGAAGCCGATGAGAAGATCACCTCATTTGAAACGTTTTTCTAAACTTAAATTTAAAATATCGACATTTACACTGAAATGTCCAGAAGTGAAAAAAAACGAGCCGCCACTGATACGCAATTAGCTGCTATATTTTGGATGAGCGGCAATCTTGTTGAATCGGCATTGCTTATTCAGTATACAACATTCTGGGTGAGATAGTTGGGCATAAAATGGAGGAGATTTTACCCCGAGATGCCAGAATATCCGAGTCAAATGCTTTAACAATGAGTCATCACGCCCGCTAATCTATGAGCAATTTTTTTAAGTTTAAAAACAAAAACGTTTTAAATACAATGAGATGCCCTAGACTGCGCCGTTTGTGAGGCTCCTCTTAAATAATGACGTCATAAAAACATTATGGCGTCATAAATAAATTGCGTGGCAAATTACGTCGCTAATCGCCTAAGTAGATTAAGAAACTCCGACCATAACAAAACGCCATGGCACCAAAGTACAGTTTCTCAAATGTATACAAATTCATTATTTCACTGTTTTCAATTTTCAAAACGATGAATACTTATGACGTGAATTTATTTGAGAAATATTAGCTTTAAGAAATTCTAAACCGTTTTTATTCTAGAACAATCTTTTACAATTTAAAACGGCTTAAAATTGAATAACAGTTCCAAACTGGATGCCGAGGCCCCTAAGATTTGCTCATAACCTCTAGTTTACTTTGTCTGGTAAATCCGACCCTGTTTACGGTACAGCAATACGGGACACAATAAACGAGGTATTCGAGGAAAAAGCGTAGCATATGAAAAACCTGTATTTTTCATATTCAAATGTCGGTCCTCATCGAGAGACCGAGGTTCGCCATTTAATTACACCATCATACCGGCTTCCCTTACGCCGCAATAAATAAATATTTCTTCTGATACAAATATGGCAGTAGTGACGCGAGAAAACAGATTTGAAATATGTCAAAAGAACTGTTTCAATTCACGGTTACGTTAGATTTTTGGGTTCTATACTATGAAGACTATAAAGCGTTTATGCTGTTTAAATATCAATGGCCGATTTTGGGAGATTCTTTATATCAGGGGTGTACAGCCTGCGGCCCGCGGGCCATATGCGGCCCACAAGGAAAAATTGTGCGACCCGCATAAAAGTGCTAATTTTGAATTTGAATGTTCACTGTGCAGCCTAGAAATGAATTTTTAATTTACCGGTAATTAAATCTGGCATGCGGGCGTAATTCCAATCCTTTTGCGTTGCAAATGGTATACCCGAGTCCAATCAATTTATTATCTATGCCCGTGACATCCAGCTTGTTCAAAGCGAACAACGCGGTTTCACCCAGTTATTTGTATTTGGCCTTCCTGTGTTAAAGGTTGCACACCCCTGCTTTATACAATTTCTAAATATTTACCCTTTTGTACAAACCAATATTTTTCATATTTGAAAATCGTTTGGGAGGTTTTCAAATATTTATTTTATTTTTTGCTTTAGTGAAACCAGCAATTAATAATAGCCGATTAAAAAACAGCGCTTACACTATGGAATTTTAGCACAAAAATCACAATCATACAATTTTCAGCTTCATTTAGAGCAGCTCAATTATTCTGCCTGATTTACTGAGACAAAAGTTTTACGTAAAGTAAGGATTACCTCACCAAGTATCAAATATCCGAACAAAATTAATTATTCTATAGTGCGCCAACAAAAAACAAAACCCAGACAAACAAGCAAGTCCAACAAAGCATGCACGGTTATACTGACCTTTAAGCAATAAATACGCATCCACCATCAGTATTAGTCCGATGAAACTGTGGCGAATCGGAATCTTCATTTCGAATCCAAGAATTTCGTCAACTTTGCTTCAATGAAAGTCGATTCACGAACAGCGTAGGCTAGAATGAAGCTTCAGTCTATTCGCATCGGAATGTATCCTATGCAAGCTTACTCACTACTCTAGAGCAGAAAGAGAAATTGTTTTCTCTCTTTTAAATTTTAGAATACGTGTTGCGTCACATAAAGATAGTTTGGTAAATGCTGCTCTTTCTATCTTTATGAAACGACGGCGTCATTACCACGCCTGTGTAGAGTAATATTTGATGAAATTCTGATACAATATCAACCGCCACCATGAATTCTAATTTAAAACTAGAGCTGCGTGCAGCTTTAACAGGCTTCCCGCGTAAAAAAACTGAAGACGCGTTTTGCTCACTGGAGCGTGAAAGCGTGGTCAGTCATGCATAAAATTTGCAATTTATGATGGGAGACTTATTATCTGCATGTGATGTAAATTTCAAGTCTCTAAGTAGTGTCGTTCTCGAGAAGAAGATGAAAATGTAAAATCCTATATTGCTCACTGGAGCGTATCGCCGAGGTCACTCATGCGCATCCTTGACATATCGAATCCGGAACATGTCCATTAATCATTGTTATGAATTTCAACCCAATTGCATGTATCAATTTTGAGAAATCGCAAAAAAACTGAAAACGCGTTTTGCTCACTCGAGCGTGAAAGCTTGGTCAGTCATGCATAAAATTTGCAATTTATGATGGGGGACTTATTATCTGCATGTGATGTAAATTTCAAGTCTCTAAATCAGTGGTTCTTAAAGTATGGGTCGCGACCCAAACATGGGTCGCGGAAGATTTAAAAATGGGTCGCGACAAGGTCGTCAATGCAAGGGCAATCTAAGAGGAGAAGGAAGAATTTTCAGCTTTCCCAATGTTTCAATTTAGCTTCTAAACTCTGGTATTTAAAAATAATGAAATATCAAATTTCATTCACGGAAAGAACTGTCTTGAGCTCATTGTTACATCACAATTCTGATATGCCAGTCACGTGTATTACTTTTATGGTATCGGTAACCATGCACGTCGCTTGTCGTTGTGTTGACCGCGTGGAATGTCGTCTTAGTGGATTAAAATAACTAAAAATGGGTGTCTTTTTGGTAATGTAATAGACGACGCAATGAAAAAGCTCGCTTCTCGACATTAGATTATTAAATATCTAGAGAAAATGTGACTTCATCTTGAGGCACCATTTACCGCGAACGAAGCAGGGTGTGCACATTTGATGAGTAAAAAGTTGTATATATTGCGAGAGATACCGAAAGCCAGCCAGGATGTCGTGTTTGCGACGGACAGCGGAGGCCTTTTCTGCTACAATTCGCGACAAAGCACTTGTGCGAGCGAGGATATTTGGCACTGGCGGTTATCAAAACTAAGCTCGCAATCGCCTCGATACCCGTGACAACTTGCGTATTTCGTTAAGTAAAATGGAGCTGTGTATTGAAGATATAATGAAAAGGAAATTTCAGTTTCATCAATCTCACTGAGTCAATGGACTGTTTCCAATAAATAGTTGTCTGTATTTGAGTCAAACTGTACTAACATTAAAAACACATTTTGCGTTGTTTAGGATTGGGTCGCGAGTATTCATAAAACTGAGATTTGGGTCGCGCTCGAAAAAGTCTAAGAACTACTGCTCTAAATAGTGTCGTTCTCGAGAAGAAGATGAAAATGTAAAATCTTATATTGCTCACTGGAGCGTATCTCCGAGGTCACTCATGCGTATCCTTGACATATCGTATCCGGAACATGTCCATTAATTATTGTTATGAATCGCAACCCAATAGCATGTATCAATTTTGAGAAATCGCAAAAAAACTGAAAACGCGTTTTGCTCACTGGAGCGTGAAAGCGTGGTCAGTCATGCATAAAATTTGCATTTTATTGCTAGCTGAAAACTTCTGCACATTTGAGGTGAATTTCAAGTTTGTAGGACCAATTTGAAAAAAAAATAATAAAAATAAATAATAATAAAACACAGGAATACAATAGGTTCCCTGCTGACAAGCAGCGGGAAGCCTAATAATAGAAAATAAAGGCCAAACATGTCTTGTCGGCTTTAATTATTGCGGGGCTCTTGGCGAAACGGATTTCGCTGGCTCAGTCAGGGTAGATATAATTATATTAACTGAAAATTAGGAATTTATGGATAGGTTTTGAACATTTGAATTTTCAGCGCAATCTGCATTCCTAGCCCTCACCCTAACGTAAGGATTTTGGACGTTCAATATAGGAGTTCGGACATCATATATATGATTTCGGACGTCCAATAAAAGATTTCGGACATCTAATATAGGATTTCGGACATCGAATATAGGATTTCGGATGACGAATGTAGAATTTCGGACGTCTAATATAGGGTTTCGGACATCGAATATAGGATTTCGGACATCGAATACAGGATTTCGGACGTCAAATATAGGATTTAGGTCAGGGGTCTCCAACTTAAAACATGTCGCGGGCCACTTTTTGAAATTTATTGTCCACGCGGGCCGCAAACCGAGAAATGAGGTACAAAAATGGGTATCTAAATGTATTGTGTTAAAATTACACTTGAATCTTACAGCAAACGAGACATGAAAACATCATTCACTTGTGCTGGGTATTTGGTATCGATGTTTGGCCTTATTTTGCGTTGGCGTGCTAGTCTCAAGACAACATGCAAATACTCGTCCGTTAGTCGTGTGCGGAGGACTGACTTGCTAACTTTTATAGTCGAAAAAAACTGTTCGCAAAAATAAGAACTGCCAAAAATCGCAGGTATGCAAATTGAATGTGCAATTAGCTTCGCAAATCTTTTTCGGACACAATGGACTGACCAAAACTCGTTTATTTTGTCACAATGAACATGCGAAATGAAATAAAAATATAATGAAACATGAACGTGGACAACAGGGGGGAATTTTGCTTTACTTTTTACAGTTTGTCGGACCGGACTCTTGATGATAAATGGCACGATAAAACCTACTAAAAGTTGACATTGTACTAATTTAGTTTTTTGTGGAAAAATCCCAACCATGACGCGGGCCGCAAAAAATTGGCTGGCGGGTCGCATGCGTGTTGGAGACCCCTGATTTAGGTAGTGCTTTATGCCTTATTGCCTTGTCCACTGGTTCTCAACTGGGCCATAGAGACATTTTCAAGTGGGCCACGAGCCTATTAAAAATTACTATGATTATTTAAAAGTTTAGTTTCATTTGTGTCATTATAGTCAAACTTTTATTGTAGTAGCAATGAATGATGCTGCTGCTTTTCATTCTAAATATTAAAGTGTAAGTATTTATTTTTTTGAAAAAGAGTTGTTTTCTTGTAGTTTTTCCCTTGCATAAGAAAGTTAGTAGACCACAAAATTTTTAAGCAACGAAAGTGGGCCACGGAAGAAAAAAGGTTGATAACCGCTGGCCTAGTCAAAACCATTACCAGTACCGGTTGTGCCTTATAACCCCGGATCGCCTTATGTATTTACAAAACCCAAATCTAATCAATTCATTGACGGGGCACCCTATGGTCCTTAAAATACGGTAATTTTGGGATGCCATATATCAATGTAGAGTAGCAGATGTCACATGAACTTATTCTGTGTTACATGCGTTTATTTCATAGATAGACAAGCGATAGAAATCGCATATGTCTGTTCAGTTGATCACAACATTCCAAGGCCATGTGTTAGTGCGCTGAACTTATGTTTGGGCCACAGTTGAACTAAGATAATTAAATTATATCGGCTTCCAAATGATGTATAGAGCTTTGGTCTAGGCCTGGCATTAGATAACATTTATTAAATAGGCCGGTGTAGATATAGTATAGCTTATGGCGCTGAAAACCAGACAATATTATCAAAACTTCCTGTGCAATTCCAGCTATCGTTGAACTAAATTTCCGCTGTATTGTTCATAGGTGACACCATGATTTCGAAGTATCGCATTTCCAAAACATTCATGCTTATAGGTGATTAATATCGTTTAAAAAAATCGCGGAAGTTCACGTCAATCATTTACTTGCTGTTCAAACAGAGCAACGCAAATTTCTCACTGAATATATCAGTAAGATATTCTGATTATAATTTTAATCAAAGCCCTTATTACATTACCAAAAACTAACATATCAGACATAAAAATGCATTGAAATACCGCGATTCATGGACATAAAACACGTTGAATTTTGCTCCTTTGAAAATTTGCACGGTTTTCGTTATATCACGTGAAATATAAATTTTCGTTGGAAATATCGATGAAAATAACGTAATAATGACACCGATCTTATTCAATCAAGTTTCAAATACCGGTACCGGATGGCGTTGCGATATTTCTGACATACCACAAATATCCAAAAATATAGAAAAAAGTTTGTCTGAGTATGGACGGAAAAGTTGCATAAATACTCATGTTTCTCGTTCCCGTGTGTGTGATAATGGCCTGATTCATTATTGAGTAATTACCATAAACACTATTTAAACTTTATTCCCACTTTTAGAATCCATGCTCCCAACGCATGAGGGCTGTTAACAAAAAAAGGAAATTTACCACACAACTCAATGACAATAAAATGATTCAAAACTCCCTACTAAATCTCAAAAAACAATAATTTGAACGTCTGTTTACTATTTTTATATATGGAACACTTATGGCTATGAAGAGGGCTTTGTATGAGATACCACTGATATCTAACGGCATGTAAAGAGTTACTTTATTCGAAAACACCGAAATTTTTCCTGCTCGACATTGCCTCCCCAATTTATCACACCCTGGGTTAGAATGTGGGTATGAAATTTGAACCCTAAATGTGAAACAACGCTTTAACCACTCGGCCATCGCAATAAATGAGAAATTAGCATTGCTGTGTAGTTCAACTCAGGGAACTCAGGTAGGTATGGGAACTCAGTGCAATCAATTTGGACATCTGCACAATGCTAAGTTAAAATTCCTTCTCCTAGGCCTGTTTCGTCGGCCAATAATTGGGTTATTGGGGGGGATTTTATCCTGAAATTTGTGAAGAGAAAATTGGAGAATAAAGGTTGAAATGAACGAACTGGTGCGGAGATTTGATTTGATAACAACAGACAAAAGCAAGTTAGATTTCTGATTATTTCTTGCATTGGTATTTTGTTTGCAATGTTTAGACTGCGAAAAATCTGATATCAGGGTTATGTTGTTTCAAAACGGCAAACGTTTCAAACGCTCGTTTCCCGGAATCTAATGGGTCATTGACGTAAATCGTATGATGATAGTTTAAATTTGTTGATCATAATTATCACGCGATGGGCTGTAATGAATTGGAATAAAGGTAAAAGAGTGTTTATGTCGGTTACGTACTGTTGAACCACGCAACGCTCACACACTCGGGAATTAGAAATATTAATGATTATTGCTGTGTTATGCAAGGAGTCCTTTTTCTGCACCCCACTCCCATTTTTTTTTAAATATTTAGCCGAAAAATTGCCGCATAATTTTGGTACTATGATTTTAAATTAAATTGGCTTTGAGACGAATAAAGTAGGCGTGGCCATACATTTTTGTGAGAAATCTTTATCGTGCAAGAATTATCGCGCCAATTTTATCCCGATTCACACTTTCTACGACTTAAAATGCTTATAAGCAATATTTTATTGCAGGGGTAAATAAAAGGTGAAATTGAAAGTCCGTGCCTCTGGGCTCCCTTCATAGCAGGGGAAATGGAGGAAGGATTTGAAAGTCAAAATACTATAAAAACCTAACATAATTGGAATTAAGTTATATTCTGCGGCAAATAGGACCCAACACTTGCCGGGATTTTTGGAATTTCAGGGTGCTTTTCACCCCCTGTGGTTCTGGTGTGGAAAATCACTGCGCTCAATCATAAATTGAACAGCTAAATGCCAATAAATAAAGGCAGCCGTCACATTGAATGAATAATTGTTATTTCTTTTTCCAGTAAATGAACCTTATTGGGTGCATTGGGGGTAAACCTAGTAATCTAAGTAAAGTGCCAAATAGGTAATAACCGCTGCTATAAAGTGATATAGTGGGATTCGGGTTAGATTCTCCCTTGTAATTCCTTCACAAGGTAGATTTCCCACAAAAATATTGTTTGCGTGTTCAATACGTCATCCAATCGAATTTGCAATCGGAGTACCAAATGACGTTGCGATATTTCGGACATACGACGAATAACCAAAAATATAGAAAAAAAGTTTGTGTAAGAATGAACGGAAAAGTTGCATATTCACTTATATTTCTAGTTCACGTGTGTGTGATCATTGCCTGATTCATTATTGAGTAATTACCATAAACAATATTTAAACCTTATTCTCACTTTGACGCATGATAGCTGTTAACAAAAAAAAGTAAATATACCACACAACTCACTGTTAGAGTTGTCTTTGTCACAGCTATTTCCGGATGATTGACCTCAGCATCAATGGCCTAGCCTGTAAAAAGTTCAGCTTAATATATATTATACTAAGCTTGTTCGGGACTTTCGCTCTGAATAAAGCCCTGTGCAAGCAGTCATTGATATCTAACGATATTTAAGGGGCTATTGTCATTTGGAAGGACCGGGATTATCCACACTGTAGAAAATTTTGTAATTTTACAGCCATTTCTTTGTAAAAAAATACGACTGGTTGGCAGTATTTTGGACGAGCAATTATTAATACGTATTCTTACATCATCGTGTTGTAATTTCACCGCTTTTACGATGTAAAATTACATATACTGTTGCATAATCATAAAACAAACATACGGTTGTTAAATATACAATGAATTATACGTAACATACAAAAAAGGCTGTACTGAAAACATCTATCTCGCGGGTATATTAAAATAAGTCCACTTGGTAGTAATCGAAAACATAGAGTTCAGAAGACAGTCTTCCACATATTATCAGCAAAATGCATGCCAATGAAAAATACATTGGTGCGACGAATTTGGTCCCAAACTGATACGAATTTGGCTTTGCGTCATGAGGCACAAGTCATACAATTGTGGCGTACCGGTATTGGTATCACCAAAGCCTATATATACCTTAGTTGCATAACAATGGAAATTGGCCGCCATTTACGATCAACATCGACTGCTAGGTTACGGCGGTTCTGCGTGATCCGCGGCTACGCTGGTGCCTTCTGCTATAGAATTATAGGCTGTTCGGCTCCCAATCGCAGCGGGAATAGCAAAACCGTGCAACTAATGAAGCTATCTGCAGATGCAGAGAAGGAGGACATGGAAAATAATTGTAGGCGACGTAGAGGCTGGAAATCTGGCCCAGGCAGTTCCTTGTGTGAGGTTAGTCAAACGAATGGCCTAATGTCAAACTAACACCAAGAATAATAGGTTGTACACAGTTTTAGGATGATATCATATTTAATTATTTATGTCACGTTGCCGATTCGACTCATTTAAGTTAGCTCTGATTCCAGAAAAATTAAGTTAGATTACTAATATTTTCTAAACGCTGGCTTCAGGTGTCAGGTTAGGGAAACTGTTTTCAAATCTTCCAAAGTAATGCAAAGGCAGTCCTCAGTGCATTGAGTGTATCAGATTCATTGTCACGATTGTTTAAAGCACTGCGGTAACAACCATTTATAGTAATTAGCAGCAATATGTGTAGACAATTCGGAGCTTAGTGGAAATAATGAATTTCTGAACTGAATGCGTGTTTGGTTAAGTCACTGTTAATTATATTTTGTGGTAAAAATGGGATGCTGAACGCTTGTTATTTCGAAAGTACGTTCATTGTGTAACCTACAACTCATTCCTTTTTCAGACTCAATTTTGAAGAATACCAATTTGATCCGAAGAGTACGGATCATTGAAAAAAATCAAAATAAAAGGGAATGACAATATTCGATGTGCCAAATCCACCAAAAAATTCAAATCATCAAGACCTGTATTAACTAAAATATTGACTGAGATGAAATTTCACAAAATAACAATAGGCTCTATAGTAAGTTGTAAATGCCAAAGTAATCTCTAATTCCCAGTTTGAATGTCTTGTAAATCATTTCTCTAACTTTTTAGGTTTGATTGAAACATTCGACTCCAGGACAAACCAGTTGTGTCAGAAACACATAATGTTGGGTCATATACAGCACAAAATTGTGAGACTGCTTTGAGGACGCAATCTGATGATTACTACTTTGCGCATAGTGAGTGGAGTGGTGCATGCGCCCAGAACCACATTAATTACACTGTGTAATCGTATTAGTATTTATTTACGCTGTAACACACATTTTGTAACCGGCTTCTGATTATTATTTTCTGATGAACAGTTACACAGCAAAACTAAAGAAAAATCGCATTAATTTCGATTTTTTTTAAATTGGAGGAGGGATTTCCCTTTAATCGTTTTTTTTTGCGATAGGAAACAACATAAAACTTTCATTATAATACAGGTGTGCTATTTTTTTGCGTTTTTAATCATTCACCCATATGTAGTCACAATCGCTTGGCTGACATGAGCGATCCAGAGCTCGTGATGGAACTAAGATGAGGAAGGTCGGAATAAAATATGGGCCTAACCGTCACTTGGTACACATACTGCTGGAGTTTCAATTATAGTCCCTTTTTCATGTCTTTGTTATTTAATTGTTAAAATTTCTATTGTTGGTCAATCGAATGACACTTTCTTTCCACGTCTTTCATATTAAGGTATTTACATGCTATTCTTGATCAATTAAATGGTCCATTTCTCATGTCTTTGTTATTTGATGAGTATCATTTCCTTTCTTTTGGGCAATTAAATTATTTCCAAATTGCTCTGAACTATCGGTTTGCTTGGAATGGTTTCATGAATCATACTGTAACACCAAAGATTTAAATAAAAATGTTTACCATTCCTATGAGGGTATATATGCATGCAATTGCGTTTCTTGTTATAGTTGTAAAATGCTTGTCTAAAGAAGTCTGACCTCGGTCAGACGAAACGTTACAGAAATATATTTGTGTTCGTGTGCAGCAAGTCCTTGAATTGAATAGTCATTTACACTCTTGCTACAGGTGACCGTACATTTGAACCCATGTGTATATTCGCGGGTTCAATCTATATGCGGGTGCTAAAACCCATGGGTTAGGGTTAGTATGGGTTCAAATATCCGTAAACAAACAAAAATTTTCATAGGTGCAATAGTATGCCGGTGCAATCGTCGTGGGTTCAAATGTGTGTGGGTTCAAATGTAATGGAACCCTTGCTACAGCATCCTTGCGTAATACGCATACGGATCCACCTGCGCAAAGGCATAGAGAGCAAGGAAAGGTAGTTAAGTTCACACAACCTCAACTGTTAGTAATATTTTATTGATGACTGTATTTATTGGTTGACAAAATAATAAAATCTCTCTTTCTCGTCGTACTGCCATTGGTAAAGACGTGTACAATTCAATTATGCAGCTGGGAGTGTCTAAAAAGGGCGAATTTCTAATGTAACATTGACATCAATACTACTAGCTGCAGTCCTAATTGATGTCCCCTTTACTGTCGAAAAATTTAGTTCATTTAGGCCTGTTGTAGTGTGAAACTGTGTGTGTCTACTATCCTGATGGAAAAATCAACATGGAGGTTTTGTTGCGCCATCAGGACGCCTTGATTGTCAGTAAATTCCGGACTACCGGGACGCCAGACGTCAATTCCGGGACGGTTGGTAGCCCTAGCATCAGCAGGTCTTGAATAGTTTTAGATTTTGCCTACTTTCCCGATTTTCCGTAGGCTATATGTGTGTGTGTTGACTTGCATTGTCTATATATTTGTTTTAGTGTTACGGAAAATCGAATTAAACTTTACTAACCGTGCGTTGCGTCTATATTATGTTTGTTACCGAGCGGCGTGGGTTCCTAATGTGAGTGCCCCGTATTGGGTTCGATACTGATTGAGACAACCTATTGGATTTCTGCGCCCTCGGAATATAACTACTGATTTAAATCTGCCCCAATAGTTATTTGAAACTACTAAAATTAGGCTTGTTTGCGTTACACTACTCGAGCCGAATAATCGAAAATGGCGTCCATATGACGCCATAATGAGACAAGTTAGTTGCACGGGGTTGGATATCACCACTCAGGTTCTTTCTGCCAGCTTATCGGACACTGAGGTTGTAATAGATGTCGATCACAAATCTTGCGGTTCCAAATACAGCAGAGTAACTAGGTTAACTAACTAGATTAATTATACACATGTAAGAACTTAATACAACCAAATACTCCAATAAGAAATACAATAAACAAATAAAAATACAGTACAAGATACCATATAGATACATAAGGAACACAAAATAGGAATTGGTATATGACGTCACAATCATGAACTATTGACCTGTAATGAAATATACAAAAACCAGGCAAAACATACCTAGAAATAACTAGTATTGGTATGACACTGAAAATACAGCACAAATCATATCTTATCGACAAACACGTAATATACATGGTAATACGCATAAAAATACGGATATCACACAGAAATTTACCTAGGAAAGTAGACTAGTTACGGAAACGTTAAATACTTAGCTGCTCCCTCAAGTGGTGAGAATAAATATGGACATACAGAATAAAACAGAGTTAGAGTCGTGGTCGTCTCATTACTCCGCCCTTATTCAAATGGGAAATTACAAAGGAATTTTCTATCTTCAAAATTGAAAATCCATAAAAATGGTAAGAAACTGTAATTGTCTAAGCAATTCCTTGTTCGGTGAATACTCTGTACAGTGGAGCGATATGCCATGCAAAGATATGGGAGATTATCGTCTCAATCATTTTGATTCTCATTTACAAAAGCTTTCAACATTTGTTGTATAGTCCTGTTGAAACGTTCAACTTGTCCATCTGAACGTGGATGATATGAAGTTGTTCGAGTCTTTTGAATACCGTACAATTGGCACATTTCTGAAAACAATTTGGATTCAAAGTCTCTTCCTTGATCTGAATGAGGAATTCTTGGTACCCCAATTCTTGAAAAGAATTGGGTAACCAATGCATCAGCAGTGGTGTCCGCCCGCTGATTTGGTAAAGCAAAACATTCTATACGTTTAGAAAAATAGTCCGACAGAACCAAAATGTGTTTGTTGCCATTTTCAGTCACTGGCAATGGTCCAAGAAAATCATTGGCAATCCTTTCCATAGGAGCTCCAGATATAAGTTGTTTGAGATCTCCTTGGCTTCTTCCGTAAAGCATCTTTGTTGAAGCACAAGACTTACAAAATATGCACCATTTTAGAGTGTCCCTTTTGAAACCGGGCCAATAAAATCTGCGCCTTATAATCTTGAAAGTTCGATTCGCACCCAAATGACAAGCAGTGCGTAAAGAATGGAGCTTATGAAACAAATCCTGCCTCAAATTTGATGGAGCAATCAATTGGATATGCGATTCCTTTAATTTGCAATCAGGAATCCAACGACGATAGAGAAGTCCATTATCTACCAAAATCAAATCCCATTGCGACATTTAGCGTTTGGTCACTGTTGATTCAGGCATGTATTCTTGAATGTCAGGTTTCTGAGCAGTAAGTTGTTTCCATTTCAAAACAGCAGAAAGATCCGGATCTTCACTTTGCCAGATTTAATTCGCTCATCTGTGTATGTATCTAGCCAATTACAATCGGAACTGTCTGAAGATGATTGACTGGGCTGTTTTGAGATTGCACTTACAATAAGATTACTCACAATTACATCTCCATTAGTACCACAATCAGAACAATCTTCTCGTTTGCATTTGCGAACTTGGCGTGACAATCCGTCCGCATTTCCATGTTTCACGCCAGGTCTGTGTTCAATCTTGACGTCATAAGCGCCAAGTGTTAATATCCATCTTGACAACATTCCTTGAGGTTCACGAAAATTGATCGATCATTTCAGAGCAGCATGATCTGTGCGAATTCTGAACGATCTGCCGAGAAGAAAATGACTGAAGTAACGAACAGTCCACACCACGGCTAATAATTCTCGATGTGTAGCACAGTATCTACGTTAAGACTTGGACATAGTCTCACTGGCATAAGAAAGTACACGTTCATGCTCGTCCTGCACTTGAGATAACACCGCACCAATTCCAAAACCACTGGCATCAGTACCTAATACGAATTCACCGATTTTCGAGGAAAACAAAGATTGGAGTTGATGTCAGACAGTGTTTCAGAGTATCAAATTCCTTTTGACATACAGTACTCCATACAAAAGGAATATTCTTCCTGGTCAATCGAATAAGAGGTCCAGCAATTGTTGAGTAATCTTGAACAAACTTCCGGTAGTAGTTCGCTGTGCCTAGAAAACTGCGAATATCGCTGACAGAATTTGACGTTTTCACACGGAATAAGATAACCAAAATAGGAGGTGCTTCGACGGAAAAGTTTACATTTCGAGGGCTTCAATCGTAAACCGGCACGACGAAGTCTTATAAAACCTTACCGACAATTGGAGAGTGCCATTGAGAAATCACTACCATGAGCCAAAACATCATCAAGAAAATTGAAACACCCATTTCACAGGAGATCATCGAGGATAATTGTCCATCATCCGTTCGAATGTTGCGGAAGCATTTGCTAACCAAAATGGCATCACTACAAAGTGAAAATGTCCACGTCCAGGAATGCTGAATGCTGTTTTTTCACGGTCTGCAGGGTCAACCTCCACTTGCCAATACCCGCTTGCGAGGTCAAGGGTTGAGAACCATTGTGCACCGGACTCAATGATATCCTCAATACCCGGCAAGGGATATGCATCTTTGTACGTGACGTCATTTAGCAATCTGAAATCCACGCAAAACCTGGTAGAACCATCCTTTTTAGGAACTAGGACAATGGGAGAAGAATATGGGGAATCACTTGGTTCTATGACACCCTGAGCCAGCATAATATCAACAGCTTCTTTGGCTATCTTCCTACGCGTCCAACCCATTCGGCGAGGAGCCTGCCGAATTGGCTGTGGTGTTGTTGTGATGATCCTATGATTCACTGCTGAAGTACGGCCAAGTTAAGCATCTGGACTTACAAATACATCATGGAATTCACAAATCAAATTGACAAACTGTTCACGTTGACTCGGGGTTAGATCCTCAATGGAATTGACCATGTCATGTAGATGTTCTGGTAATTCAGAAGCTCTAACCCGATTATCGGATTCGTCAACTTGAATCTGTGTTACAAGTTGAGTGTGTGCAATACCAAGCAAAGATCCAGCCCTGATCTTAAGTTGTCTACCTTTCTGGTTGATCGCCAGAATGGGAACAATGGACTTTCCAGGGTCCACCAGTGAAGAGATCAGTTGAATGCCATCAGCAAGGAAAGAAGAATTCAGCGGTTCAACAAGAGCAGCGACATCAGACACAATGCTTTTCGGCCATGGGTGACTAAGTTGTGCAGGGATAACAACCTTAGAATATGGCGGTATCGTAATATCTTCTCGAACAGTTACACGACAACATGGTACAGACTTTTCAGTAAACAATTTGATTGTATGACCCTCTATCATCATGTGTCCAGATGATAAGTAGAAAACGCCATCATGTTTTCGGAGATAATCCATGCCCAAAATACCATTAGACATGCCTAGGTTGGCAACAATCATAGTGCGTCGTGATGCAAAAACAAAATCAATTGACAAATCAACCTCCAATGTACTCAGAGGTGATAAATCATGTCCACCCACTGCAACAAGAGATTCCTCGAGCGGTGCCAATTGTGCTTCCTCCCAACCTATAGCCTTAAAGATGGAAATGTCGATCTGAGTAGTCATAGCACCACTATCTACAAGAAAATTGAACAGTCGATTGTTTATAAGTACCTTCGCATGCTAACTATTGTCATATTGCAAGGAACAAATATTCAGGTCTATATTCTGGTTCGTCATCAAGTAATAATTCAGCGGACACTGAGGACCTCAAGTCCGCTGAGTGACGTTTAAATTTGCGGTCTAAGAAGAAGCAGCTGTTGCAGGATCAGCGGAATTCTGAAGATGTGGACAATTCCCTTTGAGATGACCAGTCTGCTTGCAATTAAAACATGCCTTGCAATCCCTGCCCCAATGATCATGTTTACCACAACGAGGACACGGGTTGCGTGGTACACCATCAAAATTGCGATTGTTGGTGCGCGGTTTAACATATCTCATAATCTCATCCAGTTTTTGTACAAGTAACTTGATACTGTCTTCAAGAAAAAAGTTGCTTTGCTGATTACCTACATTACCAGCATTGCTCTGTTTCACTGCTGGAATGCGCGGTTTAGGCATGTTATTATCAGTGAGTAATATAGTGTCGCAAGAGACAAAGCCAAGTTTCAACATCCGGCGAGAGCAATCACTTTTACTGATAACTTTACCATTCAATTAACCTTTCATTTCTCCACGAAATCTTTGTCTTTGAACATATTCAATAATATCTCTTTCAGCATAACTCAGTTCCTGCACGGTCGGTCTTGATGGCAATTCAGTGAGCTTGTCTATTGACTTCTTGGGAGAACACAAATATTTCTTGAATCGTATGAGCCAACAAATTGCTTTCTTCAAACGGTAGAATGTAGAAAAGAATCCTCTGAACCTGTCCATGACAAAAGACTCTTTCTTTATTACAAATGCCAACTTTGTTTCAGCAACTGGCCTTGGAAAAAATTCAGACGGTGGATCAGGAAAACAGTCCGGCATCTTTGGCCACTTGTCTTCAGAGAGATGCAAAAACTCAGGCCCATTGATCTATTGTCCTGACTTTAAATATGAATCAACTCTAAGACCACGCGAAGCATCATCAGCTGGATTCATCTTCGTTGGAACATGGCGCCACTGTGATACATCAGTATCTCTATCAATTTTTGCTAAACGATTAGCGACAAATGTGGAGAATCGTTTCTTCGAATTTTTTATACTTTGAAGTACGGCTGTGGAATCAGTCCAGAAAGTTGAACTGCATCCATTCATCTTCAGTTCTTTCCTTAGGACAAGATTCAACTTTACAGCGAGAACTGCAGCTGTTAATTCAAGTCTAGGTATAGTTACACGAGAACATGGAGCAAGTCTTGCCTTACCAACCAAAAATGCCACATGAATTTGGCCATTTTCATCGATTATTCGTAGATATGAAACAGCTCCATATGCTAATTCTGATCCATCAGCAAAGTGATGTACTTCATAGGAAACAACTTTTCCAAAATCAAATGACTGATAGCATCGCTGTATCTTCCCCTGTTCTAAGCGTTGCAGTTGATGTAGCCAGTTTCGTCATTTAACAGCATCATCATCTGCAATTTCTTGATCCCATCCCAAATTTTGCTTGCAAAGTTCTTGCAACAATAACTTGGCAAGTAGCGTTATTGGAGCCGCTATACCAAGTGGGTCAAAAACAGATGCTACAATTGAAAGTATACCTCCCCTGGTATTTGGCTTGTCAGCAATATTAACCTTGAATCCGAACTCATCATTTGCCACATTCCACTGAATACCAAGAACTCTTTCTTTGACATTGCCATCAATGAACTGATTTTGAACACATTTAGCTCTCTTTTCCTCTGGGATCATAGATAGTAATTCATCATTATTGGTGAGCCATTTAGTCAAGTTGAATCCACCTTTTGACATCAATTGTGTCAATTTCTTGACAATCTCTATGCCTTCATCGACTGATTCAGCAGTTGTCAAGCAGTCATCGACATAGAAATCTTCATTAACAATTTCTGAAATTCTAGGTTTGTGTTCATTTCCAAATTTCATCGCCGTCTGTTTCAAACAATATGCAGCACAAGACGGACTCGATGCAGCCCCAAATATATGAACTTGCATACAATGTGGAACGGGTTCCTTTGAAATGTCCCCGTCATCCCACCATAAAAACCTTAGTGCATCCGTGTCCTGAGGTGCCACTCTAACCTGGTGGAACATTGCTTCCACATCGGCCACCAATGCAACTCGTCCCCTGCGAAATCCTAAAATTCGATACCAAATCTGGTCCGGACATTAAGCAATCATTCAGAGACACATTTCCATATTTGGCTGCAGCATCAAACACTACACGAATCTTTCCCGGCTTATGCTGGTTCATGACAGGAAAATGAGGAAGATACCAAACTGTATTAGACGTATCAATTTCGGCATATGGAAAATTTTGGCATATTCTGCCTTGATATATCCTTGAATAACTTCGACATACCTTTTATGAAAATCGGAATCTCTCATCAGTCTATTTTTGAGGCTACGAAGTCTTTTCTTTGCCATCTCTTTGTTATCCGGTAGATTCTGCATCCCGGTTCTCCATGGCAAAGGAAGTTGAAAATGACCACCAATATGTTTCACCGAATTCTGCATAATTTCATATACTGCTTGATCTTCTCGAGAATTTGGAATATCAAGCACTGAAGTTTCATTGCCAAAATCTGTTGTCGACAAAGTTTCAATTTTCTTTTGTGTTTCCAAATCATTACACTTGACAAAATTGACATAATGATCAGATGCAAAATGAACTTCTCTGATACCTGATAGCGACTCAAATCTGGGTTCGAACAGCGACCAGCCAAGAACAGTCTTCACTGCCTTAGGTGCTTTCCTCGGTCCATTTCGAACATATTGGAAACAGAAGAGTTCCGCATCGTCAGCACCAATTAGAAGATTCACTGTTCCTCCTTCCAAGATAGGCAATCTTACATCTTGAAGTTGCGGCATCATTTTGAGGAACCTTTGGTCGGGCGCTTTATTCGGCTTAGCAGGAATTTTTTCAACCGAGATCACATCTGTGATTTCATGTTCAGCACCACCATGTAGCGGCGATACAACTAAACTGCCAGATATACCCTTGTATTGTATTGGCCTCTGTCCAATTGTGCGTAGTGTGATATCTCTTGTATTTCCTGTTACTTCGAGATATTCCATCAAACGTTCACTATACAGAGTAACTGTAGATGCCGGATGTTTGAGCGGTGTTTTCACCATTGTGAACATTGACCGGTACCACACCCAAATAAACATCTTGCCCGATACTTTTTCCCTTGAACTTTGATGAATTCGCCAATGAATATACAGCGGGTTTCTCTTCAGGCCTTTTCGATTTCTCAAGAATTTCAATAAATCTATGAAGCAGCGTGTGATGTCGATTTCCTTTACATTCATGTACTTTGCACTGGCTGGGCTTCTTTCAATTACGAGCCAGGTGACCAGGAGACAGACACTTAAAACACAATTTCTGCTCCTTCAAAAGACTGACCTTTTCTTCATGCGATTTACTCTTGAAGTCCGGGCAGTTCCACAAATTGTGCGGTTTAAGACAACGTACACATGTCAAATCCCGTTTTTGTTCAATGAGTTCCCTTCTGGCCTCAGCATCAATATTATAGGTTGCAGCTCTGTTTCTCCTCACAGGACTCATTAGGGACGAATCTCACTAAGCTTTTTCCCATACATTGAATTTTTCACATCAGCCCAATTACAAACATAATCGACCAGGTGACAATATTTTGCCTGACGACCAGTCTTTCTTTGAATCCTGAGCGCTTCATGTGGCCATCCATCCTGAACATCTTCAGGAAGTTTAGCCATCAGCATTCCCATAGTGTCCAGGGTGTTTACATTTGCAAATTCATCAATGTCTTCTAGAGCAGGGGTGCACAACTCGAATGAGGATACGTGCCAAACTTTTCGAAATAATCTTGTTGCGTGACACGCACAACCGTTGGTATTGTAATCAAACTCCCGTAAAACACACATCAAATAAATTTTAATAATAATACATAATAACGAATATATATTTATTGTACCAATTTAATGTCCTGAAAAACTGCTGATTTGAAGATGTTTTTTATGCACTAAATTTGAAATGTTGGGCTTCAAGGGAGAAATAGCGATGCGCATGACTGAATCTAGATCAGGGGTCTCCAACCCGTTGCCCGAGGGCACCAAGTCGCCCGTGAAGACCATATAAGTCGCCCGCATGTCTGTTCCGAAATAAGCATAATAACGGCGCTCATAAGTAAGCTACATCAATCAATTTTTGTCATACGACTCTTGTATAAATCGCACTTTTGTCTGTACGTGGTAACTGACACTATGTTAATTATTATTGTAACGATCATTCTGATTAGTATTTGACCACAGTAATGTGATGGTCATTCAATACTCTCCCAATTATGTCATCACACTGATGTCACTTCCACGAACCTGCGTTTTTTCTTGTCCGTTGATTTGTGGAGCAGCAATAAAACAGTTATTAATTTTGAAGAAAAATGACTGAAAAACGAAAGAAAACCTACCATTTCCACGATGAGTGGGGGATGAATTCCCCTTTACCACCTTACGTATGTCTAATTTGCGGGGCGATTATAGTAACGACAAAGCGGAGAGATATTTCACATCTTGTTACTATCCATTGGTCAGCGCAGTAAGGGCAGAAAAAGCTAGCCTTTTAAATCAAACAGCAATTCTATTTTACGAGACCAGTGTTTGGTTCGAGCTAACATGAATCAACATTTTTCAAAACAATCAGTTTGAAAATGGAAGTGCCATGGATAGTGATTTATTTGCTACGTTGTGATAATCGTTTGATTTTCTGAAGAATTCTCAAGTTTATCAGTGTTTTTATCTTACTAAATACCAGTAATTCTCAATAATTGAAGTTTAATCGAGCAAATTGACTTTTTGGAAGTGTGGATTGAACTGGTAGCCCTCGGCTCAAACTGTACCCAGAAAGTAGCCCTCGGCTCCGAAAAGGTTGGTGACCCCTGATCTAGATGTTCATCTAGTAAACGAGTCCGTAGTTGGGATATGTTTATTCTCATGATTGAGAATGCCTGTTCACAACTGTACGTGCTTGCAAATTGACAAATCCATATTTTTGCATTTCTCAACAAAACTGGATAATTCTCTTCTTCAAGGCGAGAGTAGAACTCAAGTAATGAATTTTCCTGAAAAACATCCTGCAAAGCTTGATTTGACCTTAAATCCAGAAGTTCCAGTTGAGCGTCAGCGTCTTCAATATATTTAACATCCACACTAAATGGTCTTTGAAATAAGTCCATTTGCGGCTTCCGGTCATTAAGATCTTGGAAGCTTTTTAAAAAGTTTTGACGAAAGTCGCCGCACATTACGGCATACTTCTCAAAGTCAGGAACCAAGTCTGCCTTTCTTTTTGGACACGTAGTGGACATAACGATCGTTTCAATATTATGTTGTTGTTGTTCTTGTTCTTGTTCTTGTTGTTCTTTGACACGTTTTTAAAAAGTCGCTTTTCTCTTCGAATACTGGACCAATTGCTTTGAAATTTTCAGTGGTTAAAGATTAATTTTTTCGCTAGAAGGCTATTACTTTTGTTTATTCTTAAATTTTATATGAATCCTATGAGATATGATATTTCATACAAAATTTCGCGGTATTTATTTTTACTCATGGGAACACTGTTTTACACTTATTTCAAGCGGTTTCGCGATCGATTGTCTTGCTCAGTACTACAGCTACTGTAGGTCGGTACTGGTAAGTTGCCATACAGGTACCGTAACGCAGTGAAATTGACTTATTCCTTCCGCGGTATTACTAATGCTGCAATGCAAGTTTTATAGCCTATCGTATGCGGAACGGAATATCAGACCTACAGGTTCGGTACCGGTACTGGTAGCTCAGTACCTAAGTACGATACTGGTACTGGTGTCTTACCACAATGAAATTACCGTAACTTATTCTTTCACGGTCCTACCAGTGCAGTAATGCAAGCGTTGTAGCACTTGTAGCCTACTATATTTGTTTATTTTGATGAGAGTCTACTGGAAACAACATAAAATTTGAAAGGGAAGAATTGTTCTGTGATCAATTACCGTATATGGCCTACAGTGTACAGGTAAGATGCTGCCTGACTGCTAGCTCAGTACCGCTTGACACGTTTTTAAAAAGTCGCTTTTCTCTTCGAATACTGGACCAATTGCTTTGAAATTTTTAGTGGTTAAAGATAAAAATTTTCTCCAGAAGGCTATTACTTTTTTTTTCGCTATGACGTCATCAAAATTATGTGACTCTACGTGTCCATATATTTGAGCATAGCTCTCTTGTTTCCAAAAACAAAGACATACTTTTAAACTGGATCATGTTGCCAGTTGATAGTTGCTTCTGAAACAGTTCCAGTTCACTTTGAAAAGCATCGACAGCATTTAATGACTCCGGAAGTAGTTGGTTACGTCCTTGCATTCTGATACATAGGTTGTTGATATGCTGTGTGGAATCTACCAAAAAAGTAAGATCCAGCAACCAAGTATTGTCACACAAGAACGTCATAACATCTGCACCACTTTTAGTCTTCAGTGTTGGACTATTTTCCTGTAAAAATATTTTAATTTCTTCAAAAAGACTAATAAAGCGCTGCAAAACGTTTCCTCGACTTAACCAGCGAACTTGGGAATGATATACCAAGTCTTTGTATTGTGTATTCATCTCCAACAAGAATGCTCGAAATTGGCGGTGCTTGAATTCTTTCGACAGAATTTCATTCACACATTTTACAACAACGTCCATAACATGGGTCATCTTTATACTTTGAGCACAAAGAGACTGAATGAAGCAGTGAAGAGTAATAATATCCTGGGTGAAATCAGATTCTTGCAAGTACTTTTTCAATAGCCCCACCGTGTCATTTTTTTTTCCAGTCATAGAAGCTGCACCATCTGTCGTCAATCCAACTAGTTTGGTAAATTTGGAATTTTATAGTGAATCGCATTTAACACAGCTTCTTTTATATCTACCCCGCGTGTTGTGTCATAAAGAGGAATAAGTCCGACAAGATCTTCATAAACAGATAGGTCTTTTGCTACAGTGCGGATAAAAACTGATAATTGCGCAGTATCACTCATATCACAGCTTTCATCAAAAGCCAGTGAAAAATATTCGAAGGAATCTACTTTCGATTGTAGTTGCTCATTTAGATTTTCGCCAATTTCTTCAATTCTTCTAGCAATGGTAGTCCTCGAAGAGCTGATTTTTTAAAAAAGATGTGCTTGCTTAGGAACTATCAACTCTGCCACGTCTTGAATGCATTCTCGAGCAAACTCGCCATCTGTGAATGGCCTCGAATAGCGAACAACTTTTCTGCTACAACATAAGATGCGGCGATGGCGTTTTCATTTTCCCCGATGGGCTTTTTATATACGTTCTGTTGCGCGTCAAGGGCATTTTTTAGTTTCGCCACCAAATTTTCTCTCAGTCTTCCGACAGTTTTATCATATTTGTGTTGATGTTGGGCATTATAGTGTCTTTTCACATTGAAAGCTTTCGAAATAGAAAGAGTTGTGCCACAAACCAAGCGTAAAGGCTTCTGCTTCCATTCGATAAAGTCACTTGTCCTTAAATTCACGAGTTATCTCCTTTTCTTTTGCAGCGAATGGTTTTGCTCATTGCTGCAATCAGTGCGAATTAAGGTGTTAGTATTGGTATTGTCAAGAAAGCTAATGGTAAGCTGCTGGCAACACAAGAATACAATGGAATTAATATATGTCGTCAAACCAACCACTAACCCTACTAGTTTCTGCTTCTGATAGAACTAAGAGCTAGGTACACGCAAAGTGACGATAAACCAAGTGGAGACACCGAGTGCAATGGTGCATATCGTACGTCATTTTGTGCCCAGCGAATGGAGGTACCGCGGTAGCGTCGGTTTGTTTTAGCTTCGTCAGAAGGTCTCGTTCGTCAATTTGTTTAAAGATTTTTTACTGTTTGCATTTTATTCGGGTAATTTCATTATTTTTTCTGTGCTATTTGCCTCGTGGAATCAAACTGGTATCGTGCGGTTTCGTGAAAGTTGCGATAGTTATCTTATCATCCCGTGTGAGTTATGCAACTTTGAAACCTCATATCTCACGAACCTTATATTATATGCAGATAAGATTTATATTGTTTGAGAGACAATCTAGGAGACTAAATTTAATTATGAGATGGAGATAAAATGTAGCCATTATCATACAAAAATCGGCAAAATTGAAAAGCGTGAATTTTTTTTGAAAAGCTTTTAAATTAAATAACAAAAACTTCGATTTGTTGACATCGACACATTTGCAGAGGTTAAAGATAGCTTTAAACATTAGATAGAATTTATCGTGCACCAGTAAAATTGTATAAGTTATTTCATTCAATGTTCTCCAATTCTTGACATGTCCACTGCGCCAGCTTGAGTTAAAGAACAACGTTTCCTAATTACTTCGTTACACAATTACGTAGTAACGTACTAACGTTCCGTATGAAAAACACATATCTCTTTCCTTCGCAAGCGTGAAACGTCATTAACCTAGTGCATACGTTTAAATCAGGTACTATTTGAACTGGTATTATGATACCTGTTTATGATGCCGAAAGTTTGGAGCCTGTGTTTTACATTAATCATTCCAGAAACTGATGAAATAAATTTTCTCGTTAAAATTTTTCTTAATTTAACGAGCTGTTGCAACAGTTTCTTCAAAAATTATAGAATGTAGACGATCTGATCTCATGGCTAGCACATTGTGCGAACTCATGAATTTCATCGAAGCATGTACATTATAAGGTACAAAATTCAAAAACCAGCCGCCGCGACTGGCGTTGCAGGTCTTATCAATTTATTATTGGCAGGATATTTCGATTCTTTTGCGTCGGAAAATGTAAAATATTTACTAGGTGATCTAGCGACGCCATCATGTCTTCTACGTTCTTGTTGATAAAACTTAATTGTAATTTTATCGATATCCAACAGTGAAAAATTAGCCTTGATGTTTCCGGGGGAACCCTATAAAGACACGGGGTTCAAATTGTTTGTTTGTTTCTATGGAAAGTGTCAATCCCGATGAATGCCCACAATCTTTACTTACTCTTTTTAGGTCTTACACACATGATAAATATTTGAAAATTGATAGTTTTACCCAATATTTATGCCACCCATCCAAAAAAGCAATCGAATTTTTGCGCGAAGCATAAACTATATTTCATAATTATATGCCTTTCATCACCTGTTACTTTTCTGACAGTTAAGTTGCTTGAAATATATTTCCCAGCTTGCCACAATATCGCTGTCAAAACTTTTCTCAATTTGAGGTTGAATATTCACGCGAAAGAGGAGATAAATAAAATTATTGAAAACGGTATGGTAGTTACAGTGGTTCCCAACCGCCGGTCCGCGAGAAAATTTCGTTGTTTTCCGCCGTCCTATTGCGACGTCTTTCGCGACATCTTGGCGCCGACCAATCACACTTTTTGCTTTTTCGGCTCCGATTCATCGCGAACGCGCTCTATGAAATCTGGCAAGATTCAGAAACCTAAAAAACGGCACGCGTGCTTTGCTCTTCTGCGTGCTTTTCCTGATTAATATACCCATCCATATCATACGTTATGCATATTTCTTTCTTTTTAAACCAGAAAACAGTCAAAAACAGTATAGTTTTCCAGTGATGTATGAACTTGCGACCCTACAGGTGGCCACGAGACGCGCAAAAAAGCATGGGCCGCAGAGATCTTTTCCAGTATTTTGAGCAGACACCGTAGGATATTGAGCTTCGTGCCAAGTCATCAACGACTATATCATTGTAATGTAAATTCATTCGTTCAAGGCGTCAATCAACTGTAGAGGGATTAATATGATAAACCCAACGAAAGAGCTTGATTAAAATTGTGATTCAACTTTACAGTCCAGATTTAAAACAGAATTACTTGAAACAATTTTAGATATTACTTGATAACGAATACCCATCGCTTAATAATCGAGCAATCAAACTGTCCGTATTTTCAACCAGTTACTGTGTTAGTTTTTCTCCGTTTTTTTTAGGTGTGCATTTTTGCACACCTAGAAGCATATATTGGGTGCCCGACATTGCATTAGATTACGCAAATATATGTTATTCAGAAATATATATGTTTCTGTTCCGGTTATCTCAATTTTTTGCTGGTCCGCCAACACATTTAATTTAATTTTATTGGTCCGCCAGGGTAAAAAGGTTGGGAAGTACTGTGCTAGTAGACTTGCTGCAAGAGCTCAAGTCAAACAGATAATATATTATTTTATACACTCCAGATTATTAGATGTTCTTGTGAACTCGATATACGCCGTTATCCTTCATTCCATGCATGTAGTATATTTTCTTAATATTATTTTGACAATGTACACCTTGTTGACGCATATTTTAATATTATGACATGTACCGCAAAAATAGTTCTGTAGTAAATTCGTATTGTAGTTCTGTCAGTTTGTTGAAATAGGTTTTGTGCAAGTAGCGATACGTACATCAGAAATTTTATAATAAAATGTGTATCTTTTGTTTAATATTTAGGTCTCATTTGGTTGATTTTAACCTTAACTTCGTATATGCTGACCATACCGCCGAGCCGAGTTATCCGAGAAACATCTGCGAATAATTAATTTTTCAGAAGAATGTTCATTCGTTTTGCCGCTGCGAAAATTTGGTCCAAATTATTGAGCATCGTCTTTTTTTATTCAGCTGTTTAACAATCGCAGATTTAAATCACTTATACAGCGATAGAATTCTGGACACAAAATGGCTGGTGTGACGTCACACGAGCGCTTACAACGTTACCAATGCATGTCCTCACTTGGATAAAAGTCACTTTGAACACGTAAATCGAAGTGCAAAGTGAATATAATATAGTCAAGTCATACGGTAGTCGCTTTGGTGGAAATGAATATGCCGATATAGATTATTACGACATAAACACACCTCATTGCCATCAGCGATGCGTGGAAAAGTCACGTTTCACCTACCGGTACCTATCTGCTCGCTACTCTAGGCCAGTCTAATTACTAATTTTCAGCAACTACCTTTTGAATAGAGGGCAACGATCTAGCAATGTGTGGATAAACATGATCATTCAAGTTTCTTTCGATATAAACGTGTTATTTCAATGTTTGTCATAACTAATTATTTTTTTTCACAAAACCGTTAGCGTGCCACGTCGGAGCGCATGGCGTGCCAAATTTGGCACGCGTGCCACGTCGGAGCGCATGGCGTGCCAAATTTGGCACGCGTGCCACGTGTTGTGCACCCCTGTTCTAGCGTTCCCAGGCATCGCTCCATTACTTGTGATATTTACAATAGCTGCTCGGCTTGTCATCACGCACACTTGGAAACTCCTTTAGAACTTTTTCACATGCACCAGCGATAATATGAGGCTGACCATATTCTTCAAACAGCCTCTGCCTAACAAGCTTGTATCCATTCTCAGGCTTCTTTGTGAAATATTCTAATTGTGCACGAATTCTCTCTTCACAATATTGCAACAAAAACACAAACTTCTGGCTATTTGTTTCTAGTTTCGGTGCCAGGTGGATGTCAAAATTTGTTATGAAAGACATATACTTCAAAGGATCTCCATTGAACACAGGTAACTTAGGTTTCTGGAAGATGAATTCTTCTCGTTCATGATAATGGTGATACTGTATAACTGGATATGATTCTCTTGTTCTCCGCTGTGAATAATATTGTGGCCCAGATTCATAAACATAATCATTAACCGACTCACGATTTTCCCGAAGTGTCCTATATCCACGAGTCTGCACATCTGTTAACTCATTGACACTACTTTCATTTATCCGGAAAACGTGATGGTGTTCACGGCCAGCCATTCCATCTGGTTCGGCCGCAAATGGGCAAACCTGGGCCATCGCACGATTCACAGGCTATAGCTTTGACCATTTCCAGTTCTATTTGGAACAGCATTATCATCTCTTCTCAATGGAGTCTGAGAATATCTGAACACTTCATCAACTTCTTGCCTTACCACTGACAACTTTTCAGCGTTTTCACGTTGAAGCATCAAACGTTCAGCTATCAAATACTTTTCCTGCAAAGCAGATCGCAGAATGTCCATCTGCTGCTTTGCCCTGGATTCCATTATAGCTTGAACAATGAAAATCCTGCAACTTTGAATAGTATCTTGTTGTTTATCGACGAATTGTTGCAAGATAGTTTATAACTTGCAGCAAGACACAATGAATGAGTCGAAAACTTTTTGCCTTCAGCAAAAAGGCAATAGTCGAAAACTTTTCGCATCCAGCAAAAAGGCAAAGTCGAAACTTATTGCCTCCAGCAAAAAGGCGAAAGTCGAAAACTTTTTATGTAGAAGCCTGACGGGGTGTGACCTTATGCACCCTGCTTGCTACACAAAGACGAAGGGCGCTGAACCGTGCTCTAGTCTATCCCAATACAGCAATATTTGTCTATGTTCGGTCCAGACAATCCTCTCCAAATTATCCCGTCTCATAACTGAGATAAGCAAACTAAAGTCCACAATACGCAACTTTAAACACAGGAGAATTGTAATGTGTCGTGAAATTATCAAGCACTAGCTCAGCACAAAATATATAATCGAGATGTCAGATGGAGCCAAATAGATTACGGAAACAGATGACGAATACATTTAGAAATGAGATAGAGGGGTTTTCTAAAGAAAACAAATACACTATAAATACTATGAATTTGCCGCATAAATAACCAACATGCAATCAAATTATATCGCTTACCGACTGTTTTTAGCCAAGGTCAACAATATATCGAAGCTTTTATGTAACTGCAGAACACTGAAATAAACATTAACAAATGAGCACGACAGTAACAGTACGTAACCCTACAGCATTAATTGTGGAAAGAAGTGTTACAGCCTTACAACGCGAAGTCAAAATTGATAGCTCAAACTTATGACGGCGCGGCAGTCATGAGTGGGTCGAAACATGGTGTTCAAGTTTATATAAAAGAAGATTTTCCTCATGCGCATTTTTTACATTGTTATGCACACCAATTTAACCTCGTTATTAAAAATATGTGTCTTGATACCCCTCTCGTCCGTATATTTTTTGCAAATGTTTCGGGGTTTTCTTCATTTTTTCCGTTTCGCCGAAGCGCTCTGACCTCCTTCGCCAGATATGTAGCCGCCGTCTCCCAGCTTGTGCACCAACACGTTGGAACTTCCAATCACGCGTGGTGCAGGCCGTGTCCGAAATTAGGTTTGAGCTCATTGAGTGTTTCAATGGCATTCAGAGCTCTCCGGTTTGGGACGAACGCTCTGTGAAGGAGGCGGCAGGTATAAAGCGTCTGCTAGAAGATGGTGAGTTTTCATTTTTCTCGCTTTTTTCTCCACAATATTCTATCACGTGGATGTATTATACGGCGCATTGCAGTCAAGGCTAATGGATGGAGCGTCTGTGCTGTCGTGTATTTCAGACTTCTGCGATGCTGTATCTCGTATCCGGGAAACAATAAAATACGACGCCACATGGAGTGCTTCTTTACGCCGCGGGCAAACAACGCAGCGTTTGATTTTGTCTGCAAAGGAATGCTGTGACATTCTGGTGAATCAAATAGGCGATCGTCTGCGCACTGAACACCTTGCCGCGTTCTCTTTGATGAACCCCAAAAATTTTTCAAAATTTGCACGTCAATTTCCCATCCATTTGTTGGCTACTGTCTCCAAATTTTACCCCATGATAAACGTGGGTAAATTGGAAAATGAATTGCGATGTATATACACCAATCAAACTTTTTTAAATATCACAACATAGATAACACTCTAGTAAACTACCTTTGCGGCGTCTGCAAAATTTCTGGACATCATTTTGACGACGTCTATTTCTTCCGCCGACGCAGAGCGAACATTCAGCACGCTGAAGCGTATTAAAACGTATCTCAGAAACACAATGAAGCAAGATAGATTAAATTCCTTGGCTGTTTTATCCATTCACAGAGACGTTGTTTTTGGGATGCATGACTTTAATCAGCGCGTGATTGAGCATTTTGCTTCCAAGAAACCGCGGCGTGTTGCATATATGTTCAAGCAGTAGACGTCTAGCAGCATATATATCTATGAGTGAGCGACGCATGTCCTTATCTTTGCATTAGCTTTCCTTTCTTCATAGTAACGTTTTAAACCTTATTTTAGGTTTTGTCTGCTTTCCCGAAGTTTCTGTTAATATGTCATTGTATTTATCTGGGTAAATATTGCCTTTCCTTTTAAAAGAGGTTTCAAAATAAACTATGTCTATATTTATTAATCCCTTGAATTGGACCGGTTTTAAAGACACTTTCTTATCGTTAAAAATTGTCGCTTTTGACGATTTGTTGTTACCGATGGAATGGTTTTTATACTCATAAAATGATGGGAGAACTTACAGCGCTCATCCTGTCCCCGTAGATGGGGGTGACTTGGTCCCGCAGTAGCTTGCCCCGGTTGTCAAAATGACCACGCGCGCCACTGGGAAGCCGTATATGAACGTAGAACAAAAAACCAAAATAAATGTCACATCTTAGTAATTGACTTCTGAACATCTGCTTTGAAACTCTGTTAACTGTAATTTTTGTTTTCAGAAAAGTGCGACGTTACTTACAATTCAAAATGTTTCCGATCGATTGTTTATGACAAAGAGAACGTCACATTGAGCGTCACCAAATCTCTTTGCAAAAACAAGCTGGCTAATATTTATAACGTCACACACCTCAACCTACTGAAAGATTATTTACGCCCAATGATTCCTGATGGGCGAGAATGGATTGGAGTTCGTACTGGAATGAGTTGCAAGGTGAATCAGTATAATAATAAGTCTGAATCGCGTTTCTAGTGTTGCATTACATACAAACATGAAATTCTTAACAAAATATGAGAAATATTGTTACCGCATTTTGATTACCAATGAATTTTATTTACTTTGATGTGAAAACTACTAAATATGTTATTTTTTAATAGGACGGTCAGCTGTTTTCAACGACAGGTCAAGTTAAATCTTACCCAACTGAATCGTGGCTTCGTTCTCCTTTGCCTTCCGAATGACTTCAGTTTAAAAGTATTTGTTGCTCACATAATTAGGCTAATCAAACTGCAACTTCGGCATACGTTGTAGATATGTAGGACAACTACAAATCATGCGTATACAACGGTTACTTTACCGATATTTTTTGTACTTGTTGAACAGTTTACCAAACACCATGTTTTTTTCTATTCATTAATAATCATACAAATTGTTAAAGGAGGCAGGCCATTTATCGCTGATTCCTAACTCACTTCACTAGTTCAATGAGAGTGAGAAAGAGAGAACTGCTGCGTATTGTTATGTCATAAATATAATTATATACTGTAGCCATGCGCCATACACAATCGAAAATACAATGTCCTATAGAGCAGGGGTGTCAAACATGCGGCCCGCGGGCCTCATGCGGCCCCAGATAACTTCCAATGCGGCCCTCGAACGCTTAACAATAATTGTAATATTTTGTTTTTTTTTTCATCTAATTGATTATTTACATAAAAAAAGACAATTTACAGAAAGTAGTTTTAAAAAATTAATTTTTCTGTTTGTTTTCAATTTGACCCAATTATGAATACACTAGCTAGCAAAAAAAATGGTTGAAAAAAAAATACTTCAGGAACTAAATGAAACGCAAAGTACACGAAAAAAGTGGCATTTTCGAAAAAAATGGGGTTGCAATATTTATTGAAATTCTAAAGCACATTGTTTAATTTGGCACATTTCTATCAGCACAATAAAAGAATACAATATAGGTAGACATTATCAGAATAAGCTCAGCAGTCAATAGGACACATTTGAAGATCAACTTCGAATAGAATATTTTTATGTGTTTGTATAGTATTATAATTATACAACTACAGTACCTAGTTACTAAAAATCAATATATATAAATCATAACCCAGCGGTCATATGTCACGTGGTGCCAATGGTAGGCAATAGGCTTGCACGTAATTGACAAAAATCAATTCCGTAATTACGGCCAAATCGATTACGTAATGACCCCGTAATTGCGATATTTTTTCACACATTTAAACCTATCATAACAACCAATTGAATCCACTTCATTTTCGATTGGGACATCGAGTTTGGGTTTTCATATTCCTGGCAATACTACACGCCGGCGACAGATGTTAAGACAAGAGTGAATTCAAATTAATTTTCTTCTGATTTTTATCTTTTGTACTAGCTTTGATTTCCTTTATCACCTTCGCAAATTAACCGTCCCAATTTTATGCGATCAATTTTATCATTACCGACACTGGTATACGGATATTTATGAAACGATAGTTGACTTTTTTAGAATCGTATTAAAAAAAATGTCGGGTTTCCAATTTATCAATGCCACGACGAGCGTATTCTCTCGTTTGATTATACTTGCGCTTGCCTCGCGACGAAGACTTGTCATAGCACCGTTTTTAAAAAATATTCGACTTTACTACCTAGTCAGCATTTTATAATAATTATTGATGCCGACTTATTGACGTTATTCCGATTACCATGCTTCAGTTTACATTAAATCATTTCGCGGCCTAAATGTTGTAACATTATTTGCAACAAATTTAGATCAAACATTAATTATTTGCGCATAATTTAAATGTCTAATTATATGATATGGCTTTTCCGAAAATACAAAGTTATATCGCAAAAAATGCATATTGTGACATTTATTTTGCACTCACGAAAAAATTAACTTATTTTTCTAACTCAAGTCGACGATCCTATCGGCCAAGATTGACACAAATTTGGTCGAGTGTCGGTGGTTTTCAAGAATCAAAATAAATTGGCGCATTTGGTAAAGACAGTTAATCATATTTGGCCGAAATATTGCGAGGCATTGTGGAAAATATATTGAGCAAGGACAAGTCCGGACTGATATAAAACGATAAAACCGGTAACAGAACTTCAAGGTTTTGTAATTGAAAATGGTTCTCGCACTGAATAAACACACTGGCTCATACTTGATATTTGATAGTAGTCAAATTGAGAATATTGAACTGTTAAAAACAAAAAAACGATCGTCGAAATTCTTAAATCTCGTTGCCTTGGTTAAATATAATACAATGATCAGGACATTTTCAATCAAATACTGCACAAAGATAGTTATACATTAAACATTTAGGCTACAATTTAACTTTTTTTTTTAATTTTAATCATGCATTGTGGTGGAGAAATCCCACTATTTAAATACGGGTAACTATAAAAATAGAAAAGGATTCTGGATTTGATTTAAGTATTCTAAAACAGTGGTTCCCAACCGCCGGTCCGCGGACCGTCAACGGTCCGCAAAGGATTTTTACCGGATCGCGGGAAATCCCGTCATATTGTTGTTTCTCTGTCGTCTTAATCGCTTTACCGATGCCGAAAAGACGAAGTTGCGCTGGTTCATTACGCAATTTCTTTTTCGTCGTCATATTCCTGTTCGATAAGAGCGACATTAATTATCACGGTGACGTATTGGCAAGAGAGAGAAAAGTGGGAAAAACGGCTGCAAATACCGAAGCTCTCTAACTCCTTCTACTTTTTAAACTTTCACTTTTCACAATTGACGAAATTGACTGCTTTAAAAAGAGCTCGTTTCAATCGCGAAAGTGCTCGACCAATAATTACGACTTTACGTAATTCGTAACTTCCCTTCCGTAACTCGAAACAATTCCGTAAATCTGTAAATTACGTGCAAGCCTAGTAGGCAATGTGGCGGGAAATGTATGGTCCGAAAAGTCGGTCATTACATTTGTTAACTGATCTATACATGAAATGATGAATGTTATATTTTTGCATTACTGAAATTAATCAAACATTCTCAACGATCCAGTATAACCGATAATCATGTGACCTCGTTAATTAGAGTTGGTACTGTAAAATCATTTCAGCCCAATGTTAGTAAGCTGGTGGCACAAAAGAGATGCCAAACGTCAACTCAAAACATTGAGTTTATTCGTTAGTATTTTAGGGGTATATATTTAGATTAGGTCATTTTTATTATGTATTATTCTTTTATCAAATCTTTGTTCAAAAATGTTTTGGATAGTTGTAAAAAAGATTTGATTTTTGTAATAAATAAACTTGCAATATATGTGAAATACCAAGAAATTAATATGTAAATGCCATTTGAAATTTCAGAAAATAACAAAACTTTATTCGTCTATTTAATTGCATCACAATATATGTCGCAAACTACACATATCTAAGAATATGCTATTAAGTATACATTATCAAAATATATCAAAAGCTGTTTGCGGCCCTTTGCACAATTCCCAAAATGCAATGCGGCCCTTGAAAACCCACGAGTTTGACACCCCTGCTATAGAGGACTTGCGGGTCACGTGACTTTGTCTACTGGACGGTAAAAAACAAAAACGTCCAGCTCGCTCCTGTCAGTTGCAAGTCGGATGATACGTTTCCGTTTTGCTTGGCTGTTGAAAATGGGTATGTTGTATTGTGCCGTTGGCTGTACGTATAGTATAGAAAACGAAGTATATTTTCAGTTATATTCCATTGTTTTCAAAAGATCCGGAACGTCGCGCAATGTGGATATCATCTATTGGCAGGACTGCTTAGTGTCCAAGTCCAGAAGTCATCTCGCTTGTGTTTCACTGTTTTCGGACAGCACTTCGTTGATGGTGAGTGATAATGTGCCGTTATCAATTTCTTTAAGTATGCGTACCAAGTTAGTTAGGGTTTGATTCCAATTTCCCTATTTTTACCTCTATTACGAGTTCGGAGACTAGGCAAGTGACTCCCGTAGTATTTGTACCTGAAATTATAGCCTAATCTTAACCTGGTACACATACAACGTTCCGGTGTCCGCCCTCTTGGTTCACATACTATTGGAGTATCCTACGATTTATATTGGATATCCGCTTTCGGAGACCTCCCTTCTCTTGTTGGATATTCGCTCTAGGAGCCCCCTATTCTCCGTCGTTCTGTCTGTGTGTCGAAGCTGTAGCGTTTTAACGACTGAAATGATCTGTAGGAAATTCTCCATGTAGGTTATGCTGTCTTAGTGTTGTGCGTTTCATAGGAAGTCCGGATTAAAGTTTCGTTTCCATGGCAACAACGAAAAAACCGCCGATCGATCTGTAATTGCCAATTTTTGTACAATTTATGGCCGTTTTCTCGTCAACCAAGACGAATATTGTAATTCCAAGAACGATACCTTCCCCAGAAGAATAAATACTCTTAAGGACAAGTCGTCTTCCGGTTCGATACTCCGTAAACTGGGGAAGCCTTAGGGATTTTAGTGAACATCATTTTATTTATTAGCTTCAGTATATCACTCACGCAAGAATGTCTACGAAACGTGCAGCGCTTGAATGAACTAGCAGTTTCCAGTTTTGGTAACCCGCTCACTTGATCACGCTGCCGTTATAGATTCGCAATTTTCTATGGAAGGTAACCAGTTGTTTGAGAAGTATTTTATTTCGTCAACCATGTCAAATAGTTTACCTGCAACATTTCAAAATTAATTCCAAGGCATTGTGACGAGGCTGTAACGAAGCGAACGTTAGGTCATCGGGTCAGTCCCAGCCTTTAAAAAATATAAAATTACCATTTTGTCAACGAAATTGAGCTAAAGAACACACACTGAACATAAATTAACACAGAAGGAAAAAAAATCGAATATGTTAAAACCCAGTAGTTTTACCCTCCTATTAACAGCGGGAGAGATAGTGATTTATTTTCCAAATATATCAAATGTAAAACGACAATAAAGGGAAAAAACAATTATAGAATATAATCGGGAGAGGGCAGGCAAGACTACAAGGTCAATTATGTCGACCGACCCTAAAATACAAAAATTCCTATTGGGGCAAAACATGAGAAAGGAGTCATGAGAAAAAAAAGGCTGCGTATAGATTCTTACCCTAATTAATTACAACTTTTATTTGATGAATTACATATAACAGTTCCAAAGATATTGTAATATAAGGCGAGGGATTATTTAACAAGTTAGCTATTACCTCACAATCGTTGAAATAGGGCCTATTTGAATTAAAAGGAATGACAAAGATAGATACATATTTCAAAATTATAGTACAGTCAACTTTAAGTAAATCTCAGATCAGAAATCTAATTTTATTCAATTTGGAAAAACAAAAACATTCTTTAGTCATTTAAAATATTTACTAATAGTTGAGAACTTGATGAAAGCAGCAAGTTTCATAAGCAAATGAACAATATGGATTTTTGTAAAATCGAAGAGTCTGACCTTGGAACAAATAAGTTGTGCTGTGAATATATTTTGCCATGATCGTGGATTAAACTTATGTTTTGGAAATAATTCATAAAAGCATTTTGAGAACAGTTTTGTTTCGTATGGTACATCAATTTTGCAACTTCCTAACGATACAAGTCATTTAAATTGAGTTTAAGTTTATATTAGTACTGTGTTGTATGTTCGTTGTAATTGCTATTGGAAATTATGCAAATTGCTCTGTTTTGCAGTACACTGAGCTTTTTCAAATACTGTTTTGCCGAACAACCCCATATTATTATTTCATAAAGCATATGTGAATAAAAGAGACTAGTAAATGCGTAAAAGAGTTTTTTGTGAGACCAATCCGTGTAGCTTAGAGTTCCAACGGCTCGTACTAGCTTTATTGATAGTAGTTCAATGTGACTTCTTCAGTTCAAGCAACAATCAATTTTAAGTCCCAAGTAAGAAGCTGTTTTTACTCTTTCCAGCTTAAAACCATTAAGATAAACATTAACGCTTGCATGATTATTCTTAGAAATTACAATGTATTTAGTCTTCTGGGGATTCACAGTTAGCTAGTTGGAATCCATCCATTTGCTAATCTCTGAGAGCTCAGAATTGCAATCGGTTTTCTAATTGGTGAATAGAAAATCTCGAAAGTTTGAGCCTGAACAATCAACAGAGATCCTGGGCGGCTACCGGCTTGTATCTATATTGTTATATTACATGTGGTATGTATCATATCGTGTATTTCTCATAACAATGATAATTTTATACCAGTTGCAATCAACACGCGGAAGCGCTTTATAATGACCTATGATGTCACACCATTTTACAAATTAGGGTCTATGACGAAATAAAGTACCTACGCAAACTTGGATGGAATTATGCTTGGCTATATATAATTCATCAAAAACCGAGCTTTATGACGACAATCCACGCCAAAGACTAACACGGAAATTACATTGAAAATTGCAAACTTTTTGACAGTGTGAAATTAGAAAGCGTCACCAGGACTTCCTTTGTTAATTTTGCTCATTTATGCCGCAATGTTATGGAGTTAGTCTGATTATAAATTTCATAATACATGTTTGCTCATATAGAATGATCAACTAAGTGTAGAAATAGTATTGATAGAACAATTGCATGCGGTCACTGGGGAGGATTTTGTGCTCGGAATAAAATTAATCTGCAATGGAGGTTTTGAAGCCGTTGTTCGTGTTCATTGGATTCGCCACAACAGGTGATTTCGTTTTAATATTGATAATTTATTCTCCAGAATGCTCAAGAAATATGACTGGACGTCTCTTAAAATCTCCGTAGTCGGAGTCGTATTTTCAAAATCTCCGGAGTCATATTTTCGAATTCTTCGGAGTCGAATCCTAGTTTTGAAATTTCCGGAATCAGAGTCGTATAATAAAAATCTCCGGATTCGGAATCTTGTTTTAAATTTTTCGCGGATTCGGAGTCCTATTTTTATTTTATATTCGGAGACAGGTGTTCAGGATTTTGTCAATTCGTCAATACAAAGCAAGTTTCCGTATCAATTATTCTTCTAGTATTGCGCAAACTGTTTTGTTGTTTCTTGTATGATTCACGAACTGAGCAAGGTAATGCAAGAACCGACTGACATGTAACAAAGCTCCTTTAGCGGAGACCCTTATTATCGATCGTTCTCTCTGTCTGGTTGCCTGTGTGACAGCTCTGGCGTCTTAACGGCTGGGCCGATCTAGTTGAAATTCCACACGCGTGTTATCCTGTCACCCTTTTAATGTGCGTTTTATGGAAAGTCCAGATTAAAGTTTCGTTTCCATGGCAACAACGAAAAAACGCGCCCATCGTTATTCAATTTTCAATATTTTCACAATGTATCGCTGTTTTCTCGGCATCCAAGTCGAAAATTGAAATTCTAAGAACTCTACCTTGCGCATAGCAAAATACTCTTTTCAATAAGTTATCTTTGGTCTCGATACTCCACAAACTGGAGTAGCCTTACGGATTTGAGTGAAGAATATCTTCAGCCACAATATACCAGTCACGCGAGTAAGACTACGAAACGCGCAGCGTTCGAAATGAACTCAGCGGAACAAGCAGCGTACAAAATGAACTGGCGTTTTTAGTAGTGTCTCCTATTATCCGTTAGTAAACTGAAATGATGCGAGCCTCAAGCAATGACGGAGATCCAACTGGGCGCCTTCCGGCTTGTTTAGGAATCTTCCCGTTTCTACCCAACTAGAACAGATTTTAAACGATGGGGCTCGCCCCATGAAGGGGCGTGAAGCTGATTGAAAATAAAATATTTGTTAGATATGATCTTGCCAGATCTTTACATTTCTTTCCTTATTTACATTCCATCCAGGTATTTTTAAAGTGTTTTTTGAATAAAACATTCCTTTGCTTTACTATCTGTTACTTGTAGCTTATTGTTAGCTAGGTATTTTTAAGATGGGGCGCGAGACCTGACAAATTTCAAAAAAGACCAAAAAAGTTTGGGAACCACTGCACTAGACCATCTTTGTTACAGCGCCATTTATGCACTGTAAAAATTTTGTTTGTTTTCCCTAAAAAATAAATAACTCAAAATGTTTTTTCTCCCATTACCAGTCGATATTTCTGTGAAAGTGGAATTCAGAGGCAGTGCTGTGATGACGTCATACCGTCATGAGGAAACGATCACGGTGAGTAATTATGGATCATATTATGTTTTTTTTTGATGATTATTAACTCTTTTGTAACTGACTCAACTATATTGTTTTATTTTTCAGGCAAAGAATGAGCATGGTGAGATTAGGGTTAACTTTTCACGCTCTTTCATTTAATACCATGAATTTGGTTAAGGGCAGCTTTGTGTCAAATTTCTGGGTTTCAAGATTCAAATCTTTTTTGATATTCGATTTTTTAAATAAAACACAACTTGTAAGCGCGAAAGCTTTTGTCTTCACTTTTTTTTGAGCCCAAGACACGACAAGGCACGTCTAGTATAGCGACGTAAATCTCTTGTTTGATTAGTAAATGTAATTCGAATGTTTTTAATATTTGGTTCGACATTCGAATCAACTCATTGAGTGTAATTTTTTATTTGATTGATTTATAGTAAAAAAGAAGCTTTTTTATGTATTACGTTCATTTTTACCTGAATCAGAACTTGATTGGTTATTTAAACTTGGTAAAAACTTTGATGACCGCAATAAATGGACCCATGTGGAAGTGACCCCAACAATAAATAGTTGAGGAAACCTGATTTCATTAGTCTAGGATTAGGATTTTGTCTTTGCCTGTATTCGAAAACTGGCGTTGGAGTCAATATTTTATCAACTGGAGTCCGATATACGCAATATAAAAGTAGAAATTAAAAATTTTGGTTTTGCGCAGAATTGAGAGAGAAATTGGCTAAAACGCTGGAAAATGCGTTGCTGGACAAACAGATAGATGAAGTTACCATAACAACCGAAGTTTATCATGGCAACAAGATTCATTCAACCCAAGTCACCAAGTTTGACGCAACAACTCCGAATGGACTGGATGACACGACTCTTGTTTCCACTACAAATGATAATGACATCACTAAGGCCGTTACGTCCCTTGCATCAAGAAATACTACGGAATTTCGTGACGTCACAACAACAACTGTTCTTGAAAATGTGTTCACAACTCGCTCGATCACTTTTATTGCTTCCACTCAATCGCTTCAGGAGTCGACTTTGACTGCGAACACAGGTGAGACTAAGATTTTTTGTTATTATTTAAAAAAAGGAAGCTTAAACGATTGTCTACCTAGCATCATAAAATCTGTCACGATCAGTACTACATGTCAGTTTACCTGTCTCAGGGTCAAACCGCGTCTACACCACCTCACTCAGGCGGTTACAAAATGAAGGGGAATGCCAAGGTTCCGGAACTTTCAACATTTAGCATATCCCTACCTAACAGTGGCTGGTTAGAATAGCCTTGTTCGAATGAAAGCCGTAAAAAACACAACAACAAAAAATAACGAAAACTTACTAGAATGGATTGTTTGGCCAAATTATGACACGTGTTACTGGTGAATGTTGAACATGGGATGCTATAATATAGCATGTTTTAACTAACGAGTTTATACATCTAGGTTTCATATCACTTCATCATCATGGTCATAAACTGGGTGGTCGATGCTAAATCCGGAAGATTCCTGTCCTTGTGCAGAAAATATTACTTATTTAAACTTACAGAATATAATATTACTTTGTCTAGCAGTGACGGTTTGTGCAGATATTTATTTGGAAGGCCGTATTAGAACGTGGTCAAGTCAACACAAGTTCACTTTTCCAAACTAGTAAGACAAAAATCATACAAAAAATAAGGAAAAAAATGATTTTTACATTTCTTGGGAAAGAAACAAAAATAAATGATACATCTTAGTAATTGTCTTCTGAACATCTGCCTTGAAACTCTGTTAACTGTGATTTTCTGTTTTCAGAAAAGTGCGACGTTTCTTACAAGTCGAAATGTTTTCGAGTGATTGTTACTGACAAAAGGAACGTCACTTTGGGCGTTGCCAAATCTCTTTGCAAAAACAAGCTGGCTAATATTTATGACGTCACACACCTCAACCTACTGAAAGATTATTTACGCCCAATGATTCCTGATGGGCGAAAATGGATTGTAGTTCGTACTGGAATGAGTTACAAGGTGAATCAGTATATTATCAAGTCTGAAGAATTGCGTTGCTAATGTGGTCTTACGTTAAAATATGGAATTCACAACAAAATCAATATGAGAAATATTGTAACCGCCTTTTATTCTCAAGTAAATTTTAAAAGTGAAAACTACAGGTAAAAGGGAATCCAAAATTGTATGAATTGCTTGTGTCAGAGATTCTCAGTTGGGTCAATAATATAAAACAACACTTGCGTCTCTACTTAAATATGTTCCGGGTAATGTAAAAATATTGACTCCGACTCCAAAAATAACATCAAACTACAACTCCTTTTTGTGTGCATTGAACTAGCCTACTAGTTTATATCAACTGTATTTTAAATATATTCACAAATTGCAAACCTGGTATTGATATATTTCTCAAAATAGATATTTTATTTTAACAGAACCGCACACTTTATTCGGTGAATGATCAAGTTATGTCTCTGTTCAATGAAGCATGGGAAGCTAGCTTCCCGAAACCCCCCTATACATCGAGAACAGCTGTTGCTGTACGTGTCTTTCAAAACCAATCGTACAATGTAGGAATTCGCAATACCTATCCTTCCTGGCCACATCACGGAGCAATCTGTGAAAATCATTTCTAACTTAAGACATCGAATGTTCACTCAAAGAAAAATATTTCAAATGACTGTTGTCCACATTTATAGCTTGATCGAAACTCTAACTTGGGCATACGATACAGATGGCGTGTTAGACAACTACAAATAATGGGTACTTCGTAGTATGTGAAACAAAATGGCGGACACCGGAATGTAGTATGTGTACCAGGTTAGGGTTAGGCCACAATTTTATTCTAATTTTCCTAAATTTTGGGAGTGTACTTCGGGAGTACCATGTTTTCCGTACTGGTTAAACAGTTTTGAAACCAAAAACACACCCGCCTTGACAACTCAGAAATACATAGATCACGATAAGCATGTTGGAAGTTATATGTAGGCTTACCGGGACAGTTCCGGTTTTGCCAAGCTGCCCTGGTGTTCCGCCCAGCAGACTTACATGTTCCAATCATTAAATATGGCAGTCATAAATATTTTTTCTATTTAATATTAAAACAAAATTTATTTTTATTGTTAATGTAGGCAGGCCATTTATCATTGATTTCTAACTCACTTCACTAATTCAGTGAGAAAGAGATAACTACTATATTGATGGTGATTATTATACTGGTTGTCCATAAAGTCCCTCTACAATTTCAATTTTATTATGAAGTCAGTTCTCAAAATATCTTAACCAGCTTTGTTGGTTTTTAATGAGTAATTGTTTAAGTATTTTTACTCCATTCAATACATCTGTGAGAACCAAAACAATATATGGTTTCGATAAACACCCTTTGCAATTTTAAAAATGGACACCCTGTATGGTATTACGTCAATTTAACATCCAACATTGAAATATTTAAAATGTAGAAAAGAAAGTGTTTGTTTTCATAGAGTTTGATGACTAAGCTTAAGAATAGAACCAAGGTTTGACAAATCCGCGCTGTCTCGGTTTTAAGTTTTATATGGTAAGCCCAGTAAAATGTACGCGTGGCATTCGGGATAAGATTCAAAATTTATGCTGGAAAGAGACAAGCTTATAAATCGGTGTCCATGTTTCCGTATTCCTTTGCTCCACACAATTAATTCATTTTAATTCCATCCTATAAGCTGAACCTATGGGGATCATGTTCACTTATGCAAATGAGTAGGCTTACCATATATCTGAAGGAGGAAAAACCGGGACAGCGCAGATTTGGCAAGCCGACCTTGATTCGATTACCGAGACTTAGTACTAGTTTAACAATTTTCAAACCATTGTGGTTAGATTACGGGCATCAAAACTAGCTGTACATTTTGGTAAAATCTCCTTCATTGGTTTTTGCCGCAAATAATTCTCAATTGCGTCGATTTCTCTCTATATCTGAACTAGTGAAGTGAGTTTCAAATCAGTGGGGAATCGGATATATCAGTTGACAAAATTATATGAATATATATCAACTAAAAAATATATTTATGGCTGTCATACTGCATAACCGGGACGTTTACGTCTACCGGCGAGACATATTGCTAAAATCGGGACTGCCAAGGCTAAATCGGGACCGTAAAGTAAGCCTACTGAGCCATCTTTTGGGCTTTATCGCGTATGCATTTCATGAATTTTGTTTGTTATATTTCTATTCAATATGCCATTATTATTATATTTCTCAGATGTGTTCAAGAAAGTTTAAATTTATTATTTTAACCTAATTTGTTTCTGAATGAATGAATTAGTATTAAATTGTTTGCGATTTGGTTAGTTTAAATATCCATTTGATGGGTGTTTTCACTTTGTTGGGCATAAATTCTTTAAACATAACGGGTTCTGGAATCTAACAATCAAAATAACACTACAATACCACAGAGATATAAATGGGAAATATTGTCATAGATGATGGCCCATTATCAGTAACCTCTAAATATTATGGGATTTTTAAGTTTAAAAAGTTATTTCTCATTTAAACCAACTAGAAAACTTTTATGATAAAAATTATCATAAAACAAAATTCTAGATAAATTTATTGACCGTAATGAGTTTCTGTTTCTATTTTTCCGTTTTTGTTTTATTATTACTCAGAATTCATTTTATTTTTAAACTTTATTTGCGTCCGGAAATAATTTTTCTAGATAGATATCACCAAATGAAGTTAAAAGTAGTCCTCGAGTCAAAAATTAACTGAATAGTCAACTATCACTTCGTTCTACCTGGACTAGCAACCGGACTTCTCGGACATTGCTAGAATAGCTAATTTCTAAATAGAGTGTCTCGCGAAAATACTACACTTTTAAGTCTTCTAATAGTTTTACATAAAACTAACTCCTATTTCTGTGATCAAAAGTAAGAGTACCTAATCAATCTTAACGTTGCTAAGCTGTAAGACAAACATGACAATATCTGACTAAATCTGAAAAATACAAATTATGCTTTTTATAAAAACTATTAAAAAAGTTGTTTGTTTATGCGATTTTACGTTGTTGTTTTTTAACTTTGGGAAAGTTTGAAAATATATCTAGCAGCGCGACAAAAAAATTGTTGTTTCATGTTTCCAACCTTCCGTGACTTTGTAAACTAGAAGTTTATCAGGCGGTGCTCTCTGTATTCATAAAGATTCGATGAAATAAAAGTTATAAGATAAAAAGACATTACAGCATTTATTTTTATCTGTGAAATTACCAATTCTTATACAGTAGAATCGAAACTACCAACAAAAATATTTTCTATTTTTTTCAAGTTTTCACATAGCACAGAATTAACGTGCTGCGAAACTACAATTGTCACGGATTTTATTATCCGTGTATTTCAGTTCAGTTGGTCTTTTATATTTGCCGATGTGCTTTGCAAGGACCATTGATTTGGATATACTTCATCCGGGTCCGGTTACTGTGAGATTCCGACCACCATCGAGTTGTGAGAAAAAAGAGCTTCATTCTCTTCTTCGCTCGGCTGGGTCGGACGAGTTCTCTGTTTTAAATGTTTTTACTGTGAAGTTGCCTCATAATAAACCACAAATCCGGAGTCTGAGTCTTCTGACTACAATACATGTCAGCAGACAAGTCTTACCCATTGACTGTGAGTGTCGTTCATGAGTAATGTACTATATATTCCCACTAACATGTATCAGACTCGCAAATGCTTGAGCTGGAAGTGCAGGTCAAAAAGCAAAAGATTAGAATCCATACTTCTTACCTTTGCATCGGGGAATGCTTTGTAAATTCCCTCCCAGAAGTAACAACATCTGCATCCTTGTACATTTGCTTAAAATCATTAGTAGACCAACCAACCTTCGTGAAATATTTCTCCATTTGTCAGCCAAATCATGAGCATTTTCGAAATATTCGTAGATCTTGTATCCAAGTACTGTTAGCGCCTCATTCAACGTTTTTGTTCCGGTTTTGGCAATCCAGCGACTATGACTTTCATAATGTCGAAGATGTGTAATTTTGAAACGCAATTAGGTTTGGGCTGCAACTAGCTGTCGTCAACTGCTTGACTGTCGACCACAATATTCACTCAGCTGATAATTTTGGGATTCGAAATTATGAGTCGTACTGTGGACAGTCAGGCGTCGCATAGCTCGAGGAAGCACGTGATGCAGAGTACCAACCAATTCGCTGTGCCGGGCGACAAGCTCCTCTCTGAAATGATTTTTCAACTTACCGTAAGTCGCTAAGAGGTGTCTTGAAAATGGCTACAGTCCGGTAAAGCCGACAGAAGGTCTCCGCTCACACACTCGTTTTGAAATAGGCTCTGTACAAGCAACTACGGGAATTACAAGTGTGTTCTCTTTACCTATGCCAGGATGGTCCAAGGTTGCCGGCTCCTCGGGCCAAAAAATTATTTTTGCATTGTTCGCGGGCCACAATTGTATAGGTAACCCGTGCTAAAACAAACACTTTTATCGTGCAAACACATGGTTATCAGACAGATACATCCCAGGCTAATAGAATCTGCATTCTATTTTTAGTTTTCTATGATTCCTATATTGTAAGCATATATTGCCGACCAAAACGATGAAATGCCAGGTAATAATTTATACTGCAAAGCACATCATTCAACTTCGCTAGTTGCCTCAGCTAGCAATACCACTAGTCAATTTAGTAACATTAGTGATGTAACAATATGTCTAAAAAGCTTTCTGAATAATTTTATTACGATACAACACGAAATGCGATTTTTTGATTACTCTCCGAATGTGACGCGGGCCACAGATGATGAGGCGGCGGGCCACATTTGTCCCGCGGGCCTGGGGTTGGACCATCCTGAGCTATGCTTTCTGAATTTGGCTCTGTATAAACAAAAATATTTATGAGGTGTTAAACTCGGATTTGGAAAGTAGACTTTTGATATGATTTCATTCACACATAATTCATGAATTAGGTAAGCTTTGCAATGCTATTGGTAAAAGCAATGGGTTGGATGTCTCCAATTTTTACAGCAATAGCGATGCTAACCTTAACTACGAGAAGAAGTTGTAAAACTAAACAACATCCGCAAAGTAACTCTCAACCACAATTAACTCTCATGCCACGACTTGAAGAAATGAAATACAATCGAAAAAAAATCACTTTTAATAAAATATGTGATTAAATATCACCAACGAAATAGTATCAAATACACTCGAGAAGTGATTGTCTCCGCCAGCAAAATAGTACATTTCATCTCTTCAAATAGGTGGAAACCATCCAATAGATTCAACATTGCAGTGGTCCCTCACACTTTTTCTTGCACTTTTTGATTTCACTCAATGTATATCTTGGCAATTCGGCTGAAAAAAAATGACATAGCAGGCAGTGGCGGCGCGTGGTCATTTTGACAACCGGGGCAAGCTACTGCGGGACCAAGTCACCCCCATCTACGGGGACAGGATGAGCGCTGTAAGTTCTCCCATCATTTTATGAGTATAAAAACCATTCCATCGGTAACAACCAATCGGCAAAGCGACAATTTTTAACGATAAGAAAGTGTCTTTAAAACCGGTCCAAGTCAAGGGATTAATAAATATAGACATAGTTTATTTTGAAACCTCTTTCAAAAGGAAAGGCAATATTTACCCAGATAAATACAATGACATATTAACAGAAACTTCGGGAAAGCAGACAAACCTAAAATAAGGTTTAAAACGTTACTATGAAGAAAGGAAAGCTAATGCAAAGATAAGGACATGCGTCGCTCACTCATAGATATATATGCTGCTAGACTTCTACTGCTTGAACATATATGCAACACGCCGCGGTTTCTTGGAAGCAAAATGCTCAATAACGCGCTGATTAAAGTCATGCATCCCAGAAATAACGTCTCTGTGAATGGATAAAACAGCCAAAGAATTTAATCTATCTTGCTTCATTGTGTTGCTTATGCTGCTAGACTTCTACTGCTTGAACATATATGTAACACGCCGCGGTTTCTTGGAAGCAAAATGCTCAATAACGCGCTGATTAAAGTCATGCATCCCAGAAATAACGTCTCTGTGAATGGATAAAACAGCCAAAGAATTTAATCTATCTTGCTTCATTGTGTTTCTGAGATACGTTTTAATACGCTTCAGCGTGCTGAATGTTCGCTCTGCGTCGGCGGAAGAAATAGGCGTCGTCAAAATGATGTCCAGAAATTTTGCAGACGCCGCAAAGGTAGTTACTAGAGTGTTATCTATGAGGAACCCATGGAGCGCGCAAGTTGATGTGATGTTCAAAAAAGTTTGATTGGTGTATATACATCGCAATTCATTTTCCAATTTACCCACGTTTATCATGGGGTAAAATTTGGAGACAGTAGCCAACAAATGGATGGTAAATTGACGTGCAAATTTTGAAAAATTTTTGGGGTTCATCAAAGAGAACGCGGCAAGGTGTTCAGTGCGCAGACGATCGCCTATTTGATTCACCAGAATGTCACAGCATTCCTTTGCAGACAAAATCAAACGCTGCGTTGTTTGCCCGCGGCGTAAAGAAGCACTCCATGTGTCGTCGTATTTTATTGTTTCCCGGATACGAGATATAGCATCGCAGAAGTCTGAAATACACGACTGCACAGACGCTCCATCCATTAGCCTTGACTGCAATGCGCCGTATAATACATCCACGTGATAGAATATCGTGGAGAAAAAGCGAGAAAAAATGAAAACTCGCCATCTTCTAGCAGACGCTTTAGACCTGCCGCCTCCCTCACAGAGCGTTCGTCCCAAACCGGAGAGCTCTGAATGCCATTGAAACACTCAATGAGCTCAGACCTAATTTCGGACACGCCCTGCACCACGCGTGATTGGAAGTTCCAACGTGTTGGTGCACAAGCTGGGAGACGGCGGCTACATATCTGGCGAAGGAGGTCAGAGCGCTTCGGCGAAACGGAAAAAAATGAAGAAAACCCCGGAACATTTGCAAAAAATAGACGGACGAGAGGGGTATCAAGACACGTATTTTTAACTACGAGGTTAAATTGGTGTGCATAACAATGTAAAAAATGCGCATGAGGAAAATCCTCTTTTATATAAACTTGAACACCATGTTTCGACCCACTCATGACTGCCGCGCCGTCATAAGTTTGAGCTATCAATTTTGACTTCGCGTTGTAAGGCTGTAACACTTCTTTCAGTACAGCCGATATCCCGCAAGCCGTGCGATCAACGATTGGTACAAAGCTGTGAAATCTCTCGGTAGGTTTACCATCTTTCACAAACCGAAAAATCACAGCCAGTTGGGAAACGCACGTGATGTCAGTTGTCTCGTCAGATTGAATCGAAAGGAACTGGCAATTCTCAATTTCCAGAGCCAAATGTTGTAAATAAATGTTATACATTGAGTCGAGCAAATCATTTTGGATATCCTTAGATGTCCCTTTCGAAACAGTTGCGGCATCCAGATGATCTCTCAATACTGTATCTAGGGATGCGGTGTATTCCACCATATCCAAAAATACCCCTCTATTAGAAGAGCCAGCCCGTTCATCGTGCCCACGGAGGGACAGCTCGTGACAACCAATGAACTTCAAAACATCTGTCAATCGACCGAAAACATGGCGGTTTTTCTCGACGTTTTGGTTGTGCCGACGAATAGAAACCGCGCGTCCTTCATCCAACTGTGCTGCAATATCAACATTTCCGAATGTTCGGTATTTTACTGCATTGTCCAGATGCTCCATAAAAGATTGATGATCCCTGGCACGCTCGGAAAGATGTTTAAGATCTCTAAAACCAAATTTACACCAACGTGGGTCACGGGCGGTAGCAAAAAGTAGGCAATAAGAACAAAAAAGTGCATTTTTGTCCTCGCTGTAACACAACCATTCGTGTTTTTTATACCAAGTTTCTGCGCAGAATGTACGCCGACGCTTTCCTTCGTCATGGGATTGTTCCAGTGAACAATTTTTTGGTTGATAAGGCCCAAGACGTTGTACCTCTAATTTTTGTTCCAGCGGCAGCTGCGAAAACGGAGTGCGAAGTAGTGTATCAACCTTATTCATTATGTGGTCTAAGGCTAAGAAATGCGAAGCCGGAAAGAAGTGAGGAGCTCAAAAGGAATGTGGAAAATCGAAAGCAAATGGACTAAAGGTCTTTAACTGATTCAAATAGCGAAACAAGCGACAAAAACAAAGGCGAGGAAACTATCAACTCTTCAAGCAACCAACGAACGAGAAGGAATGCGTGATTATGTCAACACGTTGTTGTAAGAAACGTCGGCATTGTGTCGTCATAATTTCGGGGCTAGCCCCGATGATTTAGTAAAAGAAACAGAAAACAAACGAGACAAACGCGGCGAGTGGAAGATAAAAGAGAGAATACGATTTACAATGAGCAACCAAGGGCAAAATCGGCGTCGCCCCGTCGACGTTCGGCGAAGGCTTTGCGAGCGAAAAATGAACCACGTCGGGAGAATATGGCTAGTGTAGACAGTCTGTGCAACCGATATTAAGGTATTTTTCGAAGCTTTTTTATTAAACCGAAAAAACAACCGGGGCATTGCCCCGGTTGGCCCTATTGACGCGCCGCCATTGCGGCTTTCTAAATAAATGTCTGTACAAACCGTCACTGCTAGCGAGGGGAGTATTATATTTTGCAAGAACTGAAATCTTCATGATTTAACATTGTCAACTAAATTTATCATAACCTGGATGATGAAATGGACATGATCCGTTAGTTGAAAACGTGTTTGTCTGAGCATCCATGCTCAACATCCACAAGCATTGATTTCCCCACACTCGCTATACTGGGTGAACACCCTAAAATTCCGCCCCCTCTCCCCCCCCTACTTTTTAGGTGTGACAGCATACTTTAATTCTTATCGTGAATAAAATTGTATTTGAATATTCAGAACGTGGCTCATGTGCTGATGTAGATCATCATTCAAATACATAGCACACTTTTATAAGTTACAAATACTTTTATTACTAATAACAAAATATCTACCACTTCCTAAATTTGGACCCCTCCGCCTGGAATAAAGAGTTGAAAACAAACTATTCACTAGTGACACGTGACAGGATCCCGGCCGAACAATCTAGTCAATCTATATTTTTCAACCTGCTGCCCGCGGGGCCACAACGAAAAATTGTGCGGGCCGCGGAGAAGTGCCAATCTTGAATGGTGTGCGGCCCGCGAAACGGTTATTTAAATTGGTTTAATCTGGTACGTGAGAGTAATTCCAATCCCTTGGCGTTGTAGAGCCTATACCTGAGTCCAATATTTTATTATCTATGCCTATGACGTTACAGTATCCTAACAGCTAGCTGGTGCGAAGCGAACAACGCATGTCATAAGATCAATAACCTAAATTGTGTGCTTGCTACCACTAAGAAGCCTATGTTAAATAATCGTGTGGCTCGCAGTTTCAACCAGTTATTTCTATCTGGCCTTTTTGTATTAACGGTTGCACACTCATGAGCTAACCTGTTGTTAGTGAGTTCAATAAAATAAGAACCTGATTTCTATATTCCGATTCTCATTGTGAATGTTTTGGTCTGTTTACTTTTCCAGACACTTGTAATCATTGTGCCATTACTTGTTGTTACTTAGTAATTATTACTTGTTTACATGTTGATGTGAGGGTGTTACTTTGGTGATGGTGCATCATAGTTTGTAACAGGCCTAGATAAAGGACCTGTATATGTGTATCTGCCTTGAGGGCAAATAAACTTTTCATGGTAGCAGAGGATGGTTACTGCTCTTTGAGATGGCTTCATCAGTAACAAGACGAAACCCTCCTATATTTAAAGATGATATACCTTATAGTGCATGGAGAAATAAAGTTGAAATGTGGAAAGTGGTCACACCTATTGATAAGAAAGAGCAAGCTATTGTAGTTGTCCTAACTGCTCTTGGAAGAAATCAAAGAGCCGAATAGGCTGCATCTGCGTTGACAGCTGGTCAGCTTCATAGCAATGATGGTATGACAACCTTGTTAGAGAGTTTGGACAGAATTTTTAAATCTGATAAAGTAAATGAAGCTTACAATGCTTATACTGTTTTCAACTCGTTCAATAAATCTTTCGATATGGATATGAAAGACTATATTATAGAATTTGAACACCTGTATCATAAAATGTCCGAATTTGATATGAAACTACCTGATGCTATATTAACATTCAAAATATTAGATAGTGCAAATCTATCTCAATCAGAAAGACAATTAGCTCCTGCAGCTTTGAAACGGATTTTCACAAAATCTTCAGATGGTAGTGTACCTGCTACCGTTAAAGAAGAAGCCTTTGTTTCAAAATTGACACATTTTCGTCAAAGAAAATCTACTCAAGGGCACCAAGGTAGAAGAAATACATCAAATCCCTTGAATAAATTTGGACAGATTTCAAGGTGTGCCATATGTGATTCAAAGATGCATTGGGCTAATAAATGCCCACATAACACAAACAAAGTTAATATGGCAGAAGCTGAAATTGGAAGTTTCAGTGACGAAGAAACAGAAGATGACGTTTTAATTTTGTTTTTATGACAAAAAGTTCTGATTGCAAAGCTTTGATTTGTGAAACAGTTGGATCAGCAATATTTGACACAGCGTGTACTAGAACTGTATGTGGACAGAAGTGGTTGAATAACTACATTGCCAGGTTACCTGAAAATCTGAGAAGGACTGTCAAGTTTTCCCAAGGATTCAAATTTGGTGATGGAAGAAGAGTCATGTCGACTCAAAGTGTAATAATTCCTGCTAGAGTTGCTGGAAAAAATTGTTAAATTCGAACAGAAGTTGTTGAGGACAATATACCCTTGCTACTAAGTAAGTCATCACTTAAACGAGCAGGAACAATTCTTGACATGGAAAATGATGTGTTTACAATCTTTGGTATTCCAGTCAATCTTCAATTTACTGAAAGTGGACATTATTGCATAGAAATAACACCACATAAGATGTGCAAGACTTCTGATGAAAGTGTACTTGTACTCAAAGATATGACAAATAGTGATCAGAAAGTTGCTATCCAAAAGCTTCATAAACAATTCGGTCATGCGTCTGAAGAAAACATGAAGAGATTGCTTAAAAACGCAAATATTATGAATGACAAATTATCTGATATTGTACAAGAAGTAGCAAAAAAATGTTTACCAAGAGCATCAAGATTTAATGAATCTGTAGCAATTGATTTGCATCAATTAGAATCGAATCTTTGGTACATGCACATGGTCGATGAATTCACCAGATTTAGCAATGCTGTTATTGTAAGGTCTAAATTCTCATCCATAATTGCAAACAAGTTTATGCTTCATTGGATAAGTATTTTTGGATCTCCGCGAAAGGTGTTTACTGATAATGGAAGAGAATTCAATAATCACGACTGTTTGGACATGTGTGATAATTTTAATATTAATGTCAATACTTCACCCGCATACTCTCTTTGGAGTAACGGAGTTTGTGAACGACATAACCAAGTATTGACAAATATGCTTCACAAGATTAGAAACGATGTGCGTACTGATTGGGGAGTCTCTATTGCATGGGCTGTAAGTGCAAAAAATCCCTTGGTAAATATTAAAGGATTCAGTCCGGCTCAACTTGTTTTTGGTCAGAACATCAATCTTCCATCAGTTTTAGTGGATGATTTGCCTGCATTGAAAAGAAAAACTGAAAGCTTGGAAGTTGGTCAACATATATCAGCTCTTAATGCTGCAAGACGAGCATTTATTGCCTGTGAGTCTTCTGATAGAATTCAGAGAGCACTTCGAAAACAAACCAGACAATCTTCTTTTAATTTCACAACAGGAGATCGAGTTTATTATAAAAGACCAGATAGTCATAAATGGCGTGGACCAGGAAAAGTGATTGGACAAGACGGTGTGATGGTCTTTGTGAGGCATGGTGGACAAGTGATCAGAGTCCACACATGTAGATTGCAGTTGATGACTTCGAATGATGGTGAAAATTCTCTCACGCAATTGAAGCCGGAAGATGCTGAATATTCCAACAGCGATATAAAAACTGAGAAGAATATATCTGATATTGAGGAGTTTGAAACTGATCCTGAAACTATGAATGATGATTCTCCTGACCATACCCCTGATTTATTAACTGACTCGGAACAACGAACTGACCATAGACCTGATTTAACCGATTCGGAACAACAAATTCGCACAAACGAGAATAATCAATCACATGGTAGAAATGAATCTAGAAGTTTAAAGAAATCACAAATTGTCAAATTCAAACAGAATGATGGAACTATCTACAGCGTTAAAATTCTGGGAAGAGCAGGAAAAGCGACTGGCCGATTTAAAAATTGGTATAACATACAATATGAATCACCACAATCTTTGAAAGGTCAACAAAGATCTATCAACCTTGATGCTGTCGATATTCTTCATGAAAGCGATCCCATCCCAGAATCTGAACAAACAACAACAGCTACTCTATCTGGTCAAACCGTTGATAGTGACGTTTTTGTTGCAGATTCGGTGGATTTCTCTCTTGCGAAAAATCGAGAACTCCAAAGCTGGATACAACATGCTGTATATGAAGAATGTCAATATAATAATCCGAAGTGTATTTATGTGAGATGGGTCTGCACAATGAAACAAAATGGTGATAAAATGTTCCCAAAGGCTAGACTTGTTGCTCGTGGTTTTGAAGAGAGTAATTTAGAAAATATTGAAAAAGAATCACCAACATGTTGTAAAGACTCAATACGAACTGTCATAGCTATTGTGCAACAAAACAATGGCAATTGAAATGTATTGACATTAAAACCACATTTCTACAAGGGAAGAAGCTTGAGCGAAATATTTATCTTATGCCACCCAAGCAAGCAAATTGTAAAGAGAGAATTATATGAAATTAAGAAAGTGTGTATATGGACTGACTGATGCTTCCCTGAAATGGTACGACAGAGTTCGAAATTCCATGTTGGAAAATGGATGCAAGACTACTCTTGCAGATGCTGCAGTTTTTTATTGGCATAATGGCATTGAATTGGAAGGAATTTTCACTGTACACGTTGACGACTTTATGTGGTCTGGCAGTCAAACATTTAAAAAGAAGATTATCACAAAATTACGAGAAACATTCAAAGTGGGAAAAGAAGAGACATCTTGTTGCAAGTATGTGGGTCTTCAAATCAACGAACATAAAGATAGAGTCTCATTGAATCAAAATGAATACATTTCATCTCTGAATCCTATTCATTTGTCTCGCCAGCGTAAGAATAATCTCAACGCAAGACTATCTCATCTTGAAAGTGAAGCCCTTCAGTCTAAAATAGGTCAACTGGGGATTAGTACTCAATCACGGCCTGATATCTCATTCGATACTTGTGTATTGACCACAAATTTTAAATCTGCAACTGTGAAAGATCTCCCCAGAGTTAACAAAGTGATTAGAAAACTTAAATCAAATTCAGTGGATTTGAACTTCTGTAATTTGGGCTCTGACGAGGATTTGAAACTTGTCTGTTTTGTGGATGCCTCCTTTGGTAGTTTGACTGATGGTGGTGACCAAGCTGCAAGCCTTATATTTCTTGTAGGAGAACATCAAAGATGCAACTCATCAGCTGGCAAAGCAAACGGATAAAAAAAGTTGTTAAAAGTTCTTTGGCTGCAGAAACACTTGCTATGTCACCTGGCGTAGATATGCCAAGCTTTGTTAGCTCATTGTATACAAAATTTTGCATGGAGCTATCGATCTTGAAAAACTGCCCTAATCGCACTCTACATGATGCTATAAAGTCTACCTAGCAAGTACAAGATAGACGACTGAGAATACAGGTAGCAATGTTGCAAGAGATGAAATAAACAAACAAATAAACTTTTCACTCATCAGCGGGTAAAACCTTGGTATTTTGCGTAACAGATTAAAGTCTTCTGGTTGAAGCGTCATTTATAAAACACTCAGTGTGATTTGATATTGAAATCTGAAAGTCAAATCAAAATTAGGCAATCTAGTAAACTAAAAATGTTTGCTGCAATCGTCCGGTTAACAACCATAAGTAGATAGTAATCGACGAAATAGTTCTTTTTCTAAAGCTATGGTGCGTTTTTTTTATACCCTGAAATTTGAAGTCCCATTACTGACATAAACCCTAGTATTTTGGCGTTGTAGTTTGTATTTCTGAGGTTCCGAGTTTATTGTAAAGTATTCAATGCTATATCATCCTCAAATCAAAGCTGATTCGTATCAGCTTTCTTCGACGCCCAAGTAATGCAAAAATATTAGTATTAACAGTTTTAAGACGTTTAAACCCAAAAGAAAACAATAACTCGTGCCCATCACTGACAGCAACGTCATGTCATCCATACAAACGTCCCATCACATTTTATGACAAAATATTATAGAGAACTCGAAAAGCAATTTCTATCATTTTAATTATTCAACATGTACTATTTGCTGAATAAAACAAAGCAAAATCAATTTCCACAAATAGATCAGAGTGATCAATCGAAAAAGAAAAAATAAATAAACGAATGAAGGGTGGCTAATTGATAAATTTCAGTCATTTTGAACCAGGGGTGTGCAACACGGGTCGCGAGCCCCAACCCAGCCCGTAGATTTTTCCCATTAAAAATAAATTGTTAATCCGACAGTTTATGTTTGAAAATGGTGCTCTCATGGGTAAAAATATATAATGTTTTTTTTTGCTTTTGTCGTTGCGTTAAATCTTTCGCCGTTTTGTTCGGCTCCTTTATCATTGGAAGGGTAAGCGATAGCTACATTCTCTTCTCTTGCCTTTCCCCGCGGCGTTCTGGTTGCCGCCTATTTTTCAATTTGTTGTGTACATGGGAAACTAATTTTTGTGTGGTCCTGATAAATGTCTGAAGTTGGTTTTATGGCCAACCGACAAAAAATATTTCACAACCCTGTTTTAGATCCTTCCCAAACGTAAAAAAAAACGTAAAATCGCATAAACAAAATAATACATAAATTGTATTTTTCAGATTTAGTCAAATATTGTCATATTTGTCGTACAGCTTAGCAAAGTTAAGCATGATTAGCATAAATAAGGGCTAATTTTCTGTAAAACGATTTAAAGACTTGAAAGCGTGGTATTTTTGCGAGGCACTCAATTTAGAATTTAGCTATTCTAGCAATGTACAGGGGTTATATTAAAATCATTTCTAAAATTCAGGCTGGGTCTTATTTTCGTGGAAACACGGTAAATGCTATCATCTAGGAATTATCAAATATTATTCAATTTCTTGAAATTACTTGGGAATGAAATGAATATTTAAATAAACAAAATCGAAAACGGTTTAATAATATTTATCATTCGCTCGGGCACAAATAGGGTTAAAATAATAAATTTAAACTTTCTTGAACACATCTAAGAAATATATTAAAAATAATATTGTGGTATAGTGTGTTATGACTCTCATTATTTCATGCATCGATGACTGAGTGTTTCTGTAATACATTTCGAATATCTACAAACATTGTCTATTCTTGGAGTTCACGACACAACATATAATAGCGATGAGGATGATTAAAGAATTCTAATGCCGGTGGATTAATTTTATGCACAAGGTAACCTTACTTTACATTAAAAGCGATGATAAATACTTCGGACATTTTGCTGATTGTCACTGCCTGCTTGATACAAAAAGCTAGCCTACACACCGTTTTGCTGTTTCTACATTGCTACAATTTCTTGCTAATCTTACTTTTCTACTTACGGAGAAATGAGTTCTCACGGATTTCCACCACCTGCTATGTTTTTGGCCAATCCTGGAAAACTACCAGTTGCATGGAAGCAATGGATTGCGTTGTTCCAAAACTACATGGTTGCTACTGACCATACTGAATTGCTTGCTGCTAAAAAAAGGCTATACTACTACACTGCCTAGGTGCTGAAGGCCAAAGATTATTTTACACATTGACAGAAGATGCAGTTGTGTTTGATGAAAATGATGATGTATACATGAAAGCTGTTAAAATGCTTGAAAAATATTTTCAACTTGCTGTAAGTGTTATTGCTGAATTATATCGTTTCCAACAACGTTCTCAATTACCTGGTAAATCCAGTGGTGAATATCTTGCTGCATTACGTGAGCTAATAACTGATTGTATTTTTCGTGATCCGGATGAAATGATTCGTGACCAAATCGTGGAAAAGACTAGCGTGAATAAAATACGAGAATAATTGCTAATGGAGTCTATACTTACACTTACAAAAACTTTGGGGCTTGCTTGTCAAGTCGAAAAAGCTTTACGTGATTCCAGATCACTTGCTGTACATACAAATTAATTCTACAGTACTATCTTTCCTTGTTGATACTGGTAGTCCAGATACATTGTAATCGCGCTACCTTTACCATAAATATTTTTCTAATCTGAAATTGATGGAACCTAAAGTGAATCTTGATGGTGCAAGTATGTCTGTAATGTATAATGATACAAATGCTTCCTACAAATTGCTAAAAGGCTTAGGTCCTGAATTTGCTAAATATGCTGAATGTTTTGAACCTATTGCTGGCACTATTAAAGGGTTTGTTCATAATATAAAAATGAAAAAAGATGCCATATCAGTCCAACAGAAGTTGAGACGATTACCTTTTTCTATTCGCGATGCTGTTACTGCTGAATTGAAACAGCTAGAAAATCGTAAACATAATCGAAAAGATTAATTCCTCTGAATATATTTCACCACTAGTCGTAGTTCGAAAGAAGACTGGTAAAATTCTTTGTGCTTGGATTTGAGGAAAGTTAACGAAATGATTGTGGTTGATAAATTTCCTTTGCCTCCAGTTGATGAAATATTTAGTGAAATGCATGGTGCCAAATATTTTTCAAAATTAGATCTTGCTTTTGCTTATCATCAATTAGCTTTAGCTGAGGAAAGTAGAGATTTAATTGCTTTTGTTACACATGATGGTTTATTTCGTTTTCGTTGTGCTTGTTTTGGTTTAGCCTCTGTTCCTAGTGCTTTCCAAAAGATGATGGTATCTGTTCTTGAAGGTTTAAAAGGTGGTAAATGTCTACTTGATGATATTGTAATTTGGGGGTCGCACTAAACAAGAACATGATGCTAATTTACATAAAATTTTTGAACTACTTTTGAAGCTTGGTTTTAAATTGAATGATAAATGTGAATAAATGAATTTTTTAGACATGTTCTTACTGCTCAGGATTTAATGCCCCACCCTAAATTGTCCAATGCTATACTAAATGCTCCCTCCCCTCATGATGCTACTTCTTTATGTTCCTTTCTTGGTTTGATTGGATACTATTCTTAAGTTTTGTCATGATTTTGCTACTATTGTTGACCCAATGAGTCGTCTTTTACGCAGAGATGTTACTTTTTGCTGGGATACTGATGCTCAAAAAAGTTTTATTACTGCTAAAAAGTGTATTTCTGACCACATTACGCTTGCTTTTTATGATCCTAATTTGCCTACTATAATTACTACTAATGCTTCTCGCTAGGGTTTGGGTGCTATTTTGAGTCAAATTGATGTAAATGAGACTGAACGTGTTATGACATGTGCATCCAGAACACATACTAAAAATGAGAAAAAGTACTCCGTTGGTGAACGTGAGGCACTTTCTTGTGTGTGGGCATGTGAAAAACTTCATAATTACATATGAAGTAGAAAATTTGACCTGCAAACTGATCATCAAGCTCTAACTACTTTGCTTACAACCCAAGGAAATACTCGTCAATCTATGAGAATTGCTTGATAGAATGCTCGTTTGCTACACTATGATTATACAGTGGCATACAAATCTGGTTCTGAAAATAAATTTGCTGATGCTCTATCCAGATTACCTTTGATTCTACTGCGAATGCTGATTGCGAAGATGATGATGTGCAATTTCCTGAATACTACGGATACTGATTTATTCATTTCTTTACTTGAACTACAAGAAGCTACACGTAATGATCCTATGCTCTCTAAAATGAAAGGTTACATTTGTAATGGATGGCCTTACAAAAAAGATGTTGATTCAGCTTTACAAACATTTTATCATGTACGTGATGAGCTGACAATTTACAAAGAGTTGATAATCTGAGGTAAAAGAATCCTTGTTCCTAATGCTCTTACTACCAAGTTGATAAACCTTGCACATATGACACATCAAGGAATTGTTCGTACTAAACAAAGATTACGAGATCTATACTGGTGGAAAGGTATGGATAAACAAGTGGAAGACTTGATTCGTCATTGCTCTGTCTGCGATACTCATGATAAATCTACAAAACCTGTATTCGCTCCATTGTAACCTGTTCCTTTGCCTAAGCAACCTTGGCAAAAGCTGGTTATTGACATTGTTGGTCCTAATGAAAGTGCTCCTGCTGAATGTCGTTTTGCTATTACATTGATTGATTACTACAGCAAATGGCCTGAAGTTATGTTTCATTTGAAAGTGGATACACCCACTGTGATATAATTCTTGAAAACTGTTTTTTGCAAAGAAGGTTACTGCAATGAAATTGTCAGTGACAATGGTGTACAATTTCGATCACAAATGTTTGAAGAATTTTTACGTCAGAGAAATATTAAACATTGTTACTCTTCACTTTACTATCCTCAAGCATCGGGTAAAATTGAACGTTAGCATGCTGTATTCGGAAATGCTGTAAAAACTGCTCTACAGACTGAATGTACGGCCGTTGAAAATTCAACTATTTCTTTGTATATATAGATGCACTAAACATGCTACTACTGAACATTCTTCTTCTGTTCTGCTACACAATAGACCAGCGTTTCCCAACCTTTTTTGGTCGCGGACTATTTTCTCACTGGTGAAAACCTTTGCGGACTCAACGTGAATTTATTGCAACCGTACTCTGTGTGAAGAAGTAATAAAACCAAACACAACAGAATTTTACCGAATTTCAAAATCGGAAATGCTACGCAATTACGCCTTTGTTAAAAGGGCCGACTTCTTCAGTGTATAAATGGCCTTTTCTGTCGAACAATATTCAATCCTTGACGACGATAAGAATTTAAAATGTGTTCTTATTTTAGTTTAACTATGTTAATGGTCACTCGCGGTTGCGTTGACTTATGACAAGATGGAAGCATTACTTCTTCTAAATGCCACGGCAATCTGCGAACATAATAATGTGATAATATATTGCCCGGTTATATTTAGTTTTGATATAAATTATTTGCGATCTTGCGAATTTGTTAAGTGATTCAAGAGTCTTGCTGCACACTAACACAAATATATTTCTGTAACGTTTCGTCTGACCAAGGTCAGACTTCTTCAGACATACATAATTCAACTACAACACGAAAAGCAGTTACATGCATATTTAAACAATCATAGTAGAATTATAGGAGTCACGCATGTTAAATAATCAATAAAATCTGTGAATTTCTTGATTAAATAACAGCGGGTGGCCGAAATAATTGTCATTGATGAGATCTCTCTCTTTGTTTTATATTTAGCAATTGAAGTCCAAATTACACAATGGTGTTTTATTTCTCAGTATTGTATAATGCAGACCAGAAAAGTTGTCTGTGTGTCAAATGTAATATAGTGATATCTTGTTTGTTATTAGCATATCTGGCCATGCATGATCCAATTCTGAGAAAAAAATATATTAGGTACAAGAATTGATTAAAACAATGAATGAAAATATCTAAACTTCCTTAATATTCATCCCTTGTGGCTCGTGTGTCCCGAAGAGATGAATGTAATGAGATTCCTTGTTCTTTCGATAAATGTGGTCCTGAAATAGTTTTTCAATGCCAATGACACTCAAATCTTCAAGCGAATGTCCCGATTGACTGAAATGGGCGCCAACAACCAGATCTTTGTTTTGGGTTTTTATACTTCTAATATGCTCAGTTATTCGGTATATCTTCCCGTTTCTCCTATGTATTGCATGCCACACTTTTTGCAGCTTATCAGATAGATTACATTTTCCGAATTGCATGTAACTTTTTGACGAATCCTTATTTCTGCTGTCTTCTTGTGATCATTTTAATCTGCGGTTGTGTTGACGAAATAAAAGCAATGCTATTCAGAAAATATCATGACAATCCGTGGACCCAGAAATGCGTGATAAAGTGCCCGATTATATTTTGTTTTGATTCGTATTTATGTGAATTAGACAAATATGAGCTGTTCGTACAACAGTAGAGCCAGAAGTCGGCAACATTTTTTCGCTCGCAGGCCAAAATTAAAGATTGCAAGTCATTGGTTGGCCGCGCATATTTTTGGAAAGTTAAAAGCCCGACGTATGGCCATTGAATCACATTTTCCCCCACAGTTCAGAAGCTAAATTTTTAGCAGCGCCCGAAGACTGACCATTTGAATATTGAACCAATTGCACTTAGTGTTCAACTTTTCTGCGTTTTGTTGCCATTGAATGCCCAATTATAATTAATTTATAGGCTCATTCAACGAGTAATTGTGAATTATATACTTGTTTAGTTATAATATAATTTAGTCTAAACGTGCCGCAAAATAAATTCTGTCACGTAAAGAACATAATCGTAAAAACAGCTGTTTTGTCACTATAGTTCAGAGAAGCGTCGCGGGCCTGATTATATTGCTCCGCAGGCCGTAGGTTGCGGACCCTGCAGTAAAGCAAAGTATTCTGAGGGAAATGCCCTGATGCGAATACTACGGTAGCACCCGAAATTTTGCATTTGCAACATGTCTAAAAAAGCGTTTTTAAAAAATTTATGGTGTTTTCAGTTTTATTTTCAGTATTTTGTATTGCCGCTTTTCAATTTAGAAAATTTAGGTTGCCACCATTGACACCTACCAGAAAAATTATTCCTCGAACAACGACTAAATCCAATCGTTTGATTAAACGACTCGCAAGTGACCTTAAATTGCTATTCTAATAGTTGAATATTCGAATATATGCCAAGTCCTACTCATTCAGTATCCAGAAATTATTGACTCGATTAATGTTATATGAATAAACTTGCGTTTTATGTTTTATGTAAATTCTAACGTAAATCGTGGCTAATGGTTAATTTTCGCAAAAACGTTTGCGGCCAGCAGTGAATTTCTGGCTCCTTGCGGTCTCATTCAAACGCTCCGCGGACTCATTTGAGACCGCGGACTCGGGTTGGGAAACACTGCAATAGACAAATGAAAACTGGTCTTGATATTCCTGAAATTCATAATGGTCAAGTGAAAACGTATACGAACAAGTTGTGAGGAAACAAAATGCAATTAAAGAATATACTGATGAGAAAACAACTTGATTTGGATATTGGTGACTATGTGAGAATTAAAAAATCTGGTCATGTTGCAAAAGGTCAAATGAAGTTTGGAGAACCTGTACAAATTACTGGTGTACATGGTCCTGCTACATATTCTACAAGTGATGGTCGTATATGGAATCAATCCAAAATTTCTCCATCTGCTAATCCTAACCCTGTACAAAATGATACTTTACCTGATTCTAATCATGCTTTACCTGATTCTAATGATACTGTGATATCTTCTGTTGATAATACTGCTAATGATAATTCTGAATTGCCTCGTAGAAGTTCCAGAATGCGTGTACCTCCAAAATGGCATAGAGATTATCAAATGTGATTTATGCATGCTTATATTACATCCCATTGTACATATTTTTTTTTTCAAAGGGGGAAATGTGGTATACTGTGTTATGGCTCCCATTATTTCATGCATGAGTGACCTTGGTTTTTCTCTCGCCCTTCTTCTTTTGTTGATGCTTCAGTCGATGACTGCGTGTTTCTGTAATACATTTTGAATATCCTCAAGCATCGTCTAATCTTGGAGTTCACGACACAACAAATATCTTATGTAAGAAAAAAAAATACATCTCTGCGGAAATACATACACAATGAAACCTAAAAGATTGCTCTCGTTTTATCCGGGAAAGTCCCGATTTTAGCGAGTTGTCCCGCCGTATCGCCCGGTAGACCTAAATGTACCGGTTATGCAGTATATCAGTTCTAAATATATTTTTATTTTATAATAATATAATTTTTCCATCGGATGCAGCCAATTCACCACTGATTTGGACCTTACTTCACTTGTACAGATAGATAAAGAAATTGAGGCAGTTGAGAATAGTTTGTGGCTAAAACCAGTCGAGGATATTTTAATAAGCTTTACAGCTAATTTTGATGCCCATAATCTAGCCACAATGTTATACAAAATGTTAAACTTTTATTAAGTCTCGGTAAACGAACCAAGGTCACGGCTAATCTGCATTGTCCCGATTCTTTGCGTATATGGTAAGCCTACTCATTTGTATAAGTGAACATGATCATATCGTTTCAGCTTATAGGATGAAATTCAGTGGAATTAATAGTGTGGAGAAAATGAATACGAAAACTTGGTCACCGATTTATCAGCTTGTCTCTACTCAACATAAAATTAGAATCTTATCCCAAATGTCACGCGTGCATATAATTATTACCATATATATGAAACTAAACTAAAACCGTGGCGGTGCAGATTTAACAAACCTTGGTTCAATTCCATAGACTTAGTAATATTCACATCATATGACAAACAAACAATTTCTTTTCGGCATTTTGAATAATTTAACGTTAGGTGTTAAATTTACGTAATTACATATAGGCCGCAAGACGAAGCCGTTTATTTTTCAGTTTTGTAGCGCACATAAGATAACTACCTGAAAATGATTTTAAAATGTTTCTTAGAAATTTAGTAACAAATATTGCCTTGTTCCCACTTCCAGAAGTTGCACGTTTTACGGAAAAGACGCTGTTACTACCAGAAATATGTGTTACCATCTGTCTTATATTCTTTGCTTTTTCAGGATCATGGGCCAATTAACGCAGACTTCTGCATGACGTAACAATCAAATTGGTCAGCTGTAGGTGGATCCTCCGTGGTCGGATGAATATCAGATGTAGTACTGCTCGCTTTTGCGTTGAGTAGCCTTTCCATAGTCTTTTTCAGTTATTAGTAGTTCAGTTATTCTGAGCAGGTGCTAAAAAAGTATAAGTAAGATATTAAACACTTGTATATCCTTACCATAAATAGCAATTTTAGTTGAGCACTAGCTCATAAGACGTTGTTAAATAGGTACGGTGCGGTAACTCCAAGGAAGGCTATAATAGGCCACGGCATATATTGAAAATAGAAATGTTTCTGTAATTCACGATTGTGTGAAAGAGAGGAAAATAATCAATTTTACTAATGTCGGTTGGTCTAAATCTAAATTCATAGGGTCGACAAGAACCTGGGAAGCAATGATAAGTTATGCCGGAGTGGGAAGAAAGTATCATTGAAATCGATTGAGAGGTGAGAAATCAAGTTGTAGACAGACAGTTGATGTTTTAAAATATAGTCTATAGTTCATAGGGCATTTCAAACTGTGATATATCGAAATTCAGTCTAGATATAGTCTACTATCGGTATGCAAACACTGCATGACTGTAGTGCATTAGCGTATATATGCTCATTGAGTACATCAGATAAAATGCATTATGTATTAAAGGTATTAGTCAGTATTTAGTGGTATTTTCACACTCCTGCTGTCCCAAATATGATTTTCTTCCTCATTTTAGATACTGTACTACAAAAGAAAACGGCAATGTTCCACCAATCCAGCCTAACGCAGGCTCAAATCCCTGCTGCTATCAGTGCTATAAAATGGATCGAAGTCTTGAAGCGTAAAGCTATATGAGAATCATAACAGTTGCAAACAGCTTAGATGGGCTATTCATAATGAAATACTTTTTCATTTTTCTGCAATTGGAACTGCCCATCAAACTCATGTTGGAGAATTGAGTTTTTCAATTCGTTTTTTTTCTTAACTATTAAGATCTTTTGAGGTTAACGAGGCATTAATAAATAAAGCTGAGGAATCTGTTTGTTCACTGTATGGAGAGGATATGAAGAATGCAAATAATACCAGGGCACGTCTTTTTAACACTGGCAAACATATGGATTATACTCTGCCACCCAACAATGATTCACTGAAGAAGCATGTGGGACAAGAAGCAAGCAGGCTGATGACAAATTACCTGCCAGGACTTCATCATTGTTGCCTATAACCAAGACCAATTATTCTCCCACCTATCGGCCATTGATGTGTTCTTGAGAAGGTTGTTTTGCGGGTTAAATTGATGGATCCAGCCCCCAAATCAGTTCCTGAGTTGGCAAACTGCAAGTGTAAGAAAATAGTCAAAATAATTTATGCACGTGTGCCAAAATCAACCTAAATTGCACAGATTTTTGTTTTTGTATTGACTGCAAAAACCACAGTACACTTATAGATGAAAAGTTCATTTTCGAAATAGTCGATTTCGGAAACAATTCAGAGGAAAGTGAATTAGATATTGAATTTGATTGTTATTTTATTTTTTTTCGGACATCTGTTAGTGTCGTAGTTCTGCTTCTGAAAATAATATTGCCTTTGTTCAAATACATAACCACATAAACTGAAAAGACAAGTTGTAATATTTCTGTTCACTATGTTATGTACATAATGTACATTCATTTAATTTTCTTGACTTTTCCGTTAAATTTTTAAGTGAGAAATAACTGATTTATTTGTGTTTTTGTGCTCACGATGGTAATTTGTGATTTCATTGTCCAAAAAAAAAAAATACGTTTGATAGCTTTTATAAAATGAATGCAACTCTTATGCTGTTCTTCTTGTAAACTGCTTGTGGTTATTACATAAAATTTATTCGCTGATCTGAATCAGCGTTGTCGGTGTCGCTCCTTGTAAACCTTTCGAGGTCCCTCGCGACTCCTGTCACACAATTAAAGTATTTTTTGTTGTTGGTATGACGGTAGCCAGGAAAATGAGGCTTTGCAGTAAAAGCACTTCAAAATATTAAAAGCACTTTAAAAAAAAATTACTGTCGTTAAGCAATAAATAGCCTTATTATAAAAGAAGTCACACCAATTCGAAATATCGAAACTTGCTAGCCTATGTAGCGTTATTCAACTTAACAGTGCAGACTGCACACTGTTGTGTATTTGTGTCATAGAACACTGTTTTTCACACGGACTAAATTTGTGATTATGATGTCATAATTCATTTATCGTAATTGCTCTTGATATTACCTGTCTGCGTGCTTGTTATTCATTCTTTTGTTTGAAGTATCTAGCGTTAAGCCGAGAAGTCACACACATAATAAAAATAATAAAAGAAAAGACAAAAAACGATGGGCACTCGGCGACCCCAGAAATATTTAAGGCGACCCCACTTGGGGTCGCGACCCACACTTTGGTGATCACTGATCTATCAGAATATAATGAAGATATATAAACCGTAGTAGGATGGGTAAACCATGGGTGTGCAACAGGCGGCCCGCGGGCCACAACCCGGCCATCTTTTACCGTTTTGTCGGGTGACTTTATTATCGGAAGAATAGGGGATAGCCACATTCTCCTCTTGCCTTTCCCGCGCCGCTAATTTTTTAATTCGTCGTGAACAAGGAAAAACAAATTTTTTGTGGCTCAGCTACACGTTTAAAGTTGGTTATATTTCCAATTTTTAATAATTAATAATTTTTAGAAGAAACATAAATTGCATTTTTAGATTTATTCAAATATTGTCTTGTTTGTCGTACAGCTCAGCAAAGCTAATATTGATTAGGTATTCTTACTTCTAATCACATAAATAGAAGTCAATTTTCTTTGAAACGATTGAAAGCCTTCAAGGTGTGGTATTTTTGCGTGACACACAATTCAGATTCTTGCTTTTCTGACAATATCCGGAGATTCCGGATTTCATTTGGTGATAACGTTCTAGAAAATTATTTTAGGATGACAATAAAATTAAGAAAGAAATTGTGATTAATAATAAAACAATAAAGGGAATATAGAAACAGACACTCATCACGCTCAAATATGCTTCAAAAATTATTGAGTTTCCCATAACTTGGTTTTATAATAATTTTGATTTCAAGTTTTCTATTCGGTGTAAATGAGAAATAACTTTTCAAACCAAAAAATTCCATAATATTTAGAAGGTAATGATGCCGTGTTTTCCTGAATTAATATTTCAATTTTCTTTTGAAAAATAACACTAGGGCCTTTTTGGGGGAGTTTTTTTATTTTCATCAATCGAAAACCAAATTACAAAGTAAAAATATGCAAAATATTAAAATCAATATTCATTTACATACAATTAACACGTTTTTATGTAAAAAAATTCGCTCTCTTGGAAAGGGTCTTATTTTAAGGGGAGGGCTTATATTAAAATCATTTTTAATATCCAGGCTAGGTCTTCATCTATGAATTATCAATTTTCATTTAATTTCTTGAAAGTACTTAAACATGAAATAAATATTTAAACAAACCACACCGCAAACAGTTTAATAAAAGACTATTTACCATTCACTCAGGAACAAATTGAAAAAAAAATAATAAATTTTAACTTTCTTAAACACATCTAAGAAATACGATAAAATAGTATACTCCGTTCTACAGAAAATCATACGCAATAAAGCTTGAAAGATGGCTCATTTGTAGAAATGAACATAATCAATCTCCATCTCAACGTTTCAGCCGATAAGCTTTTAGGATAGAATTCAGTGGAATCAATTGGATCAAGCAAATGAATATGGAACATGGTCATCGGTTTATCAGCCTGTCTCTTCTTGACCTAAATTTTGAATCTTATCTAAAATGTCACGCGTACATATAACCTTCTAACACGCCCAACGCGATTTAATATTTCTGTTTGAGTAACCGTTGCATACACGGGATTCGTAGCTATTCCACACTCAATCTGTATCGTGCATCCCCGAGTTAGAGTTTTGATTTTGATTAAGCTACATATGTGGGCAACAATTACTTTCAAATTTAAGTCATTTTATTTTGTTAAATAAACATTCGAAGTTATAATTCATTTTCACAGATGGCTCCGTGATATTCCCAGTAGGGATAAAAACAGTAAATCCCTTCTTCGTTTCCTGCGCTTCGACGGACAATAACAACAACAGATGTTTTCGATGCATCGGAAGGCAAAGGAAGAAGAAGCCACGATTTAGTTGAGAAAGACTTAATCTGACCCGTCGTTGAATAGAGTTGACCGTCCTAATAAAATAACCAGTAGAAAAACTAACAGTAGTTTTTACATCAAGATAATTAAAATTTATTGGCGAATGAAATGCGGTACCAATATTTCTCATATTTTAATGATAATTTCATATTTTCATGTAAGGCCACATAAGCAGCGCGATTCAGACTCCATAAATATACCGATTTACCTCGTAAGTCATTCCAGTACGAACTCCAATCCATTTTTGCCCATCAGGAATCATTGTGCGTAAATAATCTTTCAATAGGTTGAGGTGTGTGACGTTATAGATATTAGCCAGTTTGTTTTTGCAAAGAGCTTCAGCAACGCTTAATGTGACGTTTTTCTTGTCATAAACAATCGGTCGGAAACATTTTGAATTGTAAGCAAAGCCGCACTTTTCTGAAAACAAAAATTAAAGTTAATAGAGTTAGAAGGCAGATGTTCAGAAGACAATTACTGAGATGTATCAATTATAAATAAAAGAATTATTTATTTTTGTTCTACGTTTTCATACAGCTTTCCAAATAAATGTCTGTACAAACCGTCACTGCTTGACAAGAAAATATTATATTTTTCAAGGACTGAAATCTTCCTGATTTAACATTGCCATGAAACCGAAAAGTTTTACTCTTTTAGTTGAAAACGTATTTGTCTGAGCATCCATGTTCAACATCCACAAGCAATGATTTCCCCACACTCGCTATAACGGGTGAACACCCTTCCCGGGAAATCCACCCCCTCTTCCCTCCCCCTACTTTCATGTGTGACAGCATACTTTAACTCTCACCGTGTATAAAATTATATTTGAATATTCAGAACGTGGCTCATTTGCCGATTAAGATGATCATTCAAATACATAGCACACTTTTATAAGTTACAAATACTTTTATTACTAATAACATAATATCTACCACTCCCTAAATTTGGACCCCTCCGCCTGGAATAGAGAGTTGGAGAACAAACTATTCACGAGTTACACGATTCCGGCCAACCAACCTAGTCTAGTAAGTTTACTTCATTTTTTCGTTTTTATGCGACATTTATTCCGAACAAAGCTATTTATAACCAGCCGCTTCAAGGCAGGGATATGCAAAATTATGAAGGAGGCGGAAAGTTGGCAATTACCATTTTGCAATCCCCTGAGCAAGGTGGTGTGGATGAGGTTTGAACCCTAGACGGATAATGACAGATTTCCCTGATGCTAGGGAGACAATTTTCTAAGTTTCGTCTTATTTAAAATTATTACAAAAAATTTTGTTCTCACCTGTGTTCACAGTCAAAGTCGCCTGCTGGAACAATTGAGTGGAAGCAATGGAAGTGATCGATCGAGTTGTGAACACGTTTTCAAGCACCGTTGCTATTGTGACGTCATGAACTTCTTTGATACTACTTGTTGCATATGACGTAACGGCTTTAGTGATGTTATTACCATTAGTAGTGTTAACGAAAGTCGTCGTTTCATCCAGTTCATTTGGAATTGTTGCTTCAAACTTGGCTTCAGTGATGTCATTGCGCTTGGTAGTGGTAGCAAGAGTCGTGTCATTCAGTCCATTTGCAGTTGTTGCGTCAAACTTTGCTTCAGTGATGCCATTACGATTAGTAGTGCTAACGAGAGTCGTGTCATCCAGTTCATTTGCAGTTGTTGCGTCAAACTTTGCTTCAGTGATGCCACTACGATTAGTAGTGCTAACGAGAGTCGTGTCATCCAGTTCATTTGCAGTTGTTGCGTCAAACTTGGCTTTATTGATGTCATTACCATTAGCAGTGGTAACGAGAGTCGTTTCATCCAGTCCATTTGGAGTTGTTGCGTCAAACTTTGCTTTAGTGATGTCATTACCTTTAGCAGTGGTAACGAGAGTCGTGTCAACCAGTTCATTTGCAGTTGTTGCGTCAAAATTGGCTTTAGTGATGTCATTACCATTAGTAGGGGCAACAAAAGTCGTGTCATCCAGTTCATTTGGAGTTGTTGCGTCAAACTTTGCTTTAGTGATGTCATTACCTTTAGCAGTGGTAACGAGAGTCGTGTCAACCAGTTCATTTGGAGTTGTTGCGTCAAAATTGGCTTCAGTGATGTCATTACCATTAGTAGGGGCAACAAGAGTCGTGTCATCCAGTTCATTTGGAGTTGTTGCGTCAAACTTGGCTTTAGTGATGTCATTACCTTTAGCAGTCGTAACGAGAGTCGTGTCAACCAGTTCATTTGCAGTTGTTGCGTCAAAATTGGCTTTAGTGATGTCATTACCTTTAGTAGTGGTAACGAAAGTCGTGTCATCCAGTTCATTTGGAGTTTTTGCGTCAAACTTGGCTTTAGTGATGTCATTACCATTGGTAGTGGCAACAAGAGTCTTGTCATCAAGTCCATTTGGAGTTGTTGCGTCAAACTTGGTGACTTGGGTTGAATAAACCTTGTTGCCATGGTGAACTTCGGTTGTTATGGTAACTTCATCAATCTGTTTATCCAGTAACGCGTTTTCCAGCGTTTTAGTCAATTTCTCTCTCAATTCTGCGAAAAACAAAAAATTTTAATATCTACTTCTATATTGGGTATATCAGACTCCGGTTGATAAATCATTGACTCCAACACCAGCTTTCGAATACAGACAAAGACAAAATCCTCCCCACCTCCACAAGTTTTCAGTGTTGGGGGCCCTTCACATGAGGAAATTTATTGCGATCATAAAAGGTTTACCAAACTCAAACACCAATCATGTTCTGATTTAGGTAAAAATTTACGCAAAAATAAAAAGTTTTATCACCAAAATCAATCAAATAAAAAATTATCCTTAATGAGTTGATTCGAATGTGGAACCAAGTATTTGAACATTCAAATGACATTTACTATTAAAACATGGGAAGTACGTCACTTTACTATACACGCCACGTCGTGTCTTGGGCGCGACACTTCGGCGCGAGTGTAAGGACAAAGGCTTTCCCGTTTACAAGTTGTGTTTTGTTTAAAAAATCCAATATCAATATTCCACAAAGTTGCATTTTACTTTAAATTTATTTCATAAAAAATAACTTGAAAATTTAACCCACAACTCACCAAGCTCATTCTTTGCCTAGAAAATAAACAATAAAGCTGATTAAGTTACAAAAGGGTTAATAACATTAAAATAGGCGTGATGTGATCCACAATTACTCACCGTGATCGTTTCCGCATGGCGGTATGACGTCATCACAGCACTGCCTCTGAATTGCACTTTCACAGAGATATCGACTGAGAATGAAAGAAAATATATTTTGAGCTCTAAGGTTGGGTGAAGCGGTATACTTGACTTTTTGGTATCGCAGATTTTCACCTCGAGTTCATCGGGGATAAAAATTTGGAAATAAGACCCCAATTCCGGAAAATTTAAAAATACGATTCCGACTCCGGAGATTTAAATATACGACTCCGAGAATATGAATATATGACTTCGACTCCAGAGAATTTGAAAATAAGACTCCGACTCCGGTGATTTTAAAAAACCCGACTCCGGAGATTTGAATATACGACTCCGACTTCGTAGATTTGAGTACACTACTCCAACTCCGGAAAATTTGAAAATACGACTCCGACTCCGGAAAATTTAAAAATACTACTCCGACTAAGGAAAATTTGAAAATACGACTCCGAATTCGAAAATACGAATCTGAAAATACGACTCCGACTCCGGAGAATTTGAATATACGACTCTGATTTCAGAGAAGTTGAAAATACTACTCCGACTCCGGAGATTTTGAAAATACGACTCCGACTCCGTAGAATTTGAAAATACGACTCCGAACTCCGACACCGGAAAATTTGAAAATGCGATTCCGTCTTCGGAAAATATGAAAATACGACTTCGGATTCGGAAATTTTGAAAATACGATTCCGACTGCGGTGAAATTGTAAATAAGATTCCGACTCGAGAAAAATATGAAAATTTGACTCCAGAGATTTTGAAAATACGACTCCGACCCATAAATAAACAACCGAACCGACGTTCATATTTCTTGAGCATTCTGGCGAATGAATTATTAATATTAAAACTAAATCACCTGTCGTGACGAATCCAATACACATGAACAGCAGCTTGAAAGTTTGCATTGCAGATTGATTTTATTCTAAGCACAAAATCCTCCCCAGTGGCCGCATGCAATTGTTCTACCAATACTTGTTTGATCACTTTATATGAGCAAACATTTAATATAAAATTTCTAACCAGACTAATTCCATAACATTGCGACTTAAATGAAAGGCTGATCATAAATAACAAACGAAGTTCTGGTGACGCTTCTAAATCTATACTGTCAAAAACTTTGCAATTTTCATCGTTATTTCCATGTAATTGTCTGGCGTGGATTGTCGTCATGAAGCTCGGGTAATAATGAATTATGTATGGCCAGGCATAATTCCATCCAAGTTTGCGTAGTACTTTATTTCGTCATAGACCCTATTTTGTATGATTGTATGACATCATAGGCCATCAAAACGCTTCCGCATGTAGATTGCAACTGTTGAACACCCATTAATATGAGAATACACGATATAATAACTTGTATGTGATATAACAATATACATGCAATATATATCAGGGCTTCCCTAACTGGGGGTCGAGAACCCGAAAGGTGGCCGCGCAACGAATTTCAGGGGTCACAAAGGGTACACTAATTTCACACAAAGTACTATATCTATTTTACCTTTTTAGACTTTTCATTCAAAACACAAATATTAAAATTAGTGCGAAACATATATCTCACGATTTCACGAGAATACATAAGGAATCAGGCGGCTGCATAACAATATCGACTTTGATCGTAAGACCCGATAAGCGGCTCGCTACACAAAACAGGGGGTCGCGAAAAATTCCAATATATATATTTGAATGGGTCCCGAGCCTTAAAGTTTGGGAAGCCCTGATAAATATCATGGGCGTAATTGAAATGCGGTTAGAACCAGTGGTGACATTTAAGGAGCTTGCCCGAACGTTCTTGGAATGTCGCAATAATTAGCAATTCTTGTTTTCAGAGCTTTAATTTTGGCGCGTTTGTTTTTTGAAACCATGGACCCTGTTGTTAGTGAATGCAATGCAAAAGAGAAATTTTAAATTCCATCAACATCTAAAACTCTGGTATTTTGGCGTGAAAGTCCTCGGGTTCAGGGTATATTTGTAAAGTACACAATCAATGCGATTAGATCCTCAAATAAAACAAAGGAAATGCCAAACCAGATCTAGCCGGGCTGCAACTTAAGTCCCATTTTATATATGGTTCTAATTCAATGGTTCGCAACCAGTGGGCTACGGAAAGATTTTAAGGTGGGCCACAGAACTATTAAAAATTGTTAGTTCTATTTGTATCACTGTCCCTGTTTTGATTGTAGTACCATTGATTGGTAATGAATGATAATTTTCTGCTGCTGAGATTCCAATTATTAAAGGGAAAGTGTCCATTTTAGCAGAACGTTTTTAATTTTTTTTTTGTAGTTTTCCCCTTGTTATAAAAAGCTTCTGAACCGCGGGTATTTTTGGGCAACTAAAATGGGCATGAAAAAAAAGGTTGAGAACCACTGTTCTAATTTGAGTTTGTTAATAAAGGTTAATATCTTATGCGTATACGTCTTATCGTGGACGTCTGTAGTAAACACAAATGGTTTTGCGTCGTCAGAAAGTATAAATAGCATCGATTTGAAAATGCCGAGTCAGAGGTCTGAAAAGCTGGTAAGAATCACTTATAACTCAGATGAGAATGACAACAGATACTTCCCTTGTAATAACTTTGTATTGGCTTAACATGTAATTTTAGTGATCAATTGCATCCTTGGCACGGTAATGTTTTCAAAAATGTGACATTTCCCCCTTACCATGCATGGTGGTGAGATAGTGAAATTGTAAACAAAGTATACAACGTAAAAGCATTCGTCAATGGCACACATTGCGTTGTTTACGACTTGCTGCGACTATTACAGTCGACAATTATTACATTCGCTGTTTTTTAAAGCTTTTATGCAGTGATAATTAGTCGTCATCATGTGCCGTCATCGAATCAACAAGTCAGTGGTTGAATTTGCAAATTCCGTAAATACAATTCTGAATTATCGGTAAATATTTTAGCAATGATAATGGTTGTGGTATTGTTTTGTTGGAAAATAACACAAGAAAACGATCAAATTAAAATAAATTACCTATAAATAGTTATTAACCAGATGCAAAATCTCAAGTTCAAGTTTTTTTTACAAATTATTTGGACGAAAGGTCGCATATGTAATATTACATTGGATACTCGCACATGAATGTCATCTCGCGGAAAGGTACTCTAGCATACGCGTTTTAGAAACCATGAGTGACGTTTTAGGGCCTAATGGTAGACGACAATGAAAAAATTCAAAAGAGACCATACAAAATGACCCCAGTAGACTAGGCTAGATTGGGTTCTAAACTTGAGCAACAATCTGGTCAACTGATTGCTGCAGCCGTCTGGGTATCAAATCTGAACATATAAACCTGAAACAGGGTCAACGGACGAGCTAAGCGCTAAGGACCACGATGTCACTTCAACGGTGATTAACCGTGTACGTTTTTAGGTTTCAATATCGTGGTGATATTCAGTTGCGATAGTAATGCTGGAATCCAAAGCCGTAGCCTTGGGGTTCAGGTTCAGAACCCACCCATTTGAAATGTGAAAAAGGCATTTTTCTCCCTCATACTCTATTTAGCTTCTATGTTCTAACTTGGCAATCAGAAATTTCAGAAGCCACTCCCCCCTCTATTAAATTCTTACTCTCTGCTGGAATCTTTACCGTCGTAGGGTGGGTCATACACCCACAGGCAGAATATTGCTCCCTTTACTGTCCAAATGATGCAAAGATATTGGTATTGAGAGTTTTGAGTCGTCTAAAAAGCCAACAACAGCCTGTAGCCATCATTGACAGTAACTTCATGTCTCCTATCCTATTTTCCCATCGAATAATATAATGAGAATTATGGAACTCAAAATGAAACTTATATCATATTCAACATTTATTATTTGCTAAATAAAACATAGCAAAATTTTTCAAAACTTTCTCAAATGCAACGAAGTGGTCTATCAGAAAAGAAAAAAAGATGATAAACGAAAGAAGAGTGGCTCAATGATAAACTTCATTCTTTTTAAACCAGGGGTGAACAACTGGCGGCCGTGGGCCGCAACTCGGCTTTCCAAGTCACTTAGTGTGGCCCTTGTCAATACTCGGATTTTTCCGCATTAAGCATAAAATCCTAATCCAACAGTTTATGTTTTAAAAGGCGCTCACGTGGGTACAAAGACATAATAATTTTCACGGTACTCCTGAAGTATGCGCACCAAGATGTCGCATAACCCGAATTCTAAACTGGTACACAACCTGATTTCAGGTTGTGCGCCATCTTAGTGCGCATACCTCAAGAGGTGCATTTTTACTCTTGTAGCTGCGTTCAATCTTCAGCGGTGCAACTTATTAATTCGTTGTTTACATATTAAAACTATTTCTTTTTGGCCCACCTAGATGCCTGAAGTTGTTTAAAAGGCCCACCGGTCAAAAAAATATTGCACACCCTTGTTTAAACCCTTCCCTAACGTAAAAAACGTAATTTGCCATAAACGAACAATTTTCAATGATAGTTTTTATAAAAAGCATAAATTGCATTTTTAGATTTAGTCAGATATTGTATTGTTTGTAGTGCAGCTTAGCAAAGTTAATATTGATTAGGTATTCTTACTTCTGATCACATGTATAACAAATGATTAAAAGACTATAAGGCGTGGTTTTCTCAAGACACCCAATTTAGAATTTAGCTATTCCAACCAATGTCCAGGAATTCCGACTACTAGTCCAGGTAAAACAAAGTGATGTATTTTAGTTTCGAGGATGACTTTAACTCCATATGGTGAGAAAAGAACTGACAAGTCTGATTTCAAAAGTACGGATTAACTATGTTTCAGACCCACCCTCTCAAATGGTTGCCCTGTCCAGATCGATTACGGTGTAGGATACCCTGTTTAATTTAAAAGGTTAACTGATTCAACCTTTTCCGTCACAAGAAAACTCATCGTTCTTACTAGTTTCTTCGCTTGATAAGGTTGTTTCACTTGGCTGAGCATAAAATATTTGAACATGATGGCATTTGGACCCTACCAATTAAAATGACACTATAAATACCACTGGATTGATAAACAGGGGGCCATGAATGCTAAAAGCCTTCAGAAGGAGGACGCGAGCCATAGAAGGTTGAGAGTCATTGGTATACCCTCATTTAAAACCCGCGTTCATCTATCTGCTTTTCAAACCTTTAACGCGAACCGCAATCACGAAAGTCAGCCTTAATCAATCGGTCAACCTCGGCCTCTTATCAAATTACGATTTCAGTATCGGTATCGTAATCACGCGATCCAATCACATTCACGAAATCTGGCAAGTCCGATTTCAGGAGTACAGATTAACTATGTTGCAAACCGCGGCCTCTCGATTGGGTGTTTCCACAAGATCGATTTTGATGATGAATAACCAGTTACATTTTCACGTTAGATTTTTATACAAAAACCCGTCCACCCGCTTTCTGGGTCCTCGGACAACAATCACGAAAGTTAATAAGATGGCCTAATCCAGCGGTTCCCAAAACCTATGTTTGTGCGGCTCCAAATTATCAGGGGAAAAACTCAAACGCACATACAAAAAAAAAATGCTGCTTCTACATGAAACTCAATTTTGTGATCGTAGGCCTAAGAAATTGAGACAAAATGTCAATTTTTTTTCATATACACAAAATTCAGAATAAGCAACAATAAAACATTTATGATAAATACAATATGTAAAATATTAAATCATATTTTTTAAACACAATTCCATTAATTTTTGCATCATTTGGGAACCACTGGTGTTATTAATTGATAAACCACCAACCGCTGATCTTTTGTCAAGTTACAATTTCAGTATTTGGGTAGAATTATCATATTTATTTCAAAAGAGTGGTAAGGTGGCTTAAATATATTGCTAAACACGTCCCCTCGTAGACTTACCAGCCTGATCTACCAGATAATTTGGAGTACTTAGGGAGGATCTATAGTAAAAATCCCTCGCCAGTAATGCAAACAATTTGAATGTCAAGCGCATTCTTCACCCTAGCTGACTGGATACCTACAAATTTTCTTATTTTGAGCATTGGCGGGCGGGTTTTTGACGGAGGCTTTGTACAAAAGATACCTTAGAGATCAACTACTTGAACTTAATGTAGACAGACATAAAATACCTGACTAGTCCAGTTCCAAAACTTAAGCTTAACCATATAAAAAACCACTTTTCACCACCTATGGAGTGAATTGCAATGTAACTTGCAATTAAGGAGTATCAGATGAACCTGGTAAATTTAGTTTTAAATCTCTCCCGCTATTAATTTTTTCTTTCTTTCTCGTTTCTGTTGCTCAAGTTCCCAAGGACTATATTCCCTTCTCATCGCGGCCTTTCCAGACCCAGAGTTATCACTGACTCCGCTCTCATAATCCTCATCTAAGTCGTCAACACCAGTTATCCCGTTTGGGTATGGACGTGGGGGTTCTCTCGGGTATTCCCCTTTATGTCTGAAATTACCTCCTCTTTGTATTGTATTTGGGTAAAGCCTAATACCAATCTCATGATCTCTTTCAAGATTTCTTGGGTCTAGGCTTTGATGACGAAACTGTGACGTCATATTTTGCTGATGACGTCGTGGGTCAATTGTATGATGACGTTTATCACCGCCATACCCGGAACGACGTTGCATATCCAACTGATACTGTCTGGCTTTGCTTGGCATAAAGATTCCTTTGTTTTGAAATTCATCCTGACGTAATTGGATGTGACTTGGCATCTCATGACGTAACTCGTGACGTAGTTCTTCTCTTCCACGTTGGTCGTATTGGCGTGATAATGTTGGCGGAAGTTCTGGAGGAGGTGGGACTCCTAGGGTATAAGAAATGTTTACATTAGCAAAGGAAGATCGCCTAGTACTTAGAGCACCGGTTTCTCAACCAGTGGGCCATAGCTTACTGCTGGGCCACAGAAATATTTGCAGGTGGGCAACCACAGACATCATTCTCATGTGTCTATTTTGAGCGGGAAAACTCTTGTTTTACTTGTTGGTTTTCCCTTGCACGAGATAGTTAATGTGCCGCAGAATTTGTGTGCAACGAAAGTGGGCCACAACGGATGAAAGTTTAAGAATCACTCATAGAGTATTGAAGGTAAATTAGCTTTGTAGAGTAAAACTCCCGGAACAAACACTATTTCTACCGCGTCACTTGGGATATACACTGGAAATTTTAGAGCAATTAGTGCAGAAGTAATAATTTATTCATAACAGCAACAACAAGAATTATAACAACAACATCAACAACAACAGCATAATAACAAAACGATCTGTATGTCAATTTCGTGTCTAAAATATAAATATAGCGTCTTTTATCGATTCCAACCATTTTCAAGCGCTGAAAATTTAATTCCATTGGTCCATTAGTTTAAGAGGAAAGTGATTTATCACAACAGCATTTCAACAAACTATATGTACACTTCGAGTGTAATATTCTTAGCCTTGCCACCGCATTATCCAATAATCGCACTTACCAGGCATTCTGGACTCTCTTTGTCCTGGATATCTTGGCGGGGAGTCTCGCGCTTGGCTTTGGACTAATGGCAGCTCTTTGCGTCTTTCCTGTAATACATTCGATACCATTAATATTATATTTAAATAAATCTGCACAGCTAAAGGTTATTCTAAGACAATGGTCGCCAAACTTTTTGTACTTGCGAGCCAAATCATTTCCGGTAGCGTTCGGGCCGCATTAATTTCCGCCTATGAACACATTGAACTTCAAATTATGGCGCACTTGCACCTTCTAATGCTGTGTTAAAAGCCTGCCACAGTGAGACGTGTTTGTGGCTCTTTTGTAATATGGCGCATGGGCGCATCACCGGGTCGAATTTTGTATATGCAATGAGACGTTTCGTAATGACGTTTAACATTAAATCCCTGAATAATTGCAATGCTGATTTGACATAACAAGTAAACTCCGTTTCCCAGACATTTTTAAATATTAAAAATCATAATTAACTCAACTTTGATTACAACCAACGATGGGACGTTTATATAGTAAATGACATAAAACTGACACTATTTATTATAAAACAAGCTGTACAGCAGCACATGTTTCTACATAAGTCCGTGTGGAGGCAATAATAAAGTTAGGATCATTTTTTGTTGGAGGGTCGCAAACAAATTGTTTGCGGAGCGTTTGGCCCACGGGTCGCAGTTTGCTGATCCCTATTCCAGTCGTATCAAATATACATATAGTCATGTTGTTGGCTAAAATGTCGAAGAACAAAGTCGACAAGCGCAGACATCGGTGTGAACTTCACCAGCCTGATCCTGAATCTTGCTGATTATCACTTACTATTTCTTGCATTTCTATTTCCCTTATTTTCCGTTGATCTCCTTCTGCGCTCAAATTTATAACATTCAAATTCATTCTTTCTTCCTCTTCTTTTTTCTTATTCCGTAGTTCAGCTTGCCGTTTCTTCCTTTTCCTGATTCTTCTTTTCCGATAAAACCTAAGAAATTATACGTTCAGTTTTTGATTTGACGTGGAATAACTAATACAAACACCCCTTTCTTTGTAATTTTACTACTGATAGTAGTACCGTATTTTACTGTCCATAATGCGTTCCGGGGTACTGCTGTAGAATGCGAACCAAGATGGTGGACACCGGAACGTAATATGTGTACCCTAACCCAAGTTAGGGTTAGGCTATAATTTTATTTAAATTTTTCTTATTTTAGTTCTATTACGAGTTTGGGGATTAGTCAAGTACTTCCCGTGGTATTTGTACCTGAAATTATGGCCCGACCCTAACAAGAGCACATATTACGTTACGGTGTCTGCCATCTTGGTTCACATACATCGGTAGCGCCCCCATTTGCGAACCGAATTTAAAGTTCGCTTTATGGTCCGTAGAATATGTTAATTTCTCTAATTTGTTGATGTGGTGACCTGGTACTTTGCGTATTTGACCTGACTATGTATAAGCGATAATGTTATTCCGACTTCATAATCAGAATATTAGACCCTAGGTTTTGACAAAAGGAGTCTATTCAACAGAACAGAAATACCAATAACCGCCATCGGTCGACCGATTAAATTTTACATTGGATAGTAGTTTACCGATATCTTCACACTCACGAACAGAAAACTCAACGCAACACGTTCGTAAACCTATTCCAACCGGTACGCAATATTGTGTTTTTTCGCTGTTTACTGGACTGAGGTAACAGCGAGATGTCAATTTCAAGCTGTATAAGGGATTACCGTTTCGATTAGTATTTTTTTTCTGATAAATTCTACATTGTATAGTGGTTTACCGTTTCACTTTAATACTAATCACCAGGCTAAAACTGAGAAAACGCCATCGGTTGACCGATAAATTCTACATTGTATAGTGGTTTACCGTTTCACTTCAATACTAATCACCAGACTAAAACCAAGGACACGTCATCGGTTGACCGATAAACTCTACATCGCATAGTGTTTTATCGTTTCACTCATCGGTCGACCGATAAATTCTACATTGTTTAGTGGGTTACCGTTGTTTCTAAGTACTCAGCACCAAAATAGTGAAATTTGTATTATTTGAGACAGGATTATGCAGATTTCAGTATTAGAAAATAACTACAGGAAAGTGCAAAGTTAACGCCTACAAGTCAATTTTGAATACCCGGTTGACCGGATTATTGTATATTGGATAGGGGTTTACCGTCTCAATACTTACCACCAAAATAAAATCAAGGCAGCCAACATCAATAGAAACAATCCACCACAAGCAATTATAATGATGAGATTCGTTGTTGTGAGAACTTCTGGTCTGTGATCAACAAACTTGTTTCCTCGAACTGGGTGAAGCGTTGTATAGAGACTGGAATCTGTGATAAAGAATAAATAACAGTACTAAAAAAAATCGGCGCATGTTCACTAAACGCTGTAAGTACTTTAATTGGCGTGGCACAAACATGTATGCATTAGTATTCTTAATCCCCCACACTACGTCATCCAAAAATGACGTCACTACGACGTCACAATCACGTCATAGAGCTTGCCAAAGAAATGCTACGATCGCCCGAAGTGGCATCTCCGCCGATGATAACGAACTCGCTAACGCCAGCGATTTCTCTCATATGGGGACCGTTGCCACGATAAAACGAGAGAAATAGCTTGGTTTATTTCGGATGATAGTCTGCGCATTTCAGACGACAATCCGTATACTTTAACGGGCCTTATTTCGTCACTTGACGTTGTAGTGACGTAACAAGGAGGCGTAGACAATTTGGGCGACAGGGGGCTTGAAGCTATTAAAAAATATAAATTTATGTTAAACTTGATCTTGCCCGCCTCATTTTGAATATTTGCATATCTTTATTGTTTTAGGATAGCAATTTCATCCACGTATTTTCAGCTCGTTTTTCACCAAAACATACTTCTAACTTACTATCTGTTATTTGTAGCATTTTGTTGGCTAGTTATTTTTTAGGTGACAAATTCTAAATAAGGGCCACGGCTCAAAAAGTTTTAGTACCAATGTTTCAGACAGTTAGTGACAGTGCACCCAGACTTTTTCTTTATTGTTAGAGAACTGTCTTAACTTTTAACCGTTGGCTTATATTGTGCACTATTGGCTTTGATTTGAATATTAGAAAAATTTGGAGTGTACTCCATCTTATCTTCTACTAAACTTGAGAGAAAATAATTTGATACTGTCATACAATAGGTATAAATATTGTATTGTTTGATATGGCCATATTACTTTTTGTGGTAGCCCT